>NC_068570.1:54823925-55461155 GCF_025698545.1 Gossypium raimondii | reverse complement strand
AAAGAAATTAAGATATTCATCATGAGCGTAACAACAATAATTAATTATCTTGTCACGAGTACTATCTAAAATGATAGATGATTGATCACGGAATGTAGTCAACTCCCTACCACATTCATGTTTTTTATTAAATGATAAATTTATCCCAAAACATTACAACTCTACATTACAACCCAAGCCGAAAAGTAGGAAGTCCATTCCAGAAATTAGTGGCTTCTAAAACCCATAAATCAATACTGTTGAGAATAATTAAATTAATTAAAATAATTTAAATAAGAAATAATTCAAATCTTACAAATCCAAACAAATCATAGATGAATCCCAAAGTAATATTGAAATCAAATCATACAAATCCAAGTCGATCTTAAACAAAGTAACAATGAAACCAAATCACACTTAGAATTCGAGCATCCTTTCATCAATGAAGTAGGAATGAAATTCCAAATCCTTTGTGAACTTCTTTGATCAAATAAATATTTTGGTGCTTTTCATTTGAATAAATCACATCTACAACCATGAACACAATTAGAACTGATGTTGATAATGAAAACAAAATCATGAAATACTATCAATCAACAACTTTGATGATTGAAAAATAATTTTTTAATCATTTAGAGTACTTACCACAACGCTTTAGGCTTAGTCACCCTAATAGCATTCATAGTGGATAATATAGTTGCATGTAGACTTTTCACACTTGAGAATTTCTTCTCGGCAAAGCTTACCACAATAAGAGCATTCAGGGTAGCCCTCGACCTTCCTAAAAACTTTAAGATCATGATGATGATTTTGTAAATAAAGAAAAAAAAAGGAAATGTGCCCCCATCTTTGATAAATGGAAATCGCCCAAGAACACATTTGATATGAGCAGAAGCATCACAGATTGAACAAGAATAATACCAAAGGCTTGGATCTCTATATTGCTTACAAAAATCACAATAACTTTGCTCATTATCATCATGATAAGTAAGCTTTAGCTTGTGTTCATCAATTTTGTGAAGAGCTGAATGTGGTAATGTCAAGCATCCAAAATCCAAAGCAAATCTGCACTTCCCACATCTGAATGCACCATTGCTGATGCTATTAGTGCCACAACCATTACATTTCTCCTTGCATTCGAAATAAAAAAAGAGAAAGTGTTGGTGTCCCTTACATTCAATGATATCAGAAACTTTAGCACACCTTAAGCACATGTTCCAGTATCCTCTAATGTCGTATAACAAACCAGTACAAACTCGACGGCGAAAGTTACACCATTTGTATCTGTCGAAATACTTGAGGGTGGCATTGCTTTGATGAAACCAATGTTGCTTGATTCTTGGCAATTCAGCACAGGTTTTATGAAGAAAAAGGGGCATTCTGAACAACAATAGAAAATATTTGAGATAGGTAGCATGCACCCTTCACATTTTCTATCAATTTCTTCCTCCATCTTGTCTGCTAACACCAAGCAATGTTGATGACTGAAATGTTGAATCTTTGTAGCTTCCCCAGCTTCATTCACCTCAATAACACGAATGATGGAAGACTGTATAGATTTTTCTTCAAGCTCCTCAAATTGCTTTTCGTCCTCAATTACCTCGTACAACGTATAATCCTCTAAGACACAATTCACATAGACAACGTAATTGCAACCTGGCTTCCTACAAGAGTAACTCCCACGATCTAGTTTTACTTCACTAAAACAAATCTTGCAATCTTGCCTTGTAAGCTCTCGTGTTTGAAGAAAATGTTTGTGAAAAATGCAGTGATCATGTCGAGAAAATTTGATAATGTGAGGGAGTGAAGTGCATTTCTTGTGGACTTCGATGCAACATTTCAAACATATACAAGAAATATAATTTCCCTCAGTGCCACATGCATCACAAATGAATGAACCTTGTCTCCAAAGTAAGGAGAATAGGTGCTGATGGCAGCTTTTATCTTCAACAGTAGACCTCGGCCAAGCACATTTAACATTGATGTTAAAATGGCAAAGAGAACAACTGTAAAAAGGTCCAGAATGTTGCTTTTGGCATAGGTTGCACAAGTAATCACTATCACTACGGTTAAGAATAAGAGGGTGTAAGCGATGTGTAGGGTGATCAATTTCAGTGGGTAACTCATCAAGGCATTTCTTGTGAATGATGAATGATGGACAGCCAGTGTTGGTGCAAAGAGGCAACAGCAAACTGATTTAAGCTTGCTTATACAGCAAGCCTCGAGCCTTGCAGAAGAAACAATCTCAGAAGAAAAACAAAAATGAAGCTTGCAAGTGGAAAAACAGAAAAACAAAGAGAGTTTGAATGAAAAACAAGCTGAGTTTTTCATTAATTATTAAACAAGGCATTAAGCCATTACATATATTAGTCAACTTGTCAAATGAACAAGTAAACACCTAATCAATTACCTAACACCACTAATATGCATTGAAACTTACAGGATTGCTTGCACACATTGCATTGCTGATTTTTCAGTCAATCAACATCAAAATTACACCAAAACATTCACTTACTTAGTTCAATATGAACTAGATTACAAAATGATTAAAATAAAACTAAAACAACAAGTAGTTCGGTAACTTGAAGCTTCAGCTGCTGCACACCATGGCTCGATTGCCTGCTGCCATTTCTTCCTGCATGGCCACCTTTGCATGTCGTGGATGGCCACCTTTGCATGGAAACTAAACTCAACAGTCAGGACAAAGATATATAGCATCTGTCAATGGTTCATGACACCAGCAGCAGTTCAATTTTTTGAGTACATCTATGGCCATGGGACTTTCTATGAAGGTCAATGGATGTTTGTGGATGTCATGTTTGGACAGTTGGCTAAACTTAAATGAAGAAGATAATTGAGCACATTTGATGTCAATGGAAAAAGAACACCACCAAATTCTACAATGATAAGAAAACATGTTACGTTTTTTCTTTCATAATGCACAACCATATATGTAATAACCTGAATTTTTAGTGGTGTCGGAATGATGATTCGAGATCACTAAATCTGACAAACGAGTAGAAAATATTATAAATTTAGTAAGTATAAGTTAAATGTGAAGTTAGGAAAATTTTGAAATAGTGAATAGTGTACTAGGAATAAATATTAAAATAATTAAAATAAAAACGAGGTATCGAGACCTCAAGATTTTAAACCGAGCCATAAATATTTTTAGAAATATTTATAGAGTGTCATTGAGTTGGTATTAAAGTTTCAGTTAGAAAATTTTAACGCTTGGATAGTTAATTAACTAAAAAGGACTAAATTGGGAATAGTGTAAAATTTGTTAAATTGTGATTAAATAGCTTAAGTGACTAAAGTGGAGGGATTTAAAAGGCTATTAGGCCCAAATTATATGGGCTGGACGGTTGGGTAAGAAAAATCAGCAGAATGTAAGGAGAAACAGGGGCAAAATTGGAAACTTAACAAATTAAACATTTAAAACAAAGACAAAAGTGAAAAATCTAGAGATCTCTTCACAATTTATCAGCAAAAACGCCATAGGAGGTCTGGAATAAGCTGGTTTTTCATATTTTTGAATCATGTAAGTTTAATTCTTGATTATTTCTTCTAATTTTTGTGATTTTGATACTTTTACAATTAGGTCCAACTAATTATTTCATTAGTTTTTGATTCCATGGCTGATTTTGAAAGTTACCATTGATTAGTGTTGGATTTTTATGATGAATAAACATGAAATTGAAGCTTTAATTTTGTTATATGATGATTTTATTAAGTAATTTTGATAGAAATTGATTTTAGGGACCTAATTGTGAAAAAGTTGGGAATTAAGGTTTGGTGTTGCGGTTTTGAGTATGAAAGGCTATGTAGTAGTCTAAAATAGTTGGAAAAGGTGTTAATTGAGAAAAATTAGATCAATTGAGGGTTAATTGAGTAGGGATCAAATTGTAAAACTGTAAAGTTTGGGGTAAAAGTGTAACTTCGAAAATTAAAGGGCATAAATTGTGAAATGAATTAGAATTGAATTAAATGCTGATGAATGAATAAATTTGCATTTTAGATCGAGAACCTGAAACAAGTCGAGGAAAAGAAAAAGTAGCCGATTAGTCCTTGAACTTTTACAAATTCTGCAAATCGATCCAGGTAAGTTCATATGGCTGAAATTTAATGATTAAATGTTAATTTCATGAATTATACAATGTATGGTGAAATGTATTTATTGTTGAAATGAGAATAAAATAAAAATGTGAAAATCGAATAAATGATCAAATTAAGTGGAACGTCAATTTGAGTACTTCTGATCAAGTGACAAAGTGATAAGTGGTAGTTTTAGCTACACTTATCTGATCAAGAAACAAAGTGATAAGTGGTTACACTTATCTGATCAAGAAACAAAGTGATAAGTGGCTACACTTATCTGATCAAGTGATAAAGTGATAAGTGGTAGCTTCACTACACTTATCCGATCAAATGGTAAAGTGATAAGTGGTAGCCTAGCTACACTTATCGATCAAGGACAAGTGATAAGAGGTCATATGGCAAAGTGAAAGTGAAGTACTCAAATTTCCATAACCGTTCCTTAATTTTGATCAAGGATGGTAAGTGACAAATGGGCCCAAAGGAATTATGGTAAAAGAATAAGTAGTAGTGAGTTTATACCAAGGAACTCACCAAAGATTGTGGTTGATGTAAATTTAGTAATGGTGTATATTGTATAAGTGTACAAGTGTTTGGTAAGATTTATGTTTTATGCCTATGAACTTACTAAGCTTTTCTATAAGCTTACATGTGTGTGTTTATTGTTTTGTAGATTAACGATTTATACATTCGGAGGATCGGATCTACATCAAGAATCACACTACCCGATATACTCCGTAGTTTATGTTAAGCAACTTTTGGATTTATATGGCATGTATAGGGAATTGAAGTAAAAAGTAAATTTGAATGTTATGGTTGCGTTAGATATCGAAATATATACATGTTTTAGTTTGAAATGGTTGATTGGTTGAACTTCATTAGTATTTAAATGAAGTAGATGAAATACTGGAATTGGTTGTGATTTGAAATTTGCAGGAAGGTTAGACAATTATAAAGGGTTATATTGAATTTTTTAAAAATTGCAATGGAGCAGTTCTTGGACAGCAGCATTGATGTAACTTTTAAAAATCACCAAAAATAGTGGAAATAGAATTAGAAGTTGAGTGAGATATGAAATTAAAGCTGAAAGAGTCTACTTTCATAGGAAAGAAGTGGAGTAAGCAAAAGAATTATATACTTTAAGATATTTGAATTTTAGTGAAACAGGGCAAGAATGTTTTGAAGTCCCTGTTCTGACTTTAGAAATTCATTAAAAATTGTACAGAAGGAATTTTGAGTTATAATTTATATGTATAGACTCCTTAATGAGTCTATTTTCAGTAGAAATAAGTTTAATCACCATATGAAGCCTTTAATAAGAGATAATTAAATTTTAGTGATGAGTGGTTAGGATAGTCGATTAGTGAAACAGGGGAGACTTCAACTAATAAACTGTACTAATTGGCTAAAGCAAAAATTCTGAAAAATTTATGGTGAATAGATATATGAGTCTAGTTTTATGGAAAATTTACGGATCTAAATTTCGAGTTTCGTAGCTTGAATTATAATTATTTTAGTGACTGCTGTACAGGAGGACAGCTTTATTATGAATGATGAAATTAAATTTGAAAGTAAATTTTATGCCCCGAACTTTTAAGTTAAGTCAAGTAACGCCTCATGCTCGACTCCGGCCATGGTCTCGGGTAAGGGGTGTTACAATATACCCTGCTAGAAGAAATTGGCCTTTGTTGAAGAAAAAGGCCTTCACCTGAGTGCTTGGTGTTGACACCATTTTTTGATTGAAAACGGGGTCGACTTGGGTTTTGGAAAATGAAAATGAAAACGGGAGTCGCCACCGATCCTTTTTGATAAGGTGAGATCAGATCACCTCAAAAAGTGGTTATTTTTTTACTAAACGATTTAATTTTATTAAAACAATGATTTTGGTCCACAAAATTCAGAAAAACGGGTTCGGGAGTCGGTTACGCACGAGGAAGGATTAGCACCCTCGATTCGTCCAAAATTGGTACCTAGTTGATTACTTAATGTCTTAATGTCGAAAATTGAAAGCTTTGAAGAATTTAAAATACGATCCTTAAAAAAAACGCTCGAATGACATGAATTAAAATTTAAGAGGATATTTGGCTATTTGGTTGAACGAGAAAAAACGACACCCAGCACCTCAGGGCATGTTTTCCCGAATTTCCAAATGCAAAACATTGCCTTATTTTAAAATTTTTAAAAGGATATTAAGCCATTGGATTGAACGAGAAAAATTGACACCCAGCACCTTAGGGCACGTTTTTCTCGAATTTCCAAATGCGAAACATTGCCTTATTTGAAAATTTTTCCCTTTTTGAAATATGATATTTATATGCATAATGAAATAATAAACATGATAATGTGAATAAAAAATGAACAAAAAAGTGAATAATAAAATAAATCGATCATGCATATGTCATAGCAAATAAATAAATAAATAAACTAAAGCATAAGAATGGCCATATAAATAAATACTTAAATGAACACAAAAAAAAAAACAATAATGGAATATAGATAAAAATTATAAAATATGGACACACATGTACATATAAGGAAATGTATATGTATATATATACATAAAATTATAAGAATATGAAAATATATATATGTATTTCATAAGATATAAAAATATAAGTATATATATATATATATGTATATAGATTATAAAATGCCAAAATATATATATACTATATAAGTATGTATGTTATAAAAACATGTATACACAAATAAATTTACAAAATATGAAAATCATGTATATGTATATTTTGAAATTATTAAAATAAAATAAAATACAAATATATATGAATATGTATACATATATTCATGAGAAAAAGAGCATATAGATATACACAAAAAGTATTTAATATATATTAAATAAACTATATATGAAACACTTATATAATAATAACATAATACAGCACATATATTTAAAAATACAAAAGTAAATATAAATATAAATGTAATGATAATAATAATAACTTTAATATTAATAATAATAGTAAAGATGATAAATGATGATAATAATAATAATAATAATAATAATAATAATAATAATAATAATAATAACGTCAACTTTATTAATTTTAATAAGAAGATAACCAAAATAATAAATAAAATAAAAAAAGGCCAAATTGGATTAAAATGAAAAATATGGGGCGGATTTGAAAAAAGAAAATAAGGAAACAAAAAAAAAATTGAATCCAAACACGCGCAAAAGGAGGAGGATCAAAAGGGAAATATTCCCACGTTGACCAAACGGCGTCATTCTAATAACGCTTGTGCAGACGGTCTATGGACCAAATTGCAAGAAATATTGAAATTTAGGGCGAAATTAAAACAAATAATGAAAGGGAATAGGACCCGATTGAAAACGGCCTCAAAAGCGGGAGGACTGAGGGTGCAAATTAACCCTCTGGTCCAAAAACACGCGGATCCCAGGCGGCACGGGTCGGGTCGACTTGATCCAGTCAAAACGACGCCGTTTTGAGACTATGGAGGCCAGTCCAAAACGACGCCGTTTAAGGGGTCTATTTAAGTTCATTTTCTTTGATTTTTTTCATTCTTTGCTGTTTAAAACAAAAAAAAAGCTCCAAAACCTCTCCCCAACCCCCTCCTTTCCGGCCAAGGGGCTCGACCGCAAGCCACCGCGCCGACCGGCGCCGGCGCCGCCTTAGGCGGCGGTCAGAAGGCGAAAGGTCGATTTTTAGCCCTGTTTCAGAAGCCATTTATAGATCTGGTTTTCCTACCCCTGAAGCCAATGAAAAAAAAACAAGGGCTGCCATCCTTGTCCATTTTCGGTGACCTGAAGGACTCCGGCGATGTCCCCAAACTCGGCGTTCAGGTATGTTTCTTTTTATTATTTTCTAAACTTATTAACAACAAAAAAAATGCGAATCGAAAAGAAGAAAAAGAGACTAAAATATCACCTTTAAACTGATTTTTTCTTTCTATTACTTCAATATTGCTTAAAAAAAATCGAACCCTTTTTACAAAGATTTTTAGTGGCTTTATAGCCGATTTACATGGATTTTTTTAGTCTATTTTCCATGCTAATGCTTCCTTTCTGTCATTGCAGGCATGGGCGCACGTGGGTGGAGGTGACAGTGGCAGTTGGCGGTGGTTGCTGGCAGAGCAGGTGGGCAGAAGACCAAAGGTCAGAAGACCCTAGGAGCGGCGCCTAGGGTTCTTCTGCTTTCTGCTAGATTTTCCTTGTTTTGGGTCTAGTGGGCTGTTAGGGTTTTGGTTATTGGGCTGGTTCTGCTGGGTTAGGTCTGTTTTAAGTAAGTGGTTGGGTATCGGGTTATTGGGCTATTTGTTTGGGTTGTGTTGTATTGGGCTTTATGGACTGTAATTTGGGCTTTTATTTTGAGTTTATTGGGCCCCGGGCAAAATGGCCTGCAACACTTGGGATGGAGAGGGTGATCAGGAATCTCAAGGGGTGCCTCTGCACATTGCTTGTGAAGGTGATAATTGCAATGAATACAAGTGAAGCATGGGGCTGAAAGCAGTTCCCCACATCCATCGCAGTGGGCTTTGAGACCTTCATTGCTTTGCTCTGCCACTAACACCAAGAGATGTTGCCGATGAAAAGGATGCTGAATTTGTTGCACCGACTTGTGGTGACTCGCGCTCTTATTCTCGTTCTTCATCTCGATTAATTAGTGTGGTTGTGAGAAATGAAAAAGATGAAAGAGATGATAGGAATGAAAGAAAGGCAGAGGATGAAGAAAAGAAAGAAGAAAGGAAAGAGTGAAAAAGAGATGGGTATAAAGTGGTAGGAAGTAAAGAAAGAAAAGAATGGTGTAGATGGTTGAAGGCATTGCAATTCATATTTAATAAAGCGTTGTGGTTTGGTTAATTGAAAGTCTCTTTCATATCAATCATTTTTTAATATTGTAACAAACTATTTTAGTTTTGCTAATTAAGAAATAGTTACCACTCATGATTTCTTCTTCTTCTTTTCCAAATTTCAATTTAGTTTATAATATTTTGTAAATTTTATTAATAACAAACGATAAAACAAACTTGAAAAATAGTATAAAAATGTCATTATTTATAATAATAACTTAATTATTTTATTAATAATTTTATGCTTTATATAATATTTTGTAAATTTTATTAACAATTTTAATAATTTCTATATTTTAAATATTTTAAAGTTCAATAGCTCGATTGAATGCAAAATATATATATATATATATATATATATATATATATATATATATATATATATATATATAGGGCTTAATTGGTTTTTTTTTGGAAAAACTTCAGGGACTTTAAAGACTCTTTAGCCTTAGTTTTTACATCATATTTAAAAATTACAATGCATATGCTATACTCAAAGAATTTGATTCGAAAATATAAATTTTCTTAAAAGAAAAGGCAATAAAATTAAAAGTAAAGTTTATATGTCATAAAAATTCGAACAAAGTAAAGCATTTCTACAAGAATAATTCTTTGCTTTCTTTATTAAAGTAAATTTGGTTCTTTTTTTGCAAATTAGGCAATTACTTTGGATAGGTCTTAATCATGACATGAATACATGGACATCAGAAAATTGTTATCTATATATTCTTATATATCTAATTGGTCCATCAATTGAGTTTAACGATTAATGTGATTAAAGAAGAAAATATTTAATTGATTTTTTTCTAACGAAACCAATTAAATTGATAAGCCAAAAACAATTGCATATTGCATTCTTAAGCGAAGAACGTAGGTTTAAACCTTGAAGACAATATTATTGAGAGAGAGGCAGTCATGAACCTAGAACATGAATAATAAAACAAACTTGAAAAATAGTTAAAAAAAAGTGTCATTATTTATGATACTAACCTAATTATTTTAAATATTTTATTAACAACTTTATGCTTTTTATAATGTTTTCTAAATTTTATTAACAATTTTAATAATTTTCTATACTTTTAAATATTTTTTATAATTTTATAATTAATATTTTTTATAATTTTATAATTTTATAATATTTTTTGTAATTTACAAATACTTTTTGTTATTTTAATAATTATTAATATTTTTGGCAATTTTAATATTTTATTTCATTTATAATATGTTTTATATTATTTTTTGTGCTTTTATATCATAGTTAAAAATTTTAATGTATCAAGCGTACAATATACTTAAAGAAGTTGATCCGAAAACATATCAATTAAAAAAACACGAAGTTTTATGAAAGAAAAGACAATTAAATAAAAAGTAAAATTGTTCTTTTCTTTTATTTGCAAATTAGATAATTTTCTATATTTTCATAATTTTAAAATTTTTTTGTAATTTACATATACTTTTTTATTTTAATAATTATTAATGTTTTTGGCAATTTCTAAAATTTATATATTTTATTTCATTTATAATATGTTTTATATTTTTGTCCTTTTATATATTTTTATAAATTTATAATATTTTAAATTTGTATATATTTGTATTATTTTTATATTTGTATTATTTTTAATATAAAATATTATATTTTGCTCCATATCACAATCCTCGTATGCCACGTGGCGAAAAACAACCTTTAAAAATAATTGCTAAAATGCCCCTCAAGTTTGTCAATCTGTCCAAAATATTTCGACGTGAGACGTTATATTTATTGTAGAACATAAAAGTTTTTTGGGTGCTTATTTTGGTTAAGGTGATGGTGTTGAGTGAGACAAGAACATAAAAGTTCTTTGTTTGAACTTTTATTTACTTAAAAAGTGGTACTGTATCCTCAATTTCTATGCTGCCATCAAGCTCATGAACTTTATAAAAAAGTTATTTTAGTTGTTTATTTAAAATTTTCAACCTGATTATGGTGAAGGTACCGGATATTGGAATTAACTCTATAATTTTCAAATGGTTCGAATGTGCATTTTATTTATATTTTTGAAATTAAGATGTCTAATTGAAGCGAAATTAACTTTATTTATAGTTGAGATTGAACTCAATTCAGCTTTATATTTACATAATTAATTCCGTAACTTCTTTTTATATTATTGTATTCAAAACTTCATATAATTATACTTGTCAAATAAACAAGGTGCAGTAGAAAAGCATGTAGCATGAAGCGAAATTGGTGGCTTCCAAAAGTTTCATTATATATGGGGTAAAATAATTAATTAACATTGCAGAAATAAATCAAATAATTATTGATTTTCAAAATTCAAATCCAATAAATCACAACATAATACTGAAATCAAATTTTACAAACTCAAATATATCATAGATGAATAACAAAGTAATAGTGAGTTCAAATCATATAAACTCAAACAAATTTTAAACAAAGCAACACTTAAATCAAAACACACTTAGAACATCCTTCATCGAAGAAGTAGGAATGAAATGTCAAATCCTTTGCGAACTCTTTGGATCGGATAAAACCTCTAGTGCTTTCCATTTGAGCAAAACACATCTGTAGCCATGAAGACAATTAAAACTGATGTTAATAATGAAAAAAAAATCATGAAATAAAAACAATTAATTGCATTGATGATTTAAAAGAAAACAATAGCTCTTTAATCATCTAAAGTACTTACCACAAAGCTTTAAACGTAGAAATCCAGACATTTGCAATGGACAATATAATCGCATGTAGACTCTTTACATTTGAAAATTTCTTCTTGGCAAAACTTACTACACTTAGAACATTTAGGGAAGCCCTCAACCTTCCTAAAAAATTTAAGATGGTGACCATGGCTGTGTTTATAAAAAGCAATTGTGCTCCCATCCTTGAGAAATGGAAATTGTCCAAGAACACATTCGGGATGAGCAGAAGTATCACAGATTGAACAAGAATAATACCAAAGCCTTGGATCTCTATATTGCTCACAAATATCACAATAACTTTGCTCATTATCATCATGATAAGTAAGCTTTAGCTTGTGTTCATCAATTTTTTGAAGAGCTGAATGTGGTAATGTTAAGCATCCAAAATCCAAAGCAAATCTGCACTTTCCACATCTGAATGCACCACGCCAACACCTGATGCCACAACCATTACATTTCTCCTTGTATTTGAAATCAAAAAAGAGAAAGTGTTGGTGTCCTTCACATTCAATGATATCAGCAACTTTAGCACACCTTGTGCACATGTACATATATTATCTAATTCTATAGAAGAAACCACTAGAATATTGACTGCAAAAGTTACATTTCTTGAAGCTGTCGAAATTGAGGGTGGCATTGCTTTGATGAAACCAATGTTGCTTGATTCTTGGCAATTCAGCACAGGTTTTATGAAGAAAAAAGGGGCATTCTGAACAATAATAGAAAATATTTGAGATAGGTAGCATGCACCCATCAAATTTTCTATCAATTTCCTCCTCCATCTTGTCTGCTAACACCAAGCAATGTTGATGACTGAAATGTTGAATCTTTGTAGCTTCCCCAGCTTCATTCACCTCAATAACACGAATGATGGAAGACTGCATAGATTTTTCTTCAAGCTCCTCACATTGCTTTTCGTCCTCAATTAACTCGTACAACTCTTCATCCTCTAAGACACAATTCACATGGACAACGTAATTGCAACCTTGTTTTACACAAGAGTAACTCCCACGCTCTAGTCTCACTTCATTGAAACAAATCTTGCAATCTTGCTTTGTAAGCTCTTGTGTTTGAAGAAAATATTTGTGAAAAATGCAATGATCATGTCGAGAAAATTTGATAATGTGTGGGAGTGAAGTGCATTTCTTGTGGACTTCGATGCAACATTTCAAACATATACAAGAAATATAATTTCCCTCAGTGCCACATGCATCACAAATGAATGAACCTTGTCTCCAAAGTAAGGAGAATAGGTGCTGATGGCAGCTTTTATCTTCAACAGTAGACCTCGGCCAAGCACATTCAACATTGATGTTAAAATGGCAAAGAGAACAACTGTAAAAAGGTCCGGATTGTTGCTTTTGGCATAGGTTGCACAAGTAATCACTATTACTACGGTTAAGAATAAGAGGGTGTAAGCGATGTGTAGGGTGATCAATTTCAGTGGGTAACTCATCAAGGCATTTCTTGTGAATGATGAATGATGGACAATCGAAACAAAAAAATATAGCATCTGTCAATGGTTCATGACACCAGCAGCAGTTCAATCTTTTGAGTACATCTATGGCCATGGGACTTTCTATGAAGGTCAATGGATGTTGGTGGATGTCATGTTTGGACAGTTGGCTAAACTTAAATGAAGAGGATAATTGAGCACATTTGATGTCAATGGAAAAATAACACCAATCACATTCATAAAAAAAACATGTTACGTTTTTCCTTGCATAATGCACAACCATATACCCTGCTAGAAGAAATTGGCCTTTGTCGAAGAAAAAGACCTATGCCTGAGTGCTTAGGATGGAGTGGGTGATTATGAATTTTAATGGGTGCCTCTGCACATTGCTTGTGAAGGTGATAATTGCAATGAATACAAGTGAAGCATGGAGCTGAAAGCAGTTCCCCACATCCATGGCAGTGAGCTTTGAGACCTTTATTGCTTTGCTCTGCCACTAACACCAAGGGATGTTCCTTATGAAAAGGATGTTGAATCTGTTGCACCGACTCGTCGTGACTCTCATTCTCATTCTCGTTCTTCATCTCCATTAATTAGTGTGGTTGTGAGAAATGAAAGAGATGAAGGAGATGATAGGAATGAAAGAAAGGCAGAGGATGAAGAAAGGAAAGAGAGAAAAAGAGATGGGTAGAAAGAGGTAGGAAGAAAAGAAAGAAAAGAAGGGTGAAGATGGTGGAAGTAGACTTGTCCATGGGCCGGGCCGGGCTAGGTTCGGGCCGGGCCCAAAAAAAATTTTGACCCGACTCTTAGGCCCAGGCTGGCCCGACCCGGCCCGAAATATGGGCCTAAAATTTGGCCCGGCCCGGCCCGGTTTTTAATAAACACAAAAAAATATTTAAAAAAAAAAAAACATTTTAAAAGTATTTTAAAATTACAAAATAAAAATAAAAAATATATATTTATTATATTCAGGCCGGGCAGGGCCGGGTCCGGGCCAAAAAAGTTGAGCCCGAGCCCGGCCCATTTTTTAAATGGGCCTCATTTTTTGCCCAAGCCCATATTTCAGGCCTATATTTTTACCCAAACCCTCCCATATTTCGGACGGGCCATCGGGCCGGGCCAGGCCGCCCGGCCCATGGACAAGTCTAGGTGGAAGGCATTGCAATTCATATTTAATAAAAAAGAAAAGATGCCAACTTTCTTCTCTTTCATATCATTCCTTTTTTTAATTTTGTAAGAAACTATTTTACTTTTGCTAATTAAGAAGGAAGCAAACTTAAATAGTTACGACTGATGATTTTTCAAAATTCAATTTTTTTTATTACTCTAAATATTACTCTTTTAATCCAAAATAAATAATTATCCACGTAGTAAGTTAAATGTAAATCGAATCATTCTATTTGAATCCAAAATAAATAATTATATACTGGTTATCCAAATATGGTTAATATATGAATCTCTAGTAAGTTAAAAAATTTAAATGTAAATCAAATAATTCAAATCCAAATATGTTTCCTAAACTAAATAATTTTTTAGTATAGATTTACAATTAGTAGTCAAAGTATATCATACCAACAAGTGTTGGGTGCAGTGATAAGATATATTGCACTCTTAAGCGAAGAACGTAGCTAGGTTTGAACTTTGAGGACAATATTATTGATAGAGACAATCATAAACCCACAACATGAATGATAAAACGAATTTGAAAATAGTAAAAAATGTCATTATTTATAATAACAACTTAATTATTTTAAATATTTTATTAACAATTTTTTTTGCTTTTATAATATTTTGTAACTTTCATTAACAACTTTAATAATTTTCCATATTTTTAAATATTTTTCATAATTTTAAAATTTTTATTTTTGTAATATATATTTTATTCTAAAACTTATTAATGTTTTTTTTGCAATTTTTATAATTTTAATAATTTATATATCATTTATAATATTTTTAATTTGTATATATTTCAATTATTTTTATATTTTTATGATTTTTATTATAAAATATCATATTTCATTGCATGGCAAAATTCTGGTGTGCGACAACCCCTAAAAATAGTTGCCGTTACTCTTAAACGGTTGACCGTTAACTTGAATGGTTAAATGGTTTAATAAATTGAAATTTTAACGTTCAATAGCTTGATTGAATGCAAAAAAGAAAAATGTATAAGGGTTTAATTGATATTTAAAAAAATTAGGGACTTTAAAGACCCTTGAGCCTTAATTTTTACATCATCATTTAAAATTTTCAATGCATTAAAGATATGATATACTAAAAGAATTTGATCCGAAAACATAAATTTTCTTTAAAAAAGACAATTAAATTAAAATTAAAGTTTATATGTTATAAAAATTCCTAACAAAGTAAAGTATTTCTACAATAATAATACTTTGCTTTCTTTATTAAAGTAAATTTTGTTCTTTTCTTGCAAATTAGGCAATTACTTTGGTTTTATGAGTCTAAAATTACTTAATCATGCAATGAATACATGGATAATAATCCACAATCATACGAAATTGTTATCTATATATTCTTATATATCTAATTGTTCCATCAATTGAGTTTAACGATTAATGTGATTAAAGAAGAAAATATTTAATGAAAATATAGATTTTAAAAAATACGGAATTTCATGAAAGAAAAGACAATTAAATTAAAAGTAAAATTTGTTGTTTTCTTTTATTTGCAAATTAGATTGTTTATGGGTTTAAGATTACATAATGATGCATTCATGGCAAAAGGAATTTTGATGCTCATATTATATAAATGTAGCAAGTAAGGTATATGCCAAAGTGACTTATTAAAGATGTTGAAGTATCCAAAGCTTATCTCTTTAATAATAAAATAAAATTAAAGTATTATGGGCACAAAGAATGTTAGTTTTGGTAATTAAAAGGAGGACTACCAAACTTAAGTAGATAATCATAAATATTCTAAAGAGTAAGAAATGAAGAATTAAGAGATGATTTTATAATTTAAAACATACATGTCATTTTTGTAAATTTCTAATATCAAATTTCATAATTTGTTTATTAATTAATGAATTAAATCTAAATATTACTATTTCATCTATTGTTTATATGGTTAATATATGAATTTAGTAAGTTAAAAAATAATATAAATTATCGAATATTTCAAATTTAAATATGTTTCTTAAAATTAATATTTGTTTTTAGTATAGAATTACAATTAGTTGTTTAAGTGTATCATACTAACAAGTGTAGGGTGCAGTGATAAGATACATTGCATTCTCAAGCGAAGAACGTAGGTTTGAACCTTGAAGACAATATTATTGAGAGAGGCAGTCACGAACCTAGAACATGACAAAATTTACTCATTTGTCTAATCTATTTCATGTTTCTTCTTTGCATGCTGGTGCAAGAGATGTTAAGTTGACATATGATTAAAAGGAAAGACTACAAAACTTGAATAGATTTTATGACTATGAGTGATAACTAAAAATATTGTAAAGAGGAAGAAATGAAGAATTAAGAGATATTATCACCACTGTATGATTTTAATAAAGATGATTATATATATTGGATAAAGATGATAATAGATCACATATATGCCATTTTGTTCTAAAATCCAAATATGAAATTTCATAATTTGTTTATTAATGAATTAAATCTAAATATTACTATTTGAATCCAAAATAATAATTATCCAAATATGATTAATATATAAATTTAGTAAGTTAAATAATAAAAACAATTTTTAAAATGTAAATCTAATCATTGAAATCCAAAATAAATATTTTTTAGTATAGAATTACAATTAGTAATTTAAGTATATCATACCAATAACTGTTGGGTGCTATCATAAGACACATTACACTCTTAAGCGAAGAACATAGATTTGAACCTTGAAGGTCACATTATTAAGAAAGACAATCATGAGCCTAGAACATGAACAATAAAACGAACTTGAAAATAGTAAAAAAAAAATGTCATTATTTATATTAATAACTTAATTATTTTAATAGTTTTTAAATTTTATTAAAAAATTTTATATTTTTAAAAATTATGAATTAATTTCATATGATGGATTAATTAAATTAGAGTAAATGGTAGGAAGTAAGGTACAGAGACATTTAAAAGAAAAATTAAAGGATTGTGCTTTGCTTCACTGTAACACAAAGAATGTTAGTTTTGGTAAGTAAAAGGAAGCATGCCTTATGCTTCAAGACTTAAATTCATTTTCCATATATTAAAGAGTAAGCAATGAAATTTATATTTAAAGATGAAACTGCTTCAAATTTCAAATTTGTGTAATTGTAATAATTATATTACGAACAAACAAAAATATCTAATAAATATCTTTTAATTATATAAAATATTTATATATTTATTACAAACAAAATATCTTTTAATTTAACATAATAAGATTTTTGTTTTGTTTGCTGCCTCAACTTATGCTAAATGGCTTATTTGTCATTTTGGTCCTTTTTATTTTCTTTTAATCTACAATTCAACTTTTACTCTTTATTCACTTTAGTCCTTTTTCCTAATTACTCTTAATTTAGCTAAATTCACCTAATTAGAACCTAATTAGGCACACCACTAGTCTCATAAATATTTCTAATAATTATTTACAAACCCATTTTACTAAGACAGAGGCCCAATATGTTACTTTTCTGGTGCCCTTGAATTTTGGGTCGTTACATTTCTCCTCCCTTAATAAATTTCGTCTTCGAAATTTACTTGAAAAGAGATGGGGTACTGAGATCTCTTAATTTCTTCCAGTTTCCAAATTGCTTCTTCTACACTATGACTTCTTCACAACACTTCCACTAAGGAAACATGTTTATTTCGTAACTCCCTTACCTTCTGAGCTAATATTCTCTGTCGAAATAATATGAGAATGATCTAATTGATATCTCCATAGCATAAAAACATGAAAAACATCATGAATCTTTTGTAATTTCAAAGGCAATACTAAGCAATAGGCAATTGGCCCAACTCTTCCTATAATTTCTTACGACTTAATAAAACGAGGACTCAGTTTTTTTTTTTTTAGCCTAATCTCAATATTTTCTTCCAAAGCAATACTTTAAAATTATTTTGTCACCAATAGAATACTCAATATCCTGGCGTTTTAAATCTGTGTATGATTTCTATCCGTTGAAGCTGCCTTTAGTCTATCTCGAATCTTCTTAACAATTTCCTTCGTTTCTTGGATTAATTCTAGCCTTATCATTTTTCTTTCATTCAATGTATAGGAATACTGCACACCCTTATAATTTCCCGAATCTAAACTTCAACAAGTTTCTTTTTTGAAGTGATCAATCAGTTCTGATTACTACAGAATGAACTGATTTCGCAAGGCTATCAACAATCACCCAAATAGCATTCTTTTTACTCCTGAGCACCAATAAATTTTTTTGTAAATCGTAATATATTTTCATTCCTCTAGGATGCAAAACAAAAGGACTATTATGAGCTTTGTGAAGTATCAACTTTTTCAATTTAGAAATATCCAGAACGCAAATTCGATTGTGAAATCTCAAGCAACCACAATTATCAAGGCTGAAATTTTCTAATATATCATTCTGAACCATTTCTCTTTTCTTCACCAATTTGTCATTTTCTATCTACACTGACTTAATCTGATCAACATCACTGATTTGATTTTTAATCTAGCCAATAAGCTTTTATCGTCATTGATACTAAGCTAAGCAAACATTGTTCGCAATTCAATTGCTGCTTTCCTACTTAATACATCAGCTATAACATTAGCTTTATCAGATTAATAATTAATAACGCAATCAAAATTTTTCAAAAGCTCTATCTAACGACGCTGTCTTAAATTCAACTCCCTTTTGAGATAGAAGATTTTTGAGACTTTTATGATCGGTATAAATATAACACTTTTCATCATACAAATAGTGTATTAAAATCTTTAGAGCAAAAACCACAACAACTAGTTTCTAAATCGTGTGTCAGATAATTACGTTCATACATTTTTAGCTGACGAGATGCATAAGCAATTACTTCTAGTCTTACATCAAAACATGACTAAAACCGTTCAATAATCATCACTATAAATGGCAATATTCTTTCCATAAGAATCGAAAATTTTTAGTAGATTATCTTTGGAGTTATTCTTACAATCCTATATATATATTTTATATTATATATAAATATATATATATATATTTTAGGCTCTACTTTGTTATACTTTTATTTTCTCATTTTCATTTCCTTTCTCTTTTTGAGGCAAATAATGATTATTCCAGTTATGGATCAGAGTTATTACTCCTAATCCAAACCTCTTAGAAATATATTGGCTCGGCCGCTGCTAACAGTCTCTTCGAGGTAACTATTCTTTTCAAAGTTTGCCTCTTTTATTACACAATTTACAACTTTGCTATTTTTTCTTCTTCTTTTTTTTTTTAACTAAGGTTTTTATTTCTTTCTATACTTCTTTCTAAAAAAATTCATTTTCTGATCTTCATAATTGAAAAATATTACTATTTTATTCTACGTCTCATATTTCTATTATCTCTTCTACTTCCAAAAAACTAAACTTATATTAATGTACCAAACTTTTCATTTAAAAACTCTAACTTTCTAAGTTCTCATTTTATACATGTACAACTATATATATACATATACCCTAGTCTCATAAATATTTCTAATAATTATTTACAAACCCATTTCACTAAGATGGAGGCCCGATATTGCACTTTTCTGATTGCCGTGAATTTTGGGTCATTACAGACTGTGTGGTTCACTGTTTGCTATTAGGGACCACACGGGCCAAAAACACTGGCGTGTGTCCAGGCCGTGTGACTCACTGTTCACCATTAGGGACCACATAGGCTAGAGACATGGGCGTGTGTCCAGGCCGTGTGACTTACTATTTACAAATTAGACCCATACGGACCGACGAAATGAGCGTGTGTCAAACTATATGAGACACACAGGCAGGCACACGGGCGTGTGCTAGGCTATGTGGAGCCATATAGGCCAAGCATGTAGGCATTCAGGGACAGTGATTCCTTGAAGTTCTTATATACCTACAGACAATTATAATAATACATTTAGTGCTCAATGCTTACATATTCTATTAATTTGATCCTAATTTAAAATAATTATAAAAATAAAATTTAATTAGGTAAGGTGTCATTGTTTTTGTGTAAAGAATTTATTTATTTTTTCATTCCTTTTCCGGATTAAATTGATAGTCATTGTTGTTGAAGCACATTAGGAAATTATTTTTTCAATTGATTGTTTTTAGCTTATTGCTCGTAATTCCTTTTCAAAATCAAAAGAGTGTAATTATCCAGCTCTTTCTTGTTGTGCCTGAACAATATCATTTAAAAAGAATGTGCATGAACAAGAATAAAAAAAAATAGAAAACCCTATAGGCCATAATTACAGCGATGATACAGCACCTTCGTTTGGGTCTTACTTTGAAATCAAAACTTGATCTGCTTCGGTGCCAATCCCAACTCCCTATTCAACTGCAACCTTTACTTCTCGTTTGAGTGTGCACATTTCTTGAACATCCTTCACATTTTTACGAGCAAAACAAAACCAAACCTATTCTTTATTCAAAAAAAAAAAAAAAAGCAAACAAAAACAGAAGAAGAAGAAAGAAAGGCCGGGACTGTTCTTACAATTCGAGCCTCTAAACCTGGTGAGAATGTGGCAATGGTAAAGGTTTTTCCAGCGGGATAGGTCGAAGCCAATCATTCTTTCACCACCGCTTCCTTAATCTATATAAATGGAATTAACGTCTCTCCCTTCCAAAGGCACCTTAAATGAACACAAAAAAAAAAATTTATTTTGTTCGATAGAAGCAACCATTCTAATTTCAAACATCGCCCATCATCACTTTTTTCTTGTTGCTAATAAATTGGAGATAAAAAAAACAATAACAATGAAAGATTATTATTCTCGGTTTTTTAATGAAAAAATAAGCACAATCTCCTCTTTTTACTTAATCAATTTTGAGAGGTTCTCGAAGTCTTTGTTTTCCAATGTGATTTGATTGTTTCAAGCTCAATTTCATGAGATGATTTCAATCTAATAAAAAAAATTATTTTCTTGATACGTTTCAACGTGAAAGAGATTACCAATTTTCTCAGCTAAAAAAATGAAAAAACAACAATTTCTCACCAAAAACAATACATTACAAACAATTTCCAATTAATTTTTTTTGTTGTTTTTTATAATTTCGCTTTATGATGAAGATGTATTTAAGAAGTAAATTGATAGAACTTATAAATGTAAAAAGTTAAACTTGTTAAATTATTTAGTATTAGAATTAAATTGACAGAATGTATAAATATTGAAGACTAAATATGTAATCATACGAGTTAAAAAAGACTTACCGTTTTCAATTTAATAACGGATTATTAAAATAGAAACAAATTCAAACCTTCATACCTAAATTGAAATTTCATACGTATAAACTAGATTAAAATTCATACATCAAATTACACATCGAAATTAATGTATAATTTTGATATTCATACTTTTTTATTATTAAAAAAAAACCCAAATTAAAAATGAGCACCACGCCCTTGGACGTGCGCCCCTAATCTTGCGGGAACGCAATGAAACAAAACATATATAAGGAATTAAAAGCCAACACAAATAAAAGAAAAATATTTATAGTGAAGTTGAACTTAAAATAAAATCTCTCAATATTCAACATTCATGTACATCATTCTTTACTCATATTTGCCCAAAACTTCCTATACCTCCTGATGTATAATTAGGTATTGACTAGAAGATATACATAAATAGATATTTGCCCAAATGCAAGTAAATATTTAAGAAAATTGAACATACCGTGTTAAAACACATCAATATTACATCCAAATCCGAGTAACGTTGAGGCTGATGTAATTTTAACTCTTACAAGTCACCGTTGATCAGAGATCCTAGAATTCCAGCCTTGAGGGTATAGAAAGCAGCAGTTGAACATACCGTGTTAAAACACATCAATATTCCATCCAAATCCAAGTAACGTTGAGGCCAATGTAATTTTAACTCTTACAACTTGAGGGTATAGTAAGCATCAGCCATTCTTGTAAATGGCGATATTGGGTCGATTTTCTCAGTTTGTTTGATGGGGTGAGGTCAATCGTGAACTCTATAAAAGAACCATTGCCTGTTCTTTTTCTCACACTGCATCTTACTGGAAATCCTCAGCCACAGCAGAACATTTCTCCCTCGGATCTGGTAGCAACAGGCTTCATGAATATTAAACAGTTTGTCATCATAGCCAAACTGTGATCACAAGCTTTGTTGACAATGTTACGGAGAAGTGATTCTGAAGTCAAGTTGGGGCTGCAGAAGGTGGCAGAGATGTCTTTGATGGGGAACTTGACACTCGATAAATGCATCCCAACCATTGCCAAAAACAGGTTCTCGCTTGATGTATAGCAAACTGTAGCATTTATAACCTTTGAGGATATAGGCCAAGTGGAAAAGACAACTTCACAGTAAAACCGATTGAGCTGAGAGTTTAACCAATGATGGGAACAGCAATAATGCAAGCTCTACGCATTTATTTTTTTTTTTTTGGGGGGACAACAGAATAGTCAGGCTTAGGCAATGTCACTGACCAAGAACTCTCAAGATCTTCAGAAAAGGACACACCGACATACCCAGCTCATTGCTTCAACATCTCACCTTGGTTTTGCCCTAACAAAATGGAACTTTCTTATATTCAGATTTCCCATTTGAAAATATTTACCCATTCTACATTGACAGACAGATGATATAAGGATATTCGGATCAAGGTTACCATCTTGGTTTTGTCATCACAATCAAATCAATAATAAACACGTGCAAATTTCCCCAACAACTTTCATAAAGAGAAAAACACACACCATGTGAATTACAGAAAGGTGGAACAAAGGCAGAAATTGAACAATCAAGAGATTTGACAACGAAATAGCAACAAAAAGAAAGAAAACTTAACGAGAACAATTAACTGCATGGAATAGAAATGTAACACAGAAGATGAGACTAATAAGGAAACTAGAAGCCTTCAGACATACCCGAAGCAGAGGAGTCAGGAGGAGCCTGCTTTATCACTTTCATTTCCTCTGGCATATTGCCATTTGCTGCATTCGGAACCAGAGCTGGAATCAACCCTTTAGTGTTGCGGACTATTTTAGCCCTCCTGTGAAAATAAGAATAACAAATGGAGAACAGAGGGGATCAGGTAATAGTCCTTCATTTGATCATACAGAGATCTTTAATGAGCATATGAAGAAAGAATTGAAAATTCGGCTCTTACCTAATGAATTTTTGCTTTAAAGTGCCTGGTTTCATCTTCGATGCCCCTTTACCAAAACCATATAAATGTTATTTCAAGCTCTTATATTTTGGAGAGAAATATAAATCAAAGAATAAACAATGATTCTCACCAGATTTTAGAACCACAGGAGTTGTTGAGGGTTTCCGGACACCCCTCTGTGCTTTTATAGATGCAATGACAGAATCAGCATTAGGTCCCAAACCCTTCCGTCCCACCAGCTTAATTCCCAGATTTTCACAGAGGTAGTTCAACCTCATCTCATCACCACCTCTCACTTCTCTCAACTCAAGTGCCTGTTGCTTAGATAACAATGTGTAAACATGTAGCTGTTGCTGCTGATTAAAATGTGACTGTAGCTGCTGAAAAAGCACCTTATTAGAATGTTGCTGATCTGTCTTTGAACCTTCCTGATTCTTCTTTCGGGGCTCGCTGAATGTTATCCTCAACACTGCTGGTGACTTTGGATCAGCATTCTTTCGACCAAAAATAACAGAAAAGTTCCCGAATTCCAAATCAGGTTCTCTGAACAAATCCATAAGGAGGGAAGCACAAGAATGAACATTATTTGAAGGACTCCTGTCTATCTTTTTCTTTGCAGTCCGAGCGTTGGCATATTGAGCCATATTTGCAGCTTCCCTGAGCCCAGTAAGAAAAGCTCCATGCATGGTGGCAGGGTATCGACGTGTAGTGGCCTCCCCAGCAAAGAAAAGTCTTCCATCCCCCACACTTTCTGCTAATATGTCATAGTCATCTCCAGATGCTCCCACAGCAACATTAGAGTATGAACCTAGGCTAAAGGGATCACCACCCCATCTAGTACAGACGGTTTGGAGGGGTTCAGGGACAGTGATTCCTTGCGGTTCATATATACCTGCAGACAATTAAACACAGTCTCAGAATACTCACATAACCGAGAACAATTAAATTTTTGGACACAAGATACAATCGGTGCTGGTTCAAATCCACAGGAGACTTCGCCCTTTCTTTGTAGAATATGCACATAAGACAATGAGAAACCCAAGAAAGTTGCATATTGCAATTAAAATGAACCACACAAGCAACCAAGACATATAAAATTTCTTTTAAAAATGTATCAAATGTTGATGCTTTCTTTGTAGCACATTCAAATAAAATAAATGACAAAGTGCTAGGGGTTATTCAAATATTCAAAGAAGCTGCCATGAATTTAAGCCATATGAGCAACCAGTACATAAAGAAGCTAAGAATGCACCGCAACATTAATATACGTTTTGCAGCTAATGACTGTCTTTCGGTATTTCAGACTACAGGATATATTTCAAGCTTACAGGAAAAAAAGAAGCTGCAACAAATAAATAATTCAACACATGAAATCAAAATTGATTACCCTTGAGAATTTGGAGAACTTGGGTTACTGCATCTGTAGGAGGCAGAGTCTCAAACCTATGTGCAGCTTCTCCTGCTACTAAAGCAAGCAAGAGAGGACCACCAGCAACTGTTGCATAGCTATAAAATAGAAAAAACTCCCCTCGGCGACTTGGATCTTCGGTAAGATGCCCAAAGGTATCAAGATCTGTACCCCAAAATACATAAGGGAAAAGCATAGCGACCTTATTCAACAACCCAAATCCCAACCTCTTTATCCCATCAAGTTTCCTCTGAGGCAACTCAGGAACAAACTTTATTGACCCACTCTTTAAAACTCCAAGAGGAACAGTACATAGTGCCATATCACCTTCAAACACCTGATTTCCTGCCGTAACCTGCACTCCATCACTTCCATACCTAATAGTATGCACAGTCTTCTCATATAAAATAGGCACATTCTCTGCTAGAGCCTGAATCAACCTTCCATTCCCTCCAGGCAAGAAACAATGATCCCCTCCCATGTCATATGGATCATCTTGGTCCCAAAATGCAAGTGAAAGCTTTGAAACCAATCCTGCATTTGCATATTCTAAATTTGCAAGATGCCAATTGAACAGATTAATCTCCTCTTCAGTTACTGCATCTCTATAAACCTGTCTAAACGTCTCTAATGCTGCCCCAAGTGAAACATCCATGGAAACCTCCCCCATTAACTGCCTAAGCTTACTAGCCTTATCCAAAAGCCGATTAAAAGCCGTCTCCACCTTCATATCCATATCTGGATCCACTGGACTCCCATCCATCCGATAAAGTGGACACTTATCCCTCACCTTAAAAAGCGAAGCACCCAATTGTTTTGCCATGATCCCTAATGGATTCCCCAATGTACCTGTTAATACACTCCCACCTAAATCCGCAGCTGCACTTACCCTATTCCCTCCTTCCATCTTCTTTGTATAAACCCTCCCACCTGCTCTCTTCCTCCCTTCCAAAACCGTCACCTTAAATCCGAACCTCATTAGCTGTCTAGCCGCAGCCAGCCCCGCCAATCCAGCACCAATGATAACCACATTACCTTTACTAAGACCGACAGGAACTTTGTCCTTGATTGCTGGGGCAACCCCAAAATTTATATATCCATGAGTAACCAAATAATCATAAGCAGAATCTAAGAGCGTACGACAATGTTGTGGTATAGAATCAACAAACATTTCTTTAGTCACCCAATTGAATATATTTTCACGCCATTTCGCAATAATGTGATTTCGAATAAGAATGTAATTTACCTGCTCGATGCCACCAACAGAGGAAACTACGCCGAAGTCAATTTCTTCCTCAGTGAGAGAATCAGCAGGGAATCCAGCGGAAAGAGCGGTGAGAGCCTCAGCCGTCGATTCTTTATTGATAACAATGATCTCGTCGGCAATTTTGGGTTGTGAAGTTTGTGTCGACGCCGCTACTGATGAGGGAATCGAATAAGGGTTAGGGTCAGAGTATGGAACATTGGGGTTGAATGAATCATTGGGGAAGGTAAGGAGTTGAAACGATGACGTTGAGGCAGTGCGTCGGGGCCTGCCGCGTCGTCGCTTTTTGGGAACTGGGAAGGGTAGAAGTTGGTCATCGAGAGAAGGTGTAGCATTGGTGTTAGAATCGAGGACTGGGGTTAGTGTTGGAGTTGAGTTTGGGGGAGTTGAGTTTGGGGTTGGAGGGAAATTAGGGTTAGGGTTTGGTAAAGGTGGAGTGAGAGTGAAATGCGGAAGGGGGAATTGGGAGAATTGATCAGGGGTTTCATTTGGTGAGTTCATTGAGCTTTCTTTCACACTATATAGTGAGAGGGAGGGCTGCGTAAAGGGGTAGAGATGGCGGGGGAAAAAGTAGTGTTTGTTTCCTGAGAAAAATTTTACTAGAACAGCATTCAGTTGATAATAGGAACCGCAACTCAAAACGACTTGTCGTTTTGTTAAAAATAATAAAAATTACTTGCAAGTTGTAACTGAGTAGCCGTCATGGCCAAGCCAGCGAGGGCGTCCTCTGTGCATAGGTTAATGGATTTTCATAAATTGACCCTTGCACTATATTTTGTTTTTCAGTTTGTTCCTCAAAGTTTTTTTTTTTTGAAAAGTAATACTTAAATTATTAATTTCATCTTTTATTAAAAAAAGTACGTCATTGTCAATAAAATTTATCAAAAATAAAATTTATCAAAAGTAATACCTAAACTATTGTTGATACAAAATACAATAAGAGAGGTGAACAAGATGAAGCAAAAAAGAGATCAAAGTGGTAGAGTGGAGGCCGATTCACCTAAAAAGGCCGAGAGCCAGAACAAGGATAAAAGAACATATTGATCAGAAAAAAAGTGTTTAGAATAACTCTAGGGTGCTACAAGACCGAGAGGTCTCATTGTTAGTGAGTATAACGTGTCAGAAAATACATTTAGCCCCGTTAAATATGTAATGGATAATCATATACACATGTCATGAGATTCTATCAATATAAGGTAGTTTAACTTAAATAGGTTCTTGTTTTCCTTGGAAGTGTATTCACCTTAGAATAATATCCACATTTAAGCTCGGGTGGAGGACTCCTTTGAGGTAGAACGGATGGTCACATTCAAGGGTATTGTGAATAAGAAGTTTGTTGGGATGCTCTTTCAGAGATGGTTCTAGTGCTGACAGTGTTTGCTTGGTGGAGGAATATAACAAGTATAAATTTCATCTTTATAAAATAGGCATAATGTCAATTTTAACTCTTAACATTTATATTTTTGTTTATTTGACCATTATTCTTTTTTTTTTGCTAAATTTGACTCTTAACTTTTAAAAGAGTCATATTTGAAGCCATCAACCTTTTATAAATAGTCAAATTATTATTTTAACCAAAATATTAACTAAAATGTTAAAGTTTTCAACAAGACAACTTGCATGGTAATCTATATATACTTCATGTTTTTTTTGAATTTTGTAAACTTTTATAATTCTTTTGAATTTTTTATTTCTTTGAACATTTTATGATTTTTAAATTGTTTGTTGATGTGCATATAAAAATAATATCACGTTAACATGAAATATCGTAAACTACTATGACTAAAAATTTAAAGTTTTATGTATTTAACGAAAAGCAATTTGAATTCTTTTGAAAGATTATTTATTAAATTTAATTTTAAAAATAAGAATCAAATAAACAAAATATACAAGAGTTTATGCAACGTGCAAACATGCCGTGTGTCGCACATTTTATTGGATCGCATTATTTTCTTTTTTTTTTATAAATTGAAACAAAATAATTTAAATACCATTTATTATAAATAAATAAAAACTTTAAAAGTCGATATGAAAATTAATATGTAGTTGGAAAGATAATTTATTAATAAACTGAATTGAACCCATTCAATTAGATTTGATAATACTTATTATAATTAAATTTAAATAAAATAATATGTTTTATTATTAATTAATAATGGAAAATAGTACTTAAAAATTGAAATGTGACAATCGAAATTTTAAAAATTAAAAATTCGTACAACCATCTGGCCGTTTAATAAATTTATTACAAAATTTATATATTCAATTATTAATTTGATCATCATATTAAAATTTTATTGTAATTATTAGAACATATTATTCATAATTATAGTTACCATAATACTTATAAGTATAAACCCTTTAAGCAAAATAAATCTGCCACTGAACAAAAACTTTTTACTTCTTTTTTCTTCAAATAAGTCGATCATTCCTATGCGATGTATATAATTGAAAATTAAAACAATTAAGGTGAAATTCTTATCATAGTAATTTTTATTTATATTTTAATTTTATTAAGTATTATCATGAAACGCATTATCCTATTATTTAATGGTTAGGAAGGAATATGAGTAATTCTAAACATTGTATAAAAAAACGGATATTATAAAACCTATAATAAAATTAATGTTAAAAGAAAAACTAATAAGCATATAATAAACAAATCACATAATACAATAAACACTTGCATTAATTAAGGAAAAAGTTGCGTTATTACTTATTATATGTAAAGCAAGCTCAATAAAACCGAGTGCCTTCGAAGTATGTTCATGCTATGACATTCCGCTTGTGCAGTAGAATGAAGATGATATACATACCTGTATGAGCATTGGAAAACTTAACAGAGAGTCTTTGAGCTTTAAAATTCTGTTTCATCGATATCGAAAACCCTAAAAGCAAAGTTAACTGCGACATATCGTTAATTTGGTATAAGAAACTTTTAGAAGTATTTGCGCGGGTTAACAGGATAGGAAATCATACTCACTAGTCACTACTGGTGTTTCCCGTCATGGAACTGTGCATTCTTCGATGACTTGAAAGTTTCCAAAAATTCTCTAGCCTTCTGCATTTCTTGCTTCCGCCTGGACCGGTCCCAATTGTGCTCCTTAGCAAGTATTTCGATAATTCGCGGCAATGCTCGGCCTGCTGCATCTGTGTCAAGGAAAGCAAGGCGAGATCTCCTGGCAATGAAATCAATAGCAGATTCACAGTACTCATTTCGAGCACAGTATGCAACCTCGGCCTCCAGATATGGGTAACCATGGGCAAGCCTCTTACCCAGTGTTTCATTCTAGAAATTCAAAGGCAGATTTGAAATTGTTAAACCGAATACAAAGAAGATAAGACTTAGCCATATTTGATTGTTCCCAAACCACCCTATGTTAGATCGATAGAGGTTTTATTTTGGGGAGGATGGTTTCAAACTCTGGGATTTGAGAAGATAATCACAGACCAACTACTGAGACAAATAATTAACACTTATGACTTGTGAGAGCATAGCAAACCAACCTGAGCTATTGTGGCTACTCGTTCCGCTAAGGTCCCATAAGCATGAGACAAATGCTTTGCGCTAGCTGTGTCCATTACTCCTGGAACAACTTTCCCACCATGTGTCTTCTTCATGCGTATGTACTGCTGAGCAAGTACAGTAAAAGATGAGCTTTCCCATCCATCTCCACCAACCAGCCGTAGGTTGCCTGTTATACATTCATTCCTAGGGCTTAGCTTACCGGACTTGATAGCTGCATTCACCGCATCTTCTGCCATGCTGAAAATAATTCTATTAAGTTTGAAAGGTCGTACTGAAAAGAAAACAGATAAAGGAGATCAAACGAACAAGATGTCGTGCCCAAATATCAAGGGAATACAGAGTATGCCCATCAATTAATTTGTAGTTCAACAGTTTACCCTCCAAATTCTCCAACATTAGTTATCAATAAAAATAAATTCGGCCTTGATGAACGACTATAAACTAGACCTAACTATTTGTGTATCTGCATCATTCTCGTATTTTACCATTCATAATTGTATTTAAGGTATTTTATATTTATATAAAATTTGATACATTAATAATTTGTACTATATAAATATTGATACATTCATGTATCTTGTCGTGTTCGTGATGTTTTTCTTTTGTCGTGTCGTGTTTTAGGTATTTATCCATCTTGTCTTCGTGTTGTGTCTAATATTGTCAGATCTACTGTAAACCACCAATATAAAAGGAAAATTTACCAAAACCAAAGTAAATATTACCTTCGATAAGTAGTCCACTTTCCACCAGTTATTGTGACCAAACCAGGAAAATCCTCACAAACAACATGATCTCGAGAGATGCTCTCAGTGTTCTTTGCAGTAGGATCCATTGCCAATGGACGAATACCACTCCAAGCAGAAAGAACATCTGTGCGTCGTACCTAAGAGTTTTAAGTCACAAATTTAGTTGAAAATTAGACTAAACATATACCCAAAAACGAGACAGAATTAGAAATAAACTAGAATAAAAAAGTAACATATCAAACATTGACAAATCCAGATTATACCTTGACGTTAAGATAATCACATATAGCATCAAGTATAAATTGTATTTCATCCTCATGTGGTTCTGGAAGTGCAGTGATGGAAGTATTAGAATCCGTAGTGCCAGCTACAGTTCTCCCCAACCATGGAAGCATGAAAACAACACGTCCATCCTTAGTTTTAGGGACAATCAAACCCATTCCTTCAGGAGAATAATAATCAGGGAGAACAACATGTACACCGCTGCTAGGACAAATCATGGGCTGTGCATCCTTGTTAGCCATTTTCCTTACAGAGTCACAAAATGGTCCAGCCGCATTCACAACAACTTCTGCATAGGTTTCGAATTCTTGGCCTGTTTATATATTAATGAACAAAAAGATCAAACAGATCACCACGCTACCTAATTACACCAATATTGGTATGCAGCGATATGCTGAAGAAAGAAATTTTTAAAGTGCAAATCTTGTTGCAAACATGTTTTGGTGCATACGCATGCAAAATCATTTTCCCTACATACGAACAAAAAATTTTATTCTTCTCATCATCTTAATAAAAATATCAAGAATTACTTAACACTGCTTTAACCTTACAGTAAATGAGATTAGCCGAAATAAAAAGATAAATTGACTAGGAAATCAACTATTTTGGAATGTAAAAATCAAATAACAAATGGTGTAAACTGGAAGAAAAATGCTTATTTATTCCAACCACAGAACAGCAGCATCTTACATTTTTAAGATTTTAATAACAAACAAAAAATTAAGTACTTCATATGATTTGGATGGAAAGCTTTCAAGTTCGATGAAAACTTTCGTTCTCAAGCATTTCTCTGCTGTAGCATCCCTGCTGTCAATTCTAAGAAATTAGGATAAGCTAAACACTCAAACTATACAATTTTCTATCTTAATTTTGGTATATTTCGAAATTCAAGATCCTATAAGGGAAAGCTGAATCATGTATTCGAGTTATAACTAATTAGAGCAAGTCAACTACAATATCAAAATCAGCTGCTTGGACAGAAATTAATTGGTAGGTTCAAGACATAAGGCACTTTTGAATGTCAAAAAATAAAACTAAAATGTGCGTGAATGAACAACAGTAAGTGTCATGGCTTTCTGCACTTAGAAATCAACTGCTTACAGGATTATTAACAAGTAATTATTAAATTTTATAGCCCTTTAGACTTTTTTCTCTTTCATTGCAAACTTGAGGTATTTGTTGAAGACCTAGAAAACAGACTAATCAAGACAGACATGTAAATCGTCATATGCTCAAATCGGTTAATAATTTGTGTGAATTTTTTATTGCTCAAAGGAGATGCAGGTTGTACCTGACAGATTGTCACGAATTTTTGCACCAATTATCCTCTCGGAACCTTCATCTTTAAGAAATGATACAACTTCTGCATGGTTAAGCACTGCTGCTCCAGCAAGTGCAGCACTGCAAGCTAATCCAACATTTAGGCGAGAGTCATTCATCTGCCCATCATTGTACACAACTGTGCCCCTCAAGCTTTTATCTTTACCCTTTCTTGCAAGAGTAGGGAAGAGCTCAATAGATTCTTGCACTGAATAATATCTGGACAAATGTAATATATGGCGTCCTGCGACCAAATCGTACATTTTCAAGCCCATCCAGTAGTATACTACCTCAAACCAGTTAAAACAAGGTGTCATGCATGGCAAGGCATGGCAGAGATGAGGCGCATTCTCAATAACCTGTTTACGCTCCTCAAGTGCATGGAAAACCAGCTTCAATTGCCCGTAGTCAACGTTAAAGACAGCTTTCTCCAAGTATCGGACCCCTAACCGAATTTAGCAAATGCATTAGCTTAAATGCTGAAACAAGCATATGAAGAAGAAATGGAATTAGCTTCATATACCTATTTTATGGAATACAATTTAGTGTTGTTCGGCCTAAAGGTGGGGAACTAAAATTGTAGCATCAATTGCTATTCGTCAAACATTTTATATGATTCAAAACAAAGATTTTCCAGACTTGAAACTTTTAACCTTAATCAAAAGACAAGCTGCAGAAATCACTTCAAAATTCCAAAGAAAACCTGTGTATTAACAAATTAATACAAGGATGCAATACCTAATCGGAAATAGTATATGATACCAAAATATTGGATATAAAATTTTAAAAGGATTATTTGATGTCCTTATGTGTTTAACTCTTTGCTCTCTAAGTAAAAAATAAAAAAATAAAATGTCAAGAGCTATATTGCTAGATCCCAAAGCAGCAAAGACCTTAACATCCACATGGAGCGAGTTCCTAAAATTTTAGCCTTTTCTCTTTCTAAAATTTCGAATCAATGCACTCATCATTTGGATTTGGCCTCTTCTAATGTTAAAATCAGCAATCAAACAAGTAGCCAAGAAAATGCATATATGATCACGCAAATCAACTTAAAGTTCTTTCACTTTTTTTAAATTAATTGTTAACTTACGTTTCCATTAAAACAGTGAAAATAGATATCAAACAGACAACTTAACCATTTATGCTTACCTCCATGAATTAGCTTCGTAGACCGAGAAGACGTTCCGGAAGAGAAATCCTCTCGCTCAACAAGGCCGACACGGAGGCCTCTAGTGGCAGCGTCGAGAGCAACGCCGCAGCCGGTGGCACCGCCGCCTACGACCAGGATGTCGAGTGGACTAGTCGAGCTGGCACCGATCAGAGTCGATTCCTGGACACTTCTGGAAGGAACAATGGCGTTTGGATCACTGATCGTCCGCCTCATGGACTCTACGACGGGGCCAACGCCGCGGTCATTGGAAGAAACAGACGGAGGTAAGAGAACAGCACCACCGCAGGCAGTAACAGCTACCGCTGTAGCAACGGCGGCGACGCGGCGGAGGCGAGTGGCGGTTGCGGACATTGCGGTAGGTAGAGGAAGAGAGATGAATTAGAGAAAGAGAGAATAGTTGGGAGGTGATGGCGTTGGGAAGCGGTCCGATGATGATTACGATTTTGGAATATTCTATCCGAATTTACCGAAATGTCCCTTTCTACCAATTATTATTACCACGATGATCTTCATCGTCAGCATTATTCCACAATTTTGGGTTGTTGGATTATTATTATTACAAAATGTTGACTTTTATATTTAAATTCAATTGGTAAAAGGACATGTATCTCAATTACTACAACATCAACACGAGTTAGTTATAGGTTAGGTTCCTATTAGGTCAATATTCGTTCGAGTAAAAATTTCAAGTTAATTGAATTAACGAATCTTATATTAGTAATCGAATTTAATTTGAATTTTTTGAATTGAATAAAAAATTTGAGTCAAATTGAATCGAGTTAACAAATCTTAATATTTACATTTAATGTTACGTTTACATGGATCTATTATTTAACTAGAAAAATAAGGAAGACTTTAGGTAACAAATTATATAAAAAATAAAGTGCTTGTTATATAAAAATTAAGTATAGAGATTAAATTTTGAGTAATATAGAGATCAAAATAAAATTGATAAATCATGCTATTAGTCTTTGTATTTTTGTGAAAGTTGTAGATTTAGTCCTTACATTGTAATTTGATTAATTTAGTCCTTATACTTTTAGAATTAGTCAATTTTAGTCCTAACCTAAACATTATCGCTTAAATTTATTCAGTTAGATTCAATTACTAGTCATGTACTATGTGTAAAATTGTATATTTAGTGCATATTCTCTAATTTGATCATTTTAAGCCATTATATTTTAAAATTTTAAAATTTTAGTTTTGATGCAAATGATAGCAGTTAATCCATTAACTTATTTTTTTAAGTTTTATTTTGTAGTGGCATGACATTACACATATAGTAATTGAATGAATTTAATAGTTATTGTTTGATGATGACTAAAATTTTAAAATTTGAGAAATACAAAATTAAAAATGACTAAATTAAAGTAAAATGACTAAATTTACAATATTCGTAAAATAAGAAAATTAATAGTAAAATTTAATCACAAAAATTTGATCATTGTTATATAATTAAAAATAGAAAGTTGGAAAATAAAATTTAAAAATTTACTTAAAATGTAATATTTCATTGTAATTACCTTTATATATTGTTTATAGATAATAGCAATTAATCTGTAATTGATTTGCTTTTCTTAAATCTAAACGAGAAAAAAACCTAAACTATTTGACTATTACGAATTATAATGAAATAAAATATTTATTAAAATATAATATTTTAAAATAAAATGAATAATAAATTCAAATATCCAAATATTAATTATTATCCATAAATATAATAATTATAATACTCAATTTAAATATTATCTAAATCTAAACTTATAAAAAACAAATTTAACATTCACAAATATTCTAATTATTAAAATGAAAATATAAAAATAAACTTTTAAAAGCTTTAAATTGATTTAATATAAGATATGCATGAATTAGAACATTTATTGTAATTCAAAACTTAAAAAAGAAAAGAAAAATAAAAAAAATTATCCTTGAAAGTCAAAGTAAGAGAGATTAAATTAAATTGCTGCCAGCTTCAATATCTCCAACTTATTGTTCCATAATCACTCTCTGAAAATCTAAGGTTGTGAAAATGTCTTCTCTTACAAAACCAAAACAAAAGTCTTCATCAGGTTGTCGCAAATGGAAATCACCACAAGAAATGGTGGCCGTCGAAGGTCCGATGGAAAGGCGGTGGAAGATGGAGGAGCCTTACATAGTAAACAAGCAATCCTTTACCTCAATTGACGAACTGGAAACACCCCACTTGCAGGTAAGTTATGATGATCATAACATTCCCCTTATTATACTTTTACTAGAGTTAGGAATCCCATTTTCAGATTCTAATAAACTCAGTTCGGGGTTTAATAATATGATGTTATATATATAGATTATCCTTTAACTAATGTTATTACAATGGCAGATGAAGTGAGCGAAAGTTTTGGAGAAAGAAGGAAAACTTTGAAGGGAAATCCCAAGATCAATAACTAATGACTAGATTGAAAATTAGGGTTCTTAATGTTGGAAAATATGGACACCACATATATAATAAGGATAATTACAAGTTATTATTTACTATTATGATAGGTTAGCCCAAGTTAAAAGTGATCTAATTTGGTTAAGGTTTATTGAGCTTTAATTATTAAATAAAGTATGGGTGAAATATGTGTAGATACTCTAGTAACTAATTTCTAATTAATGATGGGCTAATTAGAAATTAGGGTTAATGTGTCAAAGTTATATATATTAGGGTTATGATCCCCAAATAACACACAAGATAACTTTTCTAATATCTCATCCGTAGGAAAGAGAAAGCAAATATTCTATGAATTTCTTGTATGCCAATTTGGAAAATCAAATCCCCAAGATCCAGAAAAAAACTTCAAGGAATTCAGGGATTCAGGTACGCTTCCATATCTAGTTTTATTCTTGTTTTGTTCTTGATGATTTGACATGACAAATCCTGATTTATGATTTCTTAAGTTTTATATCATATCTTAATTTATGATTCTAACACCTAAACCAAAGTCAAAACTGACCACGTCTGCATTGAAAATCAGGCTTCTTAAATCCGTGTGAAAAAGTTGGCAAGAAATAACTTAAGGAATGGCATGACTGGTAAAGGTAGAAGTGGGGGAGCTGAGCGATTGATCCACAACGCCAATTCTAGTCTGCCGCTGACCCGTGCAGGCGCCGAAAAATGCAGTTCATATGGGTGCATTAAGTGTAAATGTAACCTTCTAAGTGATTTAAACAATACTGCTGCCTACAGAGAAGGGATGGCCACGGACAATCCGAATAAAAAGAAGCAAAAGATGGACGCTTACATGATTCACCAGTGCTATGCTCTACTCGATGAACTGAAGAAATATCTGATTGCAGGCAAGCTTTTCAACCTTTAAACATGTTGGGAACTCGATGACCCCAACACACCCACTACAGAGGACCTAAGACCTACAAGTAATGTTACACCAACTCGTTAAAGTCTATTAACCTTTTATTTTCTAACTTCTTAGTGCACTTTAATACTCAGGCGACAGGGTCGACCATATATTATTTAGGCGGCAGAGCTGACCTTATATAGAAGCTAACCCAAGTGCACTAAATGCTTAGAAACCTAAGGCTTAACTGAGACTTACAATTACGAGAGAATAAAACACTTTTATTAATACACAATACAATTATAACATGACGCACACTTCTCTATTGCACACACTTACAAAAATGAAAGCTCTTACCCTTATTTATAGAGTCTAGTGGCCATTGGATTGTTGACACTTGTCAACATCCTTATCATTAATTTTACAAATATCTAATAACTAGAATGTTCATGTATAATATCTAGTGTTCTAGATAATATCCTATTTCTTTATTTTATATTCTAGAATATTCCAAAGAAACTCTCTCTTAAAGGTTAAGTTTGGCTTTTATCTAGAAGTTGCATTGGCTTTCAAAACTCTTTCTCAATGCAAACTTCTTTCCACAGATGATTTGCAGATTATACTGAGTGCTTCTCTGAACTTCTCAAACTTTGGTCTACTCAAACTCTTCGTGAATATGTCTGCAACTTGGTCATCTATCTTTGTTGGCACCATCTTGATCTCCCTTTCGAAGACCTTTTTGTGAATATAATGATAATGCACTTCTATATATTTTGTCCTTGAATGAAAGATTAGATTCTCTTCTAGACGTATGGTTGATAAATTATCACAGAGAAGCCTTACTTGTTAGTTTGTTAGCTAATTAAGATCTTTCATAAATTGTTTCAGCCAAGGATTTTATTGTGCCGCTAATGCTACTAACTGATATTTTGCTTCGGTACTTGATAATGACAATGTTGGTTGTCTCTTGCTACACCATGATATTGCTCCTCATCCAAGTCTGAAGATGTACCCAGTTGTCGATCATCGTATATTGTAACATTTAAATTATATAGGTTTATTTAGCACATTTTTACTTATACTTTATGCAAATTCCGAGCATGTGGATAGCTAATTGAGTCATTTTGGTTCATATTTAGACATTAGACATAATTTTAGTAAAGTTTTTAATTTTATATAATTTAGTATTAATTTTACATAATTTTACTTTTTTATGATACATGTTAATATTTACTCAATTTGCTATAGTTGGACCACTAAATTAATTCATGTAGGAGTCAATAAATTCACATGCAAATCAGCTATAGTCTATTTCATGTGGGCAGCTGAAAGAATAATTGGGCTCAGAAATATTACCTTGACCCAGCTTGAAGATTGTTACTGAAAAGAATTAATATGATTGTAAATTGGGTTGCCAAACCGTCCAATAAGGGGAAAAGAAGCCCAAATTCGGCAAAGGCATAAAGAGAAGCCCAAACCATCTTTGGAACAATTGGAAGAAGGTCCCTACATGTGTGAAAGAATTACAAATTAACCTAACAAAGTCTCTTTGATTGTCGTCCAACCCATGCCACAAATCAAGCAAGAATCAAACAAAGAAATCATGAAAAAAATCAACCCACTCTCCACAATTCATGGCCGACCATGCTTGAGAGGAATTCAAGGGATGTTCATGCTATTTTTAACTCTCTACTATAAATACCACATTAATTTCACTTCATAAGCATCCCTCATCATTTATTCCTCTCTCATTTCTACCTTTACTTTCTTTCTCACTTTCACGCATATCACTCCCATTTCCATATTCTTTAACTAGCATTTTCCTTTAGGAAAACCACTATTGGCCGACCACCTTGAGAAGCATTTTGCGAAGGAGTAAACACAAGGATCAGAGGAAGCCACTATGATTGGTCGTCGAAGAATCGCCGAACCCATCAAAGAGTTTTTTTTTCCTTAATCTTTATTTTTGTTCTTTGTTGTTTAAAATTTTTGCAAATTTCTTTGATGTTTTTCCATTGACAATGATTACATTGTTTTAGCTGGAATGATTACATTAATTTGATAGAATCTGTTTGATTCATGTTTATGATGTTTGAGCCTCAAGTTGTTCATTCTTCCAATTAAAATCATGTGTGTATTTCATGCATTAAAATATGTTTGAATGCATTAGAATTAGTTGATTGATCCTAATCAGATGGCAATTAATGGACACAATAATTGGAAGGTGCATGCTTAATTTATATCCTAATCTGATTAAATTAAAGGTTTGTAATAGACTAAGAGAACTTATTACCTTGCATAACTTTAGGTTTATGTGATTAAATTGTTTCAAATCTAATCCATCCTGTTACTTCACATAAATTCTAAGAAATCCTTATTTAAATCATGGCATTGGTTTATGCATATTTTTCTAAGTATAAGATTTGATTGAACTTATATAAGATTCCCGTTAATGAATGGTCGAGTTGCCACGAATATTTTCCAAACATTATTAAACATGATGAAAATGAATTAAGTCAAATGTTGTAATTATTCTAGCTTATTCATGTTATTGTTATTGAACATATGAAATTATCGCTAAATCATCTCACTACATTATTATCTTATATGTATTTAGGTTAATTTGCATCTAGTTAATTCATTTAATTTTAAGCCAATCACCCCAAATTATTGTGTTTTCTTACCAACTTGTAAATCTTTAATTTTGCAATTATTTGATTAAATATATAGTCCCTATGGAAACGATAACTCTTTTACTTACTATTACTTGATAACAACTGTGTACACTTGCACAAACCTACACGTTACACGTATCATAGTCTCCAGCATAGTCAATGTCTATCCAACCACCAGATATTATTTTGTTTTCTTGTATAAAATACCAAAATTAATGGTTCCTTTAACATACCTCAGGATGCACCGTATTGCATCGAGATAATGTTTCTTAGGATTACTCATGTATTGACTAGCCACCCCAACTGCATAAGTTGTGTCTGGTCGACTTATAGTGAGATAGATAAGACTTCCAACCAGTTGTCAATACATGATTAGATCTTCTAAATGTTTTCCTTCATCTGCTCGTAGTTTTATATTGGGATCCATGGAGTGGAGATAGGCTTGCGGTCAAGCATCCCATACCTCTATAGAAGATCCTTTGCATATTTCTGTTAGCCTAAAAATAATCATTCCTTCATGCGCTCTACTTCAAGTTTAAGAAAGTGTTTGAGTTCTCCTAATTCCTTCATATGGAATCTAATAGAAAGATTTTCCTTTGTTTGTTGGATTTTCTCGCAAAAATCTCCCGTAATGATTAAGTCATCCACATATGCTAGCACTATGGCTAGTTTTCCTTGATTTGTTTTCACAAATAAACTAGAATATGAAGAAGCAATTGTAAAACCACTTTGTATTAAGAACTTACCGATCTTCTCGTACCATGCTCTTGGAGCTTGCTTCAAGCCATAAAGTGCCTTCTTCAGTTTATAAACATACTTAGGATGGATTTTGTTCTCGAAACCTCTTGGCTATCCCATGTAGATGTCCTTGTCAAGTTCTCCAAGTAAGAAAGCATTTTTGACATCCATCTGCCACAACTTCCAAGACTTTCTAGCGGCCAATTCTAGTAAGACTCAAATAGTTATGATTTTTGCCACCGAGCTAAATGTTTCTTCATAATCTAACCCATATTGTTGAGAGAAAATCCAAGCAAAAAGTGGAGCCTTATACCTTTCAATTGAGCCATTTGGTCAGGTTTTCACCTTGTAAACCCATTTGCAGGATATTGGCTTCACATCTTTTAGCTTTAGTACTGAGTCTCATGTTTGATTTTCTTTTAATGTCTTAATCTCTTCTTCCATAGCTTTTTTTCCATTCAATGCTTTGTACTGCTTCTTCATAAGTATATGGCTTAATAGGTATAGACTCATCTACAAGGGCAGTGTTAGCGTACCTTGGGTTAGGTTGCCTTGGCCTTGTTGATCTTTGTAATTCTTTTATAGGCTCCTCGACTTTCGGTTGTCTTGGACAAAGTTCCTCAGATATAGGTTGATGTATGCCAGTCTTCCATGGACTCTTGTCCTTAGAAGGTGAGCTTTCTCTTTCTTCACTTGGATTTGATGCTTTCTCTTTACCTTCTTCTTTTTTTTTCTTCTAGAACCTCTTGTAAGCCATGAGATTCTGAAAGCTCAATCTTCTGAGGGGACCACCATAAAGAAGTTTAATCAAACACAACATTTCTTGAAGTGTGGCACTTGTTAATAGTTGGGTCACAACATCTCCAACCTTTCCATGCACCATCATATCCAATGAAGATGCACCGAATTGCCTTATTATCAAATTTTCTCCTTAGGTGATTTGGCACGAAAACGTAGCATACACAGCCAAATACCTTGAGATGGTTGACAGTTGGCTTGATCTTTCATAGTATCCCATACGGTGAAATGAATCCCAACTTAGCTTATGGTAGCCTATTAATCATATAGGTTGTCGTTCTCATACACTCGGCCTAGAATCTTTCTGGTACATTCTTGGAATGAAGCATACTTCGACAAGTTTCAGCACGATGACGATTCTTGCATTCTACCACTCTATTTTGTTGTGGAGTATTGGGGCAAGTTAATTTTCGTCTGATCTTATGTTTGTCAAGATAGACAGTGAACTCAATAGATAGATATTCTATCCCATTATTAGTGCATAGGCACTGAATTTTCTTATTAAATTTATTCTCTAACTTCTTCTTAAACTCTTTGAGCTTCATAAAAGTCTTTGACTTTTCCTTCATTTGAAAAGTCGTCGATAAATGTCAACATATACTTCATACCTCTAAGTGACGATTGCTTCACTAGGCCACAGACATATGAGTGTATGAGCTCTAGTGGTGTCTTGGACTGATGCTCTGACTCCTTGAACCACAATTGGTGAGCCTTGCCAAATTGACATCCAGCACAGACTATATCTGTTCAGATGTCTACTTGATGAAGTCCTCTTAATATGTCATTCTTCATCATTTTTTTCAACTTGTTGTAGCTTACATGTCCAAGACGCTCTGCCATATGGAGAAGTTTCTTCCGATAATTATTCCAAGACGAAGGCAACTTCGAGATGATAGCCCCAACTTGTAACAATTCCATAATAACAACTTTAAAGTCACGAAGCCTGCTTACAAGGACTTGTAATTCATGGACTTGTAATTCATGGACTTGATCCATGATCGGGATACTATCAAGCATTTTAAATTTGAAATACTTCATCATTAAAAATTTATCAGTACCTTGTTGCTTGGTGTTGTATTTTTCTTCAAGAGCTTTCCATATTTCCACCGGGGATTGCATCGACATATAAAGATCATATAATCGATCAGACAAGGTGTTGAGGATGTGTCATCGACATGTGAAATTGTCTTCTTCGCGTTTTTTCTTGAGTTCAGCCACTTTGGCGATTTCCTCAGAATTTGCATTGGGGGCGGGATCCTCCACGGGTTGTAGGTTTGGATCCAGAACGTACGACACATTTAATACAATAAGAAGGAACAACATATTGTCCTTCAAACGATTGAAGTTTGAACCATCAAATCGGTCAAGTTTCACAAACTCTTGGTTCATCACTTTGAATGCGATGTTAGCCTCCGTCGCCATCTCCAAAAATAATTCTCTTTGATTGTTAGGTATTTGAGTGGAGACGATAGAATCAGAGACTTATATAGAAATAAACAATACACTTCGAGGCGCCGGTGATGATTTCCAAAAAGAACTATTTGCCCCCACACAAAGTTGCTAAAGGGTTAAGACAAAGGTCCTCCCTAGATACAACAAAGTTTCGAATTTCCTTTGATTAGAAAAATCAAGGAATTCCCTAACTCTTACTATAGTTTCTGAAAATAAAACTAATTGTAATTGTATATTTTGTGAGCACCATAATGCCTTTATTTATATTCACTCAATGAATACAATTTTGAAGAGCCACGACCCTTCATATTGGACATACTTCTTGAGGGAAACATGTCCCTTGAAAATGTATTCATTGAATGATAAATCATCAATTTTAATTTGAATAGTGTTTATGAACAATTAAATTTGTAAGATGATAAATCATCACTTTTAATTTGAATAGTGCTCATGAATAATTAATTTGCAATATATAATTTCCAACAAAAGGAGCTCCTAATTCCATGTGGAGGCTCTCTTTGGGGTCCGAATCCACTGCATCAGCTAGGCTTGTTCCTCAAACATGACTACACAGAAGACGAAACCAAAGGCAATGATCTGTATGATGATATTGAAGCAGGAGAAATTGTGTCATAATTAAGCTTTGATTAAGAGATTTTTCGAGTTGACAGCAAGTCAGCAACTGTTATTCATTTTGTAAATGCAAAATTTGACAAAAATCAGTAAACATACAAATGAAGAATTATATATTGCATTTGAGATATCGAATTATGGATTTTATTGCATGATTTCAGAATTGTTTATTATCTCCGATATGCTTAAAAATACTTGAACTTATGCAGAAAGGATTGTATAAAACTGTGATTCCACATCGTCATCATCCCTTTCCAATGGGAGAATGACAAATTATGTTTTTTTTCTCATTGGAAAGCGACAAATCAAAATTTTTTCTCATTGGAAAGCGATAAAAATGACGTGAAATCACAGTTTCATACAATCATTTCTTTAAACTCATATTTTTTGAATTTTTAAAAAGTATTTATATTCTTTTTAATTAATATTTAATAATTTTGTATATTTTTCTATTCATTAAAATTTTATATACATTTTTTAATATTTAGTATTAACATTGTAATATTATATATATTATAGATTTAATTTTATGTATTTTAAATTATATAATATATAAAAATAATATAATATTTACACAGAAAAACAGGTCGAGCTAAGCCAGACTCAAGGTGTTAAATATTTAAGCTCAAAATTGACTCATATTTTAAATGAACTATTTTTTAGACTTAATATTTTTTAAATTTCAAGTATGCATTTGAATTGGGTCAAGAGTAACTCAACCCATGAATAGTCCTGAACTAACTTAAAATAAATATATTATAAAATATATATTTAAAATAAATATATGGCTTAACAAACTTATATATTACTATAAAATATAAATAATTATAAAAATATTAAATATTAAATCGATTAAATTGATGGATTTAATTCTAAAATATTATCAATATAATCAAATATTCCCACTCTATAACCAATTTAACCGACCTATACAAAATTGACGAATGGTTTCCGTTAATGTTTGTAGTCTACACCAATCCCATATCTGAACCTGGACGAACCCTTCAGAAATAACCTCCTCTCTTATCCTCTACCAATCAGTTCTCCAGTGTTAGCAGCAAACCTAAGATCATTGGTCAACCTTTTAATTTCTAATTTACTGTTTAAAAACACTATCAGGTATCAATATTCGATCTGATTCTGAATCCTGTAATTTTCAGACTCTCTCCAGGTATCGATTTCTTTCTAATCTCCCAATTGCTCTTTTGTAATCTGAATTTACAATCTAATTTGAATTGAATCCTTGCATAATCGGTTAATTCCTTAGAAACCCATTTCGGGTTTTAGTTTTCAATAATCGCCTTCCTGTTAAATGAGTTCGTAATCTAGAATCTTTAAATTTTATGTAAGTTTGGTGGATTACGCTGAATTTTAGGTTCTTTGGGGGGCGATTTGTGGTCTGATTGCTGCATAAAACCATCGACTTGTTAGTTCAAATCCCTGATATGTATTGTTCATCTGATTATTTATGCAGACAAATGCTATTATTCCCAATTGATTTTATTGGAGCATCATCGTTCAGTGCAGTGGCACTCAAAGAGGACAATACTTTAGGGATATTATTACGAATGTACGATGCCCTAACTGATTTAAATATAATTGCAGAGAGAATAGAAATTGCTATACTTGTAGTATCATGTTTCAACCCGTTAATTCAATTTTCCGATCTTTATTTTTCAACTGAATTATGTACTTGTAGTTCTGTTCAAGTATTTCATGAATCCTGCTTTCTAGTAGATATCAGTGCTGTACTTGGTATTTGGATCAATAGTTGGTGTATTATTGGTGCTTATTTGCTGTTCCAACGGACTGCTATTATCATCTATTGATTTGAATGTAGATGGAAGAGAAACTGAATTCGTGTTTCGACCCCGTAATTTGAATTTCTGACATGTAGTGTTCACCTGATTTATGTACTTATGATTCTGTTCTAGTATTACATGAATCAAGGTTCCTAACAGATATTTACTGCTGAGCCAGTATCTGGCTTGGTAGTTGGTTTATGATCCGTGCTTGAAGAACAAGATTTGAATTTTCCTTTTCCCTGAATACTAATGGTGGTTTAAAGTCAATTTTCTTCTTTTGCAGCATCAACAGGTTCAATTTGTGATAAATAAAGTGCTGCGTCCCATTGTTAACATGAAAACTAAGGAGGATAATCTTCCTGCAGTGCAATCAGTTGTCAAAGATGGATCATTCGTTCAGATAAAGGTGCTGTTCTTCGCCAAAGCTCGAGATATAACAGGGTTGACCGAGTTATCAATGGAGGTTTCATCTGGTAGCACTACTCAAGATTGTCTGAACAAGCTTGTTGCAAAGTTTCCTAACTTGGACGAGATTCGTCAGTGCATTGTTCTTGCTCTCAATGAAGAATACACAACCGAGTCAGCTGTTGTGAAAGACAAAGATGAATTGGCCATTATTCCTCCTATAAGTGGCGGGTAAGCATTTTCTGTTTCATATTTCTTAAAGGCACTCAAAGAATAAAGCACAAGCTTCATCTGTATAATGTTTGTTGGAGCACTCGAATTTGCAATATTTGAGTCGTTAATGTTAATGTTGCATGGTACTGCATTCTATGTTACTCAAAATTTCATTTTCATAAAAGAAATTATGTTCGACATTTGTGTCTTACACTTATGTTACTTGAATTCAAGTGGGAGTGTTAGGTATGGTTATGTGCCTGGCTCTAGTATGTCGTAATATGCATTAGACACTAGTGTTGGGCACAAATGCTTAGAGAAAAATGAAAAGTTGGACTAATATACTCCGACATAAACTCTAACATGGATATGGTAGTATCATCTTCTAAAATATTTAGGAAAAAGTAAGAATACTCGTGTCGGACATATGCTTGTATCTAGCATTTACTGCCAATTTGGGTAACATAGATTGCACTTTGTTCGTTCAGAGGATGAGGTTGGTGTTGTAAGTTCAAGTTGTGGAAAATACAGTAGTCATTTATGTTATAGAATCATCTCTCATTGAACATAATGTTTAATGGAGCACCTAAATTTGCAACATTTTGAGTCATTTATGTTAATGTTTCTATGCTACCGCAATTTATATTACTCAGATTTTCATTTTTATTATACTTGATACATCTGAATATGGGTATGAGAAAATGACTTTATATTTAAAATATGAACTCAAATTTCAGGATACTTGTGTCGAATATATACATGTATTCTATTGAGTAATATATATTGCAATTTGGTTGTTTGATGGATGGTGTTGTAGGTTCAAATTTGTGGAAAATACAATAGTCATTAGGTCAAAGTAGTCTCTACTAGACCAATTTTAGGGTCAACTTTAGGAGTCTGCTCGAAACTTTGAAAGATTTAAATAGAAGTATTAGATTAGAATAATGTTTTTAAGCAAAAGAATGATCTATTTAACCTAAAATTTAGATTTAAGTAATTATGTATGATATTAATATCACTATTCCTATTCAGCTGACCATGCTACACTTAAGCTTTAAAAAGAAAGGTACACTTTAATCGAGTAATCCCTATTGCAATTGTTTTGTAAGACTATTGGGAACAAGCAACCTTGCTAATGGACCATATATGTATCCCTCCCAAAAATAATTCAATGATCATGTCTAAGATCATTGAAGAAAATGAGGTTAAATTATTAATAGATAAAATAATTAAAATAAGATACAATAATTAATATGAAAAATATAATACCTTTATCAATTTTGAATTATATAAAAAGTCAGTTTAGTCTATTTTTAAATATTTTATTTAATTTTTGATTTTTATTATTTATCAAATTACTCATAACTGGACGAAAGAATTCTCACTTTTGGCTAACTTCTTGTGGCAGTTCAAAAAGTTCAAAACAATAATCAAAATTATGAAAATTAACGCACAAAATTTATTTTGCTTTGAACAAAAGATTGAATCTTGCGGTAATAGGAATTAATTTTTATATTTAAATTTTTTAAATAATTTTTGTATTTTATATATTTTTCTAATTGTTTTACAATTTTAATAATTTTATTATTTGTATTATTTTTATTTTTATAACTTCTAATTTTTGAGAATTTTAATAATTTTTCAATTTTACAGTTTTTCAATTTTTATAATTTAATAATTTTAAATATTTATTTTTAATAATTTATTAAAATTTAATTAATTATTTATATGATATATATAATAAAATAGCGTCACATCATCGGTGAATACATGTTAACTACCACGCAGGACAACATGTCTACGCTTACCATTTACAGAAAACTTAACATTTCCATTTAGGAATTATAGAAGTTTAATGGTCTAGAAAAGTGTGAAGAAAAAAAAGGTAACATGATTTTTTAAGATAAAAATTTATTCTAAGAAAATATAAAATGTGCAGAATACAGACCATGAGAATTATTAATATGTAAACATTCATAATAAAAATATTTTAAAGAAAAGATAATATAAATATACGAATTAATAGTATTATTACTACAATTAGGAAAAAATCCACCTTTTATCTTTTACAAAAAATTTATATGGTAGAGACTAAATTAGTCTCTATATTATTAAATGAATCAATTTAGTTTTTACATTATTAAAAAGAATCAAACAAGTCTTAATTGTTACAAAATTAATTTATTGTATAACAAATGTCTTCAAAATTAGCTTTTTCAATTACAGTTAAATTACAAATAAAAGATTTTATTTATAGAATTATAAAATTTTAAACTATTAATCATGTTAAACAGTAAATATTAACTCTATTTGAATTTGATATTATTTAATTTTTAATAGTACAAGGACTAAACTGAATCATTTAATAGTAAAGAGACTAATTTTATAATGGTCCTATAGTAGAGGGACCTCTCAAATATATTCACCAAAAAAATACGAATAACAAATTATCAAGTCTATAACATTAGTTAGGAATAATTCTATCATATTTTCTCTTTTTACAAATTATATATTATTTTGTGGGTTAGTGATGTGTATTTTTTATTCCACAAACAATGTTAAAAATTGTCGTGTTATTTTTTAAAAAATTTATTATATCCCTATAAAACTCTTATTAATCCCTTAATCCTTTTGTGGAGTCTAAAATCTTTATTGGTAGTGTACTAAATATTCCCGTATTTAACATTAACTAAGATGAATAAAATAATCAAATCTAAACATCATTTAGAAAAACAATCGCAAGATTTTACTTTAGATTATAAAGGTTTTCGATATATTCTTTACAAAAATTTTAAGCAAAATTCTATCGTAAGCTCAAAAAGAAGCGAACATATAGCAAAATGTTCAATTAAAATGTTAGAAATTTTAATAAAACATTTCAGCATATTCGAACAAAGTCTTTTATATATTAAATTTACGGGTTAATATTCGTATATTGACTTGTATATATATTTTATTTCACAAGTAACTTTTAAAAATGATTATGTGTCTATTTTTTTAATATTTTACTATACATTATAAAATTCTTGTTAATCTTTTAACCCTATTTGTAAAGTGTAAAATCTCTATTGATAGTATATCAAAATTTTCCTTTATCTTACATTAATTAAGATAAATCGAAAAATCAAATCTAATTATCAATTAAAAACCAATTGCAAGAAATTCTTTCCAAAATTATTCACATGTTATTTTATATATATCCTTTCTAAAATTTTATTTTAAATTATATATATATTCTTTACAAAATCTCTTTTAAGTAAAATTAATAAAAGAGAGCATATAGTAAAATAAAATTTAATATAACGTAACGTAGATGAAAATCACATATCTCTTAATCATTAAAACATTCCGTCATATTCGGAGCAAAATCTTTGACATGCATGTTTGCATCCTTCTTTTTCACGAACATCTTCAACGCACTTTGGATAGCAATTGTCTACACAGTCACTTTGGGCAATCACAATCAAACCCAGAATCATTAGCACTACCAAATAAATGGTTTTTTTGGTAACCATTTTTTATTTATTTTATTTATTTTTTAATTTTTTTTCAATGATGTGAAAATAAGTGGGAAGAATTGGAATATTTATAAGGGATTTTAGTTGATATATTTATTAAGTGGTTTTGAGTGAATCATGGAGTAAAATAAGGTTTGGGATTGGTTGCAAGTTTGGAATTTTCTTCTGCTTCGGTTAGCCAATGCTTTATTGTTTTTCTTTTTTCTTTTTCTTTTTTTACATTTACTATATTATTTTTACTGGATTCAAAATAAAGTAGGGTAAACTATACTTAAGGTCATTAAATTATTAATAAGTTTTTGTTTTTGTTACTCAACTTTAAAAAGTTACAAAATGATCATTGAATTATTTGAAAGTTTTCATTTATGTCACTAAGCTGTTAATATCGTTGTTGTATGGCATTTTCCGTTCGCATCACTTGTACCACTAAAAGCTCTTCTTCCCCTTCTCTTTTACAATTTAATTTTTCTAAAAACAATTTTAAATGTCACGAATCTTCAAATCAAATCCAAACAGTTTCCTTCTTCAATCTCCGATAGGCTATCAAATTAACTTGGTTCTAGGGTATATGTTTCTTATGGGTGAATGCAAAAGGGGGAGGCAAGGGCTTTGGGCCTCCCAAAAATGAAAAATTACATTTCAACACCCTTAAAATTATTAAATTATAACTTTTTATATGATAAAACTATACTTTATTCCCAAAAATGGAAAATAAATTATGTTTAATTCTTTTAAAAAATGATGAAATCATAAATTAATTGTAGTAAATATATTTTATCTGGGTCATTAAATTTGAATATCTAGTGTATTTTTTATTATTGGATAATGTGTTTTAATAATATTATTCCATAATGTTTTATTATTAACATTTTTATTAATATCTTGATTGAGTTTTAGTTCGATTGGCATAAGTATTGTTACTAATATAGGAACATGTGGGTTTGAGTTTATTAAACGCATTATCTTTCTATTTATGGGTCGGGAAGGGATTATGGGTATTTTAAAAATTAAAATAGGTAAAAGGTGGTTTTTTCTTTAAAAAGGTTACATGTTATTATTTTTATTGCTTTTTTTACTACAATTAATTTGAAACATTAATAATTTTTATTTTCATTATTTTTTGGATTTATTTATATTAATAATTTTTCTCTAAAAATAGATTGAATTTTAGTTTTGGTATTTTCGAAGTGTGTAATTAATTTGACGAGAGCTTTGGGTTCTTCCCTTCCCTTATTTTAATGCTTTATTTTCTTTTTAATATTTGATTGAGTTAATAAGTTTTTTTATTCAAAAAGAAAATAAAACAAATATTAAGCAGACAGTATTCTTGGTGTTACAAAATCATGAGCATCAGCATATAATAAATAAAAAATTGCATAGGGTGGAAAGTAAAAAAAAAAAAAAAAAACAAAACATTGCAATGGTTGACCCTAAGCCATCGAAGCTAAGCCATCAGCAAATTTATTGCCTTCCTTGTAGACGTGTTGTATCATCACCTCCCATTCCTTCTTCATGTACATACGAGCTTCACGACTCAAGTTATGCTTCCCAACCTTAGCACTGTCGGTCAATATATGAACAACGTTAATATTATTTAATTCAAGAATAACTCTTCTCTATCTATTCCACCAGGTAACCTGAAAGTCTTCAACGACACTCCAAAGTTCCACTTCCAATGCCGAACAGAAACTGGTAAATCTAGAAAATCTGACAATCCATTTTCCATTTCAATCCCGTGTAACTCTTCCAAAAGTGATCATACCCGTAGTTGGTTTACGCGCACCATCAATCTTCAACTTGTCCCATCCGAGAAAAGGGCTCTTTCAACTTATAAATTGCATACTTCTAAAACACTTATAATATTACCCTCAGGAGAGTACTCCATTACAAAAGTGTATTGTTGGTGCATTCAATTGAGTTCATATGTTAATTAGTTTATGTAACAATAAATTTAGGTTTTGAATTAAGGAGAAAATTATATTATCTTCGTAAATAATAATATTTTTGTATTCTTGAACATGAAACAAAAGTGAGTACTTATTTTACTGTCATTTGCATTCTATTGTCCTCAGTTATTTTAAAGTGTTTGTTTCATTCTGATCAAGGTTATTTTTTCTTACATGTTTTGGAATTTCATGTTGTCTTAATAGGTTTGGATGTAAATTTTCATTTTGAGTACGTATTTCTCTCGTTGCAGTTTATGTATGTGTATTGAGATGTTGAGTATTTGGTTTCCCATTGTTCTCCTCCTCAGTGTTCTTCCCGTAGCTCTCTTTGGTGTGACCAAAACGTCAACAATTGTAACATACTGTTGGTAAAGCCTTCGTATTCACCTTTCTGGGCAATGGCGCGTCAATACTGATCAAGGACAATTGCAGTTCTAGCAAATCTTCCCCTATTGCTCATGGTGGTGTTCCCAATACTTCTGCTATTGCCCGAATGAGACCCTTGGTATAATACTTGTATGGTAGACCCGGGAGTCGAATTTTCCAAGGTTGGGTTTCTTCCGTTGAAAAATCCTGGCTCCATGGCTGTACCACCAAATAATGCCCACAAACCATCCATGGTCCTCCCGAAAGAACTTCATCATAATCATGTTGCTTAGAAAATTTCACCAGAAAGAAATTGTTATCAAGATCCGCTCAATTCCCATAAAATAGCGTTTCACCTGACAAAGCCCTATACCCAATCAAACGACCAAGCATCAGATCACTAGGGTTTTGCTCATGCTCTATCAATCCAGGAATGTACATACTCTTTCAGAAAAACAGATTTCAGGGTATTTCCCATCCAAAAACACTATCATCTAAAAAGGTATCCTCCTTGTCTTCCCCCACATTCTTAGCCATCAAAATATCCCTAAATGAAGTGCCCTCCCTATCCATACCATCTCCAAGACGCCGTGGAAACGTCTTTACGTTTCACCTTTTTGGTTGCTCTCTCCAACTCCGCCGGGAGTGGAGAACCTAGCCACTCGCTAGTGAGAGAGTGGAGAGAAGCCATCCTTCGTTAGATCAAAATTATTAATTGTTAACTTTATATACTAATTTAAATATTAAAAAAAATCTAATTATATCTTTTCTTACAAAGGTTCAAAAGTGATTGTATGAAACTGTTATTTCACGTCATCCTTATCCCTTTCTAATAAAAAAATAACAAATTAAATTTTTTCTCCTGAAAACATTAAATTTTTCTCTTGAAAAATACAAATCCAACTAAAAATACTAAAAATCGGAGAAAAATTTGATCTGCTATTCTCCTATTAAAAGGGATAGAGATGACGTGGAATCACAATTAAATACAATCTTTTCTTAAAAGTTAGAGACTTATTTTGATATCTATATATATAAAAGCACAAGTTTTAAAAAAATATATTATTTTACTAAATTGATATTATATAAAATAATATTTTTTTAAAAATAATAAAGGTTTTATTCAGTCATATTAGTTGAGTTGAAGTTGAATTCAACTAAATATTAATTAATTATTAATAATAGAAAAAATTATATTGCCATAATTTATTTGACACTTTAACTTGGCGAAAAAAATTATTTTAATTTTTATTTAATTTTTGCTTCTTTTAGCTTTTGAACTTAAATAAGTTACATTACTTGTCAAATTACCCCAAATATAAATGGAAAAATTAACAAACTTAACTTTTTTATTTGGCATCCACGTGGCAACTCACGCGTATGTAATGTTAGCAATTAACTATTTTTAAAAATTTAAAATATTTTAAAATAATTTGATATATTTTATAATTTTTAAATAATATGTCATATCAACAAAGTGAATAGACATTAATTTTTATTTATTTTGATATGATTTGACAAATAATGAAAATTTAAAATTAAAATGGACGAAAAATTAAATGAATAACTAAAAATATTTATTTTAAAAATTAAAAGTCAAATAAATTATTATCTCTATGTCTTGTCATAGAATTTATATAAAGGTTAAACATATTTTATATAGTTTTTAAAAAAAAATAATTTCATTATAGATTTTAATTACATCAGTTCTTTTTAAAAACAATGGCTAGAATTACTTATGGCTGCTACACAACCCATAAATAGGAGGATAATGCGCTTCAATGTACTTGAACTAACGTCTTCCTACATTGATAACAATGCATATGTCAATCGAGTTAAGACTCAATTAGCCTTTAATAAAGTTAAAAGAAAAAAAAACCTATTGATTTATCTGATAATAATCCAAAAAGAATTAAAAAAAAAAAGGAAAACAAATCAATTAGTAATTTTCCACTCAAGTTCAATTGCATCCCCTTTTCCTTTAGTCTCATTGCAATTCTGTTCACAAGCTTTTAAGCAGTCAGCTTTGTTAGAACCTTCGTCTTCCATGCATTCAGGCATGCAATTGTTCACACATGAAGCAATTTCTTGGCTTCAACAAATTCCAGCCATTAAAATCATCATAAAAATCACCATTGTTGTCATATTTTTCTTGGAGGCCATCTCTTTTATATTGAATTTTAATTTTTTTTTTTGGTATTTTTATGTAATATGTGAAAAATGTTTTGGATTAGAGTGTTTAAAATAGGCTTACATGAAGGGATTTTTGGTGTAAAAAGACAAGTGGTTTTGAGTAAGAAATGGAGAAAGAACATGAGGTTTGGATGAAAAATGGTTAATTTTACAGGGCTTCAACCTTTTTATTCAAATATTAAAAATGGGATTGTATGATTTAATAAATAATTAATAATTATACTTTTTTTAATACAATCCACACACCTTTTATTAGAGCAAATCACTGCTTCACACACACCACGACTCAAATTCAAGACTTGAAATATAAGATGAATACCCATGACCAATCAGCCAAATACTGGGTTCAATAATTAAAACTATTTAATTGTTTAACTTTTTATCCTCTATTTTCTTAATTGATGCTAGAATCATGATCATTATTTAGATATTATTTGGAAAGCTACCTAATAATTGTATTTGTGTGTAATTTATTGTAATTACATAGGTGTGACATGTTTAAGAGATTGTTGTAATTAGCAGGTCCTACTGAATTGAATATAATTAAAGCATTACAATTACAATTTTAAATTCTTATAGGGGGTGTGCAATTACAAAGAATTACACTTAATTCTAACTACCATATGGCTTTTCAAACACATCTGTACATTGTTGACACCATTTTTTGGATGAAAAATGGGGTCGACTTGGATTTTGAAAAATGAAACGGGAGTCGCTACCAATCCTTTTTTATGAGGTGTGATTGGATCACCTCGAAAAGTGATTGTTTTTAATAAACAGTTTGATTTTATTAAAACAACAAGTTTGGTCCACGAAATTTAGAAAAACGGGTTCGGGAGTCGGTTACGCACGAGGAAGGATTAGCACCCTCGATACGCCCAAAATTGGTACCTAGTTGATTACTTAATGTCTTAATGTTGAAAATTGAGAACTTTGGAGAATTTTAAAAATACGATCATTTTATTAAAACGTTGAAAATTTTCAAGAAAAAATGGGATATTTCACGTTATTCGAGAAAGAGAATCATATCCCGTAAGTTAAGACACAATGTCTCGAATTCCCGATACGCGAATAAAAATGCTTATTTAAAAGATATTTAATTACCTTGGATTTAAAAAGGGATCACGACCAGTAAGTTAGGACACGATCCTTTTTTAATTCCCGATATTGTTTAAAACTTGAGTTTAAAAAAAATTCGTGTAATAAAGTTTAAAAGAATATTCAATTGTTTAAATTAAATGAAGAAATCGCAACCCAATACGTTAGGGCACAATTTATCAAAACATTAAACACTGAATATTACATTTATTTCGAAAAATCCTCGTTTCGAGAAAACAACATGTCACATCCAATGCGTTAGGACACAACGTATTGAATTCTTGATAACGAGCTTGTTATCATTTTTAAAGAGTAATCTCGATTATTTAAGTTCAATGAAGAAAGTCGGAACCCAATACGTTAGGGCTCGATTCTCTCGAAGATCCAAAATACCGAATATTACTTATATTTTTTAAAATTTCTTTTTTGAAATCTAAATAGAAATGAGCGTAATGGAATGATGATGGTAATGTAAGTAAAATAATCATGAGGAAAACAAAATATAAATAAATAAGAAGTCATATATATATAAATAAAATCAATCACGTATGTACAATAATAAACAAATATAAAGCATAACAAATAATAATAATGGACATGTAAATAAATAAATAAATGAAGAAAATAAATAAAAGATATACACATATGAATTATTAAATATAAAAATATAAGTATTTACATATACATATATATATATATATAAATAGGTTATAAAATACAAAAATATATAAAATATAAGTATGTACATTATAAAAAGTGTGTATGTACGAAAGCAGGTATGCATTTTAAAATATAGGTGTATATATACATATTTTGGAAATTATAAATATAAATGATACTTGTATGTATGTATATGTATATAGGAAAATAATAAAAGGTATATAGATATATATAGACATGTATTAAAAATAAAATGTGTTTGTATGTAAAATATATGTACAAGCATAATGCATATATATAGATATACATATATATATATATATATATAGAATAAAAATAAACCTAAAAAACAAAACTATAACGAATAAATAAAAGGGCAAATAAAACTAATAATGATAATAATTATAATTCCAAGACCCTCATCCAATTATTGTACGGTGTCCAAGCACATTAGTATACAAAAATAAAATGGAAATAATAACGAAAAAATAAAAAAATAAAGGTTTGTCTTTCTATCAAAATAAGCATAAAATAATGTTAAAATACCTGTGAAGTCCCTCCATTACAGGAATAGATCAAATTTGTCCATCTATTAGTAAATGGTTCAATTTAATTAATGTACTATTAAAAAGTCAAATAAGCCCAGATTAGAATAGAGTTAACATTTACTATTTAAAAAATGACATGAAAATTTTTTCACTTACAATTTAACTCCAAACAAAATATTTCATCTATATAAAATCATAAAAATATTTTAAAACATACATTTATTAAATAGTAAATTATATTTTTTTAAGCGGTAAAAGTTAACTATGTTAAAATTTAACCTTATTTATTTATTTAATAATACAAAACTAAACCGGTCAATTTATAGTATAAAGGTTAACTTGATCCGATCTCTATAATAGAGGGACCTACTAAGTGCATTCACCAATAAAATAATATCTAGGGTAGAAAAAAGAAATAATGTGTGGAACATGTGACTTTTTAACCCGCCTATAAAGTTTAAATCTGATTCCATCGATGTATCAAATAATATTTTATTATATTCGTATTATTTATCTATATTTTTATTTAAAATTTTATATATCTGTATGGATTTTAGTAGGTAAGAGGCTCGATTATTGGCAAACCTAGTTCTTATCCTCCAAAGGCAAGCTCATATAAACAAAATATGATAGTTTATTATGGTGAATAGTTTGGAGGAGTGTCAAGCAAACATGTATTGTTGATTTTACTATGGAAGCTAAATATATGGTTGCTTTAGAATCAACTAAGGAAACATTTGGCTTCGACCTCGAAATAATTCCTAATACGAGAAAAGTTATTACATTGTATCGTGATAACAATAAAACAATAACTAATACTAAGGAAAGTAGGCATTTTAAGAAGACTAAACATCGATCCCAAATATCACATTATCAAAAAGATTGTTAAAGATGGAATAGCTTATATAGTCAAAATAGTTTATTAAGACAACCTTGCAAATTCGTTTAACAAACTCAGGTTCACTTTTGATTTTAGGATCATCACTAACTTCTATTAATTTCAACAAAACATCTCTTATTTGTGGAGCTTAAATCTTATAGTTTTAAACTTTCAATACGACTTTCTCAATGTGTTGATGATGATAATTTAAGAGTTAGGCTTGATATATAATTTTGTAAAACTTTTCAGTATTTGCGTTGAAGAAGAAAATAATGAATATATTGATTGTAATACTCCAAAAAAGGATACAGTTTTAGAACAACAACAAATCATATCACAAAGTACTAAATTTAAACTATAACAACCACATGTAACTTCTAATTAGAAGTCCATAAAAAATTACTTTCCAAAGCCTCGTTGATGTTGACTTTTCCACTTTTAATACTTCATTATATAGTCAATTATGACTAATATATATTCAGGGGCCTAAAGTAAGGGCTTTACTTGTTTTACCCTTAAGGGGTACTTGAAATGGCATGCATTTATTCACACATCGCACAATTTCTAGGGTTGAACTAATTTCTGCCATTAAAATTATGGCTAAAATCACCATTATTGTTCTATTTTTCTTGGAGGCCATCTCTGTTTTGTTGATTCTTTAATTGGTTTTTTTTTCTTCTTATTTTTTGATGTAATATTATGAAAAGAATTTGGATTAGAGGGTTTAAATAGGCTTACATGAAGGGATTTTGTGTAAAGAAACAAGTGGTTTTGAGTACGAAATGGTGAAAAAAATATTAGGATTTGAATGTAATTGTAATCTTAGAAGGTTTCTAACTTTTTTCTTCATATATTTGATTACTAAAATTAGATTAAATAATGATTTTTAATGATGTAGCAAATAATTACGAATGTATTTCATCATTTCTATAATGAATAAAATAAATGTAATAAATAAAAATACGAAAAAAATCTTTTGATTTAAAAATAGTATATATAACTTTGAATTTAAAACAAGAAATCATCTTTATATAACTTAGCATTTAGAAGAAAAAACTATCTTTTGATTTACAAATGATATATTTGTCTTCGATTTTGTTGATGGTGTAACAAGATAATGTGAAGTGAATAGCAAAGAGATACAATTCATCTTGTTTAGTACAAGGTAAAGAGTCACCAGGTAAAATAACTAGAGATGATAAGAGAAAGGGAGAGTCGAAGTAGAAGTTGATGATGGTGGAAGGAGAGTAAGGAGGGCTTGACTTTAGTGATCGTCCTTGGGCCTTATAATTCTTAGCATTGATCCTTAAGTATCATGTATCGAGCTCTTATAGGAGGGTCAATGGTAAGTAACCAAGTGGTCTACTATTATAAACCTACATACAATTACGTTATGATATGCTTTCAATCACCTCGGATGGGACATAATAATGAAGTCTAATATGACAATTAATGTGTGGAAACCTTAATTGTTGATTGATTCAAAGGACATCTCTAAGATGTGGTCTCGAAGGATTTGCTAGGCCATTTGTAGGTTCATTGTTCTGTCCAAACAGTTTGAGTATATCATATTTAAACTAAGAAAACATCCTAAGGTGTAGGTTGTAAATTTGAACAAGAAGAAAACCTTTTTTCCTAACTGATAACTAAGAAGATACAAACTAAGTTAGAAATCAGCTTGTGTATCTCAAGGTGGTAGATATACAATGATTAAATCAATTATATCTTCTATAACTACTTACATTATGCCTTGTTTCAAGGCACCCATGTAGCTAACAGAATTGATCGAATGATTCGAAGCATCTAGCAGGGTTGTGTGGCCAAAGAAAGCTCAAAGTTCATATGGAAAGTTTTTAGTTAAAAGTGTCTATACACAATCCTTCCGAGTACTATATCCAATGATCCATGTATCAATTATTTACCCTTGGGTGTCGAGTTGAGGAAACAATCCATACATGGATACATAGGAATGAGGTATGTCCAATGTACTGAATAGACATAGAAACATCTGATTTCACCTATTCTGAGGGAGCACGTTTGCAAGAGCAGTCTGGTTTGGTAAGATATGATCCCATCTTATCTAAAATTACACGTGAAAAATAAACAAGTTTCCTTTTTTTGTCTTTTTGAGAAGGAATTATTCTACGTAATTGACAATATACACTGTAAAGGCCCAAGTTTGTCTGGCCCAAAAATAAAATCCATTTAAAAATTAATTAAAAAACCAAAGCCCATTAACCCAAAGCCTAATAGCCCCCACCCGAGGTTACCCACCCCCTAAGACTGCACTCTGCCACCATTTCACCAAAATGGCAAGTGGCGCCACTCTCACCGACATTGACTGAAAGTCTCCTTGCCAACACCACAAAAGTACCTGTAAAAACTAAGACAGTGAAATAAAAACAAAATTGTATATTCAATGCGGTTATAAAAACCGCAACCACCACTTGTAATTTGAGGAATGAATCAAATAAAAAAGAAAAACAAGAAAATAGAACAGACTAAAAGGTATATTTTTAGTTTTAGTTTTTTTAAAGTTTCTAAAAGAAAAAAAAATGAAAAGATTACGGTTCCTTTTATTTACCTAACGACCCTTCATATTCCACCGCCGTCATGGCCAAGCACTCTATCCCCGATGAAGGACGATCCCCTCTAACTCGAAAGGCGTTGTTTGGAAAAAGAGAAACTGAAAAAATTTCAAGGCCTTTTATTGAGCTTTGACCGGATTTCTGGGAATTAACCCCAGATTCGCGTTCTACGAGTGAAAAGGCTCAGAGGAAACTTTTGGGAACTTCAACCACCGGAGGCGACGTCTCCGTCGCCAATAGCCTATGGCAACGTCGGAGACTCACCGACTCGCCGGCCAAGTGGGTGTTTGAGAGAAAAAAAAAAGCCTTTTTTCTAAATAGAAGAGAGAACATATTTTTATAATTTTTTTAAACTTATATAGAGTGCATTATCCAGCATCGTTTTGGGCGTAACTTTAGATGCTCAAAACAACATCGTTTTAGACATGACCCAAGGACCTGACCTAGATTCTGTTAGGATCTGTGTGTTTTTGAAAGAGGGGTCTAACTGCTGCCTAAGCCCTTCCACTTATGTTTTCTTTTTCAATTTCGTCATATATTTTTATTTATTTTATTTTTACCCCTTCAATTTTATTCTTACATTTCAATTCCATGACCTAATGTTGACCCATTAAGAGAGTGACACATATATTGAGTTGAGATAATAACACTCTAGGTCCCTATACTTCTTTGTTTTAGTTTAATTTAATCTTTTGTTTTTGTTTCTTTGTAATTTATACTTTAAGTTTCGTTTAGGTTTCAATTTAGCCCTTTTTACTTTTTGTTATTTAATTTCCAACCCTTTAAATTTCATTATTTACATTTTTACCGTTTAAGTTATATAATTCACAGTTTTATCTTTAAATGTCCTCATTATTTCATTTTGGTTTTTATTTTTAAATATTGATGCCATTGATATTTTTAGATGATCATTGTTAAAAATTAATATCATTTATGTTAAAATTTTATCATTGCTAATATTATACTCATAATCATAGCATTATCATACTTTCTTATGTTATTTTACTATTATTATCATTATTACATAATATTATTATTAATCAACTAAGAATATTACTACCATTATTTTTGTTATTTTATTGTTGTATTATTTTATTATTTGTGTTGCCATCATTATAATATTATAATATCGTTATTTTTACTATATTATATATTATGCCTACATTTACCCATCTGCTTTGTACAATATACCACATTCGAGTAGGCTTATCGCATGTCACATTAGTGTAGCATCGGCTTTTGCGCAACACATAAGTAATGCTCAAGACCGAGGCAATGTTCCTTTATGTAGGTAAACCGAGAAGTTGTACACCTAACTTACAGGACATGACTTTCTCTTTAAACCGAAATAATCGAACATCCTATTTAAAATTAAGAACATATAAGCTCTATGTAACAATCAAATGACATATTTTTTTATTCTCGGGCATTCAAGATATTGTTCCCCTAGCTTACAGGACATGACTTTTTGATCGGCTCAAGACAAAAAGAACCTTCTCTATAAAGTTCCATTAGGTAATAATATTTCTAATAATGCCATCAATTAATACCATTTACGTACATTTAAGTGTCGTATTTTAAATTCTTCTTAAGATTGCAATTTCCAATAATGAGACACCTAGTAATCAATTTTGAGCGTTATAAGAGTGTTAATCCTTCCTCATACGTAACCAATTCCAGAACCCGTTCTTCTGATTTTATAGCTCGAAAAGAAAAATCGTCATTTTAGTAAATATTCTATTAAAATAATTAAATTTCGAGGTGATCCAATCATACCTAATTAAAAAAGATCAGTGGCGACTCCGTCTTTTTTTTTAAATTATATATATAAGTCAGGACAAAAAAAGGTTTTGACAACTTAGTGACTTCACTGATGACTAAAAAAAGAGTCAAGCTACAAGTTGATTACTTTTTGGTCCTTTTGTTAGAAATTGAGAATCGGTTTAATTTAATTTGTGATCCCTTCCTTGCATTTCATCGTTCAGTCATGTGTTGTTTTGGTAGCAAACAATTATACGAATGTCTTTGTTAATAATCTCAAGTTATATAGTCACCTAAACTTATGGTTTTACTTTTTGTTCAATCAAAAGTTTGAGAGTTTCTCTTTATACACTTTCATACGTATTGCATGACATAAACGTTCTACTTGGATTCTGCCCTTCTTAAGTGGGAGTGAGAAGCTATATTTTCGTGAGGTCTTCACCTCTGTACAAGATAATGCATCACTTTCGGAATATATCTGTACCTATCTTTGTGAAGCCTTCACTATTGTGCAGGCATAGGAAAATGCATCCCCCTGAACTGAACTCAATCCATATGAGCCTACAATGGGTAAGGATTGGAGAAGCTATCGATTCAGGTACCTTTACTTTAAAAACAAACCACATATGCTAAGAGTTTGCCCGAATAGAATGTAAAGAAGAGACACATTTAACTTTTGTTTTTAATTACAATCTATATTCAAGTTTTATTCTTGTAATTATTATACTGATTTACTTTATTTCGTTTTGGTTGCACCACATTTTCATCTTAGGAAAAGGTGTTAATTCGTGTTCAATTGCTAAATAAAGAACTTATCATGAGAAAAGGGCTTCTTAATAATTTAAAGGACAATGTGACCGTACAAATATGGTCAGAGAAAAGACAACAAGAGAATGGTGACAGCCTACCAGAAGGGTATATGTTAGAGTTATGGGATTTCACCCGAATTAATGTAACTCAGAATATTTTGCAAGAACTGAAAGAAAATGGGATCAATGGGATGATAAAACAAAACAGTTATTCTATCACAAATATGGTGATTTGCAAACTTATTCAATGTCAATGTGGCTAAGCATTTATTCCAAGCTTTCACACAGTATTGGAATCCTACTTACAATTATTTCACTTGTGGGTAACCGTGGTACCCACATTAGAAGAGTACACCACTTTACTCTGTTGCCCAAAGATCCAAGTTGATAAAACCTACTCTAGAGTCGCCAACGTCGCAACCTTCTTGAAGAAGCTAATGAGGGACGGGCGAGCAATAAGTCGCGACCCAAATTAAGAAAAAAAGGATAATAAATGCATCACTTGGAAGAGCCTGCGGGACTTAGCCTTGGTATACCCAAACACAAGAAAAAAGATTGACGCCTTTGCCTTAAGTATTTATAGGTTAGTGATCTTCTCTAAGGCATTAGGACATATAAAATATGCGATTTCTGATTTGTTCGACCAACTCGACAAAAAGGTCACTCATGTCCCAATAATTTTGGCATTAGGACATATTAGAGAAGGAAACAATGATGCTATTTAACAACACCTTGCAGGCCCCTTTAATCATATGATGGGTAGTACTACCAAGAGCTTCTCGAAAATAACTGTGTCCAAAGAGATGATCGACAACGCGTTAAAAGCGAAAAGATAGATATATGATAAAATGTTAAAAGGTTTGTCTAAAAAAACAAAATGAAGTAAATACTGTGAGTGTATACAATATGAACTATTCAAAGCCAGCTATAGTAGCACAGCCTAAGACCATAACGTCCAACCATCAAAGCCCTCCGATACAAGAATCTAGTTCGAGCCAAATACATAAAAAATTCAATTCACACCTATCCCAATGATGTATGGAGAACTATACCAAAACATGTTCAACGCTCACATAATATCGTCGTTTTACCAAAAGCCCATGCAACCTCCATTCTCAAAGTGGTATGACACATGCTCAATGCAAATGTCATACGAGGATAATAGAGCACTCGATTGAAAATTACATTGCCCTCAAGAATTCAATCGATAAATTTACCAAAATGGGAACTATAAGGTTTGATGATTCTTCAGCGCCTAATGTGAGTAAAAATCTACTACCCAATCATCCCGACCAAGGGATAATTAAAGCAAATGGATCAACCAACGTTAAGAAAAATCTCCATTAAAATGGGTTTGGCAGAAAATGGTAAATGTAGGCTTGATCACTCACGATTTAGAGGACATATCAAAAGTAAAAAATTACTGCAAGTTTCACATTGCGGAAGGACATGAAATCCAAATGTGCGTCGAATTCAGAACTTAATGAGCAATAAAAAACTTTAAAGTTTTTAAAGATATTAAGGATTCAAAAGGGGTAGTTGTTTGTGCCTCTAAAATAGGTAGTATAAAAAAAACTTACAAGGTCAACCACTCAGTAGTGATAATATTCCAGACAATAGGCAGTGAAGTCAAAAAACAAGCCAGACCGAGACTAAAAACTCGTGGCCTTTCCTTACAAGATAGCAAGAAGGTCTTATGAAATTATAATTGCAATGTGATGATTCCAAGAGGGGAAAACTCAAAAGTTACTTCAAAAGGGGTCGAGGGTGTCGATTTCTCCACATGCAGTTGGAAACGCTACTGCCCTGTAAATGCATAAACTGAACCCCTTAACGAAAGACCCTAGTAGCCGAGCCTAAAAAAGGGAAAAATGTTAAACCTGAGTTGCCAATGACCGAGAACGAAGCTAAAAAATTCTTAAAATTTTTGAAACTCATCAAATACAATGTAGTAAAACAACTACACAAACAGCTAGTTCTTATATCTATTTTAACATCGCTTCTAAGCTCAAAGACGCATTGCAATGGATTATTAAAGGTGCTAAATGAGAGTTACGTCGTCGATAACATTTTCGTGAATAAGTTAGATCATTTGGTTAACAACTTGAATGCTAACAATTTTATTTTCTTCAACTTCGACGAAATACCTCTAAGAGGTATGAGACCAACAAAAGCTCTGCACATCACTACTCATTTAAGGGATATACACTACCTAGACTATTAATTAATAATGGGTCTACCCTGAATGTTCTACCTCTACCCACACTAAGTAGGTTGTCGGTTGATAGCTCTCACATGTAGGCCTGCATAATATAGTAAGGACATTTGATGACACAAAAAGAAAAGTAATGGAGAGGATCAAAATACCACTCATAATCGATCCAAATACATATGAAGTGGACTTTCTGATAATGAACATCAAGCCCACTTAAAACTGTTTATTGAGAAGAAGGCTTTGTATCTATTCAGCAAGGGCAGTGCCGTCATCGTTGCATCAAAAGTTGAATGTGACAAAAGGTCAGTTGGTCACGTTAAACGCCTAAGTATATCATTGCATCTATGACTACTGACGTGCCTTATATACGGACAAATGAAGCTATAGAATACTCTTTCCGATCATTGAAATTTATTAATGCAACTTTTATTGCTGAAGGAAACAAAACTCTTGCACCAAAAATATCTAAAGCCACAAGAATTGGTTTACAATTAATAGTCAAAAAAGGAGTTCTGTCAAGAAGAAAACTTGAAAAATACCTCCAATGAAAGGTTAATGCACAAATGCTAAGGAATAAACAGGATCATTTTTTGCTTAAGCTACAAGCCAGATGCAAGACAAAAAAGGAAGGAACAAAAAAAGAAGCATGAAAGAAAGAATACGCGACTAAGTGGGGAAAAGATAAAGTTGAAACCAATAATCTTTCCCCATATATATGAAACATTCATGTCAAGAGAAGTCATCTACCTTGAATGAAAAATTATAGAAAAAAAAGCCAAATAACCAAGACTGTGGGAAGAATGTGATAAAATTTAAGAGTCAACGATATATCTAAAAAGGAAACCGAGGAAGGGAACTTATTAAAAATTCGTCCTTACACCTCCGAAAATATTCTGAACAGCTAAATTGTGGATGAGATTCTTGTAATTTTTAAGACTATTTTAGAGTAATATTTAGAACATGCCTATTGATCTAAGCCTAGGAGTAATAGAGATCCTTTCGTGAAAAGACACATGACCACTATCTTTATTTCAATGAAAATAATGCATTTGTGTCCCATTTGACAAATATTTTACTACTCATTTTATTCATACTTATCTCACACAATTTATCATTTTAAATTCATTTTTTCCTTTGGTCTCATTATATTCCTATAACAAGGCTCTAACAAGGAAACCTAATGAAAAAATGAATTTTAGAATGATTCATTATTGTATGAATATGAATAAAAGGAGTAGTTAAATATTTGCTAAACAGGACACAAAAAACAAATTATTTTCATTAAAATAAAGATAATAGTTATGTGCCTTTTTCACAAAAGGATCCCTATTGCTCCCAATTTTAAAACAATCATATTTTGAACATTACTCTAAAATAGTCCTAAAAACTACAAGAATCTCCTCTACGATCCAATTGTTCAGATACAGCGTTGACGTTTAAATTTTCTAATATTCTTCCTACAGTCTTAGTTATCTGGCTTTCTTTTCCAATTATTTTTTATTCAAGGTAGATGACTTCTCCTAACATGAATGCTCCATATATATGGGAAAAGATCATTAGTTCTCACTTAATTTGTTCCTCACTTAGTCGCACTTTCCTTCTTTCTTGCTTCTTTTCTAATTCATTCATCTTCTGTCTTGTATCTAGCTTGTAGCTTAAGCGAAAAATGATCCTATTTATTCGTTAGCATTGATGCATTAACCTCTCATTAGAGGTGTTTTCCAAGTTTTCTTCCCGGTAAAATTCTATTTTTGACTATTAATTGTAACCTATCCTTGTGGCTTTAGATTTTTTGACGCGAGGATCTTGTTTCCTTCAGCAATAAAAGTTGTACTAATAAATTTCAATGATCGAAAAGAGTATGCATTAGCTTCATTTGTCCCTATGTAGGGCACGTCAATAGTCACAGATGTAATGATATACTTAGGCGTTTAACGTGACCAACTAACCTTTTGTCACTTTCAACTTTTGATGCAACGACGATGACACTGCCCCTGCTGAATAGATACAAAGCCTTCATTCCAATAAATAGTTACAGGTGGACTTGATGTTCATTACCAGAAAGTCCACTTCAGATATAGCGTTGATGTTTAAATTTTCTAACATTCTTCCTACAGTCTTGGCTATCTAGTTTTTTTTCTATTATTTTTCGTTTAGCGTAGATGACTTCTTCTAACACGAATGTTTCAAATATATGGGGAAAGATTATTGGTTCCCATTTAATCTCTTCCCCACTCAGTCGCGCCTCCTTTCTCTCTTGCTTCTTTTCTAGTTCATTCATCTTTTAACTTGTACCTTAAGCTAAAACGATCCTGTTTAACCATCAACATTGGTGCATTAACCCTTCCTTGGAGATCATTTTCAAGTCTTCTTCCTAGCAAAACTCCCTTCCCGACCATCCATTATAGACTCATCCTCATGGTTTTAGATATTTTTGGTGCGAGAATCTTGCTTCCTTCATTAAAAAATTTGTATTAACAAATTTCAATGATTAAAATGAGCATTCTACAGCATCTTCATCTGTCCTATGTAGGACACGTCACTAGTCACAAATGCAATATGTACTTTTTTAACGTTTAACGTGACCAACCAACCTTCTGTCACCAACTTTAACTTTTGATGCAGCGATGATGGCACTACCCCTATTAAATAAATACAAAGCCTTCCTAAAAAATATTTGTAAGTGAGCTTGATGTCCATTACCAAAAAGTCCACCTCATATGTATTTTGACCGATTAGAAGTGTATTTCGATCCTCCCCATTACTTTTCTTTTTGTGCCCATCAAACACCCTTACTATGTTATGTAGGCCTTCATGTGAAAGTTATCGACTAACAACCTATTTAATGTGGATAGAGGTAAAACATTTAGGACAAACCCATTATTAATTAATATTCCAAGCAATATATTTCCCTTACAACAAATAGTGATATGCAGAGCTTTTGTTGATCTCATACCTCTTAGAGGTACTTTGTCATCGTTAAAGAAAATAAAATTGTCAAACACTCAAGTTGTTGACCAAACGATCCAGCTTATTCGTGGAATTGTTATTGATGCCGTAACTCCTATTTAGCACCTTCATTAATGCATTACGATGTGTCTCTAAGCTTAAAAGGGTAAAATTGATATTCGAGTTGACAGTTTATGTAGTTGCTCTATTACACTGTACATGCTGTACTTCAAAATTTCAAGAACTCTTTAGCTTCGTTCTTGGTCACTGGCTTATTGACTGGTGACTCAGGTCTAGTGATTTTTCGCTTCTTAAGCTCGACTACTAGGGCCTCTCTCTTGAGGGGTTTAGTTTTTACATTCACATGGTTGTAACATTTGCCATTGTGTGAAAAAAACTAACATCCTAGACCCCTCCTAAAGTGACTTTTGAGTTTTCTCCTCCCAAACTCATCACATTGCAATCATACCTCCATGAGACCCTATTGTTATCCTTGTAAGAAAAGGTCACGGGTTTTTGGATTATGATTCTTGGTGTGGCTTGTTTCACGACTTCATTGCCTTTTGGACGGGAGATAACTACTGGGTGGTTGACCTTACAAGTTTTTTTTTATACTCTATCTTCAAGGCACAAATATCTACCCCTTTTGAATTCAATATCTTCAAAAAAATTTAATTTTTTGTTGTCCATCAAACTCTGTGCTAGAGTTGTAAATTCGACACACTTTTGAATTTCATATCCTTTTGTAACGTAAAACTCGCAATAGCTTTTTACTCCTTTTGGTATGTCCTCTGAATCTTGAATGATCAAGTCTATACTTACCATTTTCTGCCAAACCCATTTTAATGGAGACTTCACCTCCTCAACGTTGGTTTTAATTTTTTTGCCCTGATATTAGATTATTGTGTTTACCCTTTTATAGGGATGACTGGGTAGCAAATTTTCAACCACATTAAGCGTCAATGGATCATCAAACCTTACTATTCCCATTTTGATAATTCTTTTGATCTTCTTGAAGGTGATGTAATTTTTAATCGAGTGTCCTTTTATCCCTGCATGATATTCGCACTGAGCATTTGTGTCATACCATTTTGGAAATGGAGGCTGCATAAGCTTTAGGTAAAACGACAATACTACATTACTATCGAATAAGTTCTACTATAGTTCTCCATACGTCATTGAGATAAGCGACTCGAAAAGCCCTAATGGTTGGCCGTCATGGTCTTAGGCTACGCTATTGCGGCTGGCTCTAAATAATTCATATTGTATACTACCTCGTTCTCCTTTTTCAAGGCAGACATTTTGACATTTTCTCTTATATCTATCTTTTCACTTTTTATCACGTTATCGATCATCTCCCCAGGTATAACTATATCTGATAAGCTCTTAATAGCACTATCTAACATATGATTGATGAACAGGGCCTTCAAAGTATTAACAAAGGGCATTGTTGTTTCCTTTTCCAATAAAGGTGGTTGCACTTGTGCTGCCACATCCTTCCACCTTTAGGCGTATTACCTGAAACTCTCATTTGATTTTTTTATCCATATTCTATAGCGTAATTCTATCATGCATCATATCAGTCACGTGGTTGTACTACTTCATGAAGGCCTACACCATGAATTGATTCGGGCACGATTCAGCCAATTTTACCGTTTTACAACCAGTCCGATTAAACTATCTTGAAAACAATATATTAACAACTGATCATTATTGACATAACCTATCATTCTTTTGATAAACACTGTAATATGAGCTTCAAAGTAACTGGTCCCATTATACTTCTCAAATTCTGGGGTTTTAAATTTCAACAGAAGTACTAGGTTCGGGACCAAACTTAACTCATTGACATCAACTCCACAAAAGATGTCAACTCCCTCTATTGCTCTGAACTTTTCCTCTAACCATTTAAAATGATCTTTCAGCTATTTTGGAAGTTCTACTTTTACCTTTTCCGTTTCCATCATATCATTCAAATCTAGAACAAGGTTGGTTAGGTCGTCTCCGGGGTTGGAACCTAAAGCCACAAGATAATTTACTAGTCTAAAAGTGTCAGCCTAATACTGTTACGGTCTTATAATGCCAAGTACTCCTCGTAAACACATCTCCTGTTGAGCTTAAATGTGCAATAGGGTAAAACCTGAGGGGTAAGCAAGGTCTTCGTTCTCATCTCTAAAGCTTATCACAATACTCTTCCATTTGTCAACTCCTTCAGCCAACAACTGAGTTAACTGACTTATTATGTTTCTCTGATATTCCTATATCCAATTTTACATATCTTGTTGCACCTTAGCTAATTGGTCATGCATATACTTTTGGGTTTGTTCCAGCATTTCTAGTCTTCGATCCATAACCTTAATTTTACCTTGAGTACCATAGCGATGTCACGTTTGCAGATTTTTGATAATTTCAAGAGTAAATGTCACAATTCTATAATTAATTAAAGAAATCTTCTTGAAATTTAATGTATGAAATGAAATGCAATTCTAATGAATGGTAAATATGCATGCAAGAAGACATTAATTCTAGTTTAATTCCATTAGAACAATTTTATTAGAAAATAAGTTTCTTTATATAAGGCAAATACATTTTACATATATGGCATTGCCTTAACGCTCAAAACCTTAACTTTCCTAAGAAGTCAAGCTAATTCTTTGCCCCAATCCAACTCTGATTTATATTTCAGGCTCAGAACGTCAGCTTGAACAGCTAGGCTTGCAAATGGTTAGTCACTTCTCGTATTTGGGCCAAAGCTTTGCTCGTAACATGGTTCCTATCTCTGACCTGCCCCTAGGAGTATTGGAATGGCTCTTTCCAATTTTTGTTTCCCTAGTTTCTACGAGAAGCTCAATTTATAGTTCACAATTTCGTAATGAGGTATCAAGTTCTACCTTTTTTTTCAACTCCTCATTCTTAACCCGACTTGCTTTCAACTCAGTCAAAGAGTTACGACTACAGTGTCGATGCAAAGAGCTTTTTAACTCCGCTACCTAAGCTTTCAATCCAAATTTTTCAACTTAACATTCTAACAATTCTCATTTTATAGCATCCTCAAGGACTCGAGCATCTTGAAACTTTCCCTCCCACTTATCGGCTCTATTCTTTTTTTTTGGATTTTCTATCGCTACTGTGCCGACATTTTGCCCAACCAGACAGTCCTTATTTATAAGCAAAGTTTGTAATCCGTTTTTAAACTGTTCAAGTCCTCTTCAGCTTTATTCTTTCCCTTTCTCATTTTTTCGGTTTCTAATCTTTGGAAATCAATGTCTAACCCTAGCTGAATTTACTCTTCTTCCAACTTCTCTATCCTTTTTCCCAGCTCTAAACTTCTCTTTTCAAAGTCTTGCTCACAATACCTAATTCTGACGGGATCACTTGCAAGTGCTCTTTTATTGGCAAGATATTTTCTTGACTTAACGAAAGGATATTATCGTTGATTCTTTTATTCCACCACTAATCGTATTCTAGGGTTGTTATAAGATATGCGATAAATTTCTTCATCTTATGAGTTCGGTTCCATATATTAGATTTCACTAACCTTTTTATAATTGTCACCATCGTATGCAAACTCACGTTGGGTCAACCCTCGTGTTGCTGGAATAAACTGCATCGATCTGTACTACCTTAATACTAGTAAAGGGGCATATTTGACAGCTATCCATATCCCAAGTAAAACAACCCAGTCAAAGTCTCCACATCGATAGAGGATTTCATTGGGAATCATTCAAGGGGCCCGCCACTCAACATCTTCATTTCAGAGACTTCAAAAAATTGCCATCTATTTTTCTTCAGAGATGTTTTCTTGTCTTTGGATAGCCAGAAATTCCTTCAATGGAGAATAGTCTTCAGAGAATACTCGATAGGAGAATTTCTCCATCTTCTAAAAGGGCTAAATTGAAACTAAAAAAAAAACCTTAAAGTATGAATTGTAACAAAACAAAAAAAAACAAATAAAGGATTAAATTAATATATGTGAAAATGCACAAGGACCAAAAAGGTTATTATGCCCACCACTACGCATGTCACTTCCAAAGAAGTTGTCTAAGTTAGGGAACTAAATTGCACAAGAACAAAATAAAAGGGATAGAAATAAAATGAAACAAAAAAAACAATATGGGACGAAATTAAAAAATAGCAAAAAAAAACAAAATGGCCTAAACAGCAATTAGACCCTCCATTTGAAAACACATGTATCCTAAAGGTATTCGGGTCTAGTCTTCCTGTTGCGTCAAAACGACGTCGTTTAGGGCATATGAAGCCAAGCCCAAAATGACACTGATTCAAGGGACCTAAAATAAGTAAAAATAATAATTAAAAAAAATTATTTCCTTTAATTTAAAAAAAAAACTCTTTGCTCTTTTTTTCTCTCAACCCTCCCCCCTTATCCGACCATAGGGATGGTAGGTCTCCGCTGTAGCCGCCGGTCATTAGCGATAGAGACTGCCACCTCCGGTGACTAAAATTCTCAAAAATCCCCCTTTTGAGCCCTTTTATGCATAAAACGTAAATCTAGGGTTAAAATCCCAAAAAACCCAGTCAAAACTCAACAAGCAAAGAAGGCTTTCGACTTCACCCTTTCCCGACAAGGCCCTCGACGAATCCTAATGGATTCGGAGACCATTCAAATCGGAGAGGGCCACCCATGATGGCGGTGAAGTGAAACGTCAACAGGTAAAACAAAAAAATAAATAAATCTTTTTTGTTTTTTTCTTCTCGAAATTTCAAAAATATAAAAAATAAATCTTTTAATGATTTTTTTTGTTCTTTTTGTTTTTGTTCTCTATTTTATTGTTGATAAAAAATTACAGAGTTCAAGCTTTTATAGCCAAATTAATTACAATATTTCATTTTTGTTTTTTCCTTTTCTTTGTTCTTTTTTCTATCTTTTTATAGGTTTTTGCATGGTGGTGGTAAAGGAGGCCAAGTCAACGACAATAAGGGACGTGCTCCTTGCCCTTCCGGTGTAACCATGGCAAAAGGCAATCCTAGGGGCGTGGGTAACAAGAAGCCTTCGGATGAAGTGCCTGCTAACATGGCGAGGGCAACAACTGCTAAAGGGTTTTAAGCTTTCTGATAACTTAGGATAGTTTAGGGTTTGGACTTGTATAAGCCTTTGGGTATTGTGTCATTTAGGTAGTTTAAGGTTTTAAACTTTTGGGTTAACAAATAGGTCTTGGATAGTTTAGGGTCTGGATTTGGGCTTTTATATTTTATTCATTTGTAAAATGGACTTTTGATTATTAATGTATTTTTGTTTTTGTTTGGACCAGAAGAAATTAGGCCATTACAAAATATATATACCTTTATCCTTATATCCGACACTCACACTTAATTCCAAATAACGATCAATGTTTTCAAAAATTCTCAAATGGAATATTAAACCATGTGCTACATACATTAATCTCAACTACCAAAATTGTGTTTTAAGTTTTCACAACAATCTATTACAACATGAGCAACATATTCTTAACGAATTTGGATTAAAAGTGGGTATTTATAAATATGCAACGACCACAAAAAAAAAAGCACCAAAATCCTAATATTACTGCAAGTATGAAAGAAACCTTTTGGATTGAGAGCACAAAATATACTAGCCTGAGTTGCCTTCATTCGGCTTCGGAATTCTTTTGTAATCATAGTTGTTTATATCAACCTTCTGTTGCAAAGCCTACAAAACAAAAGAAAAACCGTCCCACAAAGACTCTTTATTTTCTCGAAGTACTTATGTTTGATATTCATGTCCAACGCACATTTAAACATGGGTATGGAGATATATCCGATGATCAGAGCCAAGTTTGAATAACATAAGAATAAAAATCTTGTATACCTTTAATTCTTCCTCTAATGAAATCTTTTTTGGCTTATATGCATCAATGGGTCCTGTTCTTGATAATGCTTTCCTCGTCTCGATAATTTCCCATTCTTGATCATCTTTCACCTTTGCTATATCCTTGCTGAACTACGAAATACTCTAAAATTTTAGAAGATCGAACAAAATGATGATGATAAGTACTAACTATGGATTAGAGGTGTTGCAACAGTGATTGAAACAGATAATCATATTGAAAATAGAAGTTCACATAATGATCAGCAGTTTTCGATTGGAACATGAAAACTGAAAGTCTTGTGAACTCTAGATAGACAAAAATGCAGCAGTGATATGTACTCTTAGTTTAAGCAGTGGCACCTTTCATGGACATTGATCAAGCCCTCGAATTTTCAGTTAGAAAATCAGATAGAAGGTCGTCTAACTCGACCAACTAAATCAACCAAACCAAACTAATAGATGACCGAGCTTGAACCTTATGCTTGACATTCAATCGATAAAGAGCCCAAACAAGAATCATACTAAAACATTTTCCTTTAACTACTAATTTGGTTATCTACCTGAAAACCGCAGTAAGATATGTGCATACAAGTGAGTGTGTGTGTAAGAATCATAGAGTGCTAGATTAATTCAAGTCAAACAAGAAGGCAAAAATAGCCTTCTATTTCCAATCATATGATTACATCCTATTGTCATTGGAATTCTTTTCTCCAACTTTAAAAATTTACAACCATATACCACCATCAGAACTGACGACCTAATACCATAGGTCCAACTCCGATCATGAGAAATACACCGTGAACAGAACTGAGCAATTATCTACGGTATAACATGGTTTGCCCCTCAAAGTTAACATGACATCTGCTGTTCTCTGCACAGCAGATATATTCACTGCCAGACGAAACATAGATCTCATCCACTAAAGTAGTTTGGAAAATCAATTTGCAAATCAAGTGTACCGAAACTAACCTGCCCTGCAAGAGGTGACCAAGGCCGACTGCCCCAAACACAGTCAACGAAATCATTGGAAGCCCATATCTGATAAAAGGATACTTCCTACCCCACCTTCGGAATGATGATGATGAACTCTGAATCTTAGCAGTGTTAGCAGCTGGATTACTAGTTTTCCGAGGCTCAGCCGTATTTCCCTCAACAGATGTCATTTTCAGCAAATCATGAAACAAACTGTATAAGAATGTCAGTTTCAATAGAATTCAGGCTATATTTACTTATCTATTGAGTTCTGATAGCCAAAAAGAACTCAAATGCACTATTCATTGCAAATCAGTCTGTTACTTAAGTGTTAGATACGGGTATGTGCTTGAAACTGGATATGATTGAAGGTCATATCCCATATCCAAGTGTCCGATATCGGTACTCAAGAAATATGAAGTTTCGAAATAACATAGATAAGTTAAAACCCTTTGCAATTTGTACAGATGAGTGACTTATTCAAGTAAAAGATAAAAGCCTTTAACATATATATCCTATGAAGCTCGAACTCTTCATTTTCCTACAGAATTTTTGTTTGACATTTTCGCTATCTATTAACGCAATATAACAAATTTTCCAAATTCAAACAAATTTAAGTTTCTTTTATGTTTTAAATAATAATGTTGAATTGAACCCATTGTTTTGCTCGACTAAAATTACAGCTTAATAACCATAAATTCTTATTTTCCAGTAAAAACCCAAATAATTAAAAATAAAAACAAATTTATTTTATTCAACTAATCTCAAAAATTATTTTTTCCAGAAAATTTATTAAACAAATTTCCAGCATAACCTTTTCAAGCTACACACAAATTGATAGCTAAAATTGCAGTTTAAAGAGGAAAAGGGCAAAATTTAAACATAGTAAAGTAAAACAAAATAAAGGTATAGAAATCAATCTACATACCTTCTTGAGACGGGTAATGTTCTGAATCTGCTTGAAAACAAAAATTAAAATTTGAAAAGTTTGAGTTGAGAGAAACACAAGGAGGAAAAGGAAGGAAGGAATGATTGGGCAGGGACAGCAAGTTAAATTTAAAAGTAGAAGCCCAGAATTCAATACCCAGGTCGGTTCATATCTTAGGTATTCATGGGTAAAATCCAAGCCCAAAATTCAATACCCAGGTCGGTTTATATCTCAGCTATTCAAAAGTAAAATTTAAGTTTTATAGGTTTTTACTTTTTATATTTTAAGTGTATAATTGAAATGGTTGACAATATTTTTCAAATATATTTTATAATTTTCTCGACTGTCAAAATAAATTTCTTTTAAATAATAGTGAGTAGAGTCGAATTTACAATGACAATGATATTTTTATTTTTTAACAAAAATAAATAAAATAAAGATTAATGGAGTTTTAAAAAACTTAAAATTAAAGTCAAATTAAAAAAAAGTAATAAAAAGTTGGGGGAAAATCAATATGATAAAGTTGTAGTTAAAGCTAAAATTCTCGTTTAATTCATGAGTTTGATCATTGATAAAAAGATTATTTTTAATGTTCTTTAATAAACTGGTTATAGTTGTCGATGTCGGGTCTAGTAACCAATCTCTCCGTATTGTTTCGATAACCAAGGGGTGGCCCGATTGAAATTATTTTCCTTATCAATAAATAATCTTATAATTTTCACTTAGGGTTTAACTTACCAATAGCATTAAGATCGAGACAAACCTAATCCTAACCAACAAACACACACTAGTGGAGTCCATTTAAATTAGATCGCATGTCTACACAACATAGGATGCATATATTCATCTTACCCACCTATGATGTTCATCATAAGTATTAGAATCAATTAAACAATTACGAATTTAGTAATTCTAATTGAGAAGGCAATTATTCTAAGCAATTGAATACAAACCTTATATTAAATAAACCTGAATACTGTAATTAAATCGGAAGACATGCAAATACTAAATAACAAATAAAATATTAAGAACAATTAGATCTCAGTAACTATCTGAATCAAACTTCGAAATTCTTTTGAATAGAAAAGTGGATTTATCAATCCATAAAATAAGAACGCAAAAACAATAAGTTCGCAATAAGCTAAAAGTTCAATGCAATCAAAAGTTATCTAACCCTCTTAAAAAATATTGTATTTATAAAGTTTATTGACCTAAATTAGAGCTACGATACTTGCTTAGGCTTTAGTATTTGAAAAATATAAAAATAGCCTCTAGCATCGAGTCAAATTGGCAAAGGAATCTCATGTCGAGCAAGCTTAGTGCCGCAACTCAGTAGCACAATGCTAGGGCTCGCAGGGTCGTCATGCTAAGGCATGGTCTAAGGCGTCAAAGTGTACGAGTAGTTGAGGTTGAAGCGCCGAATCTAGGCTAAGGTGAGGGTGTTTTGGGCCACGGCCCACTTGTCCTCCTTCGGGCCTTCTTGTAATCATTCAATTTCACTCCCGATAATTCTCAATGTTGTATTTCAAGCTCATATGCACCTAAAGCTAGCAAAACAGGTCCAAGTCTGAAAGCCAGTCCATGCTAATCTAAGCTCGTAACAGTTCAAATTTGAGAATTCGTGTCAAGGTGGAGATTGTTAAAGTTGTGTGACCCGAACCCTTGTTAAAGAAAATAAATGGTAAAATAAGGGGATCTATGTAAAGCTTTTCAACATTTAAATAGATGTAGTCAAAACTCATATTATATCATTCAGATTTCAACATTAGTGAATTTCTTCTCCATTGCCTATGGTTTTTCCCAAAAGGGTTTCCACGTAAAATCTATATGTTTTATTTTTCTTTTCTTATTGTTTATCATTCAGTTTTCAACATTAGTGAATTTCTTCTACTCAGCCCATGGTTTTTTTCCCAAAAGGGTTTCCACGTAAAATCTATGTGTTTTATTTTTCTTTTCTTATTGTTTTACGATCATTTTATATTGCCATTATCGGCATCTATTTTAACACTATAAATAGGGGTCAATCCACCCTACTCTTGTACATAGCATAAACCTTGAAATAAAGCATACGAGCATTCTAAACACTATTTTACAACCTTGTTTGTAACACCTCGAAAGTTGCTACAGTAAGAAAGTGAGATATCATCTTTGATATAGTAAAATAAGGAAATAAAGTGGAAAAAAAAAGGGGGGAAAAGTTTGAGTTATGTCAACAAAATCTGTTTAGGAAGTCTATTATGATGTATTAATTCAAGAAAAGACTAAACCGCAAAAGTGAGAAAAGTTTTGTGACCCAAGAATAAATACTCAAAATTTGAGGGGTTAAAGTGTAAACATGAAAAAGTTGAAGGACCAATAGTGCAAATATTTTAAGGGTGGAAGGATCTAGAAACTAAGGAAAATGGATGAATTAAGACCAAATTGAATAAGTGGAAAAAGTATGAGGGGTTAAATCATAATTTTACTAAAATAAGTGATGATTCAATGGAGGAATTTTGAAGGGGTCAAAATGGTCATTTAGCAAGGAAGATAATTTTGAAGAGTAATGATGATGTTGGTGATATTTTAGATTAATTAAATAAATAAATATTAGTTTATTAATATTTTGATTTGACATTTAATTATATTTAATTATTATTTTATTTAGTATATAAGGAAAGAAAGATGAAGAATTCTCTTCATCTTTCCATGTTCTCAACGTGAGAAGAAGAAGAAAGAAAGAAAATTTTCTTTTTTTTACAATTTGGTTCTTTTACAAAAAAATCCACCATTTTTGCTTAGAAATCAAAAGAATTTCTATAGCTACCAAGAGAGAAAAATAATAAGAAGACTATGGGGAGCTAGAATATTAAGTTAGATTCAAGAAAATAAAAGTTGGAGGAGAGAGAAAGTCAAGTTAAAGTTTGGTTTCACGAGAATAATGTATGGATGTTAAGGTTTTATGTTATTTTTAAGTTTAGTTGTGATAGAAAAGCATAAAAATGGTGTTAAAGTAAAGATTTCTCATGAGGAAATATTTTGTTTTTGACATGTTGATGAAGAGAGAAGTTACGTAAGTGAATTGTAACAGCCCATTTTCAGTGAAATCGGAATAGTGGTTTCGGGACCACAAATCCAAGTTTGGAAGGAAAATTATTTTAATATTATTGCATGGTCTGCATAATGATAGGAATGTCGTATAAAAATTTCATTAAGAAAATTTTACCAGTTACATGTCTAATTTGATGAAAATGACCAAATTGCATAAAGTACAAAAGTTGGAATCTAATAGCTAAAGAGATCAAATAGCTATGGAATTCAAAATTGGAGGTCCTTATATGGAAAATAGACCATTTAGAGGAGTAGTTAAGTATGCTTAGTCATCCATGGAAAATTAAATAAAGAAAAAGACTAAATTGGAAATAGAAATAATTAAAGATGATAAAAATCTAATATCATCTTATTTCATCATCTTTCCCAAAATTAAAACATGGAAACCCTAGCCATGGAAATTAGGTTTTAAGCAAACTTATTTAGCTCAATTAGATCCGGATAGACCAAATACGGAGCTAGATCGAGGTAAAAAAAAGTAACGGATTAGTAGCTTACAAGTTCACGAACATTGTCGAGGTAAGTTCGTGTAACTAAATTGTGTATATTTATATGTTTGAATTAAATGTTCTATATTTGAATTGTGTAATTGCTATTTATATGAAATTAATTACATATCTGACAAATCCTGATAAATGTTAAGTTCCGTTTGAATAGATGAAATTTCGATGGATACAGGGTTCCCGAATTGGTTGTGGTCCTGCATATGTTGCGGACACACCACAGCTCAAAAGAGCATCCCGTTATTAGCCCTATCGAGCTTTCCGTTATATGGTTCTTGCGAGCTTTCGTTAATAACTCTTTGGAGCATCCCGATTGGTTGTGATTCTGCATGTGTTGTAGACACACCACAACTTTTATGAGCGTCCCGATATATGGCTCTTCGTGAGCTTCCCGATTAAAGGCTTTTTGTGAACTTCCTAATTAATGGCTCTCCGGAGCTTCCCGATATTGGCTCATTTAAACTTCCCGATATATGACTATTCGGAACTTCCTGATTAATGGCTCTTCGGAGCTACCCGTTATTGGCTCATATGAGCTTCTTGATTATGGCTCTTATGAGCTTCCTATTATACAACCCAGATAAGCTTCCCGTTACATGGCTCACATGAGCTTCCTGTTATATAGCTCGAGAGAGAGTTTCTCATTTATGTGATCGTATGAGTATTCTCGGATATGAATTGACAGATTTTAGATTTGTACACTTTGTGTTTACTACCCGTGTATCCATCGATATTCTAAATGACTCAATGGGCAAAATCTTGATATGAGAAAATAAATGAATTCAAAGTGAATCATTACCTGTATTGTAACACCCCAAACCTGGTCTAAATTTTATGACCGAATCTGGCGATGTCACATTGTAACACCCCTTACCCGTATTCGACGCCGGAATAGGGTACGAGGCATTACTAGAAGACATACATTTGCATACGTATTAAACTGAGTTACAAAATTTCATCAGAATTAAAACTTTTAAATTATTAATGTGCTTTTAAAATTCTTTACAACATATCCTAGAAATATTATATTCATAACAAATAGGGCCTACGAGACCCGATATTTACTCATGTAATACAAAGCTTCATTTCCATTTCATTCAATTCACAAATTCTCATGTTCACAATTCAAATTAATTTCTCAATACAATATATATATTTCAATCATCTAAGAATATAATTCAAGTTACACAAACTTACCGAGGCTAAATTGAAGAAATACTAAAATTGAGGGACATTTTGGTAATTTTCTATTTTCATCAATTTCCACCCAATCTTGATATAAATTAATATTTCATTCAATTTATTAATTTAAATAATAAAATAATTCATTTCATGCAATTTGGTCACTTTTTGACATTTTACCAATATACCCTTAAAATATTACTTTTATTCAATTTAGTCCTTGAACTTAAAACATGCAAATTGGCCATTTTAATGAGAACTCATGCCAGTTGAATAATCATTTATTTTCCTCCTCCTCCTCTCTATTCCACATCCTTAATGTATAATATGATTATATGTAACATTATCTATAATTCCACCATTTATTTATATATTAATTCAAAGTTGTCCACTTGAATCATAGTCACTAAATTATTTATATCTTCAGCTACAAAACTCCAAATTAAGATCCGATAAATTCCTATGAAACTAGACTCACATACCTTCTTACCATAAGATTTTTAGAGTTTTTGGTTTAGCCAATAAGTACAATTTATTCTTCAAATTTCCCTATTTCACTATTTAATAGTTCCGACCCTCTTCACTAAAAATTAATTATCTCTTTGTACAGAATTTGGATGATGTTTCTACTTATTTATATTGAAAATATACTCATCCAGGATTTTAAACATATAAATTTAAGCCTCTAATTATTTTTATTCAATTTTGATGATTTTTCAAAGTCGAATAGGGAACCCAAATTCATTCGACCTTGTCTCACAAAATTTATTATATCTCATGATTTAAAATTCCATTACTTAACCGTTTCTTATATGAGAAACTAGACTTAATAATATTTAATTCCATATTTTTTTCATCCTCTAATTTGATTTCCAAAATTTATGGTGATTTTTCAAAGTTAACCTATTGCTGCTGTCCAAACTGTTTTAGTGCAAGATGTTGATTACTAAGTTCATAACTCCCTAATTCCCTTTCTCTATAATATTTCCCATCATTTTCACTTATTTCCCTTCACTAATATATCAAGAACATAAGACTTTATTTAAGAAAACTCTACTATAACATCATTTTCATGTTTTTTCAACAATAACAAACTTAAAAATATATTGAAATCTTGATGTTCTTACCTTGTGCTATTGATTTCAATCTTTAACTTGATTTTATCTCTCCTCCAGCTTCTATTTCTTGAATCTAACTTGACATTCTAGCTCCCCGTTGTCTCCTTATTATTTTTCTCTATTGGAAGCTATGGAAATTCTTTTGATTTCTAGGTGAAAATAGTGAATTTTTGGTGAAAGGACCAAATTGTAAAGAAAGTAAAATTTTCTTTCTTCTCTTCTCTTCTAACGTTGGTTGCATGGAAAGATGATGATTTTTTCATCATCTTTCCTCCCTTTTATATTAATCATTTAATAATAAAATAATAATAAAAATCTTAATAAAATATTAATTAAATAATATTTATCTAATTAATTAATTAAAAATATCACAAACATCATCATTACCTTCTAGAATTCTATCTCTATTTGACCATTTTGCCCTTTATAATCTTTTGAAATTCCATCCTTGAGTCACTTAATTTGGTAAAATTGCAATTTAGTCCCTCAAAATTCTTCACCTTTTCAATTTGGTCATAATTCATCCCTTTTCCTTAGTTTCTAGATTATTCCACCCTTAAAATATTTACACTATTGGTCCTTCAACTTTTTTGTATTTACACTTTAACCCCCCAAATTTTGAGTATTTACTCTTGGGCAACAAAACTTTTCTCACTTTTGCAATTTAATCCTTTCTTGAATTAATATATCATAATAAACTTCCTAATGTTGACATAACTCAATATTACCCTTTTTATCATTTTATTTCCTTATTTTACTATATCAAGGATATTATCTTACTTTCTTCTTGTAGTAATTTTGGGTATTACATTTATACACGAAATACATGAAAATTTGATATAGATGAGCTCATACCTGATTCTTGATATTCATGTAATATAAATGACTAACATATTTAATGAAGTTGTGTGTTTAGGCTATTAGCCTAATTTCTTGGATGCATTTTGTATATTTATTTTAATGAAAATGAATGGTAAGTTAATTTCTGTTATACGAACTTGCTAAGCTTTAAAGCTTACCCTATTTTATTTTTACCCTGTTTTATAGTAATTGAAAGCTTGTTGGGTTAGAAGCTTGGCGGAGATCATTCACACTATCCACTGGCTCATCTCGATAAAAATAACAAACTAATTTTAGTTATAATAGCATGTATAGGTTAAATAGCCAATGTTGGCATGTAAATGTTGTGGCTGTAACTAGTCATTGGTATGGCTTGTGATGAACATATTTTGATGTATATATAAGAGGCAATATCATGTTCAATGTGAGTGTTTGGTATGGTTGATAGATGAAAAACATATAGGTATATTGATAATTGATTTGAGATATTATATATGCATAAAACTTAGTTTTTGTTTGAATTAATTGTTTTGTATTGGTTTGTGAATGTGTTAAAGTGTTAATGTAGGTGGAAGGCAAATTTGGGTGAGAAATATGGCTTGGAAATGACCTTATTTCGTCCACACAAGTAGAGACACGGTGTGTGTCTCAGCCATATGTGACACACGGCCTAGCATATGGGCGCGTGGTTTGGTCGTGTGTCCCCTACATCATTAAAATTTCAAAACAGAATGCTCAGAAATTTTCACACAGCCTAGTACACGGGCGTGTGACTTGGCCGTGTGACCCTTGTACCTAATTAATGCAAGTCAAATTACTCACACGTGGGCGTGTGGCTTGGCCGTGTGACCCAAGTTAGAGAGTTACACAGGTATGGACACGAGCTGGGACACAGCTGTGTGTCCCTATTTCGAATATCCACACAGCCTGAGACACGAACGTGTGTCCTCTACACTTAGGAAAAATTTTTACATTTTGCAAAAAATTCTTGAAGTACCCAGTTTAGTCCCGACTTATTTCCAATGCATATTTTGGGTTTTGAGGGCTCTTATAAGGGACAATATGATTGATTATGATTTATTTATGAAATGAATGAGAAATAATATGAAATGTTTGTACTTGATCTGTAAACTTCGGTAATACTCCGTAACCCTGTTTCGGCGACGGATATGGGTTAGGGGTGTTACATGAATCAAATGGTAGGAGAAGAGAAAAACTAAGAGATTTTGATAGAAAAGAGGTAAATACCCATAAACTTTCTTGTTATTTGAGGATTAAAATGTGATTTTTGTAAAGTAAGTGGTAATTAAGTAATATATATATAGTGTGAAATAATTTCTTAAGTGAAGGAGGAAATTATAATAAAAGTATAATAGTTGGGTTATGTGTTAGTAAAATATACAAAGTATTAGATAAGTGAAATTATGGGAAAATGTGAAATTTTATGGAAACAAGGACTAAATTGAAAGACTTGAGAAATATATGTGGTGGAAATAATACAAGTGAAATACATAGAAATTTGATGTGGAAAATGAGATAGTGGAATTAATTATGTGAATTAAGTGAGATGTGAAAAAAATTTGTGTAATAATGAATAAAAAACTTTAATGGAAAAAAAGTGATTAAATAGGTAAGTTATAAAAGTTTACAAGGAAATATTGATAATAAAGCATATGGTGGAAAATAAAAAATATATATATATATGAATTTTGTAATCCAAACTATAAATATTTCCTAAGTTGTGGAAAATTAAGGGTTAAATCGTAAATTTGGAAAATTTTATAATAGAAATAGAAAAGTGAAGTTTATAACACTTAGAATGAGAAACATTGATGTTGTAGTGAATTTTGGAATATTAATAAGTATTGAATTATGTTATATGTGTTATTAAAAGTAAAATATATTCTTTGCATGAAATTTTGTGCTAAGGACTAAATTACAAAATATATAGAAGTGATATGTGAAATACATGATAAGGATTATTAGTGAATTATGGATGAATAATGAATTTAGAAATATATTACATGTATTAAAGATAGTGAAGATATAAGTATACGGATTATTGGTACAAGGATTAAATTGTAAAGTATGTAAAAGCATTATGCGAAAAGTGTAAAAGTGACGTGTATATTATGACTTGCCCAAGTAGACAAGATAAGTACTATTGGGATATTAGTGGCATGCCATTAAGGAACCTTAGCGCACTTTCTGATTATTAGCACGTTAGTGCTCTCTGATTATTAGCACATTAGTGTTCTCTGTATAGCACTTTAGTTCTCTCTATTTAATAGTGCATAATAATGCACCTCTGTATCAGTTCTGTATATCCTAAGTGTTCTATTTAGTCTACTGGGCCTCTACTAAAAAGGTAAACAATTTTCGTTACAAGGTAAAGGTTTATCTCTGATTCATGTTTGAAATATTGAATTAAAAATAAATTGTGAAAGAAATAGTGAGAAAATCATGAAAATTTACACTAAATGGTGAAATATGATACATGTATAAAAAGAGTAGTAATTTTTATAAGTTGATTTGAGGACTTAAGGACTAAATTGTGAAATAAGTAAAAAGTTACAAATGAATATGATAAATAAACAAAGAAACGAGATATTAAAAATTAAGAAATTTAATAGAATTTAAATATCATAGGTACTTACTAAGTCTTCATCGACTTAACGCGTTTATTTTTAATTCGTAGGTATAGTGATTTTCAAGAGTTGTAATTGAGGTTGTGAGCATCCATCTCATCACATCTCCAAGTGCCAAGAGGGTATGTTTCAAAATTTTGAATAGAATGACATGTACCTAGGAAGATCAAGTGTGTTACAAGTAGTAGGGACTAAAATATAAGTTATGAAAACTTTTTTTTTAATGTTCAAATATATTAATGATTTGCCAAAATTACTTTAGCACCAAATGTAATATTCCTATATCAGGTTCCTTGGGTTGAACTGGGTATAAGGGTGTTACATTGTTAATACTCTTTCTTTGCGTACATGCAAGCATTTCAAACACCCTTTTGCAACCTTGTTGTCACTCCTTATTGATGATGCAACATTCATTGTAAAGTTAAATACATGTATGTGCTTGACACGGATAAGATTGAAGTTCATATCCCATATACATGTGTTAGACACTAGTACTTGAGAAAAATAAAGAGTTGAAATAACATAGGCAAGCTAAAACCTTTTTCCTTGTTGCAATTTTGTAAAAATGAGTGATTATTCAAGTAAAAGATAGAACCCTTTAACACACACGCTTATATATCCTATGTTACCAAATTCTTCATTTTCCTATAGTATCTTTGTCTGACACTTGCACTACTATCTATTCAGACATAGGAATGGGGACATGGGAATGGTGGTTTTTCTAGTTTTTTTTTATGTTGATGACATACTACTTGTTGGGAATGATGTAGAGACGTTATCATTGGTTAAATCGTGACTAATTCAATAGTTTATCATGAAGGATTTGGGTGAAGTTAACAATGTTCTGGGAATTTGAATATTTAGGGATAACAAAATGAAGTGATAACTTTAATACAAGCTTCATAAATAGATAATATACTGGAACGTTTTGCTATGGCCAATTTGAAGAAGGGTATACAACCTTTTGTATAGGGATTTAATTCTTCTTTAGATGACTATCTTAAAACAGTGGAAGAAAAAGAACATGTGAAAAAACTTCCTTATGCTTCGACAGTTGGAAGTCTCATGTATGTAATGTTATGCACATGTCCAAATATTTGTTTTGCAGTAGGATTTGTGAGTCAATATCAGCGAGTCTTGATCATAGATACTGGCAAATAGTTATGCATATACTCAAATATTTACAAAGAATGAAAGATTATATACTAATATACTCCAGAGGGGATTTAACTTTCATTAGATATACTGATTTTGACTTCCAAACATGATGGATTTAAGGAAATCAACATCGGATTGTGTTTTTGTCCTAGGTGGAGGATCCATAATGTGGAGAAATGTTAAGTAGAGTTGTATTGCTAACTCCACTACAGAGGCCGAATATTTAACTACTTCTGAGACAACAAAAGAAATGGAGTTAGCAACCAACTATCTATAGTTGTTTTAAAATATAGTAATTAAATTTAATTTATTTCACTGTAATATAATAGAATATAATACTTAAATTGTTAGGGAGGGACAGACTCTTTCTAAAAAAAAAGTTTTTGAAGTGTTATCTATTTAGAGTTGATGGAAGTAGGGTTTGAACCCAAACCATAGTGGCTTATATCTTATAGGTTGGGGTTCAACTTCAAACTTGCAAATGACTGCAATTTCCTTTGGTAGATGTTTGTGAGCTCCGCACAATCCAACTTGGCAAGACGCTCTAACTTTATGAACCTGCATCTCAAGCAGCCTTTTTAAACACTTTGGCTCTTTACAGAGTTGAGAGACAAACTCCAACATAACCTGGGGACAATACCAACTTATTGAAGGGTTTATTAGTTCAAACTCTACCATAGGCAAATGGTCACCATTTCCTTTGATAGGTGATCATGTGCCACGCACGATTTGACTCGGCAAGATGCTCTCGCTTTGTGAACCTACATCCTAGACTCATTAGGAACTTATATAAATTTAACATATGCATGTTACTATTTATCATGTTTTGTTATCATATAAATTTAAACTTCTTACCATATAAATTTTACATTTCTTTAAAATATTATATTATTATGTTACTAATTAGTAAAAATTTAAAATAATAAAAAAGTAAACTTCAACTTTTATCTCCAAAAATGACATCAACATATTCTTTCAACCATTAATTTGATTTCAATTGATCTTTTCTACTTTCACATTTCATTTTCAATAAATATGATAAAATTATTAATATAATGTTTAACCTAAAAGGTACAGAATAATTATAATTATTTTATTAATAATATTAATAAGAATAATATATGAAAATTTACTTTATATATAATTCTACAACATTAAAAAAATAAAATTCTTTTATCGAATATTGAACAAAAAGTTATATAACTCAACATGTTTACATAATAATTATCAATATTATTATTATGGATTTTAATACCTATAATCTAATTGTACTTTTTTCCACAATTTTTTCAGAAATTATGATAAAATATTATTAATATAATGTTTAAACTAAAAATCATAATTATATTTATTTTATTAATAATCTTAATTGAGACGAGATAATAATTTATTTTAGATATAATTGTACCGAAACAAAAATATTATTAATAAATAAACAATTTTCTCATTGAATAAAAAAATTGTCTTGAATATATAGGATAAATCTCAAAACTGCACATAAACTTTGATTGAACGTGCAATTGTCACAGGGTTAGAAATCTGTGGCTCATGACACGATGCTATACATGAACTTTGATTGAACTCGCGATTGTCACGGGGTTAGAAATATGTCGCCTGTGACACAATCCTATACATAAACTTTAGTTTTGTATAATTTTATACATGAAATATTAATTTAATTCAATTTCACAAATTACTAATACAATTATCGATAACACCATTTTCAGTATACATATTTGTAATACAAAATAATTATATATATCTAATTTAAAATAAAAATGTATTTATTCCTTTAAATATGTATAATTGACTTTAAATTAAAGTTTCATGTATACATTTGAACAATAATTGTAGTTTCATGTGTATAATTGCATCAAATCAAAGTTCATATATCGAATTACACATCAAATAAAAGTTCATGTATAATTTTGAGATTTATCCCTAAATAGATAACTGAACGTGTTTACACAATAAATATTTTTTTATGAAGCATTATTAATATTTTGCATATAATCTAATTTTCTACTTTGATTTCGATTGAGTCTTAGTTCGATTGGTATGAAATTTGTTGCCAATGCAAGAGGACGTGGATTCGAGTGCGCTGAAACGCATTATTCTCCTATTTATGGGTTCGAAAGGAGCTATAGGTAATTCTAAGCATTGTGTCACAAAGAGTAAATGTGATCAGAACCTATAACGAAATTGTTCAAAAAAATTACTTTCATATTTTTCATTCTGTAAATATAATAAAATATTATTAATACAATATTTAAATTAAAAAATAATTGTAATTATTTTATGAATAATATTAATTAAAACAATATATCAAAAATTACTTAATATGCTTTTATCAAAGTAAAATATTACTTAACACTTAAATATACATATTATTTATTTTTAACTCAAAACAATAATATTATTTAATGCATTTATAATATAATTAATGTATTTACAATGACTTTTAGAGATTAAAACAATAAAGGTTGAATAATAAAATATATATTGATATGCTTCATCTATTTTACGATCTATATTCAAAGTTTATGATTATCTGTTTCAACAATGTCATCTTTAAAATTCAAAGCTCTATCATCTCCTTAAAAGTATAACCCAACGACTTGTCGGTAGAACATGTTTATATTTTAAATATTATACAAATACAATTTTAAATATTTATATATTTTCCATTAATTATATATTTTATTAAAAGTAAAATAATTAAATTTATATGAATGTAAAAATTAACTAATAAAAATGATCAGGTATGCTATTTAAAAGTTTAAACCGATTTTCTATTAATTTTCAAATATTTTTAATTAGTTGTTTTATAAAAAAAATATTTAATTAGTTATAATTAGTGTTAATATGTCAAAATCCAATGATTATGAGGAAATAAAATACAGGAAAATGAGTGGGATAAAAGCCGTCATCTTCTGTTTATATTCTAAAAACAGAGTTTCAACGTTGAAGGCAAAAACTCAAAATAAAACAAACAAAACAGAAACAAAAATTTTAAAAATAAAGAGGAGGAGGGAAGGATAAATTGCTCTGCAAATTTCAAAAGCCTCACTGGTTTTCCCTAATTTGATTCTCTGATTCCATTAGCTGGGATCAGAGGATCAACCCCTCAAAATCTTCATTCAAAACCCAAAGCAAATTAATAAATAAATGAAATCCAGTGCCATGCAATAAACGTTCTTCATTGAAGTTGAAGAAATAAAGCTTTGGTTTCTGAGTGATTTTAAAGCAATGGGTGTTTCTCAAAATGACGCTAAAATGGAAGGTTGGCTATATACAATACGTTCTAATCGTATTGGCTCACAGTTCTCTCGCAAATGTTACTTCATTCTTCATAACAATGTTCTCAAAAGCTATAAAGCCACCCCCATTTCTGAAGAAGAGGTAAACCCTTTGTTTCTTTTAATTCCTTTTTTTTTTTTAATTTGATTTTTTTTGAACTTGAACTATGGATCTTTTATATGTTTTTGGAAAGAAAGAACCCCATATTGGAAAATGGAAAAGAGAATGATATGTTCTTTTCTTGCTGGTATTATGATATGTTCTTGTTTTGATGACAAGCATTTTATTTAATGAGGCAAATGCATGTTTGTTTTATTTTATTTTTTAATTTTTTACCTAGATATATGCAATGAGTTAGGGATGTCTGAGATTCAAAATTCACCTTTGAGACTGCATAAACCAACTAAGTTAAGCCCCATGTTCATTTGATCATGTTTATATATGCATGTTTGTATGTATGCATAAATAACTTTCTGGATTTCAACTTTAAGTGATACTTTAAACCCTATGTTCATTTGATCATGTTTATATATACGCGTGTGGATGTTTGCATATATAGTTTTCTGGATTTCATTCTTGTTTAAGTGGTTGGTTTTTTACATTGATAGCCAATAGTTTCATTAATGTTTCTGGCTATTATCAAATTTCCATTCTAGTAGTTGAAGAAAAAAAAAAAAGAGAATCCGATTTTATACCATATGGCTGGTTTCTTGATAACTTAATTTGAAATTCTGCTTAAGGCCTTAAATAAATCCTCTGCTCTGTGATTGAAGAGTTATTGTAGGATTCGCGATTTCGTTTTTAAAAATCTTGGTGATGTCTTTTATGTTTATGAGTTTTAAAATTTTCGGTGAACCGGTCTTCTGTAATTGAAATGCAAGAAATCTACCAATTACAGTCCCGTTTAATTTGTAACACCAGTTGAATCAAAGTATAATAATCTTTTCAGGAGCCTGTTAGAAGTGCCATAATTGATTCATGCATTCGGGTCACAGACGATGGAAGGGCAAGCATTAACAAGAAGGTTTGATTATTAAATCCCTTTTTTTAATTTTCTGGGACTTTGGATGTTTCCTTTCGGTGCTGCAATGTCAATATATAATGCTTATGAAGTGTTCACCTCATGCAGGTCTTCTTCATTTTCACCATTTACAGCACTTCAGTTGATAATGAGCAGCTTAAGGTGTGTATACTAATACTGTGAACTGTGTTTATTTTTTATCTCCACTAACACCCATGTCTGGAACATATCTGGATGAGGGTATGAGGATCTGGGCCTCCAAGGACCTACCAAATGTTGGAGTCTATACCCGACATTCATCCTTGAGTCCCAGTAACCTAACTTATTAGCAAGCAATCTTTCTAATATTGAAACATTACAGTTAGGTGCAACTAGCTCAGAGGATGCAGCAAGGTGGATTCGTTGCTTGAAGGATTCAGCATTAAAGGTTTAATACTATGAACTTAAAAATCTGTGAGTTTAATGGTTATTCTTGTGATGGAAGCCTTACATTTTATAATTTTCTTTTTCAGGAATCTCCATGTCTTGCAAAGAATTTTTCAGCTCCTCCTAAGAAGATATGGTCATCTTTGAGGTAATTATAGTTTATACTCTCCCGATTTGTTTTATTAGTTTAGTTGTAAGAAAAGGCTGAAATGCTTGTGTCGTTAGTAACCTATGTTGTTCCGACTCTTCTTTTTCTTGAGGTACCTATATTAGATACATTTTCAGATATGAATAGGGATATATAACCCTCCACATACATGTATGAAGTACGCAATTACCTCGTATTTGCCTTATTTAGCTATATTATTAGGGCTTGGGTGTTAGTGTTTGTATATATTTTAAATGGCGTATTCCTCTACAAACAGATTGACTAATTCGAAGAGAACACACAGCAAGGACTCTGTCCATTGGCCATTCCACTCATCTGTTCATGCCGAGGCAATGACATCCGATGTTGTTGCACCTTCACCTTGGAAAATATTTGGTTGTCAGAATGGTACGAAATTAAGTTCAAACCATGTTTCAAGTTCATAAACGCGACACATCATTGACATTGTGTTTCTAACACAGGGTTACGGCTTTTCAAAGAATCAAAAGACAAGAATACTCGTGGATGGGTAGGTTGCTCTTGGGACATTAGTCATGAATGCTATTCTCAATCCCTTTTTGTTTTTGTTTGGCTGAAGAAACTTCTTGTTATCAGCATTGGAATGATATTCCAGCAATAATGGCTGTCGGTGTGGTTGATGGGACCTCAGAGGCAATTTTCCGAGTTGTCATGTCTCTTGGTCCCTCAAGATCAGAGTATGATTGCTGCAAATTTTCTTTCCATTCAAGTTCCATCATGATGAATATATACATTCATATATATATATATATATATGAACCAGATGTTAAATATTCGATTGTCTTGCAGATGGGATTTCTGCCTCTACCATGGCAGTGTGGTCGAGCACGTTGATGGTCATACGGATATCATTCACAAGAAGTTATATAGCGACTGGCTACCATGGTTAGATTCTATGCCTTCTTTGAACCTAATTCACATTTTAGATTTCGCATTGATCAGAGTTGTTACAGGGGAATGAAACGAAGAGATTTATTACTTCAACGCTATTGGAGACGAGAGGATGATGGCACATACGGTACTATATTCTAACCAAAACGCGTGAAGTTTTGGAAATATTATTCTCAAGCTTTAACATCCTATATCTTTTTTTTTGTTGCAGTGATTCTTTACCACTCCGCGTCTCACAAGAAGTGTCCACCTCATAATGGCTATGTCCGTGCTCGTCTAAAAAGTAATGCATGTTTTACATTAGGAACTTAGAAGTTCATTCTCCTATAATTAATGCATTTGAATAAGTTTTCCAATCGAACCTACAGAATCACCATTTCAATGGTAAAACAATATAAACCTCCACATGCATTTTTCCACTCATTGCCCTGATTTCATTATATTCCTCTCTAAATTCCTTGTTCCAAAACATGACTCTACTTATATGGTTTGCATATTTACTCGAATTTTAAGTTGTTCCTTATAAATACATAGGTGGGGGATATGTTATCACTCCGGTGAACAACGGAAAACAGTCACTTGTGAAACACATGCTTGCTATAGATTGGAAGTTCTGGAAATTTTATCTCCGAACTCCGGCTGCTAGATCTTTGACGATTCGTATGCTTGAGAGAGTTGCAGGTGCCTCTTTGCTCATTAATAATAATTCAACTTCATTCCAGCTAGTTTCCTTTTTCACTTATGTAAAATATTTTATTGAACTTACTGATTTGCAGCCTTACGGGAGCTGTTCAAAGCAAAACAAGGAAATTATCCTCCTGAATGCTTGTCCATGGAGTGGACGAGTGATGCACACTTGCCTCAATTAGAAAAAGAGGATATTAAGATTGATACTCAAAGCCCCGAAGAGACGATAAAGATTGAGGAAGATGTTCTAATGGAGGTTGAGGCGGCAAAACCACCATCCGGGCGTGTAAGTCTATTGCGTCTGAATCAAGAACCGGATGAGTTCTTTGATGTTCCTGAAGCAGATGAATTCTTGGATTATGATCGCTTGGAGAGGGACTGGTCACCTGAACCAAGTTCTCCGGTACTTTGATCCCCGATTTATCTTTGTTTTTCAAGTAATTGTTATGAACCATGTGGCGAAGGAATTTTATATCGAAGAGATATTTCCTATCTTTGGATTTGTATTGAGTTCATACAATTTATTAACTGTGTTTTTACCGTTTTCTCATAATCGAACATGCAGAAAATACCACAGCCAAAAATAACATCAGCAGCCGGTCTAGTGAGAAAATTGCATGGTCTTGCAAGTGAGTTCGATTATGCTAACCAAAGTTATTGAGATAATTGATGGATCGAATGCATCTTAGCTGTTTCTAATCTATTATTCATGCTGCAGCTCAAAAGAAGGGTTACACAGAATTACAAGAGGTGGCTCGGGAAGACAGCATAGTCTTCTCCTATGGAACCTCTCTCCAAAAGGACCCAACCTTTACTTCACCATGCAGTTGGTCAGCCGGAGACCCTTCTTCATTTTTGATACGCAGTAAAACTTACCTGAAAGACAACAGAAAGGTATTCATTCACTTCAATTTCATTTTCAAAATGTATATAGGTTATTTAAAATTTCCATGCTCGACAGCATACATTTTTACATGCATATGATATGCCAGCATGCATGCATTTATACATATATGCATACATGTTACCGACTCTTCATTTTTCTTGAAGTTTCCAAATGCATTAAAAAAAACTTGGAAAATATTCAACATACCCGTGTCGGACGAATATATAGCTCAACCGTTCAGCCTGCATTACTCAGCTTGTAAAGTTAGAATTTAAAGCTATTCATAATACATTCAATGGCTTTGAAAGTTATGGTTACTCGCTTTTCAAATCCATGAAATGTAAATTAGCTTCAATCTATGTTCTAAATTTGTATTCTTTGTGGTAGATTAAAGCAAATGGAACGTCGATGCAAATGGTTGGGGCAGACTGGCTAATATCTGACAAACGAGAAGATGATTTAGGCAGTCGAGTTGGTGGTATCGTTCAGGTTTGGACTGTAATTTTGTGCTTTACGTTCCGATTTATAAAATCTGATCCATGTTACTACTCATCTATGCAAAACAAAGAAAAACTATGCATTAGATACAAATCATTGATCGAAAAATAAACTTCATTGATATAAATTCATTCAGAAATACGCTGAACGTGGTGGACCAGAATTTTTCTTTGTCATCAATATGCAGGTGTGTTAGGTTTTATACATTTTTTTATTACTTCTATGGTTTTTTTTCCTGTCAATAATCACATTAGATACTCTCAATTATTATGAGTCAGATTCCTGGTTCACCGACATATACATTAGCACTGTACTACATGATAAAAACTCCCATTGAAGATCACCCATTGCTGAACAAGTTCGTCAATGGAGATGATGCCTATAGAAACTCAAGATTTAAGCTCATACCATACATTTCTAAGGTATGCAAAGCTATAGCAGGCATTTTTCTTTTTTGAAGTATAATTGAGCTGCCCAAATCAAACTATAAGAAGCGCAAGCTTTACTCAAAATCGAGGCTCCTTTCCCGACTTAAACTCAGGCGAGAAACAGATCGAATTGCTTGACCTTGCTCAATTAGGCTCATTTGTTTAGTAAAGATGAGTTTGATTCTCATCCTTGACTTTGAGCTCGATTAAGTGTTCTCAAGTTGAAGCTTGAATTGAAAGCTTTCAATATTAACTTGATTAGGCTTGAGAACTACTCGACTCGAGCATTAGAACGCTTTTCAAACTTTATGTTGAGCTCAAGCTCATTTACACTACGTTCTACCAAATAATCTATTTCTTCAGGGATCATGGATAGTCAAACAAAGTGTTGGAAAGAAAGCTTGCTTACTCGGTCAAGCTCTCAATACTCGTTATTTCCGTGGAAAAAATTACTTGGAGGTAGATTCTTGAATCCTCAAAACCAAGTACAATTGCGAATGATGATTGTGTTATTGTTTGACTTTCTGATATTTTCATTTTCGTGATTTTTCGATTCATTATCGTGTTACTATATGCTGATCACTGAAACGAGTTTAAATTTCAGGCTGATATAGATGTTGGGTCTTCGACGGTGGCTCAGGGTGTAGCTAATCTTGTCCTCGGATATCTTAACAATTTGGTCGTAGAAATGGCATTTATAATACAGGTAAAACTTCTCTTAAAGTGTCAAAAATGTCAACTTTCCTTGAGTTGCAAGCAACGAAAGAGAAACGAGATAGTTAGCTTGCATCATGTTATTATTTTAAGTATGTTGCTTCTATGTTTGCTCCGATTCTTCATTTTTAATGAAGTTAGAAAAAAGTTGAACATACTTGAGTTAAACACATACTCGTATCTAACACTTGTACTCAAGTCCGAGTACAATATATTTGCTTGATGACTTTGGTTATGATCCAAACTACTTCTTCAGGGTAATACACAAGAGGAGTTACCGGAAACCCTCCTAGGAACATGCCGTCTTAATCATCTCGATCAATCGAAAGCTCACGTAGCAATGCCATGAGCAAGAAAAGAAACCAGAAAATCCTCGAATCACACTGGCTTAGTCATCCCGATCTATTGAAAGTTCACATATCATTACCATGATCTATCGAGAGGTTGAATCCAATACCAAATCATGTATTGGTCCCCTTTTTGTTGTTAATTTTCTTTCCTTACCATGCAATCAAAATGAAATTAAAAATGAGTCCATTTTTTTATTGTTTGGTAGGGTTTCATGTATTATTAAGCTACAATGCAATTCTCATCCTTTATAATGTAAAGAAAATTGGCGAGTATTTGGTATATTTTATTCTACAAGCAATTTTAAAAATTGACACATTTTACTATCTTTTATAAAATACTTGTCGTCGATCTTTTAACTTTGTTTGTAGAGTCTAAAATATATATTTTATTGACAATAATTTCTTTTGGCTACCACACAGAAGGCCATCTTACTAACGGATATTCCGTAGCTACTACAACCTATACATATCCAATGTATTTACAAACGACCTTATAAAAATAAACGATTTGAAAAATATCTAAATTTTACAAATATTATTTTTACTATTTGGTGTTCCATAATGCTCTTATTTCTTTTTAATAAGAGTGAAAGTTTAATAATAGTAAATTTATACCATCATATAATTGAAAAATTCAAAACTTGCGTGAGCAAAACTCAATTCAATTATTAAAAGAAAATTTATTTTCGAGTTAATCGAATCGTGTTATTCGACTTATTTGAGTCAACTTGAATAATTCGATTCGAGTTCAAGTTGAGTTGAAATTTACAAATTAAATAATTTATTAACAAATTAGTGTAAATACTCTTTTGGTCTCTTTCAACTTTGAAAATAAACAAATTGATCTCTCAACAAAATTACAAAAAAATAAAATAAAATCAAAATACTTATAAAAATTTCAAAATTTATATATTTTAAAAAATTTAAAATTCTAAAAAATATATAAAAAGTTAAAATTTTAAAATTTTCTAAAATAATAATTTTAAAGACCTAAATTAATTAATTAATTAATAATTTAAGTTTACCATATTAAAGTATCTTAATTTCAATTTTATGTGCTCTAATACGGAATTAGTGAAACTGTAACAATATTTTAATTTCACATTTCAAATCAAATTAAGATAATAAAATATGACTCATGAACTCGATTAACTCGAAAATTTTTCACGTATTTAATATGGTAGTGTATAAATTTATACTAAAATCATATAATACCACCTTAGTAACAAACTAATACTAAAATCATATAATACCACCTTAGTAACAAACAAATTGTTTGTATCATCACATTTAATTATTTAGTATTATATTTATATCGTGCAATTGTATCGGGTTGAAAATTATAATAATAATAATAATAATAATAATAATAATAATAATAATATATTTATAATCCAATGTCTGATATGTCCATTAAATTAGGATAATTTTGAACATATCATGAAAAATAACACAAACATGTCCCAATAATTGAATTTTTATCCAGAATCTAATCTTTAAATGAAAATAATATATGCAAAAAAATAAGTATTCCATACAAAATTTTATCTGTTGATGAAAAACCAAGAATACATGTTCCATTCTAAATGAGAATCAAATTCCAATTATCAAAGAATCAAATTCTATTCTAATTATCATATTTGAGAATCAAATTCCAAACATTAAAGAATCAAATCATATTCTAATGATCATATTCTCAGAATCAAATTCCATTTTAAATATCATATTCTAAGATCCTCTTTCAGCAATTCAGTAGTCATCAATTTAATATTTTTAATTACTTTAAATATATTCATATTTTATAATATATAAGACAGTTGAATATATTTTTCATTATTTTAAATAAATCAGTTCACCGGTTTGATTATTCCATATGATGATCGGTTAAATTGATTAAGTTAAAAAGAACCGATCCAATTAACGGTTTGCTCTTCTCTAATCCCTAATTATGCCCACCTTTCCATAATCCATAACCAAAGGTGAAAATATAAGGTACAACATAAGTGAATTTAACACTATTTTGATCATCCAAATCTATAAACTTATTTTCTTCTATTGATAATCCTTAGAAAAGTAAATACCATCATCCACGATTATATTACATTTATATATAAAATCTAGAGCTTGTTCAAACAAAGACCACACGGATTACATAAATATTTTTTTTTAATTGTAGTAAAGTTCGAGACCCATACCATCGTGGATTTCGTAATCTTTGAGGGTAATATGATCCTTGTAAACCGTGTACCACTTCTGGATACGGATCTTGTCTGCTCGAGTTCCAGTTTGGGCCGCGACCAGCTTCTTAAGGTCTCCAATCGTGTCGTCGTCGTTGCACTTCACGCGCACTTTCTTCCCTAGCCGATCGTTCAACACCACCTCGATCATCTTCGATTTTTTTTAAAAGACTATTTCAGAGAAAACCCTAATCCCCAAATTTGTTAACCCTGGAAATAAGAGAAAAGTGAAGCGTGGGGGTGGATTTTATAGTGGAATTATTTTAAAGCCAAATATTACCCGTTGACTACTTTGGCCTTTTAGTTTCTTTAAACGATGTCGTATCACCAATTTTATTAATTTGTCCTTTTTAAAATAAGAACAAATTTATTATTTATTATTTATTATTTATTATTAAAGGAAGAGTTTGTCTTTCTTTTACTTTGTTTTTTTTTTGGGCAAATTTCTAAAAAAAGCCCTATTTTTTAAAATTTATCGAAATGGGCCCGGTATTTTATTATTTACCAGAATGGGCTATTTTCCTCGAAATCGCGTCCACGTCAGCGCGATGTCAGGGGACGTGTCAGAACATCGCGTCCACGTCAGCGCGCTTTGCTTACGTGGACACAAATCGCGCCTACGAGGATGCAATTTGCTGACGTGGATGAACAGTTCATGATTTTTAGCTTGGAAAACTTTGAAAGGCCATAACTTTTGGCTCGGTTGTCCGATTGAGACGATTTTTTTTATTTCGAATAAATTTTCAAGATATCTGTGTGACAAATAGCGAAGGCGGTTTACGCGATTTCGCGAAAAAAATCCTTTTTTGCCCCTAAATTTCGATTTTTTCGGTTTAAAATTGGATTTTGAAACATTCAAATCATTATTTTCCTTATTTATTTGAAGTAAACATCGGTTTTTTTACAGAATTGTTGTATTATTTTTTCTAATTTGACACGTGTATGGAATAGGTCCGATAAATCGTTAGAACGTAAGTAATATAATTAAGATAATAACAATATTTCTATAATATGTTAATTAATTAGTTTGGCTTAGTTGGTTAAGATGCTTGCTCTTTTCCTTTAGTACCTTGGTTCAATTTTTGTTGGTAACAATTTTGAATCTTTTTTGTACTTGTTTCTATTGATCTAATATTGAAGAGTTAATTGATTAAAAAAATAAATACAAGTACAAAAAGATTCAAAATTTATTTTTTCAAAATACCAAAAAAGCCCTATATTTTTAAAATTTATCAAAATGAACCCGGTATTTTATTTTTTTGACCGTTGGGTACTGTTCACGCGTGGGCCGAAATCACGTCCACGTCAGCGCGAGATGCTGACGCGTACCCTGACATTGCGCTGACATGGACGCGATTTTCCGGAAAAAGGACCATTCCGGTAAATAATTAAAAAATGGGCCCATTTCGGTAATTTTTGAAAAAAATGGCTTTTATTGGTAAATTGCCCTTTTTTTTGTTAGGTCTCGTATCATTCTGGTTGAGGAGCATGGAGCTTCTTTTCCGGAAGCTTGCAGGAGTGGAGAATCGTTTAAAAAAATTCTTAGAGAGGGGTGAATTTATCGTGTTTTTTTTGTCTAGTTGCATGGCGTATATGGAAGAACAGAAAAACCTACATTTTCTAGAAAGTATCATGGAGTGTAGAATAAATTATCAAAGGTTCATATAGCTGGGCCAAATAGTAGGTTTTTATTCACAAGTTGTGAGGGGGAGTCCATTTGGACAGGTAATTGGATACGAATAAGATTTGATAATGCTGTTAATGTGGATTTAGGGTATGCTGCAGTACGGAGAATTTTGAGAGATCGACATGAAGAGTGGACTCTTAGTTTTAATTGATGTTCAGGAAAATGTTCAATTTTCAATGTTAAATTATGAGATATTTTAGATGACTTGACATTGTTGCACGGCAGACATTGCGATAGAGTGTTGGTGCAGACGAAAAACATGGCGGTTATTGTGGCTATCCAGGAATCTATTTTGAAGACTTCAAGCTCGGTGTTAATTAGTTGAATACATCAACTCCTGGAGAATGTGGGGAATTGGATGCTAGAATACGTCCCTAGAGAAGAAAATAAAGAAGCTGACCGAATAGCCAAAATAGCGTTTGACAGGGAAGAGGGATTGCAATTGTTTAGAGGGATTCTTTTTGTTTAATTTAGTTGGTTTTAAGTCAATTGAGTATTAACTCGATTAGCAAAGACATTGTTGCCAATATAGGAGGATATGAGTTCGAGTGCACTGAAACACATTATTTTCTTATTCATGGGTTAGGGAGGGGGTAGTTTAAAGCATTGTGTTAAAAAATAGCAAATATGATCAGAACTTATAATGAGATTGTTAAAAAAACAAAAGATAAAAAAAAAGTTAATTCTAATCCTTTTGTTTGTTTTTCAAAAAAAAAAGAAAAGAAAAAGAAGTTAATTCTAATCCTTTTGTTTGTATTTTTTTTAAAAATATATTAATATTTGCTCTTTCTAAAAATAAATTTTAAATAATAATTCAAAGCCCAATTCAGCTGAGCAAGGAGTTTAGCGTTTGCTTAGATATTTTATCGAAGCCCAAATACTTTTGAAACCCAATTAGCCCATTTTGGTAGGGTAGGCCTAAATTGAATGTTCTACGACCTACATGGACTGGATTTATCGAGCTTGTTGACTAACTCCATCCTTTAATATGTTTTAGAAAAATAAATTATTGGTCTAATAAAAAAATTAGTTTATTGTGAATAATAATAGATAAAATAATGAACTGTATGAATATTAAACTTAATTGTAGAAATTAAAAAGAAAATATGCATTATCACTTTGAAAGAAAATTTAAATTTGCAGATATTATTTTCACTATCTGGCGCTACATAACGTAATTTTGTTTTATTACAAAATGCCTAAAAATTTAATGGTTAATTTACACTTTTAAGAATTTTGGAAAAGCATTATTATTTGATTCAGGTCAACATTATCCAAACCATCAAACCGATTTTATATACTCAAACACACTCAATTAATGCCTTCATGTTGCAATAATAACAACGTCAATTAAATTACGACAAAATCAATTAGATTTGAAAATTCTATTCATAAAATTTTACATATTAAATCTTATTTTAAAACAAATATTTACATAAATTTGACTTGTATATCAAGTAATTGTATTGTGTCAAAAACTACTGTATCGATTTGACAGGAAAAAAAGTATCTAATTAGATGCATTATGGCAAACACTTCAACAAAGAGACATTGTCTGTATATGAATTTGAATCATTTAAGAACACCTTAGAAATAAACAATTTGTTTGCACATACTCTCAAATTTTTAAATAGAATTTTAGTTTTTTTTTTCTTTTTTAATACTAATTGTATCCTGTTGAAAATAATAGATAGAATAATAACGTTTGGTCTTCAAACCTTGAAAGTCCATGTTTATGTGAAACAAGCTCAAAAATATACTCTTGATAATTTTTTTTGAACAATTTCATTAGAGATTCTGATCATATCTGCTTTTTTTGGACACAATGCTTAGAATTACCAAATAGTCCCTCCCCAACTCATAAATAGAAGAATAATGCACTTCAGTGTACTCAAACTCATGTCCTCCTACATAGGCAACAATGTCCATATCAATTGAGCTAAACTCAATTGACTTAAGTACGCTAATTTTAGACATGAAAGAAACATAAAAATTAACACAGAATGAAACAACATGTTCCAATATCATAACTGTTTATATTTTTGAAGTTACAACCCACTAACTATATCCACAGCTTCAATTAGAATCAATAATTATAATCACAAAACTAAATAACTTGATTCAAACTAACTCAACTAATTCCTGAACATAATTTTCATATGGACTCAAAGCTTTTGCTTTTGTCAACCAGGCCAACACTTCATTAACAATTATGTTATATATAATATAATTGAATAAAAGTAATATATGTTAAAAGTAACCATTCCATACAGTTTCTTCTTGAATTTTTTCCCAGTGATGAAATAACTGAGAATACATGAACAAGCACCAAATTCTAAACATTAAAGAATAAAATTCCGTTCTTCATATCATATTCTAAGATACTCTTTCATATGAATGGAATTGATGCAAATTTCTTTTTGAATTTCAGATTTTCTTTATGAAAGTTTTACTACTACAAATACAGTAACACTCACAACTAGAAACACAAATATACAAGGTAAATTCAAACTAATACAAAACATAATGGATGATGAAATTCAAACCCAAGTACTCAAATACCCAAGGCTTCCACCTTAGCCAACAATACCGATTTCAATTTTCCCCCTCAAACATTGTGCCCAATTTTCCATAATCCATAACCAAAGGGGTGTGTATTATATACACATACATATATATTAAAACATAAGAATTCATGAATTTAACACTATTAAAAAGAGCCAAACCAATCCAAGAACTTATTTTCCTCCATTAATATTAAAAAAGAAGAAGTAAATACCATCATCCACGATTATATTACATTCATACATAAAATTTAAAGCTTGTTCAAACAAAGACCACGCAGCTTACATAAAAAAAATTTAATTGTAGTAAAGCTCGAGGCCCATACCGTCGTGGATCTCGTAATCTTTGAGAGTAATATGATCCTTGTAAACCGTATACCACTTCTGGATACGGATCTTGTCGGCCCGAGTTCCGGTTTGGGCCGCGACTAGCTTCTTAAGGTCTCCGATCGTGTCGTCGTCGTTGCACTTCACGCGCACCTTCTTCCCTAGCCGGTCGTTCAATACCACCTCGATCATCTTCGATTTTTTTTTCTTTTAATATTTCAGAGAAAAACCCTAATTAACGAATTCGCTCACCTCGGAAAAAGTGAGACAATCGAAACGCGGGAGGGATTTTATTTGGGAATCCGGTTAAAAGCGATATTACCCTGGAAAGCATAAACGACGTCGTATGATCTTTTTACTAATTTATCTCTTTTTTTAAAGGGTAAAACACCTAGTTGGTCATCCAACGTTTAGAGAGCTTTCATTTTGGCCACCTAAAATGAAATCCTTGCAATTTGGTCACCCAACTTTTAGGGCGATTTCATTTTAGTCACTCAAGCATTAAATCTCTAACAAAAGTTAACTATACATGCCATATCATGTTTATACTTTCGTTTTAGTCACCCAACTTTTAGGTCACTTTCATTTTGGTCATCCAAAAAATATCTTTTTTAAGTATTGATTGGAGTAAAAAAAAATCAAGTATTAAAGTGAAAAAGCGGTAGAAACTAAAATAATACACAAAAATTTTCAATTTTTACTTGTTTATTCCATTGTTAAGAATTCTAATTTTTTTTAATATTGACATTTTAAATTTTATTATTATAATATTTTTAAAATTTTTTATTATATATTTTTAAATATTTATGTATTTTATATATTTCTTTAACTTTTTAGAATTAGGATCAAATTGAGACGATTTGTAAATTTTGAGGTTAAATTTTAAAATTATGACTAAATTGAGATAATATATAAAAGTTGATGGCTAAATTTGTTATTATACCGATTTTTTAACTACTACGTCAGTTCATTGTTTATGATTTTAACGGAGTAACCAAAATGATTGAATTATGTAATGTGGGTGCTTAAATAGTAAAATTTTTATTTTAAGTACCTAAAATGAAATTTTTATAGTTGGGTGACTATATGTATAGTTTACCTTAATAAAAAACAACCATACCAATCTAAAGCTCATAAAATTTTTATAAAATTCTAAAATTTTACCAATCTAAAGCTCATAAATTTTTTATAAAATTCTAAAATTTTCTTTAAAATTCCAAACAAACAATTTTTAATTTTATTAAAAAATTCCTTGTAATTTTTAAATAAATTATAATTTTGGGATTTTTAATGATTTTTTAGTGAATTATAATAACATAGTAAAGCTCGAACCAGAAACACAACTATTACGACATGAATCCAAGCTACACCGGCACATGAGGTTTAATTTTAAGTAATTTTATTATTATATTAGATGATAAAATTGATGAATCAAAATCTTATATAATCCCTTCCTATGGAAAAGGATTATCTGAATAACTAAAATTTAGAACTAACATTTAAATATTTTTTAATAATTGAAGTATAAAAATGAAATATAATTCCTTTCAAAAAAAATCTTTTGCATGTATCTAACAAATCCCGTGATTAACTTCTTATTCTACTGAGTTCTGTTAGATTTTCCCGAGAATAAACGAATACTTGAATTTTCCAGGAAAATTTTGTATACTCAAATGGAGCATATTTTGAATCTGATCGAAGTGGATAGTGCAAATAGTAGTATCAAAGTTTCCATAACCGAGTCAACAATGATGCAGCTTCTTCACAAATCAATGGACAAAGCATACCGGAAAGTTAAATCAAAAACCGGTGTCATCGAACGTTTGAATGAGATATCGAAATTCTACCAACTCGCGGTGATTCAATTAGAAGGTTGTTTGAAATTCGTTCAACAGGAAAGAGGTAACTACGATCTAGAAACTAGCCAGGAATTACTGCTTGACGACTTGACAGAGATCAAGGATCGGCTTCAAGGTCGACTTAAGGAAGTCGAATCGGCAATTTCTGATAAGGATAAAGAGTTATCGGAGAGATTAGGGAGTGAATTGAAGCTTAAAAAGGCATTGGAGAGGAGTGAAAAGAAAAGGGATTCATTGTATGCTGATCTTGAAGAACATAGGAAAAATGAGGGCATTGATGAGTTGTTTCTAGGGAGTCAAGCAAGCATCGAAGCCGGGGATCGAGAAGGCGAATTTTGTGAGTTGAAGCATTCGGTTGATCAGCAGGTATGGAACATTCAACAACAGCTCGAGCCGAATTATCAGATTCAAGATGAAGAAAGAAATCAGGGGATCGACAATAAGAAAATCGAGCAGATGGGGTCGGATATCGGGATTTTGAAGGGGACTTTAGATCTTGCCTTTTGTAAGATGCAGAATGCAATTTTTTTATCCGAACTCGGGCCGATTGAGCATCAATGGATGTGGAACATTGAGAGATCTATATCTGCAGTTGTGATTAAAGATCTGTTGAAAGGTTTCCGAGAGAATTTTGAAGACGAAGTGAAGAAACAAGAGTTGCAGGCCTCGTTAGGCTTGCGAAAACATTTATCCGAGGTGATTCAAGAGATTAATGTCCTTATCCACGAGCTTCAGTTTGTTAGTAATCCGGATGAGGCTCAAGTCAAGAAACCTAAGGAAATTCTGAAAGGAAGACGTTTTTCAGAGGGTCAAGATCTCGGGAAATTGGGTATAATCAAGCAACACGGAGAAGAGGATTCGGGAAATGATCATGGAAGCTATGTTGTAAAGATGATAAAGAATCATGAGTCTATAATCCGGGGAAAGAGTGAGGAGCTCAATTTGTTGACACGGGAACTTCTTGGAGAAAAATCAAGTCCACCAACATGGAAAGAAAAGGATTCCGTCAATCCGAAACAACGGATTCAAGAACTTATGGTGAGATTGGAGAGTTTAATCAACTCGAGTCCTGAAATAGATGATGTTTTTTATGACAATAAGTATGATTGTGAACTGCAAAAGCCTCTCAAGACAAGGCCGTTTATGGATGACCGAACCAATATCAAGAAATGCGGTGCTCACAGTATGGAAGAAATATGGGAACAAGTGAACAAAAGCTCAGTTCCTGAAACAAGAAATGAAGCTCCATGGAGCGAAATAAAGCTTGTGAAACAAGAAATGGAGGATTCAAATCTTCAAACCAGGCTAATGGAAGACATTCAATTAACTCTTTTCAAAAGTTTGGTGGATGAATTTCATGTTGAGATGCTTAATCATCACATGCATTGCCTAATCAAAGAAGGTATGTACGAAAACTTCATCGAGGAAATGAAAATCGAGTGGAACAAGGAAATAGAAAGTGTGAAATACGATACCTTGTTCCCCAAGGCAACGTCGCCTGAAAGTCACCAAGCAAATAGCGGATTAGATCATTCGGAGGGTACTGTGCCGTTACTCTATTCCGAAAACATGAACCTAGAGGAATTAATTCACCCTGATCACTTCTTTAGAGAACTTTGGCACGACATTTACACGTTCCTCCTACGGGAAATACATGGAGAATGGAATGAAAATTTAGAAACTTTCGAGTCTGTAAGTTGTTTAAGTGAGGAAATTTGCTTGCTTGTGTTTGGTGAGATCTTTAGAGACATTATAAACACTTCCAGTTCCTCATTAATCAAACTACGAGAGATCAAAGCCAATGATAACTTCTTCGAAACCGTGGCAATGTCGATCAAGGACAACGTTCTGAAGGTTTTCCTAGCTGATATAATCAAGGAATTGCATATGAAAATATATGCATTTAGCTTTGAGAGCTTTATAAGGGAAGATGTTTTTCAATTGGTCATTGTTGAGGCAGTGAAACAAGGTTGCATTGTAAAGGAAACCGAGGACCGGACAAATCGAGACCAGAATCCAAACAACTCGATCTCTACCAACAATTTGAGACATACATTAGATAAACTAGTCAAGTTTTTCGAAGACGAAGAATCTGTAATCCTAACCGCCTGTTCCGAAACAAAGCAACAGATTATCCGCCTTCAACACGTCATCTCCAGATTCAATTTAGACCAACACGAGCATTGTCCCGGGTTTTTAACCTATGATGGAAACAGTACTAATTCAGCAGATATCGAGCTTGAGAAAGCTTTACTACAATTGGATTATGGCAAGGCATCATTGAATGAGTTAGGGTCCCAGTTAGGCATAACAATAAATAATTTAGATCCAATTGTTACCACCAGAAATTGCAGGAGTCCCTCCATTGATGAATATCTTGAAACCTCCTTCCAGGATATAGCCCAAATGTTGAAGAGTTTCGAGTTCGAATCATGTATGGAATTAGGAAGGTATTCTTTGAGGTACTTAAATTTGTCTATGAACTGCAATTATTTGCTGTGTCCTATCTTTTAGACCAAAAATCTTCCTGATCTTTGATTATTATCACTTGAGTATAGAGTATAATTAATTGATCACTGCATACTGAGATAGTATGTTGTTTGGAGTCCGATAAGTATCAGATACGGATATATATCTTTTACGATATGTTTAATTTTTATTTTATTTTATGTATTTGGAAGGTCCTTTGAGGATCATATCATATGAAAATGCATCTGATTAGATACAGTATAAATACTTTCTGAAAAATGAAGAGTTTGAGATCATTATCTTTCATGATTTTGTTTATTGATATAATTTTAGTACGAGGCTAATATAATAATTTTTAAGTTTTTCCATATACAGATTTAGGTCAAAATAGATTAGAATTAATATACTATGTTATCCGAATTTAAGTCGGAGTTTACATAATTTTAGAAAAAAGAAAAATTAAACATACACGAATTAAACTCATACATATATTAAAATGTCACATTCAAATCCCAATAACATGGATGTGTTCGGATTTTGCAGGATAGAAGAAATGGAGGGTGAGGTAAATTTAGTGGCTGAGCTCATTGCCTCACTCATCCAAAAGGAATCACTTTACAGGAAAGCTTTCATTAGGAGATGTGAGAATCTACAAATGGCTGAAGCTGAGGTGCTTTTAACTTCTTCTTCTTCTTCCTTATTTTCTGTTCAAGAATCGAGTTATTTTTTAGAATTCGAGTGCCCGTGTTATATTTCAAAGGGTTTGAACAAAATACTAAACCGAAAATTGATGGAACCTAATTTGGTCCAGTTTATGGATACCTTACCTTAGAACAATTTGTTCATAACTATCTTGATTCGTTTCAAATTTCAATCATTGATTAAGAAACTAGACCGAAAGTTAAATCGATGAAATCTACTTCGATTGAAAACGCACATTAATACCCTAAAACCTTTTCTAATAAGGATTTTTATTTATTTATTTGATGTTTGAGAAATAGGTGGACCTTCTTGGAGATCAAGTGGAGCAACTTACAGAACTACTTAAGAAGATATATGCAAAACTACATCAACATTCTCCAGTTTTGCACCACTATTTTGAGGTTAATTTTTTATTATTTAATTTCATTTTTCAATTTTTTTTTACTTTTTTGTTTTATCTTTTTACTTTATTTTTCAACAGGTTTCAGAAATGTTAAAGCTAATAGAGAGAAATAGGAGGAAGATGATAATAAGGCCATTACAAACTGTAAAATAAAATGTATGTATTTGGAAGGTTATTGATATTTTATTATTTTCAAAATAAAAATTAAATTGAAATTGAAATGTACTCATTTCTTGATCACATCATCACTAAATTATTAGTAAATTTATATTTTGGTCACTTAACTTCAAAAAGTTATAAAATAGTCACCGAACTATTCAAAAGTTTTTAAATCATTGGACTGTTAAAATTGTTGTTGTATAGCATTTTTTGTTCACACCGCTTACACCAATACCAATCGAAAGCTTTCATTACCTTCTCTTCTATAGTTTAGCCTTTTTTTATGAAACAATTTTGAATGTCACGGATCTGTGAACTAAAAACCAAACAATTTTCTTATCCATTCTCTGACATTGATCATCAAATCGACTTAAATCTAAGGTATGTTCTTCTACTCGTCAATGGGTACTGATCCACAAAACTAATTGTTAAATCGTTGCTTGGAGCTCACTAGTTAGACTTTCTTTAGAAAAAAAAAAACTTTAATAGTCTAGTGACTTAAATAAAAAATTTCGATAATTAAGTGATCCCATTTTGTAATTTTTTGAGGTTGAGTAGCCAAACCTTAATAATCCTATCAAATTTATATTTATATTTATATTTACATTAATACTATTTTTAAGATTTTGGTTAAATTAGTGTCACCGGTCAATCGGGTACTAACTCATTTATAATTTGACCAAAAACCTTTTAACCCAATTTAACCCAAAAATCTCTTCGTCATAGATATTCAAAATTGTTTAACTCAATTTAAATCCTTGGTTTAGATCATCTTTTCGTAAGATAAATTCGACGAACTAATATAAAAAAACATTATAGATGTACTTTTTTTATCATATAAATCTATTAATTATCAAGATAAGAGGGACCCGTACAGGGATTTAAATTGCGGTCGCGGCCGTGTTTTCGGTCGCGTTGCGTTTATCGCGGTTGCGGACATAACGGATGCTATTGCGGTCATTGCGGGTATCGCGGTCGTGAATTTTAAAAAAAATTCACACAACTTATTATAAAATATAATAGCGGTTTTGCAGGTGGCGATTCCGACGAGATCTACCGCTATATAACGGCCGCTATTTTGGTAACGGACCGCTATTTAAATCCCTGGACCTGTATGCTTATGGATCGATTTCGTGTTGTGTTTGAGGCATATGAGGTGACGTTGATGCCATTTCCAAAGCTCTAAATTCTTGAACCGTCACGTCCGCGACTTCCCTCCTTTCCGATTGCAGTCCACCACGACTAACATCAGGAACATCGATATCACGGTGACTCGAAGAGTTGGTGAACATATCTACCGGATCCCATCGGTCGTTCTCAAAGTTCGAATGCGTTAGAGACGTATGACCGCTTTCCTCACTTTTTCGAGGATAGCCATGTAGAGGATGGACAGGAGACATCCCATGGCTTGGAGTTGCGGGCTTGCTTGAAAATGGTGTTGTATTCTTCGAAAGCTTGTCGTGTTTAGTATTTTCCTTTGCTGTGTGATGCCAAGTTTTAAGCGAATCTGCGATTCTTTGATCGAAGATTGTTGATCTCATCTTTGTTCCCATCTGTACACAAAATTTTAAAAAAATATATAAATTAATATATATTTTTCCTTAAAATAAGTTTAAGGATCGGATTATTTATTTTGACTGATAAATTTTTTTTTATATTTTTCATATGCAATTAGAGGTACTCATGGGTTTGGTCAGGCGAGGTTCAGGTTCGGCCTAAGCATGATATTAATATACTTTATACTTGCCCAACCCTAGCTCGACCCGAAATATGGGCCTAAAAGCTCCCCATATTATTTTTTACATTTTTATATTATTTAATTTAATATTTTTATTTATTAAAATTTTTTATATAATTATTTTAACATTATTTTAATATTTACATTAGAGTAGTATTACATATTTAGTATAGGTTTATTTTTTAATGTGTTATACATAACATGACATAAAGTATTATAAACTTAAAAAAAGAGTTGGACTAGACTTGGGCTTAAGTTCAGACCTTGAATATTCAAGCCCGAGTCCGACCTATATTTTAAACAGATTTAATTTTTTTACCCAAATCTTCTCAAATTTCAAACGGATAACCCCACCCATAAATCTAACATTATATATATTTTAAAAATGCTTCAATAGAAAAATATTTTGTGATTTCCAATTAAAATAATGGGTTTTTTATTGTTTGCTATAATGGAGAGGAAATCATAGAAACAATCCAAAAAGACATGACTTTGTCACTGATGAGAGCGACTGTGGACTTAATCACCTCCTCTCCCTGACCTTTCCACCTTAGCCTTATAAGATGTTGATGATGAAAAGGTTAATTAAAATACATCCAAGTTTTTTTTTTCGTATATTTAAAATTTATTCTCTTAATTTTTATTTTTAAAATTTAAAATTTAAAATTAATTATTAATACCATTAAAACTTTTTATCAAATGTACGAAGAGTTTAAAGATTTGATGCATATTTTAACTTGATGAGATACGATGTTGGCGAGAAATAATAATAACAATAATGATGATAATGATTTAGATAAGGTTATGTTCACATCTTTTAAATTTTTGATGAAAAAATTATCGACTTTAATAAAATAAAATGAGATTTAGGCATCGACATATGTTTGGAGTAGTAGTTAATGTTTTGTAAATCACTTAAGTAACACAGGTTCAAAAACTCGTATTCAATATGTATATTTTAAAACGGAACTGTGTTGTTTTGACTTTTCATTTTCTAAGAGTATGCATATTCAACACTCGTATTAGATAAGTATCAAGATATAAGTATATGGATGTGACTCTTCAAGGACCTTTTAAAATAATTGAAAAGGAAAAATTGAGCATGTTTGAATATTATTTGTCTTTCTACTGCCTATTCAAGAATTAAATTATTCTTCTGAATATGAGTTCCCACTAAATATTTAAGAGAGTTGGAACAAAATATTAGATAAAGAATAGTTAAATTTAATTTGACTTGATTCATGAACATCTCTGTTTACAACAATTTGTCTTTGACCTGCTCGATTGATTTTAAATTTTAATCAAAGGTTAAAAAAATGGGGTTGAAAGATTAAATTGGTGAAATCCTTTAATTATAGGTTGAATTGATATTTGAGAGGATTGGACATTTTACTTTATTTAATTGCAATTTTCATTTTTTTACTTTTTGTTTTATCTTTTTACTTTATTTTTTCAACAGGTTTCAGAAATGTTGAAGCTAATAGAGAGAGAAATAGGAGGAAGATGATAATAAGGCCATTACAAACTGTAAAATAAAATGTATATATTTGGAAGGTTATTGATATTTTATTATTTTCAAAATAAAAAATTAAATTGAAATTGAAATATACTCATTTCTTTATCACATCATCACTAAATTATTAGTAAATTTATATTTTGGTCACTTAATTTCAAAAAGTTATAAAATAGTCTCCGAACTATTCAAAAGTTTTTAAATCATTGGACTGTTAAAATCGTTGTTGTATAGCATTTTTTGTTCACACCGCTTACACCAATCGAAAGCTTTCATTACCTTCTCTTCTATAGTTTAGCCTTTTTTTCATGAAACAAATTTGAATGTCACGGATCTGGGAACTAAAAACCAAACAATTTTCTTTTCCATTCTCTAACATTGATCATCAAATCGACTTAAATCTAAGGTATGTTCTTCTACTCGTCGATGGGTACTGATCCATAAAACTAATCGTTAAATCGTTGCTTGGAGCTCACTAGTTAGACTTTCTTTAGAAAAAAAAATTTAATAGTCTAGTGACTTAAATAAAAACTTTCGATAATTAAGTGACTATTTTTATAATTTTTTGAGGTTGAGTAGCCAAAATTACCTTAATAATCCTATCAAACTTATATTATATTTATATTTGCATCAATACTATTTTTAAGATTTTGGTTAAATTAGTGTTGTAGCGACCTAAAAATTTGGCGATGGGCGCTAATCGAAGTAATTATTGAAAACTTGAAAACCGAATCTCGATTTTATTTGAAAAAAGGAGTCGCCACCGATCTTTTTTTTTCTAGGTGTGATCGGATACCTAATAAATTCTCTTTTTAGAAGAAAAATTTATTTTTAAACTTTTCTAAAAAAGAGGTAATTTTAGGTCCACGTAAAAATCCAGAGAAAATTCGAGTTCGGGAGTCAGTTACGCGCGAGGAAGGTATTAACACCCTCGCGACACCCAAAATTGGTATCTTGTTAAACGTGCGTTGTCTTAATTTTCAAAAACACAAGTTCAATTTAATAGTTAATCGCGACCCGATAAAAATATGAAATTTTTTTAAAACACGAACATTTTTGAAACAACTTTTATTTTTGCGAACACGAGAATTTTTTTTTGAAAACACGATTTTTTTGAAACTTGAAAATTTGAGAAATACGAGAATTTTGAAGAAATGAAAATTTTTGAAATACGATTTTTTTCTTTAAAAAAATACCGTATTTAACACGAATCGGTGATATTCACCCCGATATGGCGATGAAACCATCGAATTAGTATTAAATCAAATCAATTTAAAAATTAATCGGGATTCTATTAAAACGCGAGAATTTTTATTTAAACACAAGGAATTTCGAACATTTTTTATTTTTAGAAGGGCGTCTCGTATTTAACACGATCCATCGATATTCACCCATCATAGCGATGAAATCAACGGCTCGATGTTAAATCGGTTCGTTGCCTTATGCATTAAAATATTTTTTTTATTTCATTTTTTACATGCAAATAAAACCATACTAATATTTCTAAAAAAAAACTATTTTTAAAAAAATGCTAATTAAATTTAAATGAAACCATATTTAAATAAATAAAACTAAATTAAAAAAGATTTAAGGAAATTACCAAAAAGCCCAAAGTTGTGGGCCCTTTTCTTTTTTCCTTTTTTTTTCTTCTCTTTCCTTTTTTTTTTGCTGGATGTTGGGCTGCCGGATTCGGGCCTGGGCGCTGGGCCGAAAGGGGCCTGCTCGGCCTGCTGCTGCTGAGCCTGGAGGCTTGCTGCTGCTGGGCCTACGTTGGGCCTGCGCAATGGGTCTGCTGGAGGCCTGCTTCTGTTGGGCTGCTGCTTTTTTTAAAACAAATCTGCTGCTTCTTTTTTTTTTGCTGGTTACTGTTTTGGGCCACTGGGAACGGGCCTGTTGCTGCTGCTGGGTACCGTGGGTCAGGTCGGGTCGGTCGGTTTGACCCGACTGTTAATTTATTTTTTTATTTTTTTTCTTTCCTTTTTTTTTCTCTTTTTTCTTTCTTTGTCTTCCTTCTTTTTTCTTTCTTTCTTTCTTCTTTCTTTTTTCTTCCTTCTCCGTTCAGCAGCAGCCCCTTTGTGTCGCCGGTGATGTCTCTCCGCCTGGTGCGTCGGCCGACGGTGGCGCGCACGGAGGTATGCTCTCCCCCCTTTTCCTTTTTCTTTTTCTTCTCTGCTCTTTCTCTTTTTCTCTTTTGCTTGCTTTTTCTTTGTTTTTGTTTTTTGCGTTTAGGACTCGACGGTGAGATGACAATGGTGGTGGCGCGACGGACTTGGTGGCGGTGGAGGCAATCGGCCGGATTGAGAGCTTTTTTTTTTTTGGAATTTCTTTGCTTATTCTCTTTTGTTTTTTTTTTTGAAGTTTTTTTTTTAGAACCCCCCTCTCCTCCTCTTCAATTTTTATTTTTAATCTCATTTCATTTTGTCTCCTTCTTCTTGTTTTCAGGTGGCAATGGAGGAGGGAGGCCATGCATTGGGGTGGCAGGCGTGGCGAGCGGGGCACGCAAGAATGCTGGTGGGGGCAGTCTTGTCATGCCCAGAAGGACTAAATTGTAACGGGTGAAAAGTTTCTGGGGCAAAAATGAAATTTTAGCAAAATATAGGGCTATAATGTAATTTATGGAAAGTTAAGGGGTCAAAGTGTGATTTAAAAAAATTTCGGGGTTAAAATGTAATTTATAGAAAAGTTTGGGGTCAAAATATAATTTTTGAAAAGATCATGGGCTAAAATGTAATTTATATTTTTTGTTTTTTTGAGATTTTTTTACTACTATTTTTTAATATTTAAAACAGAAAATAAAAAAAATAAAAAAAGGGCTAAAACAAGTTCAAAATTAAATTCTAATGGGCCCAATCATTGGGCCCATACGAGATCAACCCGACCCAAAACCCTAATCGTGCAAAATTCAGTGATGACAAGTGTCACCAGTCAATCGAGTACTAACTCATTTATAATTTGACCAAAAACCTTCTAACTCAATTTAACCCAAAGATCTCTTCGTCATAGATATTCAGAATTGTTTAACCCAATTTAAATCCTTGGTTTCGATCATCTTTTAGTAAAGGATAAATTCAACGAACTAATATCAAAAAACACTATAGATATGATTTTTTATCATATAAATCTATTAATTATCAAGATAAAAGGGACCCTATGCTTATGGACCGATTTCGTGTTGTGTTCAAGGTATTTGAGGTGACATTGATGCCATTTCCAAAGCTCTAAATTCTTGAACCGTCACGTCCGCGACTTCCCTCCTTTCCGATTGCAGTCCACCACGACTAACATCAGGAACATCGATATCACGGTGACTCGAAGAGTTGGTGAACATATCTTCCGGATCCCATCGGTCGTTCTCAAAGTTCGAATGCGTCAGAGAGGTATGACCGCTTTCCTCACTTTTTCGAGGATAGCCATGTAGAAGATGGACAGGAGACATCCCATGTGTTGGAGTTGCGGGCTTGCTTGAAAATGGTGTTGTATTCTTTGAAAGCTTGCCGTGTTTAGTATTTTCCTTTGCTGTGTGATGCCAATTTTTAAGCGAATCTGCGATTCTTTGATCGAAGATTGTTGATCTCATCTTTGTTCCCACCTGTACACAAAATTTAAAAAAAATATATAAATTAATATATATTTTTCCTTAAAATAAGTTTAAGGATCGGATTATTTATTTTGACTGATAAATTAACTTGATTTAGTTGGATAAACATGCTTGGTCTAACCGACTCAACCACTTTAAATTTAAAACATTTATTTTTTAACTTTCTAAAAATAATAGACGTGTTTATGTGTTAGGTATAATAACTACTCATTTTATAAATTCTTATAATTAGATTTAAAGATTATTATTAAACAGTAATTAGGACTATCTCAAATTAAATTTATTAAAATTTCATCTAAAATTTGGAGAAATTATTTTATCACTTTCTCACCACTTCATCCATAGTCTTTTCCTAATTATTTAATGATATTTCAGCAATTCTTTCCATGTCATTCATACGTAATTTTTGTAATTTTTTTTGCTTTGAATCCTGAATCCCAAATCTTGAATCCTAAAACTCAAATCTTAAATCATGAACCCAAAAGGTTTAAAGTTCGAGTTGAAGTTTCGAGATTTACGATTTTGGGTTCGGGGTGCAAAGTAAAAAAAATACCAAAATTATATATCAATGACATGAAAAAATTACTGAAATGTTATTAAATAATTAAAAAAGAGTCATGGTTGATGTAATGGAAAGAGCCCGTAAAATCATTTCTCCAAAATTCAACCGGTCTAATTTCTTACCAGATTCACTAAAGCATAGAGTGGAAGAGTGACGTAGCTGCAGAGAACTTGTATAATGACCCTGAAAATTACAATATATATATTATCAGTATTTTGTTTTTCAAATCATTAATATTTATTTGATGATCTTAGCCAAAAAGATGATTTTTTATCCGTAATTTTTTATTAAAAAAAAATTCACCCCATAGAGATTCTGATGATGATGTCTTCAGTTTTCTCATGGTAGCAAGAATTTATGGTAAATTCATACTAAAAAGGATTGAGAAAGAAGGGAAAAGAATTGTTAGATAAGGTAATCGAACATTTTCTGGGGAAACAAACACAGGGTTTAGGTTTTGCTTACCGTGCTCCACGCGAAAAAGGCCAGTTGAAATGCATTCTACACAATGAAATCATATTTAGATAAATTCATATCTGCCCGCAAAAGTTAATTCATGTATTTATACCATATTCGGATTTAATTAAATTTATATTTATATTTATATTACATAAAATTTTAATATATACATAGATAAGAAAAAATTATTACCGTAAAAAGAATGATGTGAATGAGAGAAAGAAGGAAGCCAGGACGATCGAACCAGAAGTGTTCATCGCCTGGTTCAACCACTGGTGCACCCCACACCACACCTCCTTTTTCTTGAATCCTTAATCCCATTTTTGTTATGATGACTTGCAGCTTGGTTCCAACCATTAGAATTATCTGAATTAAGCAAATGTCATCTTAATTAATTTATTATGTAAAGAGCAAAAAGGATATCCATAAATATATGAATCCATAAAAGCAATTACATAATATATGAAAAATGTATTGTACTTACAATTAAGGGGATAAAAGGAAGCCAAAAATAAGATCTCCACCCTGTCCATAAAGGGCAAATTGTTTATTAACATTAACCACAATAGTAAAAGATGAAAATCCTACCCATTGAATTATAACTCGATTGTTAATGTAGAAGGACGTGAGTTTGACTGTACTGAAATGTATTATCCTCCTATTTATAAGTTGGGGAAGGACTATGAGTAATTCTAAATATTATATCAAAAAGAGCAGATATAATCAGAATCTATGATGAGATTATTAAAAAAAATGAAAATCCTTACCATGTGTATAGGCAAGCAAGAATAGGACCGCAATGAACCATATGTGTGGACTGCAGTTTCATACAACATTATATATATATATATATATATATATATGTAACCCAATGCATATTTATATTTGGTACTTGTACTCGAATTTAAATTAGAAAGTACACTAACCTGATTCCAACTACAACTTTAAAATCTTCTTCTAATGATTTCTCGATGTAATTCTGAAACTCGAATTGTGTTTCCTTTTCAGGATGGAAATGTGCCTAAATACGTAGCAGACAGGAACTCATAAATTTTGTGGTTTTCTTAGCTAAACAATTGTAATTAGAGGTTCTTGTTGGGCAGGTTGAGTCAGGATTAAGTACTTTATATTTGTCTAAATTCATTCATATTTGCAAAAGACTAACTAAGCCCATTTCAGGTTTGTCCATATTATATTTTTGGGTTTAATACTTTTGTCCAAACCCTCCCAAATTTTGAACGGGTCTTCATATCTAACAAATAACTCGACCCATTAACAAATCTAATTGTAATACGCAAATATTAACCTTTATTATCACCAAGGACATTTATATTTGATATTTTGGTTATGTAACAACAAAAAATTAATCCCAAATTGTAATCTAAAATCCAAAATCCTGAACTTTTAGCTTACCATGATAAATCCACGTCTTAATGTCAAGTAATCAACCTTTCTAACTGAACCAGAGAATTGTCTAAAGAAACACACCTGATAGCAAATAAAGAATAAAATTCCAACTCAAATATTAATTATTAAAAGATTCAAATATTTTAATTAAATAATTTAAAATTTAATTTTACTTACAATCCAAACAGATAAAGGGATCTACTCCAAAATTTCAAATGTCTACGTCCAAATGAAGTGTCCTTACAAATCTTAACCTCTCAGGATCTACATTATCATAAGCAAGAAAAAATACTCATTATTTATTAATAAAATTATTTTTTATTCAATTTTAATTTTAAAATAATAAAAAACACTTTTCTAAGTATATATATAAGTCTGGAGGCAGCGGCATTGGACCTCCAAAATGGTAAATTGATTATATAGTCCTTTCAAATTTTATGAAAGAACAAGTTAAATTATAAAAAAAAAAAAAAAAGGAAAATTTCATCATAAAATACCATTGTAATATTGATAGTTATCAGTCTTGGCTTCACTTTCCCAAGTCTTCCATGTCTTTATCTGCCGTCCAAAAAATTGATTTAAAAATCCATAGATAAGATAAAGATAATGTTAAGTAATTTTATATGAAATAGTTAAAAATAATACCTTATAACTTCCCAAAACATAGGTGGTAATGCAATAGAGAATATGAAAGATTGCCAACACAAAGCTGGTGGATTCCATATGAAGATACAAATGCTACTTCTCCCTGAAATTTCAATTTTTATTTTAGAATTAATTAAATTCGAATCTCACATTTATAATATAATTATTAAATTAGCCTTCAATGCTTACATGTTATGTTCATTTAACATTTTTTAGTTAAATTTTATCATTAATCTTTTCAAAAGAGTCAATTTGATTTTCTTTGATTAAAATGATGACTAAAACATTAATGTCTAACGATATTGGCCTGGTAATCTGCATGACAATCTACAAGGGTGAAGCCAGAAATTGTTTTGAGAAGGGGATCGAAATTTAGTTATATATTTTTGCGAAAGCAAAATAATATTACCATTTTAATACCCTATATTTTATAAATTTTAAAATATTAATCACAATTTTCTTTTGAGGGGTAAAGTGTATTTTTACTATATATTAATTTATTTAAAATTTTATAAATTATAAAGAGAATAAAATAAAATTTCCATTCTAGAGAATTCAAGGTCTCTACTAACCCCATGATTCTACCCTTAACAATCTGTGAGCTACGTGCAAACATAATATTATTTGTTTTATATGTTACGTAAATAAACAATTTTAAAATGATGGAAAAATTCATATAAAAAATCAAAACTCAAACAAAATTACAAAAGAATCATAAATAAAAAAGTATGAAACATACGCATATTGCCATATGGGTTGTCATATTTAAAATTTAAAATTTTAATTAATGTTTTCGTTAAAAAGCCTTTTTCTTTTAAGGACGATGATTAAATTGATTTTTTTTAAAATATTAAAAGCTAAATTTAGCTAAAATAATAAGAAATAAATTCAAAAAATTTAAATTTATGTTTTTTCAAATACATGAAACTATTTAAGTTAATTTATTTTTAATTTCTAAATATTATTATCTAAATCTAATTTTAATAATTTCAATGTCTAAAATTAATACGTTTTAATTTTTTTAAAAATGAAGAAATAAAAGGGCATGCCTTTTTGCGGCATTTGTCTGTTTCTTTAGACGGGGATTTAGCCTTAGAATGCTTATCACAAGGATGCCACGTGGCCGCTACTGTTTCTGATATGCAAATGTCAGCTATACTGTCTTTAAGTACTGTTAGTAGTGTAGCGACCTAAAAATTTGGGGCACAGGCGCTAATCGAAGTGATTATTTAAAATTTGAAAACTCTGAATTTCGATTTTATTTGAAAAATGAGTCACCACCGATTTTTTTTCTAGGTGTGATCGAACACCTAATAAATTCTCTTTTTAAGAGAAAATTTTATTTTAAAATTTTTCTAAAAAAAAGGTAATTTTAGGTCTGCGTGAAAATTCAGAGAAAATTAAAGTTCGGGAAACGGTTGGTTACGCGCGAGGAAGGTATTAGCACCTTCGCGACGCCCAAAATTGGTATCTCGTTAAACGCGCGTTGTCTTATTTTTCAAAAATACAAGTTCAATTTAATAGTTAATCGCGATCCGATCAAAATACGAGAAATTTTTTTAACACGAAGAATTTTGAAGCACAAATTTTATTTTATTTAAATTTTTTTTTGAAACACGAAAACTTTAGAAACACCAAATTCTTTTTTTAAAACACGATATTTTTTGAAACACGAGAATTTTTTTTCAAAACACAAAAATTGTAAAACACGAACATTTGTGAAACACGAGAATTTTTTGAAAACATGAAAATTTTTGAAACACGGAAATTTTTTTAGAAAACACGAATTTTTTTTTAAAATCACTGGAATTTTTGAAAACACGAAATCTTTGAAACACCGAAATTTTTGAAAACACGACGATTTTTGAAACACAAAATTTTTTTGAAAATACGAAGATTTTTTTTTGAAAACACGAACATTTGTGAAACACGGGAATTTTTTGAAAACATGAAAATTTTTGAAACACGGAAATTTTTTTAGAAAACACGAATTTTTTTTAAATTCACCGGAATTTTTGAAAACACGAAATCTTTGAAACACCGAAATTTTTGAAAACAGGAGGATTTTTGAAACACAATTTTTTTTTGAAAATACGAAGATTTTTTTTTTGAAAACACGGAAATTTTTAAAACACAGGAATTATTGAAACACCGGAATTTTTGAAAACACGAGGATTTTTGAAAACACGAAATTTTTTTTTAAAACGCAAAAATTTTTAAAACACGAGAATTTTTTTTTTTGAAAACATGAAAATTTTGGAAACACCGAAATCTTGAAAACACGAAGATTTTTGAAAACACGAAGGTTTTTGAAAACACGAAGATTTTTTGAAACACGATAATTTTTTAAAAACACGAAAAATTTTGAAAAATAATTTTTTTTGAAAACAGGAGAATTTTGAAAAACAAAATCTTTTTTTTATTTTTATTTTATTTTTTTAAAACACGAATGTTTTTTGAAACCACAGAAAGATTTTTTTTACACAAACTTTTCGATTTTTTATTAAGCACGTATCGTATTTAACACAAACCAGTGATATTCACTCAACATAGCAATAAAATCAACAAATTTGTGTCAAACCGATTCGTTGCCTTACTTTTTGGAAACGCGAATATTTTTTTTGAAACACGAGAAAAATTTTTGAAGACACGAAAAATTTTGCAAAATATAATTTTTTGAAAATATGTGACTTTTGAATATTTTCGATTTTAAAAGGCGTGTCGATTTTAACACGAACCAGTGATATTCATCCAACATAGCGATGAAATCAACGAGTTCATGTTAAATCGATTCGTTGCCTTATTTATTAAAAGTATTTAAAATAAATTAAAATTAAAATTAAAATTAAATTAAATTAAATTAAAAATATAAATGCCAAAATACAAAAATGTATAAAATACTAATAATATTAAAACGAAAAAAATACGAGCATTAAATTAAAATTAAAAAAACGAAATTACCGAAAAAATCTCGAAACACGAGCTTCGTCGAACGGGTTACACGAATTGAACCTCTTTTTTTCTTTTTTCCTCCTTTTTTTCTTTTTTTTTCTTTTTTCTTCTTTTTTCTTCTCTTTTTCTTCTTTTTTTCTCCTTTTTTCTTTTTTCTTTTCTTTTTTTCCTTCTTTTTTTCTTCGGCCTGCTTCAGATTGGGCCTGGGCCTGCTGCTGGTCTGCTGATGCTGGTGGGCTTGCTTTAGGCCTGCTGTTGGGCTGCTATTGGGCTTGCTAAAGATGGCCTGCTTTCTTTTTTTTTTTGCTTTCTTCTTTTCTTTTTTCTTTTTGGGCTGCTATTTGGGCCGCTAGGCTGCTACTGTGGCCTGCTAAGCTGCTGGTGCTGTCGGGTCGGGTCACGGGTCATACGGGTCGGGTTGGGTTGACCATACTATAATAATTTTTTTTCTTTTTTTCTTTTTTGTTTCTTTCTTCTTCTTCTTCCTTCTTCTTTTTTCTTCTTTCGGAAACCCTAGTAGTCGCATGTGGCATTGTCGCTCATCTGTCTTGTCATTGCCGTCGTCTTCACCGTCGAGCCGCCGTCAGAAGCTCTCCTCTTCTTCTCCTTTCTCCTCTCTTTCTCTCCTTTTTCCTCTTCTTTTTCTTTTTTTTGCAAGTTTTTTTATTTTTTCGTGGGTCGGGGGTTCTCATTTTGGGGTTTTTTAAACCCATTTATAGATGTTTTTTCTCTTCTTTTTGCAGGGATTAGGTGGCTAGGGGAGAGGGAGGCCATGCCTTAGGCCGGTGGCCGGAAATCACGGGGGTAGGTGTGCAAGTTGCTGCCAGAAGGACTAAACTGCAAACGCAGGAAAAGTTTTGGGGCTAAAACGTAATTTTGAGGAAGTTTAGGGGTCAAAATGTAATTTTAAGAAAGTTATAGGGTCAAAATGTAATTTAGAAAAGTTTAGGGGTTGAAATGTAATTTTGAAAAAAATTAGGGGTCAAAATGCAATTTTTTTAATTTTTTTTTTAAACATGAAATTATTCCCGGACAAAATTCAGTGATTACAGCTGCCCCTCTTTGCTCATCGCTGTGAAACAGGGATAGAGCAAAGACTTAAAAGCATTGAATTTTGTTCGACTATCCAAAATTTTTTTTTTAATTGAAATCGAGAATAACTCGACGTGTGGCCCGAGGCTCAACTCACCTTTAGCATTATGAGTTGATTTTTTTGGAAAACAGAAATTGAAAAGATACCTCGGCATGTGACCCGAGGCTCATCTCATCTCTTGCATTATGAGTTAGTTTTGAAAAACAGCAATTGAAAAATACCTCGACATGACTCAAGGCTCAACTCACCTTTCGCAATATGAGTTGATTTTTTTGAAAATACGAAATTTAAAAGAAATACCTCGGCATGTGACCCGAGGCTCAACTCACCTCTCGCATTATGAGTTGATTTTTTTTGAAAAACAGAAATTTAAACGAAATACCTCGGCATGTGTCCGAGGCTCAACTCACCTCTCGCAATATGAGTTGATTTTTGAAGAACAGAAATTTAAAAGAAATACCTCGGCATGTGTCCGAGGCTCAACTCACCTCTCGCAATATGAGTTGATTTTCAAAAATTTAAAAGAAATACCACGACATGTGTCCGAGGCTCAACTCACCTATCGCAATATGAGTTGATTTAAAAAGAACAGAAATGTAAACGAAATACATCGGCATGACCCGAGGCTCAACTCACTTCTCGCATTATGAGTTGATTTTAAAAAAACAGAAATTGAAAAATATTTCTCGAAAGAAATAAGGTTTCAAAAAACATCAGGTGAAACTAAAAGCCTTCTTCTTCATTGATTCTGTGCAATGTTCTCCCAGTATTCATTCCTCTACTGGTATACCTGTATATGTCATGTATGATGTTATTATGATATGCACATGTTTGTCCTAAATGCTTTCGTGTCTACATGATCAAGCCATGCACCCTGAGCTGTTTGTCACATGCCCCACTTTTGATTTTCGTGAGGGTCCGCATTCATCTCCTCAATTCTTGACTTTTCTCTCCAGTTTTGTACTCATCCTCAAGTTCTGTGAGTAATCCACATCTTCGTATACCACCTTCCTGCCCCATTGCTGAACTTTGTTCTTGCTTCAGGGTCCTTGTATTTATCAAATTCTCATCCAGGTAATGCTCAACATTCCTTTTGTTTAGAGTATGTCATCTTACTATTTATCATTTAAATGAATCAAACACGAGATGCATGAAAAATGACAAAGTAGGCATGAAAGAAAGACCTCACATTCATTTTTTCAAAAGAAGTAAGCAAAGAAAATTGACAATGAATGGTTCAAATAATAATAATAATAACAGCATCATAAAGACAGGAAAGCGAATTCAATGGCCACAAATGCTCTAGATATCCAATGCATGAACTTCTCCGCGTTTCTTCATCCTGGATCTTTTCGAGCACGGCTTATTATGTAGAAGATTCTAAACTTCTGAAAATGCTTCAAATGTTGCAACCTCGACATTCGACTCCTCGTTCAAGTTGTCTTGCTCCCTAGGCCTGCATCTGCTTCATTAGGACGCCCTTTTGGGTTTTCATCCTAATCCTTTTTGTTTATCAAGACGCCCTTTTCGGGTTTTTATCATGATTTTTTTCATTTTTTTTGTTTTTTTCTGTCTTTTTTGTTTTTCTTTGTTTTTGTTTTTTTGTCTCATTTTTTAGGCATAATATTTCTTCACAGCATCTGAATTCACTAGATTAGGTAATTATTTCCCGTCCATCTCAGTGAGAATCAGAGCCCCTCCTGAGAATGTCTTTTTTACAACGTATGGCCCTTCCCAATTTGGTAACCATTTTCCTTGAAAGTCTTTTTGTATCGGGAGGATCTTTCTTAAAACGAGCTCCCCTTCGCGAAATTCTCTTGGCCGCACCTTTTTATCATGGACCGTGATCATTCTCTTCTGGTACATCTGTCCATGACAAATTGCCTTCAAGCGTTTCCCTTCAATAAGGTGTAGCTGATCATATCGAGCTCGAACCCACTCTGATTCTTCTAACTTTGTCTCCATCAAGACGCGCAGTGATGGGATCTCTATTTCGATAGGCAGAACGGCCTCCATCCCGTATACCAGAGAAAAAGGAGTTGCCCCTGTAGAAGTTCGTACAGATGTGCGATATGCGTACAAAGCGAATGGTAGCTTCTCGTGCCAGTCTTTATATGTCTCAGTCATCTTCCCGAGAATCCTCTTAATGTTCTTATTAGCTGCTTCTACTGCTCCGTTCATCTTCGGACGATAGGACGAAGAATTATGATGCTTTATCTGAAATTGCTCACATACTTCTTTCATCATCTTGTTGTTCAAATTTAAAGCATTATCTGAAATGATTCTTTCAGGCAGACCATATCGACATATGATCTCTTTTTTTAAGAACCTACAGACTGCAGCCTTTGTCACATTAGCAAACGAAGTGGCTTCTACCCATTTTGTGAAGTAGTCTATAACCACAAATATGAATCGATGTCCATTGGAAGCTTTCGGGGAAATTGGCCCTATAACATCCATGCCCCACATAGAAAAAGGCCACGGAGAAGTCCTGACATGAAGGGGCGACGGAGCTGCATGAATTTTATCGCCTTAAATTTTACATTTGTGGCACTTTCGTGCGTAGCCAATACAATCGCTTTCCATCGTTAGCCAATAATAACCAAGTCTCATAATCTGCCTGGCCATACTGAAACCACTGGCATGCGTTCCACAAATTCCTTCATGAACCTCCTCAAGTATCTTTCTGGCTTCAACAGTTTCCACGCATCTCAAGAGCACTTGATCTTTTCCTCTTTTGTATAGAATATCCCCATCAAGAACAAATCCAATCGCTATTCTCCTGATTGTTCTTTTGTCATTCTCATTTGCTTGCTTGGGGTACCTTTGATTCTTGATATACTCCAAGATATCATGGAACCATGGTCGTCCATCTGACTCCTCCTCAATACTACAACAGTGTGCGGGGGTCTCATATATACTCATTTGGATGGGCATTATCTCATTTTCTCTGTTTGTTTTGAACATCGAAGCCAAGGTGGCCAGAGCATCAGCCAATTGATTCTCTTCCCGTGGAAAGTAGTTAAAAGTCACTTCATAAAATTCCTTGATTAGCTTTACAACGAGATCGCGATATTTGACTAATTTCGAATCTCTCACTTCCCAATCTCCACGAATTTGGTAAATGACTAATGCTGAGTCCCCGTGTACCTCTAAGATTTTGATTTTCCTCTCGATAGCTACACGAAGTCCCATGATGCAAGCTTCATATTCTGCTATATTATTTGTACAGAAGAAATTCAATCTGACAGTAAGCGGGTAATGGTTCCCTTCAGGTGACACTAATACTGCCCCAATGCATTTGATGCACCATCAAAGCTCATCTTCCATGACTTCTCTTTTGATGACTCGCCCTCTTTTCCTGAAATGCACATCAAATCTTCATCTGGGAAATCAAATCTCAAAGGTTCATATTCCTCCGTTGTTCGACTTGCCAAGAAGTCAGCTATTGCGCTTCCCTTTATCGACTTTTGGCTCACATATACAATGTCATACTCAGTCAATAGGATCTGCCATCGTGTCATCCTCCCTAAGAGTGCAGGTGACTCCATCATATACTTTATTGGGTCCAGTTTTGAAATTAACCATGTCGTATGATAAGCATGTATTGTTTGAGCCTTCGAACCGTCCAAATTAATGCACAACAAAAATTTTCAATTGAAGGGTATTTCGCTTCATACTCTGTGAACTTCTTGCTGAGGTAGTAAATTACCTTTTCTCTTTTCCCCGACTCGTCATGTTGTCCCAGTACGCAACCCATTGAGTTCTCAAACACGGTCAAGAACAATATTAATGGTTTTCCAAAGATCGGTGGTACTAGTACCGGAGGATTAGATAGATACTGTTTTATCTTATCGAAGGCCACTTGGCACTCCTCCTTCTATTCTCCCGGGTTATGTTTCCGAAAGAGTCGAAAAATTGGATCACACCGATTGGTAAGTTGGGCAATGAATCGAGCAATGTAATTCAACCTTCCTAAAAATCCTCTGACTTACTTTTGTGTGCACGGGGGAGGCAATTCTTGTATAGATTTTATCTTATCTGGATCAACCTCGATACCTCTCTCACTAACAATGAAACCTAGTAGTTTTCCTGAGGTAGCCCTAAACGTACATTTGGCCGGGTTAAGCTTCAATTGGAACTTTCTTAATCTTTCAAACAGCTTCCTGAGAATCCCAACATGCTCTCTTTCTTCTTGAGATTTGGCAATCATATCATCGACATAAACTTCTATTTCTTTGTGCATCATATCATGAAACAACGTCACCATGGCTCTTTGATATGTTGCCCCAGCATTCTTTAGTCCGAACGGCATTACCTTATAGCAGAAGGTTCCCCACATTGTTATGAATGTAGTTTTCTCCATGTCTTCGGGAGCCATCTTTATCTGATTATAACCTGAGAAACCATCCATGAAAGAAAACAAAGAATGCTTTGTCGTATTATCCACCAAAGTATCGATGTGTGGTAGAGGAAAATTATCATTGGGGCTCGCTTGATTTAGATCTCGATAATCCACGCACATTCGCACCTTGCCATCTTTTTTTGGTACCGGGACTATGTTAGCTACCCATTCTGGATACTTAGAGACTTGTAGGAAGCCAGCATCAAATTGTTTCTTGACTTCTTCTTTTATCTTTAACAGTATTTTGGGTCTCATCCTTCTTAATTTCTGCTGAACGGGCTTGCATTCTGGTTTCAGTGGGAGCTTATGGACCACAATATCTGTGTTTAACCCTGGCATATCCTGATACGACTAGGAAAACACATCATTGTACTCATGGAGCAAGGCGATCAAATCTCGTCTGGTGTTTTCTGAAATGGAAGTCCCGATCTTCACTTCTTGTTTCTTTTCTTCATTCCCCAAGTTCACTACCTCAACAGATTCTTGATGGGGTAGGATTTTTTTCTCTTCTTGTTCTACCGTTCTCAGTAAGTCAGAAGACGAGACACAATCTTCAACATTTTCGTCAGCTTCGAATTCTCCTAAACAAACAGCCTTCTCAAAATTGATTTCAGGATTCACAACGTGATTATTCATGCCATTGATATCTGAGCACCTGAAAGGTGAATGGAAAAAAGCTATAGAAGAGCATTGAGGTATTGGAATCAACACACGATGATATGAGATGATATGAGACATATGCCAGAAAAGGAAATGAGTAGAAGGAGTAGTCGTGAAATTAATGGAAATGAAAAGAACATGACAATATAAAACAAAATGCATCTTCATTAATGTTCATTGAAAAGATAAAGAGCAAACATAAGCTCTTACAAAAGGAACCCTACTGTTTAATGACACACAAAATGGAGAGTTAACATTGGGCATTAGCCTGAAGGGGACTTAGAAACTACAAGGAGGTCCACAGCAGTCCAGTTGTTCAAAACATATCCTGGAGGACAAGGGCGTATCATTGAAGCATTCTCAATTGCATCATCCTCATTGTCAATAGCGTTTAGGCTGATATTCTGAAGACCTTTTTCAATCAATAATATGACTTGCGGATTGTCCTGCCCTGGGTACATCACTCTTGCTGATGTAAATGTTCTTGACAAAGGAGGATACACTAACGGCTCCTATCTCAAATCCTGGCCTGAAGCCCTTGCGATTCTTCTCTCTCGATCTTTCTGCAATTGTTTTCTTTTTTGATGTATATCTGGCTTGAACCCCAAACCGTATCGACCCTTGTGGTGCATTGGTTTCAAGGCTCTAACCATCCATTGTTGATATTTTCCCAAACCTTTCCTCGCTCGAGCTCCTTTTCTCACTGTCAGCTTAATTCCCATCTTGGTATTCCTTGACAATTTGGGAATGGGGATCTTATTCCCTTCAGCAACAAATGCAGCATTGATAAATTCCAAGGAGCGAAAAGAACATTCTACGGCATCTTCGCTTATTTCGATGTAGGGTGTATCAGTAGAGATAGATGCAACGATGTCTTCCTCACCACCCACAGTAATCAAGCGGCTATCCATGATAAACTTTACTTTCTGATGGAGAGATGAAGGAACTGCCCCAGCAGAATGGATCCAAGGTCTTCCTAAGAGGCAATTGTACGAAGGCGTGATGTCCATGACCTAGAACTCGATATCATATTCACATGACCCCACTTTTAAAGGAATTTTGATCTTTCCCATGACCTCTCGTCGTGTCCCATCAAATGCCCTTGCTATAGAATGACAAGGCCTCAAATAGGACATATCAACTGGCATACTGGAAAGCGTGGCCAAAGGCATAACATTGAATGCAGATCCATTGTCGATGAGCACATTTGGTAATATGTAACCTTTGCAATTGGTTGTGATGTGCAATGCTTTTACGGAGCCCCTACCATTTGACGGTATTTCGTCATCACTAAAAGAGATGAAATTATCTGCATTCAAATTATTTGCCCACCTATCAAGCTTTTCCACAGATACATTGTTCGCCACATAAGCTTGATTTAACACTTTTAGCAAGGTGTTTCGATGTGGCTCCGAGTTCAACAATAGAGATAGTACTGAGATTCGGGCCGGTTGCTTATTTAATTGTTCTACAACGCTATATTCACTGTGCTTAATAAACTTTAAGAACTCATGTGCTTCCTCCTCATTCACAGCCTTTTTAACTTCTTGCTCAAGTTGTGCTTCAACATCATCCTCAACCTCATACATTGGTACTTTTCCTTTTTGGCTCGGGCCAGTAAGTTCAACCGTCTCGGGAGAATAACACCTTCTGCTGCGAGTGAAATGTCCTACTCCGCTGACACCTTCATTCATAACTTTTGACTTTTCACCTTCAGGCACAATGATATTGACATCATACTTCCACGACACTGCCTTGTTGTCCTTGTAAGAGAAAGGAGTAGGTACTTCAATTATCAAACTTGGTTTAACTTCTCGACTAACCTCTTCCTTCTTTGCCTCGTAATAAATCAACAAAGGTCTATCGACGCTATAAGGGAGAACCATCGATTGATTGTCAGAGGCACATATTTCTCCTTCTTCGGCCCCCTTCACACTATCAAAGACCTTGACCTCTTTGTTATCCATCATGTCCTGAAGTAATTTTCTAAATTCCTTGCAAGATTGGATGTCATGCCCTTGGATCCCATGAAAATAACAGAAACTCTGGTCTTTTTTTTCTTCTTCTTTGAGAATCCTACTAGGCGGGCAGAGCAAGCCATTTTCAATCATCATCTCCCACACCTTCTGCAAAGGTGTCATTACTTCAGCAACATAACCTTTGGCTTGCTAATTGTCTTCATTTGTCACTGCATTTACATTCCCGCCAGTATGGTTAGGAAGAGGATTTCCCGTCACATTGCTAACACTATCAAAGCGTAAAATACCAGCATCAATGAGACCTTGAACCCTCCTTTTAAAATCCAAGCAATTTTCTGTAGAGTGTCCCTGGTTCCCAGCGTGATACATGCAACTAGCGTTAGGATCATACCACTTCGGGTATGGAGGCTTCAGGGGTGCCATGTAATGTGGGGATATTAATTATTTTTCCAACAGCTTTGGGTATAATTCTCCATATGATACAGGAATTGGAATAAACTGAGGTCTTTCAGGATTGGGTCTTGTTGGTCTTTGTTCATTTTTTAGTTGGCTTTGTGTAGGCATGGTGTTTGGTGGGAACACGGTGAATGGTCTTTGGTTATTCATAGCATAAACAGGGTAAGACGGAGGTGCTTGATAGTAAGGACCTTGAGGAGGAAAGTAGAAGTTTGAAGGTGGGCGATAATGAGGTCGTGATTGGGCGGGATACGGATTGGGGGTACATTGACTCTCGGTTCCAACCATATGGGCTTCTGCCTCCTTTTTCTTTGCGGGTACTGCCCTCTTCGAACTCTCGGGGCTTTCCATTCTCCCACTCTTGACGGCGTTTTCAATAAGCTCATCGGTTATTACAATATCCGTAAAGTCCTTTGTGGCACTTCCTACCAATTTTTCGTAAAACGGTACTTTCAGAGCATTAATGAAGAGGACCGTTATCTCTGTCTTAGTTAACGGAGGCTCCACCTGAGCAGAGATATCCCTCCATCTTTGTGCATATTACCGAAAAGTCTCTGTCGGCTTCTTTTCCATCATTTGTAAAGTTAATCGATCAGGCACCATATCCGATACATGCCTATATTGCTCACAGAATGATGACGTCAAATCCTTCCATGATCGGATTCTCTCTGCTGAGCTGATTATACCATCGAAGGGCTGAGCCTACCAAACTATCTTGAAAACAGTGTACCAATAACTTATCATCGTTCACGTAGCCAGTCATCTTTTGGCAAAACATGATAAGATGTGCCTTTGGACATCTTGTTCCATCATACTTCTCAAAATCAGGTGTCTTGAATTTTGGGGGTAGAATCAAATCGAGTACCAAACTGAGCTCTTTAGCACTCAAAGCAGAGAAAACTTCAGCTCCTTCTACTGCCTTGATCCTCTCTTCCAGGATTCTAAACTTGTCCTGAGCATTATTGTCATCAACTTTCTGCAGGATCATCTAGATCTGGAACAATTGGGTCAGAGGGATTAGCTCCAGAGTTCGATACAAACATTCATTGCCCTGGATGAACAGATGGAACAGGAGGTTGTTCTAGGACTGTAAGCTCTCTTTGGGGATATCCTCTTTGCATTGCATGGATATGAGGTGGAGTGAATCCCGGGGGATAAAGCGGATCTTGACTAGCTCTTGCCTGAGGTGGCTCTACGATATCAGGGCTCTCCATAGGTCCCTTTTCTTTGACCGAGGCCGTCATCATTTCCATCATTTTATTCATTTGATCCCTTTGCTTGAGCGATTCCTCTCGAGACCTCACCATCAAATCTCTCGCCTCTTGCCGCGACTTGGCCAGTTGCTCCTGCAACTCTCTCTGGGTTCTTTCCATCCTTTTCATTCTTTCATTGAGTTCAGCATCCATAGCTCTAGCTCTTAGGCGCGTCCTATAAGAGTGACATGATTCCAGACTCGTAGTGTAACAACTGTAAATTAGACGGTTTTAGCCTTAGCGAGCGATTAGGATGATATGTACATGCAATGAATGAATGAATGACTAATGAAGGATGAATGTTAGTTATGCAAAAATATGCAAAAAATGGGTGTTGATTTCAAGATAGCCCCATATGTGGGCGTTTTATTAATCAAAAGAGTCTATTACAAAAAGTTTTGCCATCCTGGTTCAACAATTACGTAAATTTCCTAGCCATATCGCCTTGTTTCTTTATACGTTCTAGGAACTCCGATATACTTGACCTTTTGTTTGGAGGGTATTGACAACTGAGAACTTCAGCTTCATCAGATAATTGCACCATTTGCGCAGCCGCCTTGCGAATTTCATTGATCAAACTACCGAGATGCATGTCTTTTTCTTGGAGGGCTCTCTCGTATGCGTTAATGTCTCTGTCATGTTGACCATTATTTTCCTCTAAAACTCTCAAGAGGTCATCCAAATGTTGCTGATGAGCTTGCAATGTACTTTCTAGACTTTGAATTTTTCCTTTTAGCTCCTGATGCTCAGACTGACTAGCAGTTAATTCTGTAAACACAGTTTCATATTCAACATTCTTCTTCCTCAACTCTATCGTAGCACGTGCGGCTCTTTCCTCCTCTTTCTTCGCTTTGGCTTTCCAAAACTCCATCCTACCTTTGATATTACTTAGTTCCTCCTTCCATTCTGCTGATGATTTCCCCAATCCACTGTTCCTTATAGTGCCTCTTAATTTCTTGTTTTCCAAATGAAGGTCCCTTAAATCCTTTCTCGTAACTTCAACTTCTTTTTAGACTTTCTCGATTCTGGATTTTTCAATTTGGACATCAATCTTCAGCTGGTAGTTTTCTTCCTGGAGAGAACTAATATCTTGCAATAGTTTAGCTTTTTCACGTTCAAATTCATGTCTTGCAATTTCTAGCTCGGATGGAATTTCTTCTGAGAATGGATTCTGGCAAGCTTCATCAATCGGTGGGGTTATTTGACTCTTCACTTGTCGTTGCCTCCATATGCCATAATCTACAGTGATAGTATCAGCATAGGAGCCAACTCCATTAGGTAGATTTTCCTCCAATAATTTACGGTATCTCGCACCCTTTTCATGTAACCCTCACCCGTAAAAGTAAACTCCGATTGTGCTAATCCATCAGTAACTGGTACAAACTGTCGCGAAGCGAACTGTCTCTGAACCATCAACGGAGCATATCCAACTCCTTCCCATAATCCTAACAAAGGCACCCAATCTTGGTTCTCACACTTGTATAACAAGACAGATGGACGAATCCAAGGTGCTCTCCAAGTTATATCTTCAGAGCGGAGGTTCTGAAAAACCGAGACCCAATGTTGTTCAGTGACATCCCTTGGCCAATCTTTTTCAAGGTGTGCTTCTAAAGGAGCGAATGTCTTTGAAAACATGTGGAAAGGCGTGCGCTCCACCTTCCAAAAGTTGCTAAAGATCCAAACATTCAGTAACTGAGCGCATCCGATAAAACGTCCTTCCCCTTTTCTCCTACAAGCATTTATAGATCTAAAAGTCTCAGCCAAGATGGTTGGGACTGGGTTGATTCTTTGCCTCAACTTTTTGAAGAAATCCACAACCGCAACTTCAATATGCCCAAGAACCTTCGGGAAGACGACCAGTCCGTAAATAGCCAAGGCGAACAGATCTATCCTTCTCAAAGTATCTGGATGATTCTGAACTAACTCTCGAAGAGAAAACCATGGAATACAACTGACTTCATTCTTATTCTTTATCTGTTTTTCAGCCCATGTATCAGTCATCCCCGTCAACTTCATTAAATCTTTCTTAAAGGTCATTGGTTTAGGCTCCTTCATGTATATCTTGTTGAGTTGTACATTGTCAATTCGAAGTAAAGCGGCATACTCTTCTATGGTCGGAGTCATGTCTTCCTGATTGAAAGTAAAACACTGATAAGCTGGGTCCCAGAATTGAACCATGGCTTGAATCAACTGCTCGTTCACATTGATTGCTATCAAGTGAGCTATATCCCCGTACTTTTCAGTGAATATGCCTCTAGTATTTGAGTCCCACTTCTTCCAAATCCCAGTCAAGTCTTCGAGATTGTTCTGACGAGCATTCAAAGTCACATGTTTAGGAAGATCAGAGATGTATCCTTCTTTTAAACTATCCCCTTTCGCTTTCTGAGTCCTCAAAGACCAATCTCGAACTACGACATTTTTCTCGGTTACTTGTGTAATTAACTCCTCTATCAGAAACCCGTTTTTGGCAACCGATCTCTAATCAACACCTTCCTAATGAGATGTTTATGATGCATGATGAAAAATAAAATGAAGAACAAATAACCTTGGTTAGAGATCATAACAGATATAAACAGAAGGAAAAAATAAATAAATAAATAAAGACTATGGAAAATTTAACAAATTAAGCTATTCAATCATGTAATTTGGTGTAACAGACCCACAATTTTTTTTTGCCCCAACATGCTTTACAAGAAGCCTACCCCACATACCATCTGACAATCTATCCAGCCCAATTTATTAAACAGACTCAATTCATTTGCAAATAAGTGTAAATGTAAAAGAAATAAAAGGTAAGAGACACTTCTCCCGTGTACTTATTTCGGTAACTATCAAATGGACAGAGGTTCGACATGGCTCTAATTGGGTGGCTCGTACGGTTCACTATATGTGGTTTTGGTTTTAGAAAGGTACTCGAATTGTCCATACTGTCACCTACTAAGGTTGGTATGGAGCCTCGGTCATCACCCATCACAGGCTCATGAGCTCAATTCAAGGGATTACATTTACTTATGCCTATGTGGAGGGACGAGTTAACTCACGAAAGCATAAGTCATATGTAACCCGGAAGTAATTCACTAGCCTGTGCGGAGGGACGAGTTAACTCACGAAGGCGTAGTGTTTACTTCCACTTAAACGGACGGAGCCCGGGTAGAGAGCTCATGTTATGCAAGAATGCAAATGCACGGTGTGTGGGGAGAAACTCACAAACCTTTTATTTTTTATTTTTACTAAAAAAAAACTAAAAAAACGTAAAACTTAGAGCTGAAAAAAACAGAAAAATAAAATAAGTTAGAAAAATATTAATTTAAAAACAGAATGCAGATGCATGACTTTTTTAATAAAAAATAAAATAAAATTCAAGGATAACGATTAAAAATTAATTTGAACAAGAAATTTTAAAAATTTTGACAACACGCGTTTAACATCAAACTCGACTCTCAAAAAAAATCCCCAGCGGAGTCGCCAGCTGTAGCGACCTAAAAATTTGGGGCACGGGCGCTAATCGAAGTGATTATTGAAAATTTGAAAACTCTGAATTTCGATTTTATTTGAAAAAGGAGTCGCCACCGATCATTTTTTCTAGGTGTGATCGGACACCTAATAAATTCTCTTTTTAAGAGAAAAATTTATTTTTAAATTTTTCTAAAAAAAAGGTAATTTTAGGTCTGCGTGAAAATCCAGAGAAAATTAGAGTTCGGGAGTCAGTTACGCGCGAGGAAGGTATTAGCACCCTCGCAACGCCCAAAATTGGTATCTCGTTAAACGCGCGTTGTCTTATTTTTCAAAAATACAAGTTCAATTTAATAGTTAATCGCGATCCGATCAAAATACGAGAAATTTTTTTTTAACACGAAGAATTTTGAAGCACAAATTTTATTTTATTTAAAAAATAAAATTTTTGAAACACGAAAACTTTAGAAACACGAAATTCTTTTTTAAAACACGACATTTTTTGAAACACGAGAATTTTTTTCAAAACACAAAAATTTTAAAACACGAACATTTGTGAAACACGGGAATTTTTTGAAAACATGAAAATTTTTGAAACACAAAATTTTTTTTAGAAAACACGAATTTTTTTTAAAATCACCGGAATTTTTGAAAACACGAAATCTTGAAACATCGAAATTTTTGAAAACACGAGGATTTTTGAAACAAATTTTTTTTTGAAAATACGAAGATTTTTTTTTTGAAAACACGGAAATTTTTAAAACACAGGAATTATTGAAACACCGGAATTTTTGTAAACACGAGGATTTTTGAAAACACGAATTTTTTTTTTAAAACGCAAAAATTTTTAAAACACGAGAAATTTTTTTTTTGAAAACATGAAAATTTTGGAAACACCGAAATCTTGAAAACACGAAGATTATTGAAAACACGAAGATTTTTGAAAACACGAAGATTTTTGAAAACACGAAGATTTTTTGAAACACGAGAATTTTTTGAAAACACGAAAATTTTGAAAAATAATTTTTTTTGAAAACAGGAGAATTTTGATAAACAAAATCTTTTTTTATTTTTATTTTATTTTTTTAAAACACGAATGTTTTTTGAAACCACAGAAAGATTTTTTTTACACAAACTTTTCGATTTTTTATTAAGCACGTATCGTATTTAACACGAACCAGTGATATTCACTCAACATAGCAATGAAATCAACAAATTTGTGTCAAACCGATTCGTTGCCTTACTTTTTGGAAACGCGAATATTTTTTTTGAAACACGAGAAAAATTTTTGAAGACACGAAAAGTTTTGCAAAATATAATTTTTTTTTTGAAAATATGTGACTTTTTGAATATTTTCGATTTTTAAAAGGGCGTATCGATTTTAACACGAACCGGTGATATTCATCCAACATAGCGATGAAATCAACGAGTTCATGTTAATCGATTCGTTGCCTTATTTATTAAAAGTATTTAAAATAAATTAAAATTAAAATTAAAATTAAATTAAATTAAAAATATAAATGCCAAAATACAAAAATGTATAAAATACTAATAATATTAAAACGAAAAAAATACGAGCATTAAATTAAAATTAAAAAACGAAATTACCGAAAAAATCTCGAAACACGAGCTTCGTCGAACGGGTTACACGAATTGAACCTCTTTTTTTCTTTTTTCGTCCTTTTTTCTTTTTTTTTCTTTTTTCTTCTTTTTTCTTCTCTTTTTTCTTCTTTTTTTCTCCTTTTTTCTTTTCTTTTTTCCTTCTTTTTTTCTTTGGCCTGCTTCAGATTGGGCCTGGGCCTGCTACTGGTCTGCTGATGCTGGTGGGCTTTCTGTAGGCCTGCTGTTGGGCTGCTATTGGGCTTGCTAAAGATGGCCTGCTTTCTTTTTTTGCTTTGTTCTTTTTTTTCTTTTTGGGCTGCTATTTGGGCCGCTGGGCTGCTACTGTGGCCTGCTAAGCTGCTGGTGCTGTCGGGTCGGGTCATGGGTCATACGGGTCGGGTTGGGTCGACCCGATTATAATAATTTTTTTTCTTTCTTTTTTCTTCTTTCGGAAACCCTAGCTGCCGCGCCGCGCCGTCGCTTATGCCATCGCCGTCGTCTTCACCGTCGAGCCGCCGTCGGAGGCTCTCCTCTTCTTCTCCTCTTTCTCTCCTTTTTCCTCTTCTTTTTCTTTTTTTTGCAAGTTTTTCTTTGATTTTTTCGTGGGTCGGGGGTTCTCATTTTGGGGTTTTTTAAACCCATTTATAGATTTTTTTCTCTTCTTTTTGCAGGGATTAGGTGGCTAGGGGAGAGGGAGGCCATGCCTTAGGCCGGTGGCCGGAAACCACGGGGGTAGGTGTGCAAGTTGCTGCCAGAAGGACTAAACTGCAAATGCAGGAAAAGTTTTGGGGCTGAAACGTAATTTCTATGAAGTTTAGGGGTCAAAATGTTAGTTTGAGAAAGTTTCGGGGTAAAAATGTAATTTAGAAAAGTTTAGGGGTTTAAATGTAATTTTGAATAAAGTAAGGGTCAAAATGTAATTTTAGAAAAGTTCAGTGGTCAAAATGCAAAATTTTTAAATTTTTTTTTTTTAAAAACACGAAATTATTCCCGGACAAAATTCAGTGATTATAAGTAGGAATGATATAAATTCCATCAGCATCAGCTCTGCAATACACAATTACAGAAGTGTTCATTTTATCACATATATTTTTGTTTAATTTTATTTTAATTATCAAATATAAATATTTAAAACAAAAATATTAATTAATTACCTGTTTTAACCTTCTCCAGTGCTTCATAAAGAGCTGGTTTATGCTTTTCTTCAACCACTGTGTAAAAAGTCTTTGCAAAACAATAACCTATATTATATAATCTCCAACAAAATATATATTTGGAAAGGCTTAATTTTTCCCATAAAAATATCATGGAATAAAATTAATAAGGATTACATTAATAAATCAAATAAGTTATTTTTATCAATTCAAATAATTACACTTTAAAAATGTATACAATAAGATTGACCGAGTCGAGCCCTAATAAAATTTTAGGTCTTATTAATTAGCTTCAATCTAGTTCAAAAATTAGATTTAATTTTTGCCCAAGCCCAAGCCTAACCCATTCAGATTGATTATTTTATATTTTTATATAAAAATAAAAAAATAATACATCAAATACACTAAAAACATTAAAATAATTAAAAATAGATTTTAAAAATATATATATTTAAATATTACTAAAAAATGTGTAACTTAACAAGCAAATGTCTCTAAAATAATAACAAAATTAATAATAAAACAAGAGTTATACAATATCCAAACAATAACAATAAAATAGTAATAACATAATAATGAAGTGGTAGCAAAATAACATGATTTTTTTTATTGTAACTTCGTGTCGGGCCAAAAAAACCTTGCTGAGACCCAATCTGTTTTCAAAACAGACATTATTTTTTTGTCTAATCTAGTATTTCAAGCTTATATTTTTATACAATTATTCTTACTTTTCAAATAGGCCTTCGAGCCAAACCGAATGACTTTATCCATAAACAACATAATATGAGATAAAAGGTAAGGTTTAAAATATAAAATTTTCAAGGGTGGCTAAACTTTGAGTTCTGAAACAAAGCTAAACCGAGGCTGGTACAAGCCTTAAGCTTCTTCGGTGCAATTTTAATCCTCTTAATAAGTTTAAATTATCACTAATGAAAACCCAAAATTTAATTACAAAAGTAAAAGAAGTAAAATTTATATATATACCTTGCCTAGCATGTGAATGGCATGTTCAATGAGGATTGAAGCAACAATAATACAAAAACACACCACTGCAACAGCCCATGTTGGTGTCTCTTCCAATGAACGTGCTTTAGTATCAACCACCGGCGACGGTGGCGCCATTTTTGTGCTCATTTTTCAAGCTTTCTGCAACTCAAAGTGCTTCAAGAATTCTCTCTATATATTCAAATAGAGATAGTATTCTTCTTGGATATTTTTTTAATTTAAATGTTTAGATACAAAATAATAGGCTATTTATAGAATTGAGTTGCTTGCCATAACGAGGAGGAAACCATAGAAACTTCCAAAACTAAAAGACCTTGTAATAAGAAACTTCCAAAACGCCTCTTTCCCATCACCTTTCGCTTAGCTTTACAAGAATCGCCAAACAATAATAATAGTTTAACTCAGGGCCCCGTACCGGAAATTTTTTTATTTAGGTTTTTATATTTTTTAAAATTTTATATTAGAAAAAGCAAAATTGCACTTGCTCTCCATAAAAATAATAAAAAATAATTTAATTCTTTAAAAACTATAAAAATATATGTTATTTAAATAGTGAAATTGTATTTTTAGTATCGAAAAATTTAAATAATTTGCACCCCCTAAAAGAAATTTCTACCTTCTCCCTAATTTAACTACCTCGTTAGTTATTTTAAATATGGGTAATTTTTATTTTAATTATTCAAAAATATAATTTAATTACCATTGTTAAAAGATTCATTAAACAAGTCACTTATTTAAGTTGTATTTAACAGTGTTCTGAAGAAGCACTTTTGGAAGAAAAGTTGTGTTAAGCAAACAACTTTAGGTTAAATTTTTTGACTTTTCAAAAGTACTTCTGGTCAAATGGATAAAATCTGTAGCTTTTATTCTCCCAAAAGTACTTTTAATTACTTAATTATTTCCGTCATCCCTTTCCCTCTTTTTTTTTTCGTTGCAGAGAAGGAAAAAACATGTTATTTCGTAATATTATTTTTTAAAATAATACTAATGTGTTAATATTTAATTACAAATATTTAATTGTTATATTTAAATATTTAAAATATAATTTATATAGTCTAATTAAATTTTATAAATTGCTTAAAATATTTAAAATTTATATTCATACTAACATATCATAATATTAATTAATTTGAATATTATTTAAATGTATATTTGTTACTCTGTAATACCATATCTAAATTGGACATATTATTTTTCAAAAGCATTTTTGATAACAATACTAAACACTTAAATCTTAAATCAAACTTTTCCAAAGTACTTTTCGTAAGTACTTCTAAAAAGTACTTTTCTACGTCACTTTTCAAAAGTAATGTTAAATAGCCTGTGTGGATGTAACTATGTGAGTTTGATATTATATTGGAATAATATAAAAAATTGAAATCAATTTATCTGAAATCATTAGCATAATAGATTAAATTAGTTAATTTATTTTGGTATTCTTCATGTCTGTTTTACTATTCATGTTCGGGGTTTGTTGCTGCTCCTCCCAACAATATCGTCTCCAAAGTTTGAACCTGTCTCCTCTTAGAAATATAATATGCCTTACCATTATACCTAACACTTATTAGTGAACTAATTAATTATTTTATTATATATTTTAATATTATAAATAATATAAGCATATAATAAAATTATTATATCGCATTTATATTATATAATTGGAAATATTTTGTACACGTATTGTAAATTTTGAACTCCACAAGTACGATTGAGATTTCATCACATGTTTTTTTTAAATTAAATATAATTTAAAAATACATGGTGGAATCTCAACCTATTTGTGGAGTTCAAAATTTTCACAACTAGTGTACTAAATAATTATTTTATATAAGTAATATATAATTCCAATATGAAAACACAATTTGAAACAAATAAATTAATTTGTAATTAAATTAATCGATTTCAATATTTGTAATTAAATTAATTTGATTGATTTTACAATGGAGTTAATTTTTTTCTTGATGTTGGTGCATAAAATACAAATAAACTAATAAGAAATTAACGAAGATTTCAATATCTGTAATCATGTCACTTTGTTTAACATTCTATTCACATTACTTATATTTTGGTATGCAAAAAGTTACAAGCAAATGAATATTAAAGATATGATGAAGCCCAACGTCTGTCGACATTTTGTATTAATAAAATAATCCATTGAGCATTGAACATTAAGTGAAGCATCACATAGCAAGAGTATCAAATTAAAAGAAAAACTTTGATAGCAATTCTTTATAGAATAATCTTTAAATATTAAAAGATGAATAATAAGAGAAATTCTTTTTCTAAAGATTTTTTTGTGTACAATGCAAACGAAATTCCACTCCTATTTATAGGAGTTTTCATGACTTTTAGAGGCGTAACAATTCAAGAGATGCCTATTTGGATAGTCACATCTATTAAGGATGAACACATTTATTCATTACATATTACTTGAATAATTATAACCAAGAGATACAATTTATCACTATGCGTAGTGACAATTTTTTATTAATAACCAAGTGGCATATTATTTATATTTTTCATTTGTAATTAGAGGTGCTTATGGGTTTGGTCAGGCGAGGTTCAGGTTGGGTCTAACCATGATATTAATATACTTTATGCTTGCCTAAGCCTAGCTCGACCCGAAATATGGGCCTAAAAGTTTGCCCCATATTATTTTTTACATTTTTATATTATTTTAATTTAATATTTTTTATTTATTAAATTTTTTATATAATTATTTTAACATTATTTTAATATTTACATTAGAGTAGTATTATATATTTAGTATAAGTTTATTTTTTAATGTGTTATAAATAACATAACATAAAGTACTATAAACTTAAAAAAAGAGTTGGACCAGACTTGGGCTTGAGCTCAAACCTTGAATATTCAAGCCCGAGTCCGACCTATATTTTAAACAGATCTAATTTTTTTACCCGAACCTTCTCAAATTTCAAACGGATAACCCGACCCATAAATCTAACGTTATATATATATTTTAGAAATGCTTCAATAGAAAAATATTTTGTGATTTTCAATTTAAAAATTTAGATCAAAATAATGGATTTTTTATTGTTTGCTATAATGGAGAGGAAATCATAGAAACATTCCAAAAAGACATGACTTTGTCACTGATGAGAGCGACTGTGGACTTAATCCCCTCCTCTCCCTGAACTTTCCGCCTTAGGGTGAGTTTGGATGAGCGATTGGCGCGGTGCGGTGCGTTTAGTTTACTTTTTGTCTCACGCTACAGTATTGCTACAGTATCTAATCTCACCGCCACCGCTGTTTTTACACTAACCGCAGATAAACGCACCGCCCATCCAAACTCACCCTTAGTCTTACAAGGTTGACCAGATGTTGAGGATGAAAAGGTTAATTAAAATACATCTAATTTTTTCTTTCGTATATTTAAAATTTATTCTCTTAATTTTTATTTTTTAAAATTTGAAATTTAAATCTAATTATTAAAATCCTTAAAACTTTTTTTATCAAATGTACGAAGAGTATAGAGACTTGATGTATATTTTAACTTGATGAGATATGATGTTGGCGATAAATAATAATAACAATAATGATGATAATGATTTAGATAAGGTTACGTTCACATCTTTTAAAATTTTATAGACTTTAATAAAATAAAATGAGATTTAGGCACCGACATATGTTTGGATATTTAAGAGAGTTGGAACAAAATATTTGACAAAAATAGTTAAATTTAATTTGACTTATCAATGAACATCTCTATTTACAACAATTTGTCTTTGACCTGGTTGATTTTAAATTTTAATCAAAGGTTAAAAAATGGGATTGAAAGATTACATTGGTGAAATCTTTAATTATAGGTTGAATTGATATTTGAGAGGGATTGGATTTTTTTTTCTATTGTCAATTGTTGTATCTTATATAGTAGACCTTACAGAGTATTTCATTGATCTCCTAATGTATCCATAAAGAATCTGATATGTGTCTTTCAATGGTGTTGACAACACGGCAGACCTTGGGTCAATTTGCGAAACTCAGCTTGGCGAACTTTAAAGCTGGCCATCTTCATTGAGATTATATGAAAGACCACATAGAGGCCCAGAGTAATTGATTGTCAGTCATCCTAAAATGTCTTATTCTAGGGCATAGCATATTTGTCACTATCAAGAGTTTCAAATCTAACTTCCATGTTAGTAACCTCAAGACATGTAGCTAAGCTTGTCACCACTGTAAAAGGGCCTTACAACAGTTCATATGCACTGCGTACTCACTCATTCTTCCTCAACTGTCAAACTTCTTTACAAACTAATTTCTTTATCAATTTTCACCTTACCTTCCTCCGACCAACCACCATCCTCTTCCTCTTATTCACCTTACTGATTAACAATTGGTGTGATTAACATGGACAAACATGTCAAACCCAAGTAGCAGTGATCCTCCCAATACCGAGTTTGATTATTGAGCCAAATGTTCCTCAAACTGTGGACTTACTCATATCTTATGGGCGAACTTGTTTGGAATCTCTTCAATTTGGCCTCCTCTACTTTGCTCAATGAATAAGTATTCCAAGTACTTTTTTCACTGGAAGGTTTCAGGTAAAGGAAATTCTCCACCACAAGTTTGTTCGATCTTGGTGTATTTATCTCAGATCAGACGCATATTACTAGTGGTTTTATCATCGACTTTTCCCCTTCTTCGAGTGGTAAACATCACAAAACCCCCTTGGTTACTTTCACTTATAAGAGTTACTATATATATATTCCCTTGAACACATTCACAAAGGCTTCTTCTCCATGTAACCAGCAATCTAATAAATATGCCATTAACTTCCACTATGAAGAGCCTATCAACTGCTCAGGAGCCATCCGATTAAAAACCAACATTTCAACAAAAAGGGGGTGTGGAGGCAAATGAAAACCTACTTTAAACACATATAGGGGTAACAGAAATTGACTATTTTCTCTCTTGCAATTAACAATTATTCATCTCACTCAATCGATGTTTCCCCTTTATATCAAACTTGTATTTAAAATTATCGAAACATGTAATTCCTTTACATTCTAACAATTTCCACATCTTCTCTAACGATGTAAAACACTCAAATTTCTCATTCTCAATGGGAACACTAAACAACCTAGCTAGGGACCATGCATATTTCACTAAGAGTAAAATAAAATTTAAGAACAATATAAGAAAAGTAAGAACAATGGAAACCTACTAAAGAAAACTGCACCAGAAGAACAAACGAAGAAGATTACATACACCAGGAAATTCAAAAAACAAACGATGAAATAAATCACAAACTCTTGTCCATATTTATAAGTTCATTCGAAATTTATAAAGTAAGTTGCACTCACTCACTCATGCGCTATTTCCCAAATCCAAAAAGCCGCTCCAATCCGAGCTTGACCGTGTACTCGCATGGTAATAGTAATGCCAGTTTCATGGGGAACCCAATAAATACGCTGTAATATATTGAACATTTCAAAAACATTCATCATTAAATATATACCAGTGTGCATATAAGAATATATTTACCCCATAAATTCAAATTTAAAAAATAATCATTTCTGAAAAAATAAAATAAAGATATCAATAAAATATACAATACTTCAAAGCAAACCTTACACCTACGTTACCAGCTTCCCCAACAAGTTCACGAAGAGCACTTTATAACCTTCTCTCACTTAAGGGCAATTTTTATACTTTATATAACAGACTTCGTAGACCTCTAACGTACCCATAAAGAATCTAACATATGTCTCTCAATGGAGCTGGCAACATAGCGAACCGTGGGTCAGTTTGCGAACCTTAGTTTGGCGAACTTTGGAGTCGGTCATCTCTGCTGAGAACATATGTGGACCACATAGAGCCCAGGGTAACTGGTTGCCAGTCATCCTAAAGTATTTTATTTTAGGACATAGCATCATCATCATTGCCAAGAGTATCAAATGAAACATCCATGTCAGCAACCTCAAGACATATAGATAAACTTGTCCTCTACTATAAAAGGGCCATGTAACAACTCATACACACTACGTACTCACTCCTTCCTCAACCCTTAGAATCCTTTACAAATTGATATCTTTCCCAGACTTCACCTTACCTTTGTCCAGCCACCATCCTCTTCCTCTTGTTCACCTTACTGGTTAACATTAATAAAATTGATATGACCGGAAACACATATGTTGAATCATAAATTTAAATCCTCTAAAACCCTTTTTAATAAGTATTTTATTTATTTATTTAGGGTTTGTTTGGACAACACAAGTAATTGAATAAAATTGTAACTACTAAGGTAATAATTATACTCTCTCGTAATTATAATGAATTGTAATTTCCTAGATGTGTTTGGTGACAGAGTGTAATTATATTGTAATTATCTATGTCATGTTTAATAGTACAAATTGTAATTACACGGTTACGTAATTTATAATTAAAATATTAATTACTATAAAAATTATTAGTATGATAAAAATAATTTCTACACAAGTAACAAAATTAAAATTCAAACCATCATATGTGTTATATTAGTCTAAAAAATAGTTGATAATACGATTATTAATAAAAATAGTAAGAAAATCAATCATAATATGCAATTTTATGCAATTGTTCTAGTCTGTATTTGTTGGGTTATTTCCTCTTTAATATTTAACATACGCTCCTTATCATCATTTGTTGATCATTGACCGAGTTCATCATCATCCGAATTTGAAACTGCATTATTAAGTTTATCAAGATCTCATTCTTCTATATATTCTTCAAAGTATAGATCATCATTTGTATAATCCAACATTGTTTTTTATGTTATACTAAGGTGAATTTTTTTTAGAACAACAAATGTTTTCTCAACCATATTCCGAAGCCTTGAATGTCTCAAATTAAAGAGTTCGCGTGTTGTTTGTGGTACTTGTGTTTGGCACTATTCTCTCAAATTGTATCATACCTCACAGTATGATACAATAAAATATTTTCTATTTGCATAATAAACACCGACCTTATAATATTTGAGTTCATAATCCAAATAGTTTGTAGATTTAATTATTATAACTTATATAAAATTAATTTGGAGAATGCTAATGTGTCACAAAACTAACTAAAAATTTGACTAAGGCAAGTGCACCTATCAATTAATAGTATAGCTGCGATGAGTAAAGATATCGTTCCCACGAGCACTATAAGTACTAGTAATTATTACTGTCTTTCTATTATTTAACTGAATAATTCAAGTGATTGATTAAAAACTAAAATTAAATTAATTAATTAATTAATGAACATGACAAAAAACAAAACACAAAAATAATCGAGTAATAACCAAGAAGCGAAATAATACCCATGAAAGAATTCGCCTAGATTTCATCTGTCATATCAATCTAAATTACGCAATTTCTTTACTTAGGACATTGATCCGTAGAAATACCTAAACTATGTTAATATCTCTTTCGAGCATAAGAGCAACTGACTCTAGGTTGATTAATTGAAATTTCTTTCTAATTAAAAACCCTATTATCACATTAATTTGTGATATTGATTCCCTATTAGATTTGACTCTAATCCGATATATTTATGTCGTCCTATTTCTAGGGTTACATGCAACTCCACTCAAATAAGTAATATCTACTCTTAAACAGGGTCCATTCAACCATTGATTTAAGCACATCGAATATGGATCAATAATCTATAAATATTAAACCAATAATTAAACACACATAATTGAGAGCAAGAAATATTTATTGCGTAAAATAGAAATCAAACGACAGAATCCATCATAGAGTTCATTTCCCTTATGTATTTAGAAAATTAGTTCATGCTTGAAAATAAAAACATCTAAGACACAATATATAACCGAAAGAAATAAGAAACTCATGATAACTTCCTAAAAGGTCAATTGAAAATCTTCAATCTTAACGGAAATTTGCTTCAAAGTCAACTTCAATGGTGTTTTTCAAGTTGTTTTCTTGAGTATTCTCTAACGGCTCTCTCCTATCTTCTTATTTTTGTCATATATCCCTCTTAGAATGCCCGAAAAACCTAAAAATCGTAATTTTGTTGTTGTTTGATATGCAATCCCATGAAATTGACATGGCCTACCACACATTCATGTGGCTCACATGACCGTATGGAATGGTTAAGCTCATTTAGTGAAAAGTTGAAGCCTCATTTGCTCATGGTTTTCCCTCTTTAAGGGGTTTTCACGTAAAATATTTGTGTTCGTATCACCAGGGTCCCACTTAGTTTAATAGATAAAAACAAACCTAAGACAAACCTTTCCCGGGGCTTACTCTTTCCTCGAATAAGCTCTAGTGATGTTGCCTCGAGTTTGAGTTCATGCAAAACTTCATTAAAGAATTTCTTCAAGCTGTGGTTTATCTGTTCTGAGTCCACACCGCTTTTTATAGCAAAAAGCATATCATCTGCATACCTTAAATATCGTACGCTCTTTTCCCTTTCCATGAAGGAATTGATTCGAATATCTAGCTGGTGAAGAAAGATGTTCATCATAACAGGGGAAAGTGGGCTGCCCTGAGGTATGCCTTTTTCGTTATTATTTAAATCCCTCCCTTTTTTGTCTACGATTGGAGTTTTTAGGAAAGCTAATATAAGATCAAAGAAGGGTTGATTTTCCTTTCCCAAGTAGGATTGAATTATGTTGATTAGTAGCTCATGATCGATGTTGTCAAAACACCCAACGATATCAGACTTTATTAGTCTATCGACCTGCCCCCACCCCTGAACTTCCAAAAAAAAAGAAATCGGACCCCGACCTTTTCTAAACCCGTGTGAAAAGGAGAAAAAAACGTCGTCAAAGATGATATTCAGTAAATGGGAGAGAGCATCCATCACAATGATATCACCTTCTGCCAAAGAAAAAGAAAAATAGGTCCATTTTTGCCCTGTATAGCTTACAAAGCCTAGGCCAGTGAAAGACGGGGCATTTTAAGCCTCTTTTGCCTATGTTTTTCCCTATTCGAGGGTTCTCCACGTAAAACATTCTTTTTTATTGTTATTATTTCATTATTTATACAGGTCGATTCCTAACCATAACACTTAAAAATTACACATTTTTTTTCAAATTCTTAAATATATCAATATTTTCTTTAGTACGGTTTGAAAATTGGAAAATAAAATAATGAAAAGACGAAACCCACAAAATTGAATAAAAATTTTATTGCTCACAATTTTCAACCCCATATAATTTTACAACCCATTTTTCCATATGTGAAAAACCAAATCATCAAAGTCATAGAATTTATATGTGTAGAGTTAGATTCATAAAAAAATTTAACATATTAAAAAATTTCGTCATCATTTTCATTAACGATTTAACATAAAATGACCAAAATAGATTTGAACGATAACATTAGTGACGAAATTAAAATTTTTGTAGTTCGATGACCAAAACAGAAACACGTTATGATTAATTATATAGTTTACCTAAAAATTTAATAATGTTAAGAATTGAACTTAAATTTTAGAATTTAATAATAAGACTAAATTCTTAAAATAAAAATATAAAGACTAAATTCTGAATTTACAAGGAATACAAACTACTTATATAAATAACAAAGCGTAAAATAAGAGAAGATGATACCAATGTATTATATATACATAACAAGGATAATTATCTTTTATTATTTTCAAAATTGAAATTGAAGTGTACTCAATTTTTTAATTATCCACGTCAACTACCAATAAATTCTTCTTTTAAATTATTTAAAATTATTTATAAAAAATAAAAATTAAGCAATTTTATTTCAAAAGTAATTTCCAAAATTACAAGCAATTATCCTATCAAATTCTAACACATTATGATGCAACATTGAATCTAATAAAACCTAATAATACAAATTCTAACATGTTTTTCTTTGTGAATTATAAGAATAAAGCAAAACCCTAATAATAATGCGAGTAGCACAACTCGAATCTAGATCACGCGAATATCTTAATCATCAGGTCAATACACGAGATTCAACCGTTTAACACGTTTTATATCATTGGTTTCGATCATCTTTTCGCAAAGGAAAAACTCGACGGACTAATATCGATCTCGTGTTGTGTTCGAGCTATCCGAGATGACGTGGATACCCTTTGTGAAGCTCTAGATTCTAGAACCCTCACGTCTGCAACTTCCCTCATTTCTAATTGCGATCCACCACGACTGACTTCAGGAACACCGATATCTCGGTGACTTGAAGAGTTGGCAAACGTATCGGCCGGATCCCAATTGTCGTTCTCGAAGTCTGAATGCGCCAGAGACGTATGACCACTTTCCTCACTTTTTCGTTGATAGTTATGCAGAAGATGGACCGGAGACATCCCACGTGTTGGAGTTCCCGGCCTGCTTGAAAATGGCGTTGTATTCTCCGAACGCCTGCCGTGTTTAGTATTTTCCTTCGCTGTGTCACGCCAATTCTTAAGTGCATCTGCAACTCTTTCATTGAAGATTGTTGGTCTCATCTTTGTTCCCATCTGTACACAAATACAAATATATAAATTAATAATATAATATTCTTTTAAAATTATTTGGATTAATAGGAGAAAATACTTTTCAACTATTTAATGGTTGGAACCTCGAATTCAGACCTTGAACTAGAGTTTGAGTTTAGGGTTCGAAATTCAGGTTTAGATTCGAGTTTATTAGAATTTAAAATAAAAGAATTATCAAAATTGTATATCAATAGATGAAAATAATTATTACAATTAAGACTATATCAAACTAAATTTATAATATCTTCATCTAAGATTGAACCCATCTAATTTATTACCTGGTTCACTAAAGCATAGAGTGGAAGAGTGACGTAACTGCAAAGAACCTGTATAATGACCCTGAAATTTGCAAAAATATATTATCAGTATTTTGCTTTCATTTTTTTTCAAATCTTTAATATATATATTTATTATGATCTTAGCTGAAAAAGAAAAACTCACCCCATAGAGATTCTGATGACGATATCTTCAACTTTCTCATGGTAGCAAGAATTTATGGTGAATTCATACTGAATAGGATAAAAAGAAAGTGTTAGATAAGCTAATCAAAACATTTTCTCAGGAAACAAACACGGGGTTTAGGTTTTTGCTTACCGTGCTCCACACGAAAAAGGCCAGTTGAAATGCATTCTGCACAAATGAAATCAGGATATTCATACCATGTTGTTTTTCAATAATCTGACATAAAAAGCTAGGTTTGAAGCGAAAATTATTACCGTAAAAAGAACGATGTGAATGAGAAGGAGGAGGAAGCTAGGGCGGCCGAACCAGAAGAGTTCATCGCCTGGTTCAACCAGTGGTGTACCCTTCACCACACCCCCTCTCTCTTGAATCCTTAACCCCATTTTTGTTATGATCACTTGCAGCTTGGTTCCAACCATTAGAATTATCTGAAATAAGCAAAAGCTCCCTATTTATTACCCAAATTCAAGCATTATTGTAATCCATTATGTTTTAACATGCATAAATTGTACTTACAATTAAGGGGATAAAAGGAAGCCACAAATAAGATCTCCATCCTGTCGGGTTTCAATCTATTTAGATCGTGATAACATTCATTACATTCATAAATGATGGATATTGTATACGAAAATTCTTACCATGTGTATAGGCAAGAAGGAAGAAGACTGCAATAAACCATATGATAGGACTGCAAATTCATATGACATTATAAGTTAGTATTTATGTTTGTAATTCATGTTTGAATATATTCGAATAGAACATATATTTGTATCTAACGTTTACTCTCGAATTCAAATAAAAAAAAAAAAAAGAGTACTAACCTGATTCCAACTACAACTTTAAAATCATCTTCTAATGATCTTTCTATGTATTTCTGAAAATCGAATTTTGTTTCCCTTTCTGGTGGCAAATGTGCCTAAAAACAATTGCAACACGATATTATAATCAATATTCACCATAATCTATTACAATAAAAACAATGCCACAAATAAATAAAAATATGAAATTGTAACCTAAATCTAGACTTTTAACTTACCATGATAAATCCATGTCTCAATGTCAAGTAATCAACCTTTGTAACTGATCCATAAAATTGTCTAAAGAAACACACCTGACAATGAATAAATATTTAAATAGATAATAATATTAATTATCATAATTAAGTTTTGGATAATTTTTATTTTAAATAATTTAAATTTTGATTTTACTTACAATCCAAACAGATAAAGTGGAGCTACTCCAAAAGCTCAAATGTCTACGTCCAAATGAAGTGTCCCTTGCAAATCTGAACCTCTCAGGATCTACATTATCATAAACAAGAAAAAAATACTCATTATTTATTAACAAAATTAATTTTTATTCAGTTTTAATTAAAATAAAAAACATTTTTCTAAGTATATAAATAAGTCTGGAGGCAGTGGCATTGGACCTCCAAAATAGTAAATTGATTATATAGTCCTTTCGAATTTTATGAAATAACAAGCTAAATAAAAAAAAAGAAGGAGAATTTCATTATAAAATACCATTGTAATATTGATATTCAACAGTCTTGGTTTCATTTTCCCAAGTCTTCCACGTCTTCATCTGCGGTCCAAAAAATTTATTTAGATAAGATAAAGATAATCTTAAATAATTTTATATCAAATAGTTTAAAAAAATACCTTGTAACTTCCCAAAACATAGGTGGTAATGCAATACAGAATATGAGAGATTGCCAACACAAAGATGAATACATGAAGCTGGTGGATTCCATATGTCGACACAAATGCTACTTTTCCCTGAAATTTCAAATTTTAATTCAAAATTAATCTTTGAAATATATCTAAAAAGTAATATTTGTATTTATATTAAATATATATGATAAAGCACGTTACATTTAAAAAAAAAAAAAGAGTCCAAATATTGAAAATAATATTACGAGGCCCATTATAGAAAAATGAATAATAAATGGCATGCCTTTTCTCGACATTTATCAGTCTCTTTAGGAGGGTATTTAGCCTTGGAATTCTTATCACAAGGATGCCACGTGTCCGCAACGCTTTTTGATATGCAAATGTCAGCTATACTGTCTTTAAATACTGTTAGTAGGAATGATATAAATCCCATCAGCATCAGCTCTGCAACACACAAATACAAAAGTCTTCATATTTTCACATATATATTTTTTAAAATTTTTAATTTAATTATATATTAAATATGAATATTTAAAAAGGAAAAAGAAAAAAATCAATTACCTATTTTAACCTTGTCGAGTGCTTCGTATAGAGCTGGTTTATTCTTTTCTTCAACCACTATGTAATATATATGAAAAAAAACTTATTTTTTCGTAAAATATCATGAATAAATATTAACAAATTAAATAATTAATTCAATCAAACCATATAACTACAGTTAAAAGTGATATCCAATCTCGTATCATCGAATTGAAATTAGAAAACTCTCAAAAAATATCGTAAGTTGAAGAATAAGATTACAAATATTAATATTTGAATTTCGAAATAATTTGATATCATCTTTTAAGGATGACTAAAATTTGAATTCTGAAACATGGCAAAGTGGAGGCTGGTATAGAAGTGTTCAAATTTCGGTTAAAACTGAATTAATCGATCGAACTGATCTAATTCGGTTAATCAGTCAGTTAATTGATCTGGTTCAACCAGGGTTGGTTAAAGTTTTTTCGGAATTTTGATTAACGATTAATTTGGTTCAAAATCGGGTAATTAACCAAATTAACTTAACTTAATAAATAATATTATATATTATATGTATTATGCTATTACTATTTTGGTTAATTCAATTAATTTGGTTAATTCGGTCAAATGAACATTATGCATTTTTTTATATATATTTTATACTTGTTTTAACAAAAAAAAAATAAAAACAGATAAATTTTGATTAACCTGCCCAATTAACTGAGATATTTTAGTTTGGGTATATTTTTTTAAAAATTCCGTTTCAGTTAACAGTTGAAAGATCAAAAAGTTCAATTAACCCATCGGTTAACCTTTTGAAGATCCCTAAATTGGTACAAGCCTTTAGCTCCCTTAATTAAATGAGATAATTTCAATTTTAATCCCTCTTAATAATTAACTTTTTGATTGATAATGAAAATTAATTTTTAATCGCCATTTTAAGGATGATTAAATGAACTGATTGAGTTATCAAGTAAAAACTCGAAATTTAGTTATAATTTATAAAATTGAAAAGGGGTTTTAAAAAAATAAAATTAAACATACCTTGCCGAGCATGTGAATGCCATGTTCGATGAAGATTGAAACAACAACAATAACTAAACACACCACTGCAACAGCCCATGTCGGTGTCTCCTCCAATGAACGTGCTAATTTTTCAGTATCAACCACCGGGGGTGGTGGCGCCATTGTCGTGCTCATTTTTCAAGCTTTCTGCAACTCAAGTTACTTCAAAAACTCTCTCTAATCTCTCGATATATTCAAGTAGAGCTAACTTTCTTCTTGGATATCTTGTGTTGATCTTTTTAATTTTAAAATATTGGATCCAAAACAATGGGGTTTTTATAGAGTTGAGTTTGGTGACAATAATGAAGAGAAAATCATTCCAAAAAGAAATGACCGACTTCGTCAAAGTGAGAGTGACCTTAGACTTCAACACCTCCTCCTCATCACCGTTTCCTCTTAGCCCTACAAGATTGACCAATTACTAATAATTTGTATTAATGTTGATTACTATATTGTCTAACCTTATGTTCACATTGAAAAGAGCAACACTCAAATGGTGAAAATTAATATCCATTTTAAAACAAAGGATTCAACTTATCTAAGATAATTTGTGCTATTACTTTTAGGAAACGGATTAAATTTAGTTAATTCAGTTTAGTTGGTTTTGAAGTCAATTAATCTTAGAATATCAATTCATTCTTATTTTGATTGGTTATCTATTTTTAGAATCGATAATTTTTTTAACAATTTTATTATAAGTTCTGATCGTATCTTCTTCTTTTTTAATAGGAGGATAATGTGCTTCAATGCACTCGTACCCCTGTCCTTCTGTATTGGCAACAATACTCGTGTCAATCGAGCTAATACTCAATTGACTAGAATCGATAATTAAATAGATTCAACCAGTTTTATTATTGTATATTATATTATAAATAAAAATAGATACGTATAAGGATATACAATAATTTTAATATAAAAACTTAAATATTTTATTTTTAAAATCGGTCAAATTACTCGAACTACTCGAATTTTTTGTTAATTAAATTAATTCAATAAATTTTTAATATTTTCTTAACCAAACCGACTAAATGTATGAAATTTTTTAAACTGGATTACTTGGCGGAATTATTTTTTTAATCAACACGAGAATAGGTTTGAAACTACGACATATTTACGTAAACGTAACTGTTTTAGATTCATTGGTAAACGTAGTCCAGTTTAAGAACACAGCGTTGAATTTTAAAACGGCTTACTATTTGACCTATTCATCAAATATTTTAACCTAACGTGTTTTATTATTATTATTATTATTATTATTATTATTATTATTATTATTATTTAAAAATAATTAAATCTGGAAGGAAAGAAAATAAATTTAACCAATATTGTTGTTTTATTTTCGAAAGGATTAGTTTTTTTTGAAATAATGTTAAATTCGATAATTCAATTTTTATTTGAAAATTGCATAAAAAGCCTTAATTCTTCATTTTTTTAAAAATAATCTTATATATTTTTATTATACGGGATAAATTTCAAAACTATACATGAACTATGATTTAATGTGCAATTGAATATATGAATTTTGATTTGATCTAATTTTTAAAATTATTAACACAATTATTGATATAATATCATTTTATGTTTATACATTGCATACATAAATAATTATGTTTATCCAATATAAAAATAAATTAATGTATTTATTTCTTTAAATATATATGATTAAATCAAAATTAAAATTTTAAGTATACATTTGAACCACAATTAGAGTTTCACGTGTTTAATTACACTAAATTAAAGTTCATGTATAATTCTGATATTTATCCTTATTGTACTCAAAGTAACCTTTTATGTTTAATTTTTAAAAAGCTTTTATATATGTTTTAATTTTCATAAAATTAACTTGTTATTACAAATGAATTTTCGATTTATAGAAAGGGTTTATTTAACTATAAATTAAAGCTTATAAGTTTATTTAAGTAAAATTAAATATTTAAGCCTTATTTAATTAATAATTGTAAATAATAAAGTTGAATTTATTTTCATCAATTTAACTATTTTTCATTAAATCCATTAAAGAAAAATTTTACTGAAAATGGCATATATCTGTCGAAATTGAAGCTTTATCCCCTGACACCGTTGATCAAGTCAGATCTTAGTATTGAAAAGTACACAATCTGGTCCATTCAATACCAAATTAATGGAAGAAGTTATCCTTACAGTGACAGCAAACGTGGATAGGGATGAAGAATTTTATTCTTGAGGAGAAAATTTTAAAGAGGGTAAAGTATAACTTTATTTTTATATATTTTTGTTATTTAGAGTTTGTAGTTGGTTCCACACTGGTTCTGGTTGGTGCGTACCATTTCAATAATAAATCGGTACAATCAATTTCTTTTTCTGCACGAGTTAAAATTTCAATCATTATCAATCGTATTGATCTGTTCCGCTTAATCTTAATTGCATTGGCAGGAATATTGTGCATGAATAATATTAGAAATATAGACTTTCTAACTTTTATCAAAATAGTAATAAAAACTTTTACCGTGACATTGTGCAACGGCTGAAGCATGAATATTTTATATTTGATATTTGTAAATGTTTCTATATATATATTAAATATTTTTTTTCAAAAATATCAATAAATCCAAAACGGTACACCGAAACAGTGTGATACTAACTATCTTGATAGAGGGTTTCGGTCCTCAAAAATCTTGATAATTATCATTTAATCCTTCACATTTTAAAAATTTTCACTAGACCCTCCATAATTCTTAAAAAATCTAATTAAGTCCTACAAAAGTTTTGAAATTTTTAATTGAACTCTCTAAAGTTTTCACTAGTCCTCTCAAAGTTTTCAAAAATTTTAATTATTCCCCCTAAAATTTTTAAAATTTCTTATTCAACCTCTAAAATAGTTGAAAATTTTAATTAAACCTCTAAAACTTAATGTCAAGTTCCACCATCGGACAACATGCATTACTTACAGGTTGTCTCGTTTGCAAGTGTCTTCTATGGTTCTACCATGTTTTTTTTAATAGGGACAAATTTCAAAACTATACATGAATTTTGATTTAATGTGCAACTTTATGCAGGAACTTTAATTTTGTGCAATTTTATACATAAAATTTTGATTTGAATCAATTATCACAAATTATTAACACAATATTTTATATAACGTCATTTTATGTTTATACATGCACATATAATTATATTTATCCAATATAAAAATAAATTGATGTATTTGTTTTTAAAATGTGTATGATTGAATCAAAATTAAAGTTTTATGTATATTTTGAACCACAACCAAAGATTCATATGTCTAATTGCTCTAAATCAAAGTTTATGTATCAAATTATAAATTGAATCAAAATTCATATATAATTTTGAAATTTATCCCAATTTAATATATCAGCTATTCATAAAAGTCAAAGACCTCCCTAAAAATCTCATACAGAAATTGACTTTAATAGTGTCATTTTCCTAATAAATTTCTAGGCCCCTTTTTTCTTAATTTTATTAAATCCCACCAAGTCTTCAAATTAGGGTTTGCGTGTTATTGATTGCCCAGTGGAGTTGACATGATAACCTCCCAACTTATCGGGTAAGAGAAGAGCCTTGGATGGGCGATTAGATATGATGTGGTGAGTTTAATTTACTTTTTGTCTTATATTACAATATTATTATAGCATCTAAGCTCATTGCTCCACTGTTTTTACATTAATTATAGGTAAATGCACCGTCCATCCAAACTCACCCTTAATTCCTTCAAAATAGGGTTAACTATTTTGTGTGTGTATATAGGTTTTATAATATTTATTTTTCATAAAAAATGTAAAAAAACATTTTGTTTTCATTTTCCTTTCACTTTTTTTTCCTCGCCAAACAAAAACAAAAACAAAAAATTTCTTTTTCCTTTTATTTGAGAAAATGAGTTCCATTAGGCAATAACAATTTAATGCCTCCTTTTTTCTCATTTCCTTCTTTGGATTTTCTCTTTCCAAGCTTAAATTTTTGGGCATTACCTGTACATAAATAATAATTCACTTTGGAATATTAATATTGATGGTGCAATTTGCCAATTGTCCAAGATTACTGCAGCAGGGGTTTGGGTAGTTGGTTTTTCTAAAATTATTGATTGTTGTTCAGTGGTTCCGGCTAAATTTTGGGGTGTTCTTAAGGGGCTCCAACTAGCATGGAATCTTGGTTTAGAGAAGGTGATACTTGAGGTGGATAGGATTAAAACTATCGAAGTGATCCAAGCAAATGAAGATTAACAAACTTATTCAGTTGTGGGGCGTGCCATTAAGGACCTTTGCAAACGTTCCTGGATGGTTCACGTTAGGCATATGTTCAGAGAGGAGAATAAGGTTGCGGATGGCTTGGCAAAAATGACATTCTTAAGACCTTTGAGGAGACATATTTACATGCAACCATCGGATGAAGTGTTGTAGTTATTGCACGATGATTAAGATGGAGGAGAATCGTCTTCTCTAATTTATCTTTGATTTAATACTTCCTTTGTACCAAAAATAATAATAATTCATTTTGCTTTCTTTTAAAGCAATGGGGTTCTTATCTATTCTATTCTCTTTGAAAGTAGTGGTAGTTTTTTTTTTTTTCAGTTGTGTTCTAATATATACATGTGATTTATCAAGGGAAGGGCACTGTTAGATATACTGGGAATAGTTTTCATAGGACCTCATTGGGATAGAGTTTTGTGATGGTGCTCTCAAAATTGGATTTCAAGATGATGGAGAAGAGGATAAGTCATTTGAGACTTATCTTTTCATGCATCATTGATGCGGTGGGTTTGTTGAAGCTTTTAGTAATGGTTTTTTGATTGATCAGAGTTCATTGTCAAGTTATCTGATTATAACGAGGTTAGGATCCAATTATCAAAAGTTGATTTAAGTGATGTATCTCTAGTTTGTTTCTAAATCCTTCTAGTATTGCGATTACGAACAAATTATTTTTCTCCTCATTTGGTGGCATTTGTGCATGGCAAAGAAGATTATAAATTAGGAGGGCACAAAACTAAAAATTTTGTATTAAAATTGTTTAGATTTTAGATTATTCATTTTTTAAAAAGGCTAAAATTCTTCTTCATTTAACCAAAGATTGGGCCTAAATTAATTCTTTTACTTTTAGGAGGGCCTAAAGAATAATTTACCCATTTAGCCAAGAGGGGTAAATGATAAATATCTTTCTTTTTTTTAAAAAATTTTGAATTTAAATTACCATCTCAAAATTATCAGTTAAATAATAGTTAAAATTATATAAATTTTAAATATTATATTATATATTAAGTGGTTGACTGAGTTGAGTCTCGATTATCAACCGAGTTTCAACTCGCTTAGGAAATTATCAAATACTTAAATCATTTTATAAGATATCAAATATATTATGAGATTTTTTTTGTCTTTTATATTTTATACAAAATTTAAATATATTTATTTGTTACATGAGCATGCGGTATGCCATACTAGTAAATATAATAATTAAAAAAATCAATTAAAGAAAATGAAGCAAAAATATAATAAGAACATGATACAAACATATATCTTTTAATTTCAATTTTTATTTACAGTATGTTACATTTTTTTAAATATTATAAAGTATTTGGTTGAATTGATGTCACGGATTAATTGGATATCAATTCAGTTGGAAAAAGACTAATATATTCTTTCTTTTAAATGATAAATAATATTAATTTGATGATGTTTTTGTCTTTCCATACTTTTATATAATCTTTAAATAAAAGAACTAAAACTACAAATCCAAATACCGATAACGTGTTTAATAAAATTTACTTACAAATTCTTTATCACTTCACCTATAGTTGTTGTTGAATAAATTTTAAAATAAAATATTTTTACATAAAATATTTATTTTTATGAGTGGCGCATAATCTAGTATATATAATATGTAAGGCCAAATGTACTTATGTAGTTTTTAATTTTATCATAAATTCAAAGGTAAATTACACAATTGATCACTTAACTTTCATACGTTTTCATTTTGGGACCGAAAATAAAATGCAATTTAGGCATTGTTGTTACATTCTCTTATCATTTTAGCCACTATTGCTACATACTTTTATTATTTTAGTCACTCGCCGTTAATTTGTCATTAAATACTCATTTTAATCGCTTAATTTTAATAAGTGTTCATTTTGATCACTTATTTTATCTTTTTAATTTCTTTTATTTTATCTTATTTTTAAGAATTAATTTTAGTTTTTTAATAAATAAGAAATTTGAAAATTTAGAGGGAAAGTCTGGGTTTGAAAAACCATTATCTTTTATTTTATTTTTTCTTTTAGAACTAATTTCATTTTTGGAAGGAAAGATTTATAAAACTTGGATTTTTAAGAAAAAATCATTTATCTTTTTCATTTCCTTTATTTTTGTTCCTTTTAATAATTAATTTTAGTTTTTTAATAAGAGGAAAAACATGAGGTTTTATAGAAAATTACCTGAATATTTATAAGGAAAACTTAGATTTTTACAAGGAAAACTCAATTTATCTTTTAAATTTTTTAATGAAAGGAAAAATATGAGGTTTTACAATAAAAATTTTTGAGGTTTTACATGGAAATGAGTTAAATGTGAAAAATGTAAAAAACGTAAGTTTTATGTCAACAGTTGAATAATTTAATTCCTTGTAACAATCTAGGTTAAACTTTTATTATTTAAAATTCAATAAATTTATTTAAATATGCTTTAAATTGATATTTATTTTATACTCAAATTCTAAAATGTTATCTATTAATTAAATCATATTTTTTGGTGTAAAAGATAACCCATCAAAAAAATCACGTTAAACTACTATTAGGCGAATTCTCTGCAAACAACTGCAGTCCCTCATTCTTGTCGAAAGCCAACTTTGCGATGTGATCAACTTCTATGTTTTCTTCTCTAGGAATATGAACAAATTTCCGTTGAACTATTTCCAACAAAATCTGCTAAATACGATTGATAAATGCTAAATAAGAAGACCTTAAGAATGTTACTTTAATAGACTGAATAACCTCCGTGCTATAAACCAACTTGATCTAGATTTGCCTCAAATTAAGTTGCGAAAAATACATTTTTTGCCCCATGCTCGTATTATGCCCAACTTGACCCGTAAGCCCAAATTACCACTCATTTAATATTAAATATATAATTTTATCTATTTTTATAATTAATTTTATTTAATATTTTTTATTATTGAATAATAATTCGAGATAACTCGAATTTAAAAAAAAAAAAACCTTAATGGAATGCCAATCCTCATACAGATCAACTTTATATCAAAATCGAATGGGTAATAAAAGTATTTATTTCAGGGCTAATACAAATTATTTGAAATATAATATATTTGTAATATTTTGATTATATTACATTTATAAATTTTACAGAAACAATTTTAAAATTTAGATAGCATTAAAACCATTTTACATGAGATGATGATGCGTTAATTAAAATACATTTCATTTTATTAATATTTTAATAAAACTATAAATATATAAGTTAGGAAAATATTGTAAGAAAACATAATATTATTTTACTTCCATGTAAAATTTCTAGAAACACTAAAATTTAAGTAGTATTAGAGGATTGTTTGTACTAATAACAACTTTTTTATAATATAATATATATATCCTAAAAATTCAAATATACAAAATTAATTAATTTGATCCATATTACATATACTTTTCAAATATATTGGAAGATTTACTTGCACTAATGTAAATAATTTAACGCTGAAAATTATTAATATTTTCACAATCTATGAAATTCGTACACGTCAAGTTTTAAATTATTTCCTTACTACAAATATTATATTAAATAACCTATTTTATAGGAATATAAATTATTTATATAATAATTAAGATTTATATAATCTATAGTATCTTAAATACAAAGATTACTAGATATTGGAACCCTTCCCCATGAAATGATGATACATGGTGAAATCAGAAAATTGTTTTGAGGGTCAAAAATGATTTATAACTTTTTGAGAGGTCTTATCTTGTAATTTCACAAAACCTGAAGAGTTTAAATGGTGGTTTCACCATTTTTGGGGGCCAAGGTCGTTGCCTGCCCCTATCTATACCCGTGATGATAATTCTAATAAAAAAGAAAACACTACTCTTGATGATCGAGTAATCGAATTTTACCGGCATCGCCAGTAGAAAAGGCCATTAAATGAGCGATGTTTTCTCAATTACCTGAGTTGATGGATACGGATCCCGGCGAGCCGTTGGCCTCATCTGACGTTTGAAGGATGGTGGAAAGTGGCGCGGTGATGTAAATCATCTGCAACAAGAATGTAAACAATGAACATGTAAATTGTTACGAAGATAGTAGTGATATTACAATCAAAGTAAATGGTACGCATATGGATAGATGTGCATGTTTACTAGGAAACCAAATGTCGATTTCATATGCTTATGATCTATGTTACTTGGATTTAAGTGTGTGTCTAACACAATATATGGTTATGTTGAGAGATTCTATTCCCACACTCGTTTTCAAATATGCATAAACCTGAGCCAGAAAACCAAGAAAATCAAAAACTACTCGGAAACATAGTGTTCGGTTCAATTTTGATTTTGATTTCAGTTCAGATAAACTCTTTTTTTTTTTTTAGTTCGGTTTCTGATTCAGAAGTTAAAAAACTCATTATTTGAACCAAACCGAACTGAACCAAAATTTATTTTATAATTAATGTTTAAGTTTCATATTATAAAAATAGATATTTTATTTCTAAATGAGTGAAAAAAAACCTTTAAAATATTTTACAGAATATATTTTTGACAAAAAGTTCGAAAAAAACAAAGAACCGAACTGATTTGAACAGAGAATTCGGTTCAGTTACCTATGACATTCAATTCAATTTGGGTTCAGCTTTTAAAAGACAGAATACTACGCATTAACATCACTTTTTTTTCCCTTGAAACCAAATCGGACCTTTATCACCCTTAGATATCATCGGATACAGAGTATTTCCAAAAATAAAAGTTAAACCATTGTAACTTATGGACTTACCTCATTTGTGGTTGGATGCGAAAGAACAAGTCGATGAGCATGCAAGTAATAGCCGCAGTCTCCTGGTACAGGGTTCGTAGGCCTCTGGTACCCTCTGTCATGACAATTTTAAATACTCGGCAGTTCGGTAACTCATTTCCAGGCTTGCATACTTCTAGAACTAAAATAATATCAATATCATATACAGATATATGTTCACCACGAATAATTATTATTTGGAAGATCCTAAGAAGATTATATCCTATACCCATGTCCAAAGATGTAACAGGGGTAAATTAAACAGTGCTAAACGAGAACATACGAGCTTAGAGATTATGAATAACTATTATTTACTAACAAGTTATGTCGCAACGCACTTAAGTGGGTACAAACCTTAACCATCGCTCATAATTTGAGCACCAACTGAGGTTTGTTCAACTCTCAACTTAATAATACATAGGTAATTAAACATCTACTATGGTTAATAAACAAAGTACCTCATTAACCTATTTTTCTCATCCAGCAAGGATATGTTTAATTTTTTTTTCTATGGTTTTGTCATGTATTTACAAGTGTAGATGATCACATCTCATACTTATACCCGAATATGTGAGACAGGTCAATCAAACAATGCCACAGATACTAATAAGAGTTATGTCACATCGTGCCTAATGGGTACAAACCCTCAACCATCTCTCATAACTTGGTTACAAATTGAGATTTGACTCAGACAAAATATGGTATCTACAAGTTAGATATCAAACTTTAAGGTAAATCTAAATCACAGTAAAAGTTCATACAGAAGAGAAGATGCTATTATCATCGTATTAATCATACAAGATCAGGAAGGAAATGCAAGCAAATGTAGTCATACCCATCTTGTGCAAAACTTTCATCAACAAGCTCAGGGTCAAAACACCTTGGTTCGCCCCCAGCAATATACAGCGGATCACCTGATAAGTTGGCGAAAACATATCAGTTGAACAACAACAACAACAGCCTCTATACAACACACCATTATATGTTATTTAAACTCAGATGTGAGTATCTTATAGTATTTGTCCAAGACAGGTTTTTTCCACGTATTTGGAGGGTCATACCCATAACCATGTCCCAAAATGTGTGGACATGGATGCTTAAATAAAAATGGTCAGAGAAATGTAAATGTCATTTGTGGCACATTTTCGTTTAGAAATGGCTGCATTAAGTTAAAAAAAGAACTCAAAGATTTCATTCACTATTGAATTTATATAAACAAAGTAATACTTCAGTTCTTACCCAACAAGGGATGCCCTATGAACGAAAGATGAATCCGTATTTGGTGAGGCCGTCCCGACTCAATCTCAACCTGTCAAACACGTAACTTAAAACATTAGTAAAAGCAAATTAAAACAAAAATCTATCTAAGCTTCTTCATAACCACCTAAATAGTCATGGTCACACATACCTGAACCAATGTGCAGTTTTGTTTCTCATCTCTCTCAAGAACTTCAACTTTGCTCAAAGCAGGCTTCCCTAATAAGTAAAAAAAAAAGTGACAAATTACAAGCCAATAACAGAACAGATACTTAAGCTCAGTGTACAAGCACATCATGAAAAAGTAACTCGATCCTATGTTGCTCTGATTCTTCATCTTTTTTAAAATACCCATGTCCAACATTCGTATCCGACACATGAATATAGAGATATGACCTACAAGTATCCTCTTAATACATGAAAAAACTAAAGAAATTTCTGACCATACCCTTGATAGACAAATACTCGTACCCAACACTCACACTCGAGCCCAAGTAACATAGACTAAATCTTACAACTCAGTGTCTAAAACTTCATGAAAAGCCAGTACTGGTCCTTTAAATCCATGGTTTATAAACTATATTGAACTTCAAAGATGATATCTGTTGAACAGATGATGTTAGATACAAACAAACCTGAGGGTGAAGCAACATATAGTCCTTTGGCCACTCCGGGATATCGCACAATTCCAATAGGCTGATCAATGATAACCTGTGATGCAAAAACATTATTCAATTGACATAAAGCCTTTATGCCATGAAAATTTTCAACTGAGATGCAAGGTCAGTGGATGCAGATGACCAAATTCACCAATATTATGTGTTTATAAGGATAAAACACAAATAGAAATAAGAAGCCATAGTCATTCTTATGAGCAAAAGTATTCTGTAAGATTACCTTGTCATCAACAAGTATGCCAGTCACAAGTGCTCGGTATATCTTTGATATTTTCCTGGTACCACTTCGTGCAGCTTTCCTATTACTGTACATGTAAGAACAGTCGGCAGAAATTACATATGGTTAAAATTTGGAAAGAGGTTTATAAATCTATGTTACTCAAACTTTTAATTTTGCTTGATGTATCCATGCCCGAAACCCATGTATGACACATTTGGACATAAATATGGAGATATAACCTTCCAAGGACCTTCCAAAATACATGAAAAATTTAGAAAAAATTGAACATGATGGGCACATACTCGTATCCAACACTTACACATGAGTCTGAGTAATACAATTATAAATATAAAAGGAAAGCTCTAAAATGACATGATTCAATCTGTACCGTAGATTTAACAAATTATTCCATCTTCATTACTCAAGCTAGTTATATCACATAGCTTAATCAGTAAACCACATGCCATTGCACTTCAATATTCCTTTCTTCAATGGTCTAACTTTAACCCATGTGCTCTAACTCATCATTTTCGTTTAACTACCTGTGTCTGCCATTCATCTTTGACAAATGGATATGACTTCAAAGACCCTCCAAATACATGAAAATCCTAGAAAAATCTGATCATACCTTTTTCGGGTACATGCTCGTATTTAACACTCACATCTGAGTCCAAGTAAAATGATTGAGAACTAAATACACTGCTTTGCCTAAAGTTGCTCTTTTTAACTAAAAATCATCAGTAACTTCCTGAGCCACTAATGGCTCTACTCATATTGCCGCTGTTCTTCCAATGCCTTTTACTTTCTTCCAAGCTATTGCAAGTTTTCTTTGGGAATTTTGACAACATCAAACTATGTACATTTAACTTCATTTTTTTTTTTACTCCATCATATAGTGAAATTCCTTCATTATCATCTTTAAATTCCCATTGAATTTAGACTTAAACTTATTTTCAGATACTTGGGGATTACAGAATCTTTCAACATAGTTACTGTAACTTGCAACAAAAATCACTAACTGAGACATGAAGCTTAATTTCTAATAATCAGGTCTGAAAGAAACTTATGTAAAAATTATTATTTATTTAAGAAGAGCTACCAGTAATAAAAATAGTTATTTTTCACTTGAAAAGCCTTTATTGCTTTGACTTATTTTTCTTAAAAGATCCATGTTCGAAACTTATGTCTGATAGATTATCTGACATGGGGAATGGGGATACATGATCCTCCTAGAACCTTTCAAATATATTAAAAAACTTAGAAAAAGCTAAACATACCCATAATAGACACATGCATGTATCTAACACTCTCACCAATGTCCAAGTAACACAGTCAAAACTGTAAGTGGAAACTAGTATGATACCAATTGGTTTCCTTTGCTACCTGGTAGCTCCAACAAGAGATGTTCCATCAGCAAAATATGCTGCAAGGCGAGTTTTAGCAACTTTTGTCTTTGCACAAAGTAATATTCCTAGAAGCCAACCAGCAAGAGATCAACCCACAAAAATATGACAACAACAATAATAATCAGAATTCATGTCGGTCATAACTTATTAGAAAATTAAGGGAAAGGAAAATAGCACATAAACAGGCAAGAAACAACGCGTAGCAAGAACAATAAACTTCTAACAGCTATGTTACCCTGACTTTATATTTTACTTTAAGTACCATGCCTGACACTCATATCTGACACATTGGGACATGGGTACTGATATAGGATCCGCTAATTATATGGAAAAACTGAAAAGAAAATTTTGAACATACCCATGCCGGACACACCAGTATCCGACAGACATCAGAGTCCAAGTAACAGAGGCTAACTGGTTATCTATGGAAGAAACAATAAAATAGTAGTTACTTAAACAGCAACAAACTATTGCCAGATTTTTTAGTCAACTCAAGATAGAGTATGCAGATGCAAAAGAAATACAACATTAGCTTTTTATTTCTCCATTTATTGCTTCCTAGCCTTTGCTTTACGTCTTACTCTCGAGCAATAACATGAAGAAATATAATGCCTTGGTCATGTTGTCAGCATGAGTAAGCAGCAATGAGTATGCAAATGTAATGTATCCCTTCCTAGGCGATCCAAGAGTAAGTAGTAACATGAAGAAATATAATGTCTTGGTCATGCTGTCTACATTGAATAAGCAATAATGAGCATGCAAACCTTGATGTACCCCTTGCTAGGTGATGCATGAGTAAGCAATAACATGAAGAAATATAATGCATTTGTCATGTTATCTACATCAAGTAAGAAGTAACGAGTATACGAAACTGACTAACACCTTCCTAGGCAATGCACAAGTAAGCAATGACATAAAGAAATATAATGCTTTGGTCATGTTGTCCACATCGAGTAGGCAATAATGGGTATGCGAACCTGATGTGCCCCTTCCTAGGCGATGAACAGGAACAGGATGTGTTTCTTGACTGTTTAGTGTAGAGTTCTGCTTCTTTACACTCCAACAAAGCTGTGTCAAAACAGTTCGTTGCTGGAAAAGGCCTCCAGGCAAAACTTGAAGACCAGAAGGCTTGTTTAAAGCAACCTAAACATAAACATTTCAATTTACATCAAACGTCAAACTCTAGTTCCAAATGCGATACTAGAATTTGGTAGTAATAATTTGTTAACAAGAAATTTTAACCAAACTCCAGTGTACTTAATGTAGAAAATGAAGAGATTGAGCAATATAGATTACAATTATGTCACTGTGACTGTTAAGTTTTCTCTTAAAAGTATGATGTGTATGTTGCAGAATGGACTGGGAAAATGAAAATGTCGACTCTCTAAAGATATGGAATAACCACCAGAACATGTGCCTGTCCGAGCATCATAGATTAAAGATGGTACAGTCATAAACAAAAATATATGCATACAAATTCATGAGTTCATCTTTTTTTTGTTTGTTTTTTTCTTCCTATATTACCCCGAACGCTTCATTTACTCTAAAATAGCATGTAGGACTAGGCATACTTGGATATGGTTACAACATATGAAAATGGTCCTCCGAATTTATGCAAAAGCTTAATAAAAATTAAGTGTACCTGTCTTACACACATACTCGTATGACAATGACACCCCAAGTCCTGAGCCCTGATAACCTTAATATTTCATAGCAATTTAGACATTTTGAAGTTTCGGGTAATGATTTTATTAAAAGGAAATTAAAGTTCATATCTTCCCCTACTTGTTCTTGGATTATAAAAGTTGAACTAATCATGATTAAATATTAATTAAAAAAAACACTCCAGTATTCAGATTTTATTCTATTTTTACCAAACATAATTAAAATAATTAATTTACCATGTCATCATCCTCGTATAGAACTTCAAGCAAGTGAGGAACATCAGGTTCTTTCCATGGAAGCCTATGGTAAACTAAAACTGAATCACCACTGAAAAAAAAGAAAAAAGAAAAAATGAATTAAAAAAATTAACATAAATTGGAAAATAATGATTAGAACGAAATTTTAAAATAAAAAACCTGAGAATCGTATTTGGATCTTTAACGACTCTTCCATCAACTGATATCTGAAAAAAAGCAAAAATTGATTTTTTTTGTTTTTTATTAATTACTTAATTCTTTTTATCAGAAACCTACCTGTCCATTTTGAATTCGCTGCAACCAACTGTTCAATCGTTAATGATTTGGAAAAGAGAATTAACAAATAAAATTTTGAAAATTTGATATAATTATAAAAGAATTTTTAAAATTACCCTTGTAAAGGAGCTGAATTTTGTACTTCCTTGAGTAAAAATCTATTAAAGTAAGCTCTATAAAATCAAAACAGAGAGAGAGAGATGAAAAATATTCAGTTTAAAAAATAAAACATAATTTAAAGGAAAAAGGAGGAGAACAAATGAATTTAGTGACCGGAATCGGAATGTGGAACGACGTCGCTATAGAATAAGCCATCGTTGAGTTCAGGCCAAGGTATCCCGAAGACCAGAGACTGAGTTCGCGAATGGTTCGACATATTTTGAAGCTTCAATGGCCGATTTTACCTCCGAAAGTGTGACCCGAATTGAATTTGGGTAAATTAGATAACACATTCACAGATGATAGGATTGAATTTACATGGGCCGGGTAGTATATGGGCCCCCAAATAAATTAATTTAGGTTTTAATTAATGTGTGAAATTTTTTAAGTTTTATTATTTCATTTTTTTAAAAATAATTATTTCATAGTTACGTATAAACAACCATAACAATATAATTTTTTTTACTGAAAAAAATATAAAAAATAATATAGGTAAACGAGAGGTGTTTATGGACCAGATCTGGTTCAGGTTAGGCTTATATAAGGTATTTAGATCACTTTTTTAAGTCTAGATTCGGTCCAAAAAATGAGTTTACTTTTTTAGATTTAAGAAAAGTAAACTTGAGCTTGACTTGATCGGTCTATATTTGATTTTTTTAGATTAATTTTTATTTAATTTTTAAAAAAAATATAATACACTAAGTGCACTAAAAAAAGCTAAAACAAAAGTTTTCTAACACATTAAGAAGTATTTATATTAAAAAAATACTTTCCTAAATGTAATAAATGTTTTATTACATTAAAAATAAATAAAATAATAAATGCTTTATTGTATTAAATATAAATTTTAAAATTTTATATTTTGGGTAAGTTATTTAGTTGGGTAAATTTTTAGGTCTTGAGCAATAGGTTTAATTGTTATTGGATTAGTGATTTAATATAAATATAAATATAAATATATATAATTATTATTTAACATATATAATTAATATAATATTGTTTTATAGCATAATATTCGGGTCAAGCTGGGCCAGGTTTAGGTCAAAAATTTTGCCCAATACTCGGTCCATATAGAAAACAAGCCTTAAATATTATCCAAATCTATTTTTCGAGTGGACCTTCGAGCCTGAATGGGTGACATGGCCCATAAGCAAGTTTAGCCGAATTCTTATATTCTTAATGTATTTAAAATTTAGTTCCTTTAGTTTTTTAAAAAAAATTAGTTTTTTGTCTTATTTTCTTTTCTTGTTTTTCTTACAACGAAATAACACTATTATTTTTCCAACCATCAAGTTTTGCCTTGTTACCAAAGGCGAATTCAGGAGGGCTGGCAGGGGCCAGGGGCCCGGCCCCCCCTAAAATGAAGAATTTTCTATTTTGACCCTTTAAAATTTTAAATTGGTAAAAGTAAAATTACACTTTGACCTCCTTAAAAATGATAATATTTTGATTTAATCTTTCAAAAATTACATTTTTACTATAATAAAAATTACAATATAATTTCGGCCACTAAAAAAAATTTTAGACTTCACCCCTGCTTGTTACTTAAGAGTTGTTTCTAGTCTCTTTGGGTTTTACCTTTCATTTATGGGTTTCGATACACTAAAGCTTTATTCTTCAAGTTTTATGGGTATTATTATTCTCTGTTGGGATCTCAACGAATGAAGCTTGAGGGAGGTTACGAGTCTATGCATGAGAACTTATTCTAGTGGTCGAAGGCTAAGTGGCTACCTTGACGTTCCTCCTCAGTTGAAGTTTTGGCTTACTTCACAATGATTTTGGTGCCTTTTCAACAAACTTTTACTGCAACGTCGCCTCTATTTGTAGTTATTAGAATATTATTATGGGATATTATCTTTTAAGAATATCTAAATATATTATATATTATCATATATTTTTTAAGTGTATATTTAATAATATATTATATATCTTTCTTATTTTTACGTGACTACTGCAATATAAATACGATAAAATTTATAGGAATTATCCTATTCTTATCAATAGGCATGCGTGCCAATGGCTTGGTGCAACCTCCACTACCCTCTTTCTTCCTAGTGTTCTCCCTCTTCCTCTACTTGTGGCGGGGGCGACAAAAAAATTATAGCTAGGGTTTTGGGGTTGAAGCTTTTTCTAGTCTTTAGGCCATTATTATGTTAGTGTTTTTTGAACTTAATGGTTTTATTTCAGTGTTGTATCTTTACTTATTCTTAACGAATAATATTAATGAAGTTAAATATCTTTTGTTTTTGCATAAACTAAATTCCTTTGAGTTGTTTTATTATATTTGATTAACAAATAATAATTTTTTTGAAGTTAAATACTTTTTTGGGTAAATTACCCCAAGATTAGTAAATTATTAGTAAGTTTACATTTTGGTCACTCATTTTCAAAAAATTACAAAATGATTGTTGAACTATTCAAAAGTTTTTATTTAAGTCAATAAACTAATATTATTATTTTTTAAAGCCTATCTAGCAAGCTTCAAGTGACCACTTTGTAGAACATAGATCCAAGTGACCATTTTGGTCACTTAATTCAACGATTGGTACAATGGATCAATACCCTTCGACGAGTAGAAAAACATAGATCCAAGTTGATTTGACGATTAGTGTCGGAGATTAGAAAAGAAAGTTGTTTGGATTTTGATTCGTAGATTCATAACGTTCAAAATTGTTTAATGAATAAAAAATTGAAATGTAAAAGAGAAGAGAAAGGAAAGTTTTGACTAGTGAATGCGGTATGAATAAATAAGGCCATACATCAATGAATTTAACAACTCAATGAGTTAAATGAAAATTTTCGAATAATTCAGTGATAACCTTTTAAAATTGAACAACCAAAATGTAAATTCACTAATAGTTTAGTGGCCTAGTGTGGAATTTACCCTTAATAAAACTAAGAAATGGGGCATTCCGAGAATTGAACTCAGGACCTCTCGCACCCTAAGCGAGAATCATACCACTAGACCAAATGTCCTTGTTGAAGTACGTTTTCCAAAGATTATTTTAAATATTCACATATTACAAAAACCATCTAAAACCCTTACAAGATGAATCCTTGTTCGATTCACACATTTCAGTCTCCCTGCAAAATCCGATAGAAATATGGCGAGAACTGCTCTCTTCCACTTGCTTCGATCCCAATCCAAGCAACTCATTTCCAGAAACATCCATTCAGGTTCTCTTTTTCTTTATTTAGGAACCCCCCCTTCTGTTTTGTTCTTCATTCGTTTTAGATGTGAAGTTTAAACATCTGATTTAGTCTAAAACCTCAATACCCATGTTTGTTAATCCTATTTCTGATCTCAATCTTTGAAATTTGGGGCATTTCCTTTGATCTGGAAATTGGGTTTTATTAACAAAAACTCATACATGTAAGGGAAAAATGATTTAGTTTTTATGTTGTTGGAATTTGCCAATTTTTATTCTGGGCTTTTGAAAATTTTAGAATTAAAGATACCCAAAATCTTAATTGGTTTTAGTTATAGGAAGTGGTTCAGTTTGTAAAGTGCTTTATCTACTCGAATTGGTGTTGCGATAAGACTGAAATCGTTTACAGCATCAAGTATTTGTGTTATTTTCTGTGTTAAAGTTATTACATATTTTATATAAATTTTGACATGTTAATTATTTACATTATTTAGATTTTGACGCATTCGTATATCCTTATTATCTAGTCTTGGTTTAGCTGGTGTTTTATAGCTCTATTATTATGTGAAACCAAATCACTGCTTGCAAGTTCAGTTGTTATAGCTTCATGGCTCAAGACCAAGCAGAAGGGTGATGGCTTCGAGTTATTGTATGATAGAGTTTTTGAAAAAGACCAATAAACTTAGCATATCTTTGAGTCAGGCCATTTCATGTCATGTTTTAGATATTTTTCTCGTGTTGTATATAAAATTACCAGTTTTAATCTTAGAGTAAGGTGTAGCTAGTGTTTTCTAGCTGTAGTATGTGAAACCAAACTGTTTACTTGCAAGTATCAATAGCGCCATTGCTCAAGGTCGGGCAGTGAGGGTGTTATTGTATGATAAACTGCAAGAAATGTTGCACATCTTTGAATCCTACATGAAAATTTCCCTTTATTGACCAAGATGGCTTATATCATCTAGTGTTTGTGTTATTTTTCTGTCATAATCTCGTGCATGTTATATATTTTATAGTAATTAGTGTTCTATAGAGTTTGGCTCATTTGTGTATCCAAGTTATATTTTGCATTACTTTTTCATGTCATTTTTAGTTGTTTCTCTCGTGTCATATCTAAAGTTGCCAGGTCTAATCTTGTGTACGTTTAGCCGGTGGTTTATAGCTTTGGCATGTAAAACCAAACCATTTGTCTGCTCTTGTATGGTCGTACGAAAAACAAGAAATGTCACACATCATTGAATCATTCATGAAAATCTTTCTCCAACTTGATGCTTGCAAATGTTTGCTTGTAATTGGCATCAATTTGCCATTACTTATGCTTTGCTTATAGTTCTCTTTCGTGAAATTAGATGTATGTGACTAGTGTTTTATCGTCACTATGGCATTTGATCTACCTGTCCAACCACATTCAGAATTTGTTTCTTAGAATCATTCCCCACTCCTAGACAGTTAAACCACCCCATTTTTTCTGGATATGAGAAAAGATCAGGGATTTGATGATTCTTGAATTCTTTAGTATCCTTTGTCCTTTGTTCCACAAGCTGTAATGAAGCAAACTTCAAAATGTATAGGACTCTAACTATGAAAATGTACAACTCAGGAAGGCTGCCATGGATTAAGTTGAAAATTGTAACCAAAAACTTAGTTTTTTATTGCAGGAAAGGTATACATGATTTCTGCGTCATTTGATTGTGAATAATATGTTATGGTCAACAGTTCCATGAATCCATGTTAATACACAATTCATGAAATCTTGTTTCAGTCATGATTCTTGTTAGCGTTCTATGATTTGGATGTTATTTCTACTATAATTATAGTATATAAGCGACAATATCATTTTCTCTTGCTTATTCTTCTCTCCGCTGCTTTAGGTTATCGTTGTAGGTTTGCAACACTGTCTGGCACCCAATATGCAAAGCCGAACCTCAACTATGCAACGAGCATTTTCAGTGTCCAAAAAAGATGGGCTTCTCAAGCTAAGACAACTGAGGATGACAACAAAATCAGCATTGGTCCTCGTAAAAGCAAAGAAGACGACGAAAATGAGAAGGATGCCGGGGTTGTTTACCACGGTCCGATTTCTTCTACAATCAAGAAAGTAAAGATGCTTTCACTTTCGACCTGCTGCCTCTCGGTATCGTTAGGCCCTGTCATTACATTCATGACTTCTCCTGATATGAATGTGATTGTGAAAGGTGCAGTAGCATCCTCTGTGATATTCCTTAGTGCTACAACAACTGCCGCACTTCACTGGTTCGTGAGCCCTTACATCCACAAAATCCGGTGGCAGCCTGGTTCAGACAGCTTTGAGGTGGAGATGATGTCTTGGTTAGCAACATATATTCCACGAACCATTAAGTTTGCAGACATCCGTCCAGCCGAGACCAACAGGCCATTCGTGACATTTAAGGCCAATGGGAACTTCTACTTTGTAGATGCTGAGCATTGCCATAACAAGGCTTTGTTGGCAAGACTCACACCCCAGAAAGCAACTCATGAGTCAGCTCTTAAGAACTTATGATTTGATCATTTGAAAGGTGGGGAATCAGGTCTCGGGAGCTCGTGAAAGTTTCATTGTTAAGACGAATGGTCTATAGGGTAGGATTATGATAAGTGCTTGAATAATAAGCCTGTTGATTACAGAGAAATACAAACTTTCATGGATTTTAAATGGAATTTCATTTTACTGCTGCTTTGCCAGTTTTGATGTAGTGAAAATTTTTGTTTGCTTGGAACTTTATTATAAATGATTAAATGACACGTTTTGTTACTGATTATTCCTATTTTAATATTTGACACCATATTAAGCTAGGCGGAGATAACCAAAGTATCTTCCCCCTCTAATATTTGTTGATATATATAGAAGTTTTAATACTTAGTGAAAACTGAAAACTTTGATATTTTATTATTTTTGATTATTTTACTTTCATTTCGTTCATCATGTTCGCATCTTGATCATTTTTGTTAAAATATATTCTACTTATTCACATATTCGTCTATTATAGTGAAATTCTTATTTTAACCCTCTCTATTTTCTTAAATAGAAATGATGGTGTGGCTAAAATGATGAGCAAAATAAATTTATTCATTTAAAAATTAGTAGGACTAAAGTGAAAATATTAATACAAGAGGCAAAAGAAGTAATAAACCTAGTTGAGAAGTTCTTATACTCCACGACATGATTAAAAGTGAAAAATTGCCTATATGTATTCAGTTTAAATAACTTAAGAACTTAATTAAAATTCTTTATTTTTAAGATAAATTATTATTTTAACCAATACCGAAATTGAGCTTTGGATTTAAAGGTAGAACATGATAATTGAATTTCCCATTCACTATACAAACAAACCTAATCAAACTCACTCAAATAGATCATTTTATTTATTATCACAAAATATCAAACTCAGCCTTAACTCGAACTACTCCTACTTAGATCCAACTCTGAAGCCGAATGATAGAAACCATCATTAACCAAACCAATTTAAATACTACTTTTGAATCTTAAATTAAATCGCCATTAAAGAAACTCAAAACGGGTTTCAAAACTGATTCTAAACTCAAGCTTCTTTCTGCTTAGACTCGACTCAATTACATACACCCTTAGTTGAGGTAAATTTTTTACTAAATAATCATTATAGTAGTACATAATCGGGGGTTGAGAGTATGAGCGGAAGGGAATATAGACTCTTTATTAACAAAAGGAAAATGTTACAAAAGAGAAAACTCAAACGGAAAGTATTTGGTAAATTACAAGATGCTATACAATTGGGCTTTCCTTCCTATTTATAGAGGAATTCTAAAAATTCTATACAATTGTATTTTGAATCCCGAACAGTATTTCTGATAAGGATCCGGCTTCTTTGTGGATGTGGTTGCTTCCACGTCTCCATCTTTTTGCATGGCTATGGTTGATTACATGTGTCATGCTTGCATTTATGACCGCTTTTGTCACTGCTTGTGTCACGGCCGCTTTTATCACTGCTTACATCATCATTATTTTAATGATGATTAAGACTTGATTAAGACTTTTTGTCTTCATCTGGATGTTTTTATCAAGCATTAATGGTTGCTTCCATCTTGCTTGCATCATCAATCTATCTTGATGTGATTAACGGTTGCTTCCATCATAATTCATCCCTCAAGATGATGAATGGTAGATATATATTGATGATAATTTTCCCATGTACTTCTGATTTGTTGCAGAATGTTAGATGGAAAATCTTCTATATTCATGTCTGCTATCTTTTTTAGCAGATTGATGCCTTCATCATTTTCTTCAATAAGATATGAATGATATGCTAATATTCTTCTTCCATCAGTTCTGAATTGATAATTTCTTTCTTGAAGAAGATATTTAGCTTTAGCCATTAAATCAACACCGGCTTGGATTTGATAACAACTTGAATTTTCTTGACACTTGTCAATTGTTTTTGCCAAGTATTCTTTATCTTCATTTACAGCTGATAGTCGGGGGCTTCCGAGCATTCTGCGAATTTCCCATATTTGATATGGCTGAAAAAATCTTTCTTTTTCAGAAATACCAATAAGAGTACTTATTTGAATATAAAAATAATAGAAAAAGTCATCATTTTTTATATTCTAGTATCTAATAATGCATGTAAAGAATATTTTTTATATTCTCTAAATTGAAAATTAATTTCAATATAAGTATAGTATTTTTAGGTTGAAAATTTGAAAAAGTACTAATATCATTTTCCCAATTTTCATTTGTTGGATAATAGTCTGTACTTTTTTATTCTATTGTTTATAGAATTTTCTAATAAAAATATTTTTCATTTTTATCGATTTAATTTTATAAGGATTTATTTCCTTCTTATAACATATTTCTAAATCTTGTTGTTCAAGACTGTTAATTCTTTTTCAACTTCTTTTCTTTTGTTAGAAAAGTTTTGACTATATAACTTATCTTATTATCTAAAATATTTTTGAGTTCTTTAGAAGATTTTCTTCTAGAAAACGACTTATAATATGACTAGAAAATTTTTATTTTCTAGTTTCCTTTGACTTGTTTATTATATTTTTCTTTTTATGCCTATGATGAGTATTAGGTTTTACACCTAACCATTCAAGTAAAGTTTTTATATTACTAGTCAACATACTGGTTGTATATTGAACTTTACTTATATCTTTAATCAAATAATCATCTGTTTGACTATCTGACTCAATTTTTCTTTTTCTATATGGATCTGGTGGTTCAGTATCCATAAGTTCTGGAATATTTATTTCTTCGTCTACTTCTTCAGATGAAGTGGTTTCTTCATTAGAATTATAAGTTGAGACTTTTATGTCTTCATCCTGATCTGTTGAAGTTTTTTCTTCATCAGATTGTTTCTTATATAATTCTGTTTTTTCAGAATTACTCGAACTACTACTATCATCATATTTTAACATATAATGATAATTAAACATACTAAAAGATCTTTATGTTTTTCATAAAGTTCTTCAATTAGTTTTAAATATTCAACTCTTTCTAGTTGATCATTACTAGTAGTAAATTTTTCTTTCCAATGTTCTATAAGTGTTTTATAAGATGGAAATCATATTCGTGTATCATCTTTTTACGTTTTTTATGTTTTTATAATTTTTAACATAGATGACAACTCATCGATGAAGTGTTTTCTTCATCGATAAAACAAAAATATGATCTTGACTATTACCGTAATATAAAGGACCTAAATTTACATCGGACTCGATATTATTATTTAAAACACGATCTAGTTTATTATTAACACTAGTTAATATTTCTTTAGACTCATGGTTTAAGTCTAAATCTTTTATATTACCTAAGTTATTTATTTTTTCTTCTACAGAACTTACTTTACTAAATAACCTACCAAAATAAAAAGAAGTCATATCAACAAGACTATTAATACCCTTACTCAGAGATGAAACGTTGTTTTCGTTTCTAGAGTCTATATGCGTAATATGATCACAAGTTTTATCTTTAAATTGACACTCGATTTGCTCCATAATGTTTGTCTCGAGTACCTAAGACCGGCCTGTTATCCTAACGTCTTCACACAACGCCTAACGTCCTCCCTGGACTCAACGGCAACAAGAAGACAGATAAACAGATATGGGTTTTGAAACAAACAACTGTAAAACAAACAGAAATGTAAATCAAAGACAAAAACTTACAATAAATATTACGATATTATTTCTCCAGAAACTTGTTACACCGGCACCTCTGATACCAATCGGGGGGGTTGAGAGTATGAGCGGAAGGGAATATAGACTCTTTATTAACAAAAGGAAAAGGTTACAAAAGAGAAAACTCAAAAGGAAAGTATTTGGTAATTTACAAGATGCTATACAATTGGGCTTTCCTCCCTATTTATAGAGGAATTCTAAAAATTCTATACAATTGTATTTTGAATCCCGAACAGTGTTTCTGGTAAGGATCCGGCTTCTTTGTGGATGTGGTTGCTTCCACGTCTCCATCTTTTTGCATGGCTATGGTTGATTCCATGTGTCATGCTTGCATTTATGACCGCTTTTGTCACTGCTTGTGTCACGGCCGCTTTTGTCACTGCTTACATCATCATTGTTTTAATGATGATTAAGACTTGATTAAGACTTTATTTTATAAGTAAAGAATATCCAGCTATAAAATTTAGATTGGATCATGAACCGTTTGATATAACAAGTATCGAATGGGGATTTGTTAGAGAAATAGTAGTACAAAATCTTTCTGTTCATCTTTTAAAAGATTTTCCAGCAGTTGTTAAATCTTTACTACAAACCATCATAAAAATGATGATTTTTTCTATTATTTTTATATTCAAATAAGTACTCTTAAAGAAAGAATAACTTTACATTGTTTGCAAAGTAAAGTGGCTAAACAAGTCAAAAATAAGTTAAGTCATAAATATTGTTCTAAAATTTTAGAAAATGAATGGGAATTTGGGTGTAAACAAATATATCCCAACACTTATAAAAACGTAAAAATATAGATTAAGAAAATGGAAACTAGGTAATAAAAATTCTCGGTAAAAATCAAAAAGTGGTTAGGAAAAAGACTTTCAAACCAAAGAAAGAAATTTGTAAATGTTTTATTTGTAATGAAGATGGTCATGTAGCTAGTAATTGTCCTAATAAAGGAAAAAATGCTAGAAAAATAATAAAAAGTCTTGAAGAACAAGATTTAGAAATATGTTATCAAATGGAAACAAATTCTGAAGAAATTTTATATGAGTTAATATTAATCAACCATAGCCATGCAAAAAGATGGAGACGTGGAAGCAACCACATCCACAAAGAAGCCGGATCCTTATCAGAAACACTGTTCGGGATTCAAAATACAATTGTATAGAATTTTTAGAATTCCTCTATAAATAGGGAGGAAAGCCCAATTGTATAACATCTTGTAAATTACCAAATACTTTTCTTTTGAGTTTTATCTTTTGTAACATTTTCCTTTTGTTAATAAAGAGTCTATATTCCCTTCCGCTCATACTCTCAACCCCCAATTATAAATATTCCAGAACTTATGGATACTGAACCACCAGATCCATATTGAAAAAGAAAAATAGAATCAGATAGTCAAACAGATGATTATTTGATTAAAGATTTAAGTAAAGTTCAATATACAACCAATATGTTGACTAGTAATATAAAAATTTAGCTATTAATGAGAAAATCCTAAAAATAGAGAATGTATTAATAAAACTTCACTTGGATGGTTAGGTGTAAAACCTAATACTCATCATAGGCATAAAAAGAAAAATATAATAAACAAGTCAAAAGGAAACTAGAAAATAAAATTTTTTTGGTTATATTACGATCGGTTTTCTAGAAGAAAAACTTCTAAAGAACTTAAAGATATTTTAGATAATAAAATAGATTATATAGTCAAAACTTTTCTACCAAAAGAAAAGAAGTTGGAAAAAGAATTAAAAGTCTTGAAGAACAAGATTTAGAAATATGTTATCAAAAGGAAACAAATCTGAAGAAATTTTATATGAGTTAATATCGAAATGAGATTACGATAGTAACGATGAATATATATTTATGTTTAATATAGGAAGAAGTTCTAATAATTAATTAGAAGAAATTCAATCTGAAAAACAATATATTAAATTAGGAAATTTAATCGGAGAAGAAAAAGACTTTTCTGATGAAATGATAGAAAAGATTAATAAAAATCATAAAAAGGATCATGGAGATAATACAAATGAAAAACAATTTAAAATGATATAAAATATTGATTAAACCATTCAAGAAGAATCCAGGAAATGAGCTAAAAAGTTTCGAGAATGATATAATGGAAAATAAGAGCACATAAAAGACATCATTTAAGCCTCACCACCGTCTATCAAGAACCCAGTTCTGTGAAGATCCTCCAGAAGACGGTGACAACTTAAAACGATAACCATCAAAACATGTAACTATAGTTCGGATTAAGGACACAACTAAAGTTCTATTGTAGTCACTACAATAGAGGTTTTTTGAATCACCCAAAATTTGTTCGGTTCACTTCTTCTTGGCAGCGGACTTGGTTACCTTGGCTCCAGTTGGATCCTTCTTCTCCACATTCTTGATGACACCGACAGCAACTGTCTGCCTCATGTCTCTCACAGCGAAACGACCGAGTGGGGGATACTCGGAAAAGGTTTCCACAACCATGGGCTTGGTGGGAACCATCTTAATCAATCCAGCATCGCCGTTCTTCAAGAACTTGGGCTCCTTTTCAAGCTCCTTACCGGATCGTCTATCGATTTTGGTCAAGATTTCTGAAAACTTGACAGCAATGTGGGAGGTGTGGCAATCAAGGACAGGAGCATATCCGTTTCCAATCTGGCCAGGATGGTTCATGATGATGACTTGGGAGGTGAAGTTGGCTGCCTCCTTTGCTGGATCATCCTTTGAGTTAGAAGCAACGAATCCTCGCTTGAGATCCTTGACAGCAACATTCTTAACATTGAAACCGACATTGTCACCAGGAAGAGCCTCGGAAAGAGCCTCATGGTGCATTTCAACGGATTTAACTTCAGTGGTTAATCCCGAAGGACCGAAAGTAACAACCATACCTGGCTTGAGGATACCAGTTTCAACACGACCCACTGGGACAGTTCCAATACCACCAATCTTGTAGACATCCTGAAGTGGGAGACGAAGGGGCTTGTCAGAGGGTCGCTTGGGCTCATTGATCTGGTCAAGAGCCTCGAGCAGAGTTGGACCCTTGTACCAATCAAGGTTGGTCGATCTCTCAATCATGTTGTCACCCTCAAAACCAGAGATAGGGACGAATGGAATCTTCTCAGGGTTGTAACCAACCTTCTTCAAGTATGAAGAAACCTCCTTCACGATTTCATCGTACCTTGCCTTTGAGTATTTGGGAGTTGTGGCATCCATCTGTATAGAACAGAACAATTAGAAAAAAAAACAAACCAAATAATAAAACTCTGTATTAATTAAGAAGAAGAAATTCTACCTTGTTGCAACAACAAATCATTTGCTTCACACCAAGAGTAAAGGCAAGCAAAGCATGTTCACGTGTCTGCCCATCCTTTGAAATACCAGCCTCGAAACCTCCAGTGGTGGAGTCAATGATAAGGACAGCACAGTCAGCCTGAGAGGTACCAGTGATCATGTTTTTGATAAAGTCACGATGTCCGGGAGCATCAATGACAGTGCAATAGTATTTGGTGGTCTCAAACTTCCACAAGGCAATATCAATGGTAATACCACGCTCACGTTCTGCTTTCAACTTGTCAAGCACCCAAGCATACTTGAATGACCTCTTGTTCATCTCAGCAGCTTCCTTCTCAAACCTTTCGATCACACGCTTGTCGATACCACCAAGCTTGTAGATCAAGTGACCAGTGGTGGTCGACTTTCCAGAGTCGACATGTCCTATAACAACAATGTTGATGTGAACCTTCTCCTTACCCATTATGCACTGTTAGCTAGGATCTGCACTAACATTATTAAACAAAATTAAACAGAAACAAAGAACAGATTAAAACGGGATCTTAATATTTACTTTAGCCTCGTCAACATGGGGGAATTACAACTGAACGAAAGACTCAAATTCTAATATCAATGCTAATATGCAATTCCATGTAATAGCAAAGCCATGCAATTTATCTTTCAAACAAACATTTTAATTTTTAATTACTTCAATTCATGTTTGAAATATTGAAAAAAAATAGAAGATGCAGTATTCAAACGATACCTATACCAAAAGAAATACAATGATTTTACTTTCATATATAACAATTATAATAGATTCCAAGATTCACTTTTGACTATTAGTAATTTTATGCAAAAAAAAAAGAAGAAGAAAAACAAAAGATTAAAACAAAAACTCTAAATAGTCTACTAATTTTATATAATTATATCAAACCTAACAAACAATACAATGATTCCAGTCTCACAGTTTAACGTACACACACACAAAAAGAGGAATGATTTGATTAATGACTGAACTAATGGAAATTATTATCTCAACAAAATCTAATAACAAATTTACTTTATAAAAATTCATATAAAACAAAAAAGTCAATACAACGAACTTAAAAGAAAAGGAAAAATCTCATAAAATTATTAAATAAATCTTCGACTGTTATCATTACAATGAATCTAGCAAAATATAACAGATTCAAATCACAAACGAATTGAAGCAAAAAAAGGAACTACATAATTCAAAAAATAAACATCATATAGATCTTCGAAATTAAAATAAAAATGCAAATAAAATCCTAAAACATCAAATTAAAAAAGAAGGAAACAGTAACCACGAACAAAACGAAAGATTCAAAATCCAGGAAATACAAACAAATGGATTAAATCATAAAAATAAACATCATATAGATCTTCGAAATTAAAATTAAAATGCAAATAAAATCCTAAAACATCAAATTATAAAAAGAAAAAAGAAGAGGAAACAGTAACAACGAACAAAACGAAAGACTCAAAATCTAGGAAACACAAACAAAAGAATTAAATCACAATTCAAAAATAAACATCATATGGATCTTCGAAATTAAAATAAAAATGCAAATAAGATCCTAAAACATCAAATTATAAAAATAAAAAAGGAAACAGTAACCACGAACAAAACGAAAGAATCAAAATCCAGGAAACAAACAACAAATGAATTAGTAGATAAAAAAAACTGAAAACGACTTCAGTAAACTTAAGATCTAAGAATCGAACCTTAGAGGAAACAGAGAGAGAGAGAGAGAGAGAGAGAGAGAGTTGAAGCTAAAACCCCAGCGGCTGATAAGGGTTTTTGCGTTAGACTGTCGTTTCAGTTTTATAAGCCACAAAGTTTCGAACATCTTTTGTTTCCCTAAAATACCCTCATTTAAGATCCATTTTGACAGTTATGTCCTTCAATTTTTTCACTTGCATGGGGCATGACGTGAAAATAGATAGCAAAAAGTTTTTGTATGGGTGCTAATAAATTTTTGTTGAATATAATTTAGTTATGGAAATAGATAAATAATTTTTAAGTAAAGATAAATAAATTTATTGAATATATTATAATATTATAATGTTTACTCGATCTATTATAATATTCTATATTTAATGAAAATTGCACGAGCATAAGTTTTATACGAGTTAATACAGGTTTTTAGTTGAAGGTTTTCAAAGTCCTTTTAACCACCAATTGATATGTTTTAGACTTAAATTTTAGAGTTTTATATTACTTACAAGTTTATTTAAGATATTAAATATTTATTTCATTTAATTAGATATTCAATTATATAAAATTTGTAAAACTAAATATTTAATTAGTTTTAAGAGTGTTTAATTTTTTTTTGTTTATTGATTAAATAAAGTTTCATCATAAATTAAATTGTTAGTGCAAAATTTTATATTATTAGACACAATATTTCTAAAAATTCAAATTTGAGTGCAATCATTTACCGGGTTGTTTTGTGAATTACAAGAGGACAAAGCAACAGTAATGCCACTCATACGATTCGAACTCAAACCACATTTGGAATGATAAACACCCTAACAATCAAGTCAACGTACAAAGATCCATTTAATCTAGAGTTCATTAAGGATTGCCTAAAATAAATTATTTATCTTTTGATTAATTCCTTTAATTTAATTCTATTCTTTTGAATTGTTTTTAGCCCTTTCCCCTATAAATTAAAAAATAATAATAACTTTTTTTCTCTTACCGAAACTCTCCCGGTTAGATGCGCAAACCAAAAGTAAAATTTTTGGGCCAAATTACAATCAATGGCCATAAAACTTTATTCTCTTATCAATTTGATCCTCTTTCAATTCTTTTTTCTTTAATTTGTAATTCCAACTTCTTGAATTCTTGTGTGCTAGATGTTGGGTTTCCGCATCAAAGCGGAGCTTGCTTCTATGGAGAAATCTAAGACATCTATTGTTGCGTAAATGTTGAGATTTTTCGAACTAAGGCTTTGTTTGGTAGAATGGAAATAAAATTGGAAAGATAGAAAATTGAAGGGGTAGAAAATTAAAAGGATGGAAAACATAAATCTTCTTTCCATAGATATGCTTGATGGAGAGGAAAAATGAAAATAAAATTATATTTTCTTTCCACCCAATAATTAGTATAGTTGAAAAATAGAAGGAAATAAAATAAAACATTTGAAAAATGATTAATTTTGAACTAATATATACATCTCTCTCATTTTCTCTATCCTAATCATTCCAATTTGGAAGGATTGATTTTTATACATCGGGATAAAAAATAGTTATCCTTCTTTTTTTTTTTTCCTCTCACTTTTCTTCCCAACCAAACATACTTAAAATTTATTTTCCTTTTACTTAATTCTCTTCTCCCTCCTCCCAACCCTTCACTTTTCACTCAACTAAGCACACCCTAAAGCTCGATTGTTTGAGGAGGTCCCTAAGCTTGTTAAGGAGGTTTACTTTTTTGCTTAAAAAGGTGGAAAAATAAAGAAAGAAGAAAAGAAAAAGGGAAGTTAAAGAAAAAATTAAATTGTTTAAAAAGAAAAAGTAGAGAGGACTAGCACTATAATTTGACCTAATATTTTTCTTATTCACAAATTGATAATATTAATAATCATATAATGATTTAAAAGAGCAAAACATAGTTTTAGTCAAACATAAGTGATTAATCTAAGTTCCTCTGACCTTCCTGACACATGGCACACACCTATCATGCTTCCCTTTTCTTTAAGAAAAAGTATAAAAATGCTTAAATTTTAATTATGGTTCTTCTAATTTGCTTAAATTTAAGATTTAGTCTTTATATTTTAATTTTATTATAATTTGGTATTAATTAATTTAATATTTTATAATGTTATTACTTAGCTAAATATTTAATGGCGTTAACTTTTAATTAAAATATTACATAATTATATATAATTTAAAAGTGTATTTTAAATCTAAAATGTCCAAAGATTTAATTATTGTACCTATATATAAAAGAAAGGTCTTTCCTTCCTCAAGTTGACATGTGGCACACACTCACCATACTCATTTTCCTTTCTTTTTCATTTTGGTCCTTTTAATATGTTGAAATTTAAGATTTATTTTTATATTTTAATAATTAATTTAAATAATCAATATCGTCAAATTTTCAATTAAAATGTTACATAAATATATATAATTTTAAAACGATTTTTAGATCTAAAAATACAGGAATACATCTATATATATAGAAAGGACCCTTTGAACCTTCCTGTATTGGCACATGCTGCATTATGGTGGGGTTTTTATTTTATTTTATTTACATTATATAAAAATGATTAAATTTTAATTTTGATCCATCTACTATGCTTAAGTTTATGATCTAATCTTTATATTAATTTCTAACATAATTTGGTCTCTATATTTTTATAATGTTATTAACCAGTCTAAATAATTAATATTGTTAAGTTTTCAATTAAAATGTTGCGTGATTATATATGATTTGAAAATTGATTTTTAAATTTAAAAAGTTGAGGGATTAAACTTTTGACAATAAATGTATGTCTAAATTCCAATTGTACGAAGTGTATAGAGAGTTAGAGTTATGGTTTTTTCAACTGGACTAGACCGGTCGATCTGACTTATTGGATCAGGAACTAGATAGAGTATCGATTCGAAGAGAGGCATTAGATTAATTGACCCGTAAATTGGTACGGACCGGTTGAACTAGATTTTTATTTTTTAAAATATTTTTATGAACTTTTAATAATTTAATTAATTGAACTATACAAACTTATGGCCTGACCAACCTATCAGTTAGGTTTTGAAAACGTTGTTTAGAGTATATTTTAATCTTTAAAGTTTTAGCTTATAAATTGATAGAAACAAATAATCAAATCTAGCGCGAAGCATGGGTGGATCATGTTTTGACCTTCCTCATGCCGACACATGGCACACACTCACTGTGCTCTCTTTTTTTTTCGTTTTATAAAAATGCTTAACTATTAATTTTGGTCCTTCTAATATGGTTAAATTTGAGATTTAATCTTTATATTTTAATTTCTAATATAATTTAATTTTTAATGTTATTAATTAGTTTAATATTTTATGATGTTATTAATTAGTTAAATAGTTAATATAGTTAACTTTTCAATTAAAAATTACGAGATTATATAGAATTTAAGAGAGTATTTTTAAATCCAAAAAGTAGGGGGATTAAATTCTTATTTGTATATATAAAAGGAAGGTCAAATTGGCCTTCCTCATACTGACACGTGGCATACATTCGCCATGCTAATGTTTTTTCATTTTATAAAAATGATTAATTTTCATTTTTGGTCCTTCTAATGAGTTTGAATTTGAGATTTAATCGTTATATTTTAATTTCTAACATAATTTGGTCACTATATTTTTATAATGTTATTAATTAGTTCAAACAGTTAATATTGTTAACTTTTCAATTAAAATGTTACATGATTGTATATAACTTGAAAGCGGGGTTTTAAATCCAAAAAGTAGAGGTATTAAATTCTTGAAAAATAGAAGTAAAAGGACTGAATTTCAAATGTATGACGTGTAGAGACTTAGAGTCATGGTTGTTTGAATCGAACCGTTCGGCTAGATTAGAAACCTGCTTGGATATTAGTTTGAAGAGAGGCATTAGACCGATTAACTTGCAAATTTGTATTGACCGGTTGAACCGGGTTAAAAATAGATTGAACTAGTTTTTGTTTTTAGTGATTTATTTAACTAAACCATACAAATTAATGGCCTAACCAATTGGCCACTGGTTCGATTCTAAAAACCTTAGAGTATACTTCAATCTTCAAACATACATATAAATAATCAACCTAGAGCGCAGGGGCGAAGGCAAAAAAATTTTTTAGAGGGTCGAAATTAATTTTTAATTTTTAATAGCCTATATATTTATAATTTTAAATGATTAAATCAAATTTTTATTATTTTTAAGGGGTCAAAGTGTAATTTTAATTTTACTAATTTAAAATTTTAAAATTTCTAAAGGTCTTAAATAGACAATTTTTCATTTTAGGAGGGGCCTGCCAACCCCCTAGATATGCCACTACCAGCGCAAAACATGGGTGAACCATACTAGTAGATATTAAACGTAAGGCATATTACCAAAATAGCCCCTTAACATTTGGCTATTTGATCACTTTGGTCCTTTATCTTTTTTTTGGAGCACTTTAACTCCTAATGTTTATTTTTTTGCCAAATTGATCTATTCTTAACGAACATGCTGAAGTGGTCGTTAGTTGACTAATGATTAACATTAACCGTTGATGTGGTGGTCCAAATGTAATTAAACGCTAATGTGGCACTATTTTGTCTTATATGCCATGTCAATAAGTGATTTTAAACTTATTATCTTTTTGAAATATAAAATTATTAAAATTATTATATTATTTTTTTGAAATATAAAAGTATTAAAATTATTAATTTCCAATTTCCACAGTTCCTTCTTCCCCATTATTTTTATTTCTATTGTTCACCATCATCATTGTTGTCTCCATTCACCATCGCTATTGTCCAACGCCGTTCAAGCCGCCTTGCTCTAGAATACTGTCTTCTTTCCCTTCTTTCAAGTTCTCCAGTTTGTTTTCTCAAAAAACTCTTTGAAAACCTCAAAATCCATCCTTGAGCCTCGACTTTCCTTGTCTCCGATCTTCTTTTCCGTTCATCAGATGACCTCCATTTTTTAATATGTATTTCCTTTCGTTGAGCTCTTTTTTCTCACCGTTCAAGTAATCGAACAAACACCTGGAAACCTTCCGACAATCTAGCCTTGTTTATTTGTTGGGTTTAAGACTTATATTTTTTTAACTGCTAGTTTTATTGTCTAGTTCTATTTAGTTATTGTATTGTGGGGGGTTGTAACAACCCGTTTTCAGTGAAATCATAACAGTGATTTTGGGACCACAAATCTGAGGTCAGAAGAAAATTTATTGTAATATTAATTTTATGGTCTACATTATGATAGAAATATCGTATAAAAATTTCATTAAAAAATTTTACCGATTACATGTCTAATTTGATGAAAAGGACCAAATTGCACAAAGTGAAAAAGTTGAATTATAGTATCTTAAGGTATCAAATAGCTATGTAATTTAAAATTGGAGGTCCTTATATGGAAAATATACCATTTTGAGGAGTTAGTAGATAAGGATGATTATTCTTCATTGGAAATTAAGAAATTATTAAGGTTAATTTTGGAAAGATGATAAAATAATGATGATAAATGAAAACAAATTAAAATATAATCATTTTCATCATCTTTCCTAAAACAAAATACATGGAAACCGTAGCCATGGATGTTGAGTTCAAGTAAGCTATTTTTGCTTAATTAGGTATGTATTCTTGTCTCGTTTTTATGTTTTCGAGATCGTAATAGCTTAATCTAGCTATCTCGGGGATTGATTTGCAAAACTATTTGTAACAGCCTGATTTCGATCCTAATCAGAATAGTGGTTTTGAAACCACAAATCCGAGTAAAAAAATTTAAATATTATTTTCTGTGTTTATAATTTGTGAATTAATATGTATGAAAATTTTGTGATTTAATTTTACTGTTTGTGTGCTTAATTTGAAAAAAAAGACTAAATCGCATAAAGTGTGAAAGTTCTATTTTACAAGCTAAAGGTGTCTAAAAGCTATAGAATATTAATTTGAGGTCCCTAATGTGCAATTAGGCCTTTTTTAGGGTGGTGGTCGGCCATAGGGACAAAGAAAAGATTTGGTCAATTGGTTAGGTAAAAATTTGGTGACTAAATTGATTTTTATCGTAAAATAAAGAAAAGAGTGATACTATCTTTTCTTCTCCACCTTCACCACCAAAAATTAGCAGCAAAATAGGGGTTTGAGAGCTTAAAAATTTTAGCAAACTATTCTCCTTACAAGTAAGTGTTTTGATGATCATTCTTTGATAATTTTTGTACTTTTGGAACCCTTGTAGCTTGAGCTAGCTAATGATAGGACTATTTTGCAAAATGGTTGGAAGTCTAGGGTTTTTCCATGTGAACCTTTATGTTGGTTGCTGCATTTTTATGGAAGAAAATGAGTCTTAGTTGTTAAATAAACAACTTTTGTGAAAGGTGTTACCATGAAAACACCTAAAAGGACCTTTTTGTAAAGGTTATAAAATAGGTGTTAAATATGTGAAATAAATGACATGTATGAACTTATATGAGTCTAGGGAATATTCGGCCAAGCAATAGTGTGGTCAAATTTGAAATATTTTGTATTTTGTGAAATAGGGACTAAATTGTGAAAAATGTGAAATCTCAAGGGCAAAAGTGAAATTTACTTATTTATGCGTTTTTGACTGAATTGAATGAAATTATGTTTGAATGGTTTAATTTGAATATGTTTAGATCAAGAATTAAAGAAATCGGACTTGGATCTGGGGAAAACAAAAGTCGTCGATTAATCATTCCGTTCCGGTTTATCGTTGTCTGAAGCAAGTTTATAAGCAAATAGATGATATAAATTCTAAATAAATATTAGTTATATATATGCTGAAATGAAAACATGCAAATATATAAATATGTAGCCGAATGTGTTTAAGTTCAGGTAACAGAAATAGACGTGGATGTGATTTACCAATATTTAGCACTGAGTGTGCGAGTATGGAACATATATGGCTATACGAATGGCACTAAGTGTGAGAAAATAAAACGACGATGTTGAATAACGGGCACTAAGTGTACGAAACAAAAATGGCGATGTCAAATAACGGGCACTAAGTGTGCGATACCAAGATCAATTTGGTTAAATAAGAGAGAACACTAATTGTGCAACGACATTATAGCTTCGACAAATTATTTAGCACAAATTGTGCGGATCTAATGAATAATGAATGTGACATTTTAGATCAAAGAAATCGATATTTGGATCAAGTACGGGGAAATGTCAATCAAAATGATCGATTCGCGTTGAGGTAAGCTCATATGGTTAGTTTATAGTGATCGATTATTAAATTTGGATTGAGATGATGTATTATTTTATATATATTTGTTATCTAATCATAACTTTATACAAGTATGAGATTAGATTGAAGAATCAATCGTGAGAAATGCAGGGTCAAGTACATTCGTACTACAACTCGTAATGAATTGACGGAAAAGACTATGGTTGGATCATGGCAGTGAGTGTGCTAGTGTAAGACCATGTCTGGGACATGGCATCGACACAGACCGATGAGTGCTAGTGTAAGACCATGTCTGAGACATGGCATCGGCATGGACAGAGGAGAGTCAGTGTAAGACCATGTCTGGGACATGACATCGTCTCGAGATGAGTGCCAGTGTAAGACCATGTCTAGGACATGGCATCGGCACTGATATGTGATCCCATGTAAGACCATATCTGGGATATGGCATTAGCGTCCTACCAGGTGTATGAGATATTCTGAACATCCCTAATATTACAAGTAGTTCAACAGGAAATTCAAGGAGTATGCTCAAGATAAGTAAGAGTAGGATATGTGATTATTATGACTAGGCATAGGTATGTATACGAGACTCATAAATAATGTGCTCAGATTATGATGCATAATTGATAAGGATGCAAACGAGTAAGATGTGTCTATGATCACTTGATTGTTATGTGCCAAGATATAATATGTTTTGGTGTAAGTGTGTATAAATGAAAGTGAACACAAAGAATTAATGAATAAGTGAAATTGACATTAAAACAGTTGTGGGCAGCAACATTAGTATAACTTTGAAAAATCACCAAAAATGGTGAAAATTGAATTAGAGACTGGGTAAGATATGAAATTAAATCTTAATGAGTCTATTTTTTCATAAAAGAAACAGAGTAAGCAAAAGAAGTGTGAATTATGATATATTTGAATTTTAGTGAGATAGGGTTAGAATGAGTTTTGGAATCCCCTATTCCAATTTTGAAAAATCATTAAAAATTGTACAAAAATAATTATGGAGTATAATTTATATGCTTGAAATACTTAATAAGTCTATTTTCAAGTGAAATAAACGATAACATCATATGATTTTTTTACGAGGAGAAAATTGATTCGTAGTGAAGAAGTGTCAAAACTGTTGGACAGCAAAATAGGGGTAAATTTAATGAATAAACTGTATCAATTGGCTACACCAAAAATTTTGAAATTTCTATGGTAATAAATTTTATGAGTCTAGTTTCAGGGAAAATTAACAGTTCTTCATTCGGAGATCTGTAGCTCAAGAAATAAATAATTTAGTGACAATGACTCAAGTAGACAGATTAATGTGAACATTAGTAATAAGGTGTAAGCATGTGATATAATGATTATATCATCTGAAGAAATTATTGTGAGGATTTGTCCACTAGAGGTGATCATGGTCCGGGTAGCCCGACTCGGCCCGACGGCCCTCCCGAAAAATAGGAGGGTTCGGGTAAAAATATAGGCCCGAAATATGGGTTTGGGTAAAAAACGAGGCCCGTTTTAAAAACGGGCCGGGCCTCGGGTGAAAATTTTTTGGCCCGGACCCGGCCCGACCCGGACCAAATTTATATTAAATATATAAATATATTTTATAGTTTTTAAAATATCTACTTTTAAGTCTTAAGTTAAATGTTTTTAATTTTGTTTCACTTCCGTCTTCCACCACCTATCGTGCCCTCCTCCCTTTTTTCCCAATTCCAAAATACCGATCCTCCTCCAGTCCACAGATCCTCCTCCAGTCCACCGATCCACCTTCGATCCTCCGCCCAATTTAAGGTAAATGGAGCTCTATTTTGAGAATAATTTTGTCAAAATAAACCATTCACAATCGTTGTATTTTGCTTAATTTTTGAGTCTGAATCTTTTAAGAAATCATTAACAATGGATCCCTTGATGATTCCCTTCCATTTTCTGTCTGTTTGTTTCTGGTTAATCTGGGTAACTTCATTTTCTGTTTGGCTGTATTTTGCTTAATGTTTACTAATTAGTAATTGTATTGATCTCTTTTTCTGGAATTTGGTGCGAGTACCAAATGTGGATATTTTGCCAAATTCTTTTTTTAAGTTTCTGTTTCTGTCTGTATTAATGCGAGTACCATATTTCTGCTTAATGTTTGTTTCTGACTTTCTGTGTGTTTCTTTTTTTAACATAGACTTCAATAATTAATGGATTTGGCAAGATGTGGTAGTGTTTTTCTTATGATGTTGATTTGGTAATTGGTATTTCATTTTCTATATATATAAAATCGTTCATTAAGTAAAGAAAATAATTGATAGAAATATGTAGGAAATTCTTATCTAATATTGTTGAAAAAGTAACTTAGTTAATTTCAGAATAAATTGAACAGTTTAATTCTTATACTATTAAAAATAAGCGGACAAGAACGATTGATGATAATGTTAACTATTTGCATTATATGTTAACTATAGCACTATTTAGTTGTTAGAGACTTGTTTGAAAAGTCGTTCCTTTCACACTTTGCATTAATTAATATATAAAACGTGTTGGCCAAAAATTATATACAAAAAATTGTTCTTAATTTTTTTTAAGTAAACAAACAATACAGACTATTTTTTTTAGTGATACACTTAACAACTAGATTTATTTAAGAGTCAATTGGTATAACTTGTTAATCCGGGTAACTACATTTTCTTCTTCTTCCATTTTCTGTTTGTTTTTGTCTTTATTTTGCTTAATGTTTACTAATTACATTGATCTCTTTTACTGGAATTTGGTGCGAGTACCAGATACGGATATTTTGCCGAATTCTGTTTTTAAGTTTCTGTCTGTATTTTGCTTAATGTTTGTTTGATGTTTCTGTCTGTTTCTTTTTTTAACATAGACTTCAATAGTGACATTAAGCTAGATTGTTTTAGATGAGCTGTTATGTATGTTACTTGCAGTTTCTAGTTATTTTTAATTGAAAAGAGTTTAGTTGAGGAGTAGGAAATAGGCAACACTTATTTGATGAAGGGTGTTAAAATACTTGAGTCATATTATGACAGTATAATTGTGCAAGCTCCAATATAGTGGTTGGAGTTGATATTGTCATATCACAATGAAGATCTCAGAATTTTGAAATTGCATGGATTCGACTTTAATGAATTTATTATAATGTTTATTGAGATCACAAGCTTAGTTTTTTTCATTTAATCTCATCTTTTTTTTTGTTTTTGCTTTGTTTAATTGCAGAAACAAGTGACATTGAAATCAATTTGGCTTACCATAGCTTCCTTTCCCGTAAGCTTTCATTTACATTTTCCTTTTAGAATTTAATTTGATTTTCTTTTATTTTACTTTGTACAACATTTTGCAATTAAATGCAGGATTAGCAGATTTTGTAGATGATAATTTGTGTCCTTATCTCAAAAGATTGTTATGATTATTGATTCCTCTGAAAAAGAAGTGAACTACCAAAATATTGGAGGGAAAGAAAATTTTGATTAAATTATGGTAATGTTATGCTAATATTGTTTATCTACTAGTAGGAAAATAATGGGATTGAGAAATAGAGATGCTTCTATTCATGAATTTGGATTGGATTTATGCAGTTTGAATTGGAAAATAATTGTTCTTAGCAGATGAAAGATCATAGAAATATTTGTTTTTTGATTAAAACTGATTTATTTTTTATAGAGCATGTAATTTGCATTTAATTGAAGCCTAGATGAAATTGATTTATTTTTTATGTACCACCTTTTATTTTAAAAAACGGGCCGGGCCCGAGCTTAGTATTTTTTCCCCGGGCCGGGCCTGGACAAAATTTCAGGCCCATATTTCGGGCCGAGCCGGGCCCGGGCCTAGAATGCGGGCTGATTTTTTTCTCTGGGCCCGGTCCGGCCCATGAGCACCTCTATTGTCCACACAAGTTTATTAATTTCTTATTATTTGCGTATGAACTTACTAAGCATTTATGCTTACTTCCCTTCTCTTTTCCTTTGCCTTGTAGTATCCTCTTTTTCTTTGCCTTGTAGTATCGCCAAGTTTGCTTGGGGATCGATGGACGTTGGAGATTTGCTCACACTATCAATTGGAATACTTGGTATATCTAGATACATTAATTTTTGGGTTATGGCTTGTATAGTAGGCTTGGTCATTTTGTCATATATGTCATATTTCTTATAGATTAAAATGTGACCCCTGTTTTGACAAAAAATTTTCTAAATTTTCCCAAAAGTTTCCAAAGATCTCGGTTTAGTCCTGAACCATCCTAAAGGATGTTTTGGGCTTTATAAGCCCATATAAGAGACAAAATGCATTTGTTAGAAAAGTTTTAAATATGACGAAATTTTATGACCTGGTTTTACATGTGTAAGAAATTTTAAGTTTGGTAACGCCTCATACCCCATTCTGGCGTTGGATACGGGTAAGGGGTGTTGCACTATTAAATTTTTAGGGTTTTCCCATGGATTAGTATAGTTGAATTATGAAGTTTTGTGGTAGAAAATGAAAGGTTGTTGATAGATAATCAACTTTTGTAAAGAGAATTTTGATGAAATTATGATTTAGGGACTAAATTGAAAAGATGGAAAATTCATAGAAAAATTCTAAATTTTATGAAATACATGAGCTACTATTGTTATATATGAAAATCATTTAGGCTTGGAATAAGGATTAAATTGTATGAATTTCATTTTTTGAGCCTAGGGACAAAATCATAATTAATTAAAAGTCTATGGGAAAAATAGTAATTTTGCCAAAGATGTGTATTGGACTGAATTGAATGTGAATTTTATTAAATTGAGCTAAATTCATTCGTATAGATCCAGATAGACCTAGTACGGAATTGGATCGAGGAAAGGAAAAAAGTATCAGATTAGTAGCTTACAAATCTACGAATACTTGTCAAGGTAAGTTCATGTAACTAAATTGTATATTTATGTGTTAAATTGAATGATATGTATGTGAAATGTATAATTGTCATGTATAAGTACTGATCACATATCAGACAAGTACTAAATCATTAAGGGTTCCCAAATTGGTTGTGGTCTTGCATGTGTTGCGGACATACCACAGCTAGCAAGAGCGTCCTGTTATTTAGCTCTTATGAGCATCCCGTTATATGGCTCTCATGAGCTTCCCGATTAATGGCTTTCTTGAGCTTCCCGTTTATGGCTCATATGAGCTTCCCGATAATTGGCTCGCAAGAGCTTCTCATTATATAGTTCATATGAGCTTCTCGTTACATGACTCGGAAGAGCTTCCTGATTACATGCTTGTATGGGCATACTTATATATGAATTATCAGATTACAGATTTGTACACTTCTTGTGTACTACCCGTGTATCCAACAATATTTTAAATGGTTCAACGGACAAAGTTCTGATATAAGACAATATGAATTCGAGACGAATTATTAACTGTATATACTTGACATACATGGATATGATTTGTACATGCTATATGTACACATGATGTGGAAGTATATATATATGGAAATTTGATTATTGTTGAGCTCATTCATGATTCTTGATATTCATAAGAAATACATGACTAACATGGTTGATGATGATAAGTGTTTAGGCTATTGGCCAAATTGCTTTGGATATATCTTGTTTGCTTACCTTAAATGTAAATAAATGGTAAGTTAAATTCCATGTTATACGAACTTACTAAGCTTAAATGCTCACTTTGTTTTATTTCCCCTGTTTTATAGTAACTTGAAAACTCGTTAAGGTTGGAAGCTAGTCGGAGCTACACCATACTATCCATCAGCCCATTTCGGTATATATAGTAAATTTATTTTGGTTATAATGGCATGTATAGGTTCATTTGGCCAATGATGACATACAATTGTTTTGTTGTGATTAGCCATTTGAATGACTTGAATTTGATGTATATGTATGTGGCATTATCATGTTTAATGTGTTCTTGGCATGGTTGAATGATGGATAATTCATAAGCATATTGATGGTTGGATTGGATTGGTATATTAGGTATAAATATGTTTATATGTGTATTTGGTTAATTTGGTAAGTATGGATTCTTGGATATATGTGATGATATGTTATGTTTATGACTTGAGTTTGGCTTGCTTTAAGTAGTTTTATATGGCTTGATGATGTGCAAAAGTGTTGATGTAGGTTGAAGACAAATTGGGTGAGAAATATGGCTAGAAAAATGGCCTATTTCGTCCACACGGGCATGTGTCTCAGTCGTGTATGACACACGGCCAGGTGACACGGTCTTGTGTGCCTTGTATCTTTTAATTAGTGCAAAACAGAATATACGTAAAAGTAATGCCAAATATATGTAAAAGTGGTTCACCCAATAATACTTTAATTGAAATGATAAGGTTGAAACTTTAAATCTTATTGTTTTATATTCGAGTCTCATCATATGTAAATATCATGCCTATAAGCAAAGGAGAAAGCTAGAACAAGTTTTTAGGGGGGGCAAATGAAATTTTAATTTTTATAATTTTTAAATGATTAAATTGAATTTTTATAATTTTAAGGGGGGCCAAAGTGCAATTTTACCTTTATTACTTTAAAATTTTAAATTTTTTTAAAGGGCCTAAATAATAAATTTTCATTTTAGGGGGGCCATGGCCCTTACCAACCTCCCTAACTTCGCCTTTGCCTATAAGAATGATGTCATGGTGGGGCAGACAACAGTCTCGAACCCTAAAATGCTAAAATTTTCTTTTAATTTTTTTAAAAAATCTTAAAATTTATAATAATAAAAAAGTCTTGTAAGGATGTTCTGCCAATGTTAAACACATAATTTTCTTTATAAACCGATTAATGGAATCAAAATAAAATTTTAAAAATGAAAATGAATAATTCCAAAAGTTCCTAACTATTTGCTTAACAACTTTATATTATAATAGCACGTGATAGGAGAAATGTTTGAATAAATTTAATGTTTTTAACGCAAAAGAAAATCAAAAGGTGGATCCTATGAAAGTTCTTTTTCCATATTTTGACTTGCGAGCAGCAAATATAATAGCAGCCTACTATTTTAACTGTCACTATGATAAAAGCTTCTAGAAATTGAAAAGAATAGAAAAAGAAATAAAATAAAAACCTAAATTAAATCAAATCAAATCAAATTAATATTCTAAATAAAATAAAAATAATATTTACCGATTGAGTCTTAACTCGATTGTCATGCGTATTGTTGTCAACGCAGGAAGACATGAGTTCGAGCGCGTTGAAGCACATTATCCGCCTATTTATAAGTTGAAAAGAAGCTATGAGTAGTTATAGACATTATACCATTTTTATTTTGATACTGATGCACGTTGATATCCACATGTTTGATTATATTGCTTTGAATTATATATATATATATATATATATATATATATATATATATCTCAATTACATAAATATACATATATTTATATATAAATATAAATATAAATATAAATTTTAAAATTATTATATTAGTTATTGGGCTTACCGGACACGAAGGATTAGTCATTGGGTGTTCCGGTGGATTAGACCTGTCCATGGGTCGGGCGGCCCGGCTCGGCCCGACGGCCCGCACGAAATATGGGAGGGTTCGGGTAAAAATATAGGCCCGAAATATGGGTACCCGGGCCGGGCCGGGCCCGGCCCGAATATAATAAATATATATTATTTTTATTTTTTAATTCTAAAATACTTTTAAAACAAAATTTTTTTATTTTTAAAATAATTTTTTATGTTTATTAAAAATGGACCGGGCCGGGCCGGACTCGAGCTTATGATATTTTCCCGGGCCGAGCTTGGAAAATTTTTTCCGCGCCCGGCCCGGCCCATGGACAGGTCTACCTTGAACAACCAAAACAAAATTCACTTGTTAATAAAATCTTTATATATTTTTAGCTTTTTTAAGGTAATCAAACTAGGCTATACTTAGGGTGTATTTATTTCATAAAAATAATTTACAGAAAATGTTTTTTTTCTTTTTACATTTTTCTACGTTTGTTTTATGAAAACCACTTAATAAACAAAATCAACATAATATATATATATATATATATATATATATATATATATATATATATATATAAATTGACTTGATCCCTTTTAAAAACGCAAATAATTTTTGGAAAAAAAATCTTTTAAGAGTAACTTGATTTTTATATAAAAATAACTTCAATCAAGCCATATAATAAAATTTAAATTTGTAAAATATTTATATCAAATATTATAGTTTATAATATTGCTAATATTCAAATTTTCAATATTATTAAATATGCATATTTCTATTTAATAATATAATAAATTATTAATATAATTTATGATTTCAATAACATTATTTAATGTTACAATTTTATTTTAATAATATATTTTAAATTTTGAATAATATTCTTATATTTTATTAAAACTATTTACATTAATATGTTAATAATAAATATATAATAGAATTTATAAATATTTAATAATAAGTGTTTTATAATATAAAATATAAACGTTTTAATAATATAAATATAAGTATTTGTTTAAATCATCCTTAGTTTCATTTGTCCCTTCCATCTACTCTCGTATATGTAGCTTTATATTAAGTTTTAATTAAATATTTTTATTATTAAATCCATGCAAGATATTAATTATTATAAAATAAATTCTGATTATAAAAAGAGACATTTCTATAATATTTTATAACTAATATTATTTATATTGTGTTTGTTTTAGTTAAAACAACTTTCAGACAAGAATGCTATTTTAGTGAAATAAACATAACCTTAAATTGAGTTATTTGCACTTAATATCTTAAAACTATGACCCTAATTTTAAATTAGTCCTCAAACTTTAAAATAGGTAACTTACGGTAAAATTACGGTCAAAACAAGCAAATTTTAGTTACAAATTTGAACATCAAATTTCTAACAAAGTCAATGATGTATTCTTTGTTCTTGTACGAGTAAACAGATTTCCTTCCAAACAAATTTAGTCGAAAATTAGTAAACAAATTGACCCATTTGTAGGGAAAAGAGAGGCTAAAATAATTATTTTAAAAAACCCATCAAATTTGACTGATTAATTTAGTAATCAAATAAATATTTATACTTTTATTTAAACTTAAATCATATAAATTAGTTAATAAGGTCTCGGAAATGTTGATAAAGGTTGAGATCTTGAAACCTTAAGTGATCAAGTATGAATTGTGTGGTACTTATTTATTTTAGATTTAAGTTTTATCGTGTGTGGACTTTTTCGGATATATTTTGATTCTCAATTTATTGAGCTTTGTATTGAGTTGGTTGTAATTATAATTAATTGTGAACTGTATTGCACTTAAAAATAACATAAATAAATATTTTGTCAAAAATAAAAAGTCTATTTGTTAGATTATGGATTTTGTTAGCTCATTAAATAGTGTATGATGGGTTAATTTGAATTGGTTTATTATGATTAAGACTTAGTTTAACATTGCTTCTCAAACGTGCTTTTAGAATAAAAAGCGATTTTGGAGCCATAAATAATATTAAACAGACAACTTTCAAAGTCAGAAGCACTTTTGAACCCGAAAGCAAAAGCAGTTTTTTCTAGCTTCTACTTTTGACAAAAACACTTTTAGGAACAAATGACAATTTTAACCATTATAAAGTATTTTATATAATATTTATATTGGGCACGTAATTACTTTTCTATTGAAATTTATTTTAAATATATAATATATAATATTTAAATTTTATTGTATTCAATTAAATTTTATAAATAATTAATATTAATTACTTAAAAATATTTAAAATTTATATTTCATATATTAAAATAAAACAAATTATAATAAATTATTTTTATATTCTTACTAAAATATTATAATATTAACTAATTTGAACTAAATATTTATTTGTTACTTTATAATACTATGTTTAAAATTAACTTTTAGATATCAATACTAAACACTTAAATCTTAAATCGAAATTTTCAAAATATTTTTCAAATTACTTTTTATTACAACCTGGTCTACGTTAAAAAAAAAAAAACCACCAAAGTTTAGGTGTAGGTTTAGTATGACTTGGTCTACGTTAAAATAAAAACTAACAATTGAAAATCCTAAACATCTAATGCAACAACCCCATATGGAGAAAAGGACAGGCAATCGCCTTGGTGTTCTACAAATAAAAAATTGCTGGTTAGTCCTTTTAGTTTTAAAAAATTACAAAATAACGTAATATTAACTTTTTTATTTATTTTTTAATTTTTAAACCTGATACCGTTATTTCTAAAATCAGACACCATTAGCGTAATTCATAAGTCATAAAAATCTTAATGAATTACTTTTACCCAACCTAAACACATTCTAACATTACTTTATAAAATGTTGACAAAAGAAAAAGAAAGAACAAAGACACATTGACGTGTTTACTGGAAGTCCTTAAAGTCTTCCTTTTATCTATAGGTTACTAGATTAAAATTGAATAATTTATTTGCTTAAAATACTATATATATATATATATATATATGAACTTAATTGGGAACTGAAATAATTTATGGGCTTTTAAAAATATTTTAAACAATATGTTATGATAAGCGTCAATAATGGTTGTAGAATAATCGTAAAGTAATAAGAAAAGAAAAATAAGAACATGGAAACCCTTTCGGGAAAACCTACGGGCAAAGGAGAAGAAATTCACTAATGTTGAAAAACGAAAGATACGATATGAGTTTCGACTAAATCTATTTAAAGGTTGAAAACTCTGTTCTAATCAAAGTTAAATAGAAGAATAATAGTTCTATACGGATTCAACTTGTATTTTATGGCCCGTACCGCGAAGGCTCCAATGATAAAATTGTGCTCCAATTCCCAAAACTTTTTATTCATTTTTGGCTTCTCTAAAACAAGTTTCTAACTCCCACCACACTAAAAAACACATATTTTGATCATATATGTTCTTTTTGACATAAGTCTTAGAACTATTCGTAGCCTCTCTCTAACTCATAAATAGGAGGATAATACGTTTCAGCACACTCAAACCCACACCCTCCTGCATTAACAACAATATTTATGTCAATCAAATTAAGACTCAATTAGTAATAATTTAAATTTTTTTGATTTCATGTAGCTGTGTTCAAAGAAGCAATAGTTTGTCCCTAAATTACATTCATTCCATGAGTTAAATCTTTATGGAATTCACCATTTACTTTGAATTGACTTTGCTAATTTCTTGTTTTAAGGGTTATAAAATGTTTGAATTCCTTGTAAATACAACATAATTATGATAATGAAAATGCTTTATTTTCCAAGTATCTCCCAGTAATTTTGGGTCTTTTGGTTTGAATGGAGAATATTAATGCCACAAAATTTGAGTTTTTACTCCAAAATATAAAGACTTCCTATTTTGGCTTGATTATAATTAGGTTTAGGGCATAATTAATTTCCACATTTTCAACTTTCTTTTACTAAAATGTTGCAATTAATTTATTCAATTAAGAGAATTTTATGTTAAATTTATACAATTCAAAAGTTATGATTAATTAATTTCCACCGCAATAATTTCACATTTTCACACAGGAAAAAAAAGTATTCTTTCCAAATTCTTAATGTTATATGCTCCACTCATTGGTCTCAACAATAGCTGACCTGTTTAGACCCTTCTTAATCACAATTTATTATTAATTTGAGTATAATAATATTGGAGAGATTTTATTATTATTATTATATGGGTAAACTATAAAAATAATCACTTTTGTTTACCTTATATTAGATTTTAGTCACTTACGTTATCGATTTGTTACGAAGTGGTCACTTTGCCGTTAAATTTCATTACCTCCCTAATAGTAATCCTACGTGGCAGTCCAAATGGGTTTTAAACGCTAACTGGAACGAGAATAGGTTTTTAATTAAATAAATTTAATTAATTGAAAATTTTAAATTATTTATACCTTGAACTGGAAAAGAAAAACCATTTGTCTCATTTTTCTTTTCCATTTTGATTGAAAAAACTATTATCATCCTAGTTAGACATCTAAGTAGGATTGCTGTTAGAGAGGTAACGGAGCTTAACGGCAGAGTGATTGCTTCGTAACAAATTAATAACATAAATAACTAAAATATAACATTTTAAATATAAGTGATTAGAATATAAACTGAGATAAACAAAGTAACTGCTTTTGAATTTAATATATTATTTTTACTAAAAGAAAAAGAAAGTCATCTAGAAAAGGCACCTTCTAGAAGTCGTATCTATATATACATGTATATAATAGATATATAAAATATCTTATAACTTTTTATTTTTATTCCTCTAGAAAGCCATCTTAGTGTCTATATTTTTATAATGTGTATATATATGTGAAATTTATTCTTCCATCAAATCAAAGTTTTTTCAATTTCATCTTCCTTTTTCATTATATTATAGTTTCTTTGATTCTTTGATTTTCAATAGGTGGGTGAATCATGCAACAAATCAAAGATTCATGGCAGGATTTTGGATATGAATCTAATGAAGAGGAAACACTTTCTCTTTGTGATCTTGCAATGAACGGTGATGATCATTCGAATCAGTTCTGGAACGATGATGAATATTTGAGGAATCAGCAAAGCAATAATAATGGTGATTTGTTCGAGTTCTTCAGTGATGATTTTCCCGCTCCTGCTACGATTTTCCCGGAAAATAGCAACAACGTAATCTTTTGTGGGAAAGTTATGTCGTACAGAGAAGACCAACCCAACGTTGGCAACAAATCCCAGAGGCTGAAATGCAAAATCAAGCAAGAAAACAACGAGAAAAAGAAGGATTTCGGCTGTTTGTTTCCCTGGAAAATTTCATCACGGCGTCCATTCAACAAGTCGAGGACTTTTCCTTCATCAAAATCAACAAAGGAATCACGGATCAGGAAGGGTTTTTTCAACAAGTCATGTTCAATGCCGGCATCAGTTTCGAAGAACAAATTTGGGGTTGAAAATGAGAGATCCAACGATGAAAAGTTCAATTTTTCGTTGAAAAAAGAATCAATGTTGGCAACCCCAGTTAAATCTAGGTGGTATTTGTTTGCATTTGGAGTTGGAAGGTTCCCAATGGAGATTGAACTTAAGGATATGAAGATGAGACAGAGTAGAAAATATAAGTCAATGAAGGTTCAATCACCGGTCAGCAGCCGTGACTGCGGCCGCCGATCAGAAAGAAGATCCGGCAAGGGTTTGTGGAGGTTGCTTAAGGTTTTAGGGTGGAAATAAATATTTAATTAACATATGCAATACAATGTTATACTAATTTTCGATTTTTACGATAATTTGTTACTTTTACAATTACGATCATAGTTTAAATTTTTGTAGTGAAAGAGTAAATATTTAAAACAAATAAATAAATATAAAGGAAAATATTCATATGAAATTGCTAAATTTACTAATTTTTACTTCTTAAATTAGAAAAAAAGTTGGTCATAATTCCATGGAATTCAGTTCAATTTTGAATCATCATTTGTTTATAAAATTTTTTAGTGAGGTCGTCACGCATCAATCAAGTCCCAATTCAATTAGAGAAATTACTTTAGTGTCCCTTTATATTTAAAATAAATTATATTATTTGAGGGTATTTTAGTAATTTTATTTTTAAAAACCAGTAAAATGTGCATATTAAGGGATATGAACATGTGCCAATTGGATTAGCAAAACTTTTAATTTATTGCTCAACCAAAATTTTATTTTAATATTTTTATACATTTTAATTTTATTATGTACACTTTATTGCCCCTTTAATTGTATATATACACGTTTCATTATTTATTGTATGTTATTTTTAAACACATATTTATGTTCTAAATCTACGGTTTGCACATGCATACACGTGTGATAGGATTTATAGTATTACTTGCATCTTATTTAATTATTGCAAAAGACCTAAAATATCTTAAATTTTGGGAGGTCGAATTATTAAATTGTATATTTTTACGATAGTAAAAATACAATTTTATCATTTAATAGCCTATATCTTTATACTTTTTAAAAGGTTAAAGCAAATTTTTATCATTTTGAGGTTAAATTGTAATTTTATTATTATAAATTATAAAAGAACTAAATTAAAATTATCATTTTAATCTGGTCTTCACTACGTTCAATTCATATTACAGAAGAAAAACATAAAATTACGTAAATGAACAAAAGCAAAATGTAAAGTTTGAATTACATATTGTAATGGTTTACATTTTTAATTTGTTTTCCTTTTATGAATAATCAATGTAAAGGTAATTGAGATTAGCTAAATTTATCATATTAAATTAAAAATTATAAAATAAAATAAAAATAAAAATTCAAGTAGGACCAAAGCATAACTTTAACAAAATTTAAATAATGATATTTATAAACAAGACTAAAATGTAGATCGTAGGGGGACTAAAACAGAAATTTTCCAAGAAAAAGTTTAAAGAAATTAGGGGAGCCGGCGCCCTGCCAGGCTGCCATTCCCCTTTGACAAATTGGTATGAAAATTTTGTCCTTATTCTAATTCTAAGTGTATGACAAATCTTTGCCAAGTGTCATTAAAAAAAATTCTTATTTCTATATGAATAAAAAAGGGTTGGTTGGAAACCTATTTTCTTTTGGTATATGTAAAATCATAACTAGACTAGACGAAGTCAAGTTATTCCGTAACAATCGTCATGTAATTTTTGAAGAATTTTATCTAGAGTTACATATATCTACACATGCCCAGAGGTATTGTGAATGCTATTACTGTCAAACCATCAGCAAATAGGTTATCCTCTCTAAATATATGTATCACCCTAATTCTCAAAGGACGTTGAATCATTTCTTTAATAGCTCGCAACACTGTTGAATGATGTACCTCAACTGATTTATGCAAACATTCTTGTGATCTAATAAATTTAGAATTTGAATATATTAACAAAATTTTTGCAATTTTCTTTTATAAAAAAAACAAAATCCATTTAAAACCTCAAGTTTAATTTAATTATTTGTTAGTTTAAGTAAATGTTTTTTAAGAGATGACATGTAAGGACTTTAGGGTTTGAATTTCAGTATTTACAACATTTCTCTATTTCGATACTATAAGTTTGGGGCGAAGTGAGAAGGGGTAGGCAAGGGCCATGATTCCCCAAATGAAAAACAATCTTTTTAGTTTCTTGAGTATTTATAATTCGATTAACCAAATATATATATTTATTAAAACAAGTATAAAACATATAAAAAATGATAATATTTATTTGACAGAATTGAAACTATATATAATTTGTATTATTAATTATTAAGTTCGGTTAATTACCCGATTTTGAATCGAATTAATTGATAATCAAACTTTAAAAAAAATTATTAACCGACCTCCGACCAATTAACCGAATTAAATCAGTTCAATTAATTAATTCGATTTTAACAACCTAAATTCCAATTCTATAATCCTTGTAAAAAGAAGTCGCATGTGCATGTTATGCTTCTCCACATGCATCATGCAAGCTACTACTATTATTATAAAAATAATTATTTAAAAAAAAGAGAAGAAAAAGGACTAAAAAAAGTAGTCCACATTGTTATTCCAAATCATACTTTTAAGTGCTTTACATGTCTTCTTAGCAATCGAAAAGTAGATATTCATAAAAGAGATATATCATCAATGAAATAAGCCGAAGTTGGGCATCTCCTCCTACTTCAGCACCAAGTCTAGATGGAAATAGTCAACTCTGACAGACAACGGGTCCCAAAGCATACTACTTGTGCAAAATCGCATCTAGCAAATAATACATTGCTAAAGGAGATATTATAATTTTGCGAGCCATACGAATATTTTTGGGATGAGTTGTTTTCTTATGGATCAAAGTTATATTTCTTAACTTCGTAATACATTTTTAAATGTATCAATTTAAGTCCAAGGGTTCAAATTTTAATTGTTATAGTGAAGACTGCGAAATATAAATATTTATACAAGTCAATATAAATTTTTTTTCGAGTTAGAGTCTTTGAAAGTCTTTTTAGCCATCAATTGCTATTCTTTAGAGTTAAGTTTTAGAGTTTTATGTTAAGTGAAATTTTCTTTAAGATATTTAATATTGCAAGTAATATTGAGCAATGCCAGGAGCAGTGCTAAGAGAAGTGTCATCTGCTTCAAGCATTGGAAATGAATAAGGAAGAAAAACAATGAACATACGATATGTTATGTAGTTTAGTTTTCCTCTGTTTGCAGGACCTTGCTCGGAGAGATAATCCACTATCTTAGTAACTCGTACAACAAGTGATTACAATCTCTAACACTCACACCCTCCTCTAAGTTTCCTCCTTGAAAACTTAGGATAAAAACCAAATACCACACTTGATTTTACACTCAAAACACTCTAAAGAAATACTACTCAATGAATAGGAATAGGTACTTTCAAAATTCGTACATTATCTATACCAGTCTCCTCAATTTATAAAAAATCAAGACTTGCTAATATCCCATCCGGATTACAATCAATCATCCCAATAAAGCAACAAGATAATCAACATATATAATATCTTTGAGTCCTAGATAACTCTTGAATCTTCAAGATATGCTTCCAAGTTTACCCGATCTGATCCAATCTCTTCATAGAACGAAGTCGATTTCCTTAATTTGATTCAAACCAATCTTTAGGATATGTTACTATAAACGATTTGGATATCAAAGATGGGCTTGCACACGTCCAAACTATCAACAAAGATTAAAACCTAAGGATTTTATTACCAAAATTTGCCAACTCCATATATGACATGTTTATGAATTGAGTAGTGTCGAACACTAGTGGATGCTGCTCCTTGGTAATGCTGATAAACAACCTAATTAAGGTGTTTAATTAGAGATTCAATTATATAGGATTTGTAAAACCAGTTTTTAATTAGCTTTAAGAGTTTTAGTTTATTGTTTTTCAGTTCAACTACGAATTAAATTAAATTGTTAGTGTTGAATTTTATTTTCTTAGGAGAGTTTATATTTTAGGTCAAAATATTTGTCACAATAGATTTAGGACCTTTATATTATGAAAATAGTAATATAATATTAACCTTATCGAGGAAGAAGATACTTCTTGGAAGAATCATTTTCAACAAATAAAAACATGAAAAAGAAAATATACTCATCAACAAGAATATGATTTCAAATCCTATAAAAACTTATAGAACATTGGAAGTATAAATTTACTAAGAGTTCGATAAAAATGAAAGAGTTGATTATTTAAAATTAATAGAACAACTTTATGAAAAACATAAAAATTTATTTACTTTATTTAACTATCATTATATGTTAAATTATGGCGCTTCTGAGGCAGTAGTAGTTCTAGTAATTCTAATAATTCTATAAACCTAGAAGACCTAAATGTTACAAGTTATAAATCGATGAAGAAAATATTTCAACAGATGAAGATGAAAATATAGAAATACCGAATCTATGGATCTTGATCAAACAGATTCTTATGGAAAAAGAAAAATAGAGTCAAATCTTCAAAATGATGATTATCTGAGATCTTTTAATAAAGATTTTGAAAAATTTGAAAATACAACTAGAATTTTTGGTAATAAAATCGAAAATATAGCTACAAATGAAATAAAACTGAAAATCTAGGAGAATCATCTACTCAACAGGTTCCACATAGAATAAATAATTTAAATAAAAGAAATGTGTGGAATATATTTAGACTTAATTAACATTCCTATAGTAGACTATGAAAAAACCATAGATGACTGGGCACAATCTATGACTATTGTTGTAAACAACAACAATATGTGGTCAAAAGAAAAAAATTTAAACTATTTTGTTGGAACATTTCAAGGAGATGTTCTACAATTTCCAAGAAGATGAGAAGAATCTGATAAAGGAAAAGAACAAAAATGGCAGTTAATTAATCAGATAGGAACTCCCAAAGATCTTTTAAAAGGATTAACTTTTATTCTGAAAACAGAATTTTGTGGCTATTTTGATAAAAGAAGATCAAGATAGTATATCTAGTTATATATTGTCAAAAGTTAAATTATGTGATATAAGATATTTAGAAGAATTTTCTAAAAAATTTCTTCTTGAATATCAAAAATTAAAAAATGAAAATATAGAATTTTGGAAAACCTATATTTTCATAAATTACTACCACATTGGGATGAGATATGTATAAAAATATGTTTCTTATTTAGAAAAGCGTAGTAAAATAGTGGTGTAGAACCGAAAATATAAACTCTATAGGAAATAGAATAAATTTTGCAAAAGAAGGAATAACTTTTATTGTCTACAAAGTAAAACTTCTAAACAAGTTAAGCATAAATTAAGCACTAAACATTGTACAAAAATTTTAGAAAATGAATGAGAATTTGGATGTAAAACAGACGTCCTACTACTTATAAAAGATATAAAAGAAAAATAGAAGATATAAACTAGTTAGATGGAAACCAGAAATAAAAATATATTGGTTATAATAAAATAAAAGATTTGTTAGAAGAAAACTTCTAAAACCTAAAAACAAATATGTAAATGTTTTATATGTGATGAAGAAGGTCACATAGCACCAAATTATCCCAATAAATGAGAAAATGCAAAGGAAATGATTAAAACACTTGAAGAACAAGACTTAGAAATATGTTCAAAAGAGGAAATAAATCTGAAGAAATATTATACAATTAATATCGAAAGCAGTTACGATACGGAAGAAGAAGAATATATATTTATGTCTAATACATGAAGCAGTTCTAATAATCAATTAGAAGAAATTCCTAAAATGAAAAACAAGATATAAAATTAGGAAATATAATTGGAGAAGAAAAAGACTTTTCCGATGAAATGATAGAAAAAATAAATAAAAATCTTTCTAAAGAAGAAATATATAAAATATCTAAATTCAAAATATGGAGTCAAAGACATATAGAAAAAATAAGTGGTAATCTGATAGCTAAAGATACTAAAGGAGGATTAACAAATCCCATTATTTACTAAAGATAAAATTAAGAGGATTAAAAGAAATATCCTCAAGTTAGATATATACATTTAGGAATAGTAATGATAACTATTAGAGCTTTATTTAGAAAAGGTCATGATATACCGATAATAGTAGTTTTACTAGATAAAAGATTTGAAAATTCAATAAAAGCACTTATTGGAGGAATTCAATCAAACTTACATACAGTGTAATAGGATTTAAAGTTAAACCAAATTACTTTATATCTATTACAGATCCTCTAATAGAAGAGTGTTTATGTCTAAGAATTTAGACAAAAACTCTGAAATTAATGATTTAGCGAAGATCTAACAATAAGTTGGACTTCTATTAATGAATATACAAATACAACGAAGTTGAGATCAAAGAAATTAGTAATAAAATTATTGAACTCTTTGAACCTAATAAATTTACTACCGAAATACAACCAAAATTATTACATTTAAGAGATCTATCAATACCAAAAGATTGGAGGATAGAAAAGATAAGTAGTGCAAGTACTTCTAAACCTGTAAGTACTATAGAATATATGTCAATTGGAGATAAATTATATTTTAAAAATACTGCTATAACAAATACAAATACAAATACAAATACAAATACAAATAACAATTTAATTTTACCTCAAATACTCAAATAGAGGAAGAAGAGATAATATAAGTACAAGTTCTACTCCAATACGAATGAAAACAATTCATATTCCTATTTTTCCTACATAACCAAGTAGAAATTCTAGAAACACTAGAATGGAAGAAATACAAACTTCAACAATTATTCAACAAATGAAAATTGAAATAAGTGATGTAATTACATTTTCAAATTTCTAATTCAGAAATATTAAACATATATTGAAATTACATTTCAATTTGGAGAATATAAAACATATTCCTTACATGCTTTATTAGATACAGGAGCTACAACCAGTGGTTGCAGAAAGAATGCCACTCCTGTAGAAAAATGAGAACCTATGAAACATCCAATAAAAGCAATAGAAATAGATGGTAATGAAACCATAATCCAATATAAAGCTAGAAATGTACAAATTTACATAAATAATGTAAGATTTGTGATACCTAAAATATTATGTTTTCCTGCAATGCATGGAGATATATTATTAGGAAATAATTTTATATACCAACATTTACCATTTTCTATATATAAAATTTAATTATGTTATCTCAGAAAAAACTTACGTAGAAATACCATTAGTTGAAAATCATAAATTTGAGTGTGATAAAATTTTACACCACCAAGAAAATAATAGATTAAACAACTTGAAATAAATTATTGGTTGTTTAAAATTTTAGAAAATAATTTTAGTGAAGAACCATTAAAATTATGGCAAAATAGCCTTAGATATTGTGAAATTAAATTGGAAAATCCCAATAAAATTATTAGAGTTAAACCAATGATCTATACTAAACAAGATATAGATGAATTTGATATACAAGTTAGAGAATTATTAGAAAATGATTAATAGAAAAAACTAATAGTCCCATTCATGGTCAAAAATCATGCTGAAATAAAAGAAGAAAAGCTAAAATGGTTATTAACTATAAAAGATTAAATCAAAATATTATTCTTGATGGATATTTTATTCCAAGAAAGGATGTTTTAATTAATCAAGCTAAACAAACAAAATACTTTTAGTAAATTTGATTGTAAATCGGAATTTTGGCAAATCATGCTAACCGAAGAATCTAAACCTTTGACAACTTTTAGTGCACCCAATGGACATTATCAATGGAAAGTAATGTCATTTGGATTATGTAATGCACCACAAATCTTTCAAAGATGGATGGATTCTATATTTAATAAATATAAAATTTTTTGTGTAGTCTATATAGATGATATTTTAATATTTTCAGATATATTAGAAAAACATAGAAAATATTTAAATATCATTTCTCAAGAATTCATAAAATATGGAATCATATTAAGCCCTAAGAAAATAGAGTTAGAAAAAAGAAATAGAAGGATTAAAATTATCTGCAGATGATCTTAAACGACAAGATCATATTATTGTAAAATAAAAGAATTCCACGAAAATATTGAAGATAAAAGCGACTTCAATAATTTTTGGGAATTATTAATTATAGAAGAAATTTCTTTCTTAACTTATCTGAAAAAATAGGTAAGTTGTATGAAAAACTAAACAAAGATAAACCTTTTATCCGGTCTAAAACAGACTTAGAAATTATAAAAATTTAAAATCCGAAATAAATCATATTCAAAAAGTTTATTTACCTAAACAATGTGATAAATTAATTTTAGAAACAGATGCCTCACAAAATTATTGGGGTTGTAATTTAAAAGCTAAAACAATAAATAATGAAGAATTAACATGTGGATATAGTTCATGAAAATTTAAACCAAATGAAATTAATTATGTTATATATGAAAAAGAATTATTAGCAATAAAGAAAGGAATAAAAACTTTCTCATATATTTAGCACCTGAAAATTTATTATAAAAGCGATAATTAGGCAATTAAACATTTTCTTACTAATAAAAGTTTGGAAACGGTACTTAGAAGAATTTGGTGGTACAATGAATTATGTACCTTTAATTTTGAAGTCTTATATGTAAAAGGAACTAACAATATTATTGCTGATTATCTTAGTAGGCCATATGGATAGAGGTAAAAAAAAACCTCTAGAAAAAGATGGTGAATGGACTACTAACCATAAAAGACCCAACAAAGGGAAAACAACAAATCTTAATCAAGGATTTGTCACGATATCTGCACAAGCACCCTTTTATCCTAATCAAGGATATTATATTCTATATCCAATGGTAAGGCAACCAGTTGGAACTCATTTATTACTTACACAAAAAATGGTAAGTCAATTCCCTTTGTCCCAAGATCCAAATTCAGCATACCAAGTTAGTTATGTTGAAATAATAAAAGGAGCAGAAAATGTGTTGAAACAACAAAAAATTTAGGAAATAAAATATTTTTATAATCTAGGCTTACTATTAGAATTATATAATTTTATTAATGAAATAAGAAAAACCTATATTTTTAAACCTATATTTTTGAACAAAGAGCTAATTTTAGAAGAGCTCTTACTAAGCTTTCACAATTTTAGTTGAAAAACAACTAAAGAGAATGAAGCTAGAAAAATATATTGGATAGTTTATATAATAAAGCTAAAAATTTTACCAGTAGAAATTTTTACAAAAAAAATGGAGCTATTTGCAAACAACAAACTCAATTTTAAAAAGCTTTTTGAGTATTTTCTACAAGCTTATGTTTTTACTAATGATTTAGATGAAAAATTTCCTACTATAAAATTTAGACTTGATCATGAACCATTTGATATAAACAGATTGAATGAGGTTTTGTTAAAGAAATAATAGTTCAAAATTTTTCTTTTCATCTATTAAAAGATTTTCCTGCATCCATTAAGTCTATATTATTAAGTATAATAAAGGAAGATGACTTTTACTATTATTTTCATCTTGAAATAAATAGTCTTATTGGTATTGATGAAAAGAAAAATTTTATCACCATATCAAATTTGGATTATTCAAAGAATGATTGGAAGTCACAAACTTTCAACAATCAAAGAAGACAAAGGACACTTCACAAAAAATATTGACAAGTGTTATAATAATCCTAATTATTATTAAATCCAAGCAGTAATAGATTTAATGACAAAAGCCCAATATTTACTTCAGTAAAGGACTTGTAGACTTTGAACTGATGGAAGAAGAATATTGGCATATGAAACTGGAAACATCCAGAAAGAAAAAGATGAAGAATTTGTGCAACTATTAAAAAAGATAGCTAACATGGAGATTGATAATTTTCCATCACACATAATAGAGGAAATAAAAAACACATGGGAGATTTGGAACTCACCACCAAGACTGTCAACAGATTCATTACATCTAGATGACATAGAGTTAATGAATCCAAATAATATTCAAGAAAGATAAAGCCAAACAAGAAAGTCATGTGGAAGAATATCCAAGAAAGGAGCATTCAAGTTTGGAGGTTACTTAAAGAATAAGGCATCCATAAGCAACCATTAATGATATGACAAGACAAAAGAAAAACTACGTGGAAAGAACCATCAATTCATCATTAATATCATCCTTATCAGAAACACTGTGCGGGATTCAAAGAAAATAAAATAGAGTTTAAGAATTCTTTTATAAATAAGGAGAGAGGAAGCCTAAACAAGGCATCGAAAAATAGTTTAGAAATCTTTCTTTTTACTTTTCATTTACCATCCTCTCCTTGTAAATCTACTGTCTTCCGCATTCCCCTTTCATCCTGTAATTGGTATTCATTGTAAGTTCTTATCTTTTATTTACAATTCTGTTTATTTCATGGTTATTTATCTTAAAACCCATATATCCTAAAACTATAAAATTTAGTCACTATAAATATAGTGACTAACTTTTATAGTTTTAGTGACTTTTTTCCACTAAAAATGCTATTTCTTGCAATGATACCTTATAAACAAACACCTTACCTACAACATAGTGACTTCTTCGATACCTTCTTGCCTTAGGCAAGTCATTTTATAACCTTCCTTTTTACAAAGGGAAGTAATTATTAAACGCCTTCTCGTGAGTCTTATGTGTTCCACACCTAACTATATAAACCCCCTTGCTTGGAAAAAAGGAGTAACTCTCATTCTCAAAGGAGGCTCTTTTCCCCTTTTATTAGAATATCATTCATAGCTCCCACACTTTTGGGGGTGTCTCCAACTATGGAAAATTGTAACTATTTTCAACTAGACATACGCAAAGGCCTTTAAAATTTAAATTTTAAAATATATTTTTTAAAAATTATTCTCCAAATTTGAGAAGGGGTATAAGTACTATCATCTGATGAATCTGAAAGTTCCCCTTAACCATTGCTGAAGAGATCCAATGTAGAAGCTAGAGTGTGCTCTATATGGAATGATTTTGTCCCAAACACTTCTAGCAGTAGGGCAATCTCTGAGAACATGTAGGACCTCTTTGGAACAATTGTAGTTTCACTCTGGATATTAGTCTTAAGAGTATAAGGACTAAAGGTATAATTAGACCAATCTGAATTTATACTTTATAATTTTTGTTTTTGTTTTTGTAAATCTATGTAACATCAAATTAGTCAAAACCATTTTATAAAGGGCAAAAGAAATCCAAATATGAAAAAATGGGGACATTTTAAAAAAAATATTTTTTTGACAAAGTAAAAAGGAAAAATCAGTGTCCCACAATAAAAATACTAAAAATGCCATTTGATATTTTTTCTCCCTCCACCTTTTCTTTTTTTCCTTTTTGCAATTTGTTCCAATATAGAATAGGAAGAGAGAGGGAATGTCCCAATCTTTTAATTGACATCTGCGACTTTTCCCATGCACAGGTTTTGTTCTTCTTTTTGCACAAGTTTATTCATTTTTGTATTATTATTTTTTTAATTTTGATTGTTTGTTTTCATTGATCTTTTGTTTTTGGAATCTGGGTACTTCTTCATTTCTTGGTTTAATAATAATTCAATTTTAATTTTGCAATTTTTTATTTGTTAATGTTTTTTAATATTATTTACAATATTTGTTTGCGATTTTTTAATATAAAAGAAATTATGCTAACATTTGGTTTTCAATTTAGAGGATTTAATTATTAAAAAAATCTTTTGATACAGTATTTTAAAAATATTTTATTTTATTTTATAAAAATTTAAAAATTTATAAATTAAATAAAAATTTGGATTGGATTTTATTCGAATAATTATTTTCAATGCAATTTAAGTTTTATTTATTTTATGTTATAAATTTTTTAACCTCTAAATATGATTTGAAATGTTAATTCCATTGGTTGTTTTTGGTTTTGAAGGAGAATTTTTTGAGGAATGGGCAAAAAAGGAAGCTGGTTTACTGCTGTGAAGAAAGTTCTAAGCCTTGAACCCAACAAAGATGAGGTTTCATTTTCAATTATTTTATTTCATAATCTAATTGTTTTTTATTTAATTTTTTGTATTTTTTTTATTTCACCAGAAGATTCAAAAATCCAAGAAAAATGGGGTTAAATTACCTGAGAAGATCAAAGGAAGCAAACGTGACAACTGGTTCGCTCCGGCCACCACCATGGTGACCGGCGCGTTGGTTCGCCTTACTTTGTCGCCACACTACTTGGGAAAATCAATGGAGGAAATAGCTACTGTTAAGATTCAAACTGTTTTTCGAGGATACTTGGTATCAAATTTCTTCCCCCATTTCTTTAATTTGAAATTTCTTATATTAAGTAATTTTTGACATTTAAGATCGATTATAGACTTATTCATAGGTTAAGTTAAGTTGTGACTCGAAATTTACTTATCTTTCATCTATGCTTAGCTCGAGTTGAGTCACAACCAGAATTGTTAATGCATATAGATAATATGTACTTAGAAGCATCAACCACCCTAAAACACGGAATCAACCCTCTCAAAAATTTGAAAAACTTACTTACATTAGAAAACTTTTAAAAAATCTTATAAATTTAAAAAATTTTAATTAGACCTTAAAACGTAATGTCATGTTTTGTGATTATTTGTATTTGTGTTGTTAGGCGAGGAAGGCATTGCGAGATTTGAGAGGGTTAGAGAGGTTGAAATCATTGATACAAGGGCAATCCGTGAAACGACAAGCCACTATTACGTTACGATGCATGCGGACACTTGCTCGAGTGCAGTCCCAAACTCGGACAAGGCAACTCAGGGTGTCTGAGCAAAACCGAGCACTTCAAAAGCATCTTCAAACTAAATACGAAAAACAGTTGCAAAATTCCAAATCTTACGTAAGTGAATTTCGATTTTGAATCGTAGTTGAATATTTTTGGTTGGGTTCAGTTTTCGATTTAACGATTATTTTCATAGATGGGAGAAGATTGGAATGTAAGTACTAAGTCTAAAGAGCAAATGCAAGCAAAACAACAATATAGACAAGTAGCAGCCTTGCGAAGGGAGAGAGCTTTAGCTTACTCATTTACTCATCAGGTTTTTTGGGTTTTTTTTTCCTTTCGATTGGTATACAAATATAGGATCTTTTCATTTTTTATTTACTTAGATTTAATTCTAGCTATTTTGTTAACACAGCGATCGTGGAAGGTCACTTGTAGATCGATGAATCACACATCTATGGATCCATTTAATCCTAAATGGAGTTGGAGTTGGTTAGAGCGATGGATGTCAACTCGACCATGGGAGATTCAAAATGCACCGGATAACAATGACCATAGCCCAAGTAAGAGTGTTGGTGCTGAGATAACCAAAGCTAAGTTTCAAAGTGATGTTAACAATGATCACAATAAACAATCTTCAACACCGGCAAAACCGATTCGACCTCCGAACCGTAGGTCCTCTTCGACTCCACCATCTAAAATGCATTCTATTTCTAGCAAGAAGGGATTGCAAAGCCCTAGTCCGACAAGGATTCAGTTGCCTGATCGTTACAAGAGGCATAGCATCGGAGGCTTATCATTGGAGAGAGACGATGAGGTCTTTGCAAACTCACCACCTAGTAATAAAATACCGGCACGTTCATCATCAAAGGACCGGTCTCGACCGCCGAGCATTAATAGAAATCCGGTTAATACTAGGAGACATTCTGGTCCTCCGAAAGTTGATATTTTTCCCAATTAAGGAAGAAATGCCAAACAATGGCAAAGGGAGGTAGTTTATGAAGCATAGACACTTTTGTCACGAGTGCCAGCCACATGTTTAATATCGAAATGGCTCCGACACAATCAAATGTGTGATGATTATATGACGATATATTTTTAAAAAAAAAATCAAATACTATCAGAAAAAATATAAAGAAAGATTGGATACCCCAAACATGTAATTATACATATTATTTTTACATTTTTTATTGAGTTAAAGTTTTGAATTCAAAAATAAATTTTGAGTTTTGAAAAGGTCTTTACCTATTACTATTTATTTGAAAAATATCGATTTTATATTGTTGTTGTATATAAGAAATTTTTTATCATCTCTTAATTTTCAAGAAAAACTATTACATTATCATTTTAATATCGTGTCATGCACGTCCTACTTCCTATCGAATAACTCGAGTTTCAATAACAAACACAAATAAATAATAATAGAAATTTGAACATATTTTAAAATTATAACAATAAAATTAAATATTTAAATTAGCTTAAATTGAATTAAATAGTTTTTAATAGTTTTATATTCGGTTTGACTACTTATTTACCAGTTCAATCAATTTTTCAGCCCTTTTATTTTATTTTATGATAATAATTGAATCACTGATTTTCAATTTAACCAATCGATACTAAAAAAATTTTGGACCATAATCTAATCCAACTCTTTTTGACAGATCTACTCGTATTGTATTTGAGTCGCTTTTTATGCCATATTTTCAAGTTTTTTTTTCATCTCATGTAACAATAGAGTGTTCAAATTATTTACATAAATAAAGAGCCATTTGAAAATTTGGATATGAGTATAAAAATACGATCGTCTAAAAATCGTCCAAAAATATGAATTTGTTTTTCAAAAATTAATATAGTAGTACAATATTTATATTTGTTAGGACTATTTCGTTTTCTATAAGTCTAATTGAAGAGATAATTTGTTTTGACTATCGGAACATGATTGCCTCTTAAGATAGAGACATAGATGTGATAATTTGGATTGAAAATGTATTGCACTAGACCCAAGATAAATCAATCCTAAATATGTTTATGAATGAATTAACTTGTGACATTCATTATGTACTTACCTTAATATTGAGTGTGTAAAAGATTACGTATGTATGATTTGTATGAGAAAATATTGTATGAAACTGTGATTCCACCTCATCTTTATTCCTTTCCAATAGGAGATTGACAAGTCAGATTTTTTCTCCTTATTTTTTAACATTTTTTGTTGGATTTAAATTTTTTCAAGAGGAAAAATCTGATTTGTCATTTTCCTATTGGAAAAAGATAAGGATGATGTGGAATTATAGTTTTATACAATCCTTCTTCACTTGTATACTTTGATATATTAAAAACAAATGCATCTCAAAATAGTAAGCAAAAGGTTGGTATGATGAATATGCTACTTATACATGATGTAGATTCACTTATATATATATTAGAATCGAGATCAAATAAAGAGTTAATTGTATCTTCTCAAAGACATTGATCAATTTATAAAATGGAATATGACTATGGTTCATTTCTTTTAAACAAATGATTTATTCGTTACTTTGGAAAATGATGAACATTTTCATTGTTGGAGATACAATGAAACTTTGAGATAAAAGTTACCAAATTAGGTAAATAGATAAAACCTTAAGAGACCATTGATATTCTACGAGAGTAATGCACGAATGGAAAGGACATTCGACAAAACTTTTCAAATATAGCATTTCATAATTGAGAGTTTAGTCATGATATTTAGTAATAAAAGTCCAGGATTTAATAATGATGTGACACATTAAGTATTTTTTTTTAAATTTTTGACTAAAATTAGAAACTTCTCTATAAATATCTCAATGTTAGAGTCGTATCGTTTTGCTAATTACCTGCCAAAAGTTTTCCCTACAATCACCCAAAATCTTTTCTGACTACGGATATTGATCTCAAAATTTTCCCGCCCTTTCTCCCCTTCTCTCTTTTTTCATGGCAACTTTCCAGGGAAGCCAAACAACTTCATCAACCGCCACCCTTACACATTCCCCAATCTACTACTCAATTATCCAAGCAGGTAGGGGTAAGTATTTGAATCGAGTCGAAAAATTTCGAGTTAAGTCGAATCGAGTTAACGAATCCTATTATTTATATTCAATGTTGCATTTACATAAATTGATTATTTAACTAGTAGACGAAGTACAAAATTATTTAACTACATAAGTAAGATTGATTGGTAAACATTTATCAAACGACATAGTTTTACTTTTTAACTTAATGGTTTTGACTTTTAACTTTAGAAAAGGTAAACATTTATCAAAACGATTGTAGTTTTATTTTTTCTTATTCGGATTTTTGGATAACTCGAATTGTGTAATTCATATTTGAGCTAAATCGAATAATTTTATTTTTTTATTTGAGTTGAACCGAATAACTTGTTTAACTCGAATAACTCAAACTATTTAATTAAAAATTTAAAATTTTTATCGAATTTTTTGAATCGAATAGGATTTTACTCATGCTTACAAGCAGACCCACGTCTCAAACCTCTTCAACAAGTCCATACACGGATCATCATCACCAAATTACTTTCTTTTGATTACGCCGCCACTTCACCCATTAGCTACACTCGCCACCTCTTCTTTTCCATCCCCAAACCAGATACCTTTCTCTTCCATTCTTTAATCACTTTAACCTCTAAATTCAGTTTCCCTGAAGAATCCCTTCTCTACTACCGCCGGATGTTATTAGCCAAAATTCCATCTTCAAATTACATATTCTCCACCGTGATTAAATATTCTTCCAATTTAGAGGCTTTCAGTATAGGTGAAACTATTCATTGTCATGTTTTGATTTGTGGGTACGGTTTGGATACTTATGTTGAAGCTGCTCTTGTGAGGTTTTATGCTAAATCTGGTCATGTGATGATTGCCAATGTCTCTTTGGAATCTTAATAAAAGCATTTTGAATCAGTTTAAGGGTGTTCGAAGGTGTCCGAGACTTCCACAAGCGCCAAGGTGTTAAAGACTTCTTTCATTCAAATAACAGTCATGCATGGTTAGCCTTTCTTTCCTCATGGCTTGCAGCTTGTAGTGTAAGTACATCTCCTTGGTGTACAGAAAAGCCATAGTATTGTGCTCAGTTGGCAGAAGTTTCAAGCCCAGCTAGTTGATCTTTGGCATGGTAAGTGATAAAATGAGTCTAGAATGTATTCTTCACATATGCTGATGATAAAAAAATTGTTAAAGTTTGTGTGACCCGAATCCTATCACTTCTGAAAAAATAAATAAAGTAGCAAAATAAAGGAATTTGTAAGGGCGAGAGGCCGAGGGTTGTAACTTTTTCCGTATAGAACTACACTTTTTCTATTTGATATTAATTAAAATAGGGTTTTTCAAGCTTTAAATAGATGTAGTCGAAACTTCTCTTATATCATCCAGTCAACAATAGCGAATTTCTCCATCTCTGCCTGTGATTTTTTCCTAAAAGGTTTACACATAAAATTTGTGTTTTATTTTTATTTTTCTTACTACTTTACGATCGTTCTATTACCATTATTGACGCTTATTATCTCAACTAATTTTATCTATAAACATGGCCTCAATTGTAGCATTTTCAATCTAATTTTAGGGATATCAAAGAAGAAATGTTTTTTATATCAATATAATGTCTAAAAAAACCCAAACATCAGCTTATGTCTTACAGTTTCTATTGTTATGAAAATTTCCTTTCTATGGTTATTATCATCTTTTTATTAAAGTTTATCATTTCTTTTATAAAAATTAGTCATCAGTCAATTAATTAAGACACATGGCTCAATATTGACCATGAAATCATTGATATGGAACAACCAATACTATGAATAACAGGTGAAAATGTTCTTTTAATGTTCTAACATTTTCAAAGCTCCCAAAACCCAATTTTTTTATGTTTTTTTAACTTTTTTATTCTTCCAAAAAATATTCACATTCTGGTGAGTTTTCATTTTTTTTTCTTTACTCCATGAAATTATGGTTTAAATTTAATCAGAAAGAAACAAGTTTCAACTCTTAGTACCCTTTCTTTGTCCTATCAATGAGGTTTTTTGAGCTTTAATGAGTTTTCTTCCATTGCTTTATTAACAGATTGTGACCAAATTGAGCAATGGAACTAAAGTTTACACCTACAAAGAATCTACAAATGTCAATATTCAAAACCCCACAAAAGTCACCCTCTTTAATATCATCTATAAGATGTGGCAATCAAGTTAAGTGCAAGCAATGTTTGGACTATGGTCGCCTTCATCGTTCATCACATTTTAGCTCAAGAAAGTTGAAAGCTGATTGTTGCTCAAGCTTCAATGGCTTCCCCCATGAAAACGTTGTTCACAAGAGGATAAAATTGAATCCTTCGAAGCAGCTTTTGCCATCAAAGGTCGAGTTCCTTGATCCCACATCACTTGGAATTTGTCCCGAGCCACCGAATTGGCCTGAAAGAGACGAGATTCAAAGGTTCACCATCGAACAAAAAGCAAACAACGTGGGGATCTCACATTCACTAAGGTTCATAAAGCGAAAACAGCAAGGGAAATTGGGTAGTTTCGTTGATAATGCAACTGAATTTGCACATTCCTCAGTTAAAAACGCCATTTCTTCATTAGTTTTGATCATCAGAGAGATCCAAAACTACACGCTGATGATTAGGGATAGTCTTTATTCAGAAGATTTAGTGGTTGTCTTGTCTAAAATCCAACAAGACATGACGTTAACATTTGTATGGCTGTTCACAAGTGTTTTCCGAAACACCGACACTCATGGTTTACGTCATGCTTCTTTTGGCAAACTTTTCTGTTCAATCAATGGCGGGAAAAGCTTGTTTTGATGCAATCCAACGATAAGGATTCACTCAAAATGTTGTTATAGAAACCATGTTGGTTTCAGACAAGGAAAGTGAAAAAAAAGAAGAAGAAGATCAATGTGCTAAGGTCAGGCAACAATTGGTTTCTCCATTGCATGTGGGGATTGAACCAGATAACTATGAAGTTCATTCCAAAAGGGATCTTGTTTACCAAATGCGTATTGCTGAGGAGCCTAATAATGCTCTTTTGCTATCAAACTATGCTCAATTTCTCCACCTTGTTGTCAAGGACTACGACAGGTAAAATTGCAGCTTTTATTTGTCTTCTCGATCTCAAGGCAACATAATTCATTACTTTCAGAAAAAGTCTGTGATGTTTCACATCCATATCAGATTCATACCATTTATTTTTTGGTATGGTATATGCAGGGCAGAAGAGTGCTTCAAACGTGCTATTGAGGTGGAACCTCAAGATGCCGAGGCATTGGGACTATATGCTGATTTCTTATGGCAAGTGAGAAACAATGAGTGGGAAGCTGAAGAAATGTACATACAAGCTGCTGAGGCTGACACCAAAAACCCTTTTCAAGCATCAAAATATGCAAATTTCTTATTGAGCACTGGTTGCCAAGGCATTTGTTTTTTGTTTGATGAATCAATTGTTTCTTCAAAGTAGATATAACTACCTGTTTCTACTGGATATTTGCCAATGCTTCGTACATATATATATATTTTATATTCTTCATGTCTGTTTTATGATTCATGTTCGGGGTTCGTAGCTGTCTCTCCTAATAATATTGTTTCCAAAGTTCAAACTTAGGTTCTCCTTTTTGAGAGTGTAATGTATTTTTCTACTGTACCCAACTACTTATTGATAATGCTTCATATATATTAAAAACTTCCTAGTGTAGTAAAATTTTGTTTTTATTGGAATTAATAAATATTCATTTATTATTTTTTTATTCTATGCACACATTTTCTCACCATGTAAAATAAACATTTAAGTAAATATCGGTTTATTGATTATCAATGGTTTTTTTTTTTTTGTTCAAGGTATCTACTGGAGTGAGCTAAATGATTAACCTTTTGCGTTCGGTAGGCCCATTAAGAAGGTAGACACTAACCACAAGTTTTAAAACTACTCCATACCCAAAACGAAGATCGAACTCTCAACCACTAATTAAGGTAGGATTAGCAATGGTTTTAAACAAATGATAAGTTACATAATAAATACTATTTTGTCATATAAGAGACAATCTATATTAGTGAATAATCTCTAATAAATTTAACTATTGGTCCGGTTGTTATAACATCCACTTATCCAAGTTTTTTACAACATTCACATGACTGAACAAATAATAAAAAGAACTCGTATCCGAAAAAAATACGATCAGCTCAAATTTGATTTATTCTTTGATATTTATATATATTTATAATAATTTTTAATTATTAAATGTCAATTCTTGGAAATCATTACAACATAAAATATTAATATACAAAATTTATATAAATATATGAAAATCAAGGATGAATATAAAATAAAATGAAGTTGGTTTTAAAGTTAATTGATTAGCAATGTAGCCTAATAATAACTTTGTTGAAATATGCTTTAATTTTCTATATTTTTCTCATTTAAAATTAAAATTTTTATTTTTATTTTTCAAGAATTTAATCTTTTATTTTTTTAAAATTTAAAAACATGTCCAATTGTTAACTACCAAATTGTTCTATCAAATTCATTAGTATAATATTTTAAAAGTAAAAAAAATCTTACTTAATAGTCATGAAACAAAAAGAATATTTTAATCAATTTAAATTTAACAAAAATTTAATTATATTCGTAATTAAATTTATATTTTAAATACTAAAAATAAGAAATTTCAAAAAAAACTAAAAATAAAGGAACTAATTTTTAAAAATTAAAGTAAATAAATTAAATTCTAATTATATAAAAATATATAATATATTTTTACTTCAAAGCTTTATATAAAATATTTATGATCGCTTCCATATCTTGTTTGATTATATTGAGATTCCATCTTAAATAATTTTCTTTTGAAATTATATTAACTAAGGTGCCCTTTGTTGACTTTTCATCAATCCTTTTGACTGGAATAATCTTTTTATATACTTTATTTTATCATATTTAGGTATATTTTTTTTAACAATCTCATTATAAGTTCTGATTATATCTATTTTTTAAGATAATATTTAGAATTACCCATAGCCCCTCCCCGACCCATAAATAGGAGAATTATGCACTTCAACGCACTGGAACCTATGTCTTCTTGCATTGACAAAAATATCCAAACCAATAAATATTTTATTATATTAAAAAAACTAATAAATATAATAAATATTTTATTATATTAAATATAGATTTAAAATTTTATATTTTGGGTTAAATTATTTAGTTGGATAAATTTCTTTTAAGTCTTGGACAATAAATTTAATTATTATTAAATTAATGATTCAATATCAATATAAATATATAATTATTATTTAACATATATAATTAATATAATATTATTTTATAACATAATATTCGCGTCGGGTTAGAAACAAAAATCAATATCCAAAATTTAACTTGTATAAAAATAGACTTCAAATTTTATGCAAAGAACAAACTTTCATGAAGAGTGTCATCATGTTAAATTGAATATAAAAAATTCTTATGTTCAAAAATGAATTTTGTTAAAATAAAAATAAAAAATCTAAATTTTATTACTATGCCATCTTATAATTCCAATTTTGCCTGTCAATTTCCACTTTCATTTGAAAAAAAACCCTTTATTCTTGTTTTGTTACTTCAAAAAGAACTCAGACGAATCCATTGTTAAAAACTATTGTCTTTCTCCAAAAAAAATGGAATCTTTCTCCATAAAGTAGACTAAAAACTAATACCCCATTTGCCTAATTTTGTAAGTACAAATGCTTTAAAAAAGCATCAATTTCTTCATCCAATCATTCCCCAAAGTGAATTCTTCATATTTCCTGCAATTTTAGTGTACAAAAGGTTTAGTTTTTTCTTCTGCGTTCTTTTTCTTCTTTTTATTTTTGTGTTGAAATTTTGGTTCTATCTTGGATTATTTTTACTCAGTGAACTTGTTGAATCTTAAGAGAAGTGCATATTTTGAGTTTATGTAACAGTAAATTGACGGCTTTTTAGGATACTCAGGAAAGTGCATCGATTTTCGATTCGATTTAATTAGGAAAAGAAGTTTTCAATTCAATCTAGCTCATGATTCTTATTTTTATTTTTTGGGTTTTTGAGTTGTAGAAACATGGTTGTTGCTGAATCTCAAGAGAAAAGCAAATTTTAAAGTTTCTATAATAGTAAATTGACAAATTTTAGGCTTTTTCGGGAATGGGGTTGATTTTGATTCGATTCAAGTAGTAAAAGAAGCTATCTTCACCTTTTGAATTGGCTGAAGATCTGGTTTTTGTCAATGGCTCTTGATTTTTTATGCTTTTTGGGTTTATTGCCTGTTGAATCTTGATAGAGAAAACTATGTCGAAAAGTGATCCGAACAAATCGAATCTGAATTGGATTTGGTTCGTAAAAGAAGCATTTTCACCTATTGAATTAGGTATTAAGAAGGCTGCGAAAGATCTTGAAAGTTGTTGGGGAGTTTCTAATGGTAAAAGAAAAAAAATCGAATTGATTGCCCCATTGAACGGTAGTGATAGTGATTGGAATGGTACGGTTCAAATCTTCGGTGTGAAGAACAGGATCGGTGTTAACAATCGGTCGAGTCGTGTTGGTAGTGAAGAGAGAATGAAAGGGTTGTCTATAAAGGTTCCGATGGATGTTTTTATCGGCATGTTTTTGCCGGAAAATGAGCTGAATGATAAAAAGGTCAAGGCAGTTAGAAAAGGATTGAAAGGAAAAGATGTTGATACGGTTGAAGGGACTTGTATGAATCCGTTGCTGTTTGCAGCAAATTGGTCAGTGTTTGTTAACAGATTTGTCCAGGCTATACCGAGCTCGTTTGAATCCGGGAAGGAATGGATTCGGAAAATGGACGAAAATAAAGGGCGTCTAAGCTCATGTATTCATGACATGGAATCAAAGGCACCATTTGAGTTTAAGCCTAGAGAGTCAAGGGCTCAGGTTTTCACAAGGAATGAGGGTTTGGAACATAATCATGGTCAGAAAGATGTATCATTTGAATGCTTTATAGGGTTTGCATTTGATCAGTTGACCCAAAATCTTCAAAAGCTTGATTATTTAAAAGCTGTTGCAAGTATTTTGGATGGTCGAAAAGTCGATGTAAATGGATTTTTAGGAAATTTAAAGTTTGCTAGGGTGGGAGGTGTTCCATCTGGTATTGCCGGTGTTGCTTCTTCTGTGAATGCGGAGGGTGAGGATGGTGTTAGTATAGGCAGTAGTGAAGAAACTGGTGGTAATTCGTCACAAAAACTGGCCGATCAGATGCTTAGTGTTCCTCTATCGAATGTGGAGCGTTTGAGAACGACTTTACCGGCAGTCACACTTACGGAATTGACTGAGCTACTACCACCATTGAGCCAATCTTCGCTAGACCATCCGGACAAGAAGAAGTTATTTTCTGTCCAGGAGTTCTTCAGATATACCGAGTTTGAAGGTATGGTTTATCAGACAGCTTAGCAAATGATCAGTTTTGCATCATCAATTTCGTTTTTTATTTGATTTCTTAATAGGTAAATCCTTAAAGAAATGCACGATGTTGTAGATTATGAGTAGCATAATTTGAACTATAGCTTTCTCGATTTCTGTATTGTGTTTATCTTCATGCTTAAAATGTGGGAATTGGTTAGTTTTCAGTTCTGGCTTCTTGTTAGATCCTTTCCACAATCCATATTAAACTCGGAAATTGAGATTGTAGCATTTGATATTGCATAAATAAGCTCTTTTTGCGTTTGTGACTTGTTGTTGATGCTATCATTCCAGTTTTCATGGCATTAATTTTAGGTTGGGGTAATTTATATTGTCTAATGTGATTAGCTGTACTACAGTATACTACTCACTTACATCCAAGTCCGAGTTACATAGTTATGCTTCGAATTTAACTCAGTTATTACTCTTTCAGGGAGGAGGTTCTTTGAAGAACTGGATAGAGATGGTGATGGCCAAGTAACATTAGAAGATCTCGAAGTTGCTATGAGAAAAAGAAAATTACCACTGACGTATTCTCGGGAATTCATGCGCCGGGCTAGAAGAAATCCATTTTCGAAATCCTTTGGCTGGAAGCAGTTTTTGTCCTTGATGGAACGGAAAGAGCCAACCATTCTTCGAGCTTATACTTCTCTTTGTTTAAGTGAGTCCGGGACTCTCCACAAGAGTGAAATATTGGTATCACTTAAAAATGCCGGACTTCCAGCAAACGAACACAATGCTGTTGCTATGATGCAATGTTTGAACATGGACACTGAAGAATCTGTTTCCTATGGACACTTCCGCAATTTTATGCTTCTGTTGCCTTCTGACCGACTACTTCAAGATGATCCTCGGTAAGGTTAATTTTCCATTTGAAGGGTCTTATTCCGAAACTATAGTGGAAGCACAAGGTCAAATTTAATTTACTGTTCGATTGTCTTTGGTTTGGCTGCTTAATGTATATATTTAGCATAAAGTTCCAGTCCTCCCTTTTACCTTCGTTAAACTACGGGTGTAAACAAGGCATATGTGCTCGTAAGCTAACTAAAATTAAATTGAAATTGGCTTGGTCAGTGTCAAGTCGAACTTGAGTTTGAACAGTTTAAGTTATCAAGTAAGCTGAATTTTCTAAGCATAACCAAGCTCTTTCACTCAGACTTGAACTCTAGCACAATTAATCGAGCTTCTTTTTATGTTAAATACAGGAATATCTGGTTCAAAGCTGCAACTGCCGTTGCTGTTGCACCAGCTGCAGAAATACAGCGTGAAAGTGTTCTTAAATCTGCTTTTGCTGGGGGTCTGTCATGTGCATTCTCCTCGGCCGTAATGCATCCTGTTGATACTGTAAAGGTACATTTTGTTTATGTTATTAGGGATTTTTTATGATTTTTTTTGTTTTTTTCCTTCTTTTCATTTCTGTTTTCGTACTTTATCAGACTCAGGTGCAAGCATCAACCACCCTGACATTCCCAGAAATTATGTCAAAGATTCCGCAAATCGGATTACGAGGGTTATATAAGGGTTCCATCCCTGCAATTCTTGGACAGTTTTCAAGGTTATATATAAACATATATCTTGTTTTTTTATCATTTGTTTTCAGTTTGGAGTTTGATTTTGCTTTCTCTTATTTATTCGTGTAATCGCTTTTCTTTCAATGTTGCAGCCATGGATTGCGGACAGGTATATGTGAAGTAAGCAAGCTTGTATTGATCAATGTTGCTCCGAACCTCCCTGACATCCAGGTACTTGTTGCACTATTACAATTGAATGTCTGTTGTCATATAAGTTTTCTTCCGAGTGCCATTCATGTAGCTCTTTTTCATTTGGGCTAGTTTATAAATTCCCTTGATTTCATGGGCATTGCCCCACTAGTCATGGAAACTAAGAAAAACAAGAAGTTACATGTTAAAGGAAATTTCTACTTATTTGTATAAATGATGTTAAACAAGCTACCTTTGTTACTTACACTCGGGTGTAAGTATTTGGAGGGTTCTTGGATGGTCATATCCTCGTACCAATACTTGGATATGCATTAGATATTGGTGTCAGACACGGATACTATAAGAAAAATGAAGAGTCGGAGTAACATAGTAGTGCACATTCAAAGCATTCGCTATACATGAAGCTAAACAATTACCAAAATTGAACTAATTGTTCTAGGAAATTTTAGTTCTTTGATATGATTATGAAAACAGAAATTTTGAACTTCCAAGTCATTGGTTGTCTATTTCTTAGATTGTACCAGATCCCCTTGTTTTTCAGTAGTGTTTTCATGTGCTTGTGAAGTCTCAAACTAACTCTGTTGTTCTATGTGAGTGCATCCACATGTGCTTTTGTGCTATGTTGCTCCGATTTTTTGTTTTCCTTGAAGCACCCCTTATTTATGCATATCCAAACTTAGGAATGGGAGTATGATCCTCTAGGGATTCTCCAAATATATGAAGATCTTTAAAAATATTGAAAATACCCGTGCCTAGCTCTTATACTCGAGTCCAAGTAATATAGCTTTTGAGGGTTTACTTCTCTTTGCGCATGTGCTGAAAGATGTCTTGCACACTTAATTTCCGTATTCCAGAAAGTAATGAATCATAATTTCATATTAAACTTATTTCGATACTGATTTGCAACATTGTGTTAAGGTCTCCTTTATGTGCTCTGTAGGTTGAATCCATGGCATCATTCTTCAGTACGGTTCTAGGAACAGTGGCTCGTTTACCTTGTGAGGTACTGAAGCAGCGTTTGCAGGCTGGCCTTTATGACAATGTCGGAGAAGCTCTTATCGGTACTTGGCAGCAGGATGGTCTGAAGGGCTTTTTCCGTGGGACCGGGGCCACACTTTGTCGTGAGTTGCCATTCTATGTTGCAGGGATGGGCCTATACACTGAATCCAAAAAGGTATCTACTTTTGTATTCGCTTTGAGAATTTTCATTTCACCAATTTATTTTCCGGAGTAGTCAAAGCCACTATGGTGCACTTGCCTTAGTAATGCAAGTTCCTTGTAAGATTTTGTATAAGAACCAATATATGCCTAATAGAATACCAGTTTATCAGACAAATCAGTGACAAAAATACTCTCTGATATATTTTATTTCGCCTCCAGCTATGTGGATTCCTTTGAATTATTGGACTTTAATTATAATCATCATTATTTTTTATACAAATTAACATTTTGCTTCTGCATTTTGTTTTAGTTTGTCCAACGACTTATAAGACGGGAACTGGAACCATGGGAAACAGTTGTTGTCGGAGCTATATCCGGAGGGTTAGCTTCTGTTACTACTACACCATTCGATGTCATTAAAACTAGAATGGTGACTACATCCGGGGCTCGAAACGTATCGATGTCAGCAGTAGCCTTTTCTATACTCCGTCACGAGGGACCCCTCGCCCTGTTCAAAGGAGCCATACCGAGGTTTTTCTGGATTGCTCCCTTAGGTGCCATGAACTTTGCCGGCTACGAGTTGTTGAGGAAGGCCATGGATGGAAACAAAGATGTTGCTAGGGATCAAGTCTCCGAAGAGAAATCGGTTAGTTCCAGGTAAATACAAGCTCTAAAATATGAACCATAACCTTCAAATGGCCTCTGGATTTTGTTAGTGGTCAAAAACAATTGAATGCTGCTAGAAATTTTGAGCTTTTCACCACCAAAATTACAGCAAGTTGTTCAATTTTAATTTGTCGACATATTTTTTTGCTAAAAATTGTAATTTCTCTTGAAGTTTCAACACATTTTTGTAACGTTTAATCCGTTCTTTTAATCTTGAATTAGATGTTGATCAGTTGTTCTTGGGTTAAACTTTCTATCTTGATTCCATTTTTCTCTTGTTCTTTTTTTTGTGTGTGAGTAAATTCTTTGTTTCATTTATATACATTTATATAGTTTTCACCCTGGGTTAATTGTTTATTTTTTGACTAAATTATAATGTAAAAATTCAAATGTTACAATTTACTTAAAGCTTTTATACTCTCTTTATAGTTAGAATTTAATCACCATAATTTTATTTTCAAGAATTTAGTTACTCTCTACTTTTTAAATTTAAAATTTAGGTTCATTTATTAACATTGTTAGAATTTTTGTATGTTGATGTGACATTTAAAAAAAACTTGGCATTCATCTAACCAAAAATAACCTTCTAAGGATCTTGAATTTAATAAAAATTTTAATACTGTTAATAATTCTTAAAAATTTGTATAATTATTTTAATTATAATAAAATATTTAGACTAATTAATGACATTATAGGAGTTGAGATATTAAATTAAAATATATAAATTAACCTCGAAGGGATTGAAATTAAAATTTACCCGTAAAAATCTCACATAAAAAAAATGAACAGGTATCCATGGTGGAAGGCACTTTTATGTATATTTGTATAGATTAAAGAATTTAATTTTGTAAAAATTTCTAATAATTTGTATAGATTAAAAATGTGTTAACACCAATTATTTTAGAATCAAATTCACCAATTGGATTAGGAACTAATTAAGGTATCGGTTTAGTTGGAAAATTTGAATCGCTTGACTCACGATTTGGTATAAATATGATGAACTAGCAATTTAACCAATATTTTTTAATATATGTATTTTTATTTTTATGAATTTTAATAATTCATTCGATCGAATCAAAATTTGTAATCGATCGGTTTGATCACCAATCCAATTTTAAAACATTGATTAACAATTATCAACAATATATAACAATTTTATATGGATTTTCAAAAAAAAATTGAACTAAAATTGATTGAATTACCTAGCGTAACCTAATGGACTTTTATTGTTTTGGATTCATTGATTTTTTTATATAATTAAATTTATAGTACATTCACGGATCATGATGCGGGTGAAAAAATTATATAACAATATATTTTATTAAAATTTATATAAAAGCTAAATAATTTTTTGTTGAAATGGTAAAGTTAAATATTTGATATGTATGTCTCAAGTTCAGATCCTATCATGGTATTATTTTATTAAAAACATGATAAGACGAAAAAACATTCTCATATTAATATTTGTTACTTTGTATATAAATAGTTATTTTAGAAATATCTCAACTGAGTTGGTATCGATTGACTCATGGCTCCAAATTTCAAGAAAAGACTTAATATAAAATAAATTCTATGGCATGCGTATATGTACGAAATTACGTATTTAAAACATAGATATGTATTTAAAAGAAACATACCATAAATCATAAAACGTATTATTTAAAACTAGTTAATAATAATAGCACATGAAATATAGTATGATATTAAAAAAGATTAAATCGTGAATAAAACGAAATTTAAATACATAAATACATCATATTAAGAATATTAAATAAATACAATTATTGATCATGATGGTGTCATTAATTTTAAGTTGGTATCTCAAGTTAATTTATGATATCAACTCAATCAACAACATTGTTAATATATTTGATCAGGAACTTGTACTGTTCAATATCAAAGGCGAAAGGTGTGGACTACAATAACTTGTGTCCTTATCTTCCTTTTAAGCAACTAGACTGCAATTTTGCATGAAATTCTTCAAAAATATCATTGTTGCTGATGAATGGTTGTTCTTATTCAGTCGATAGCAATGATTTATATTCCATAGATCAACAACCTTTCCTAAGATATAAAAAAGATTAAAATTGCAGAGCCTAAACACAAATAGAAGCAAAATTGAGGCTAAACAAAACATACAGGGAATATTTTTTGGAAGCAAAAGAAAGATCAACTAAAACCCATAAACATTCTCAATATTTAGAAAAAAAAAAAAGGCAAATTGATGACTTCATTACTATTCACCACCCAAAATAGCTCAAACAGTAACTGTAAGGGGAAAAAAAGAAGACCAAAACAACCACAATCACCTACATCATCCTCAAAATAAGCATGCAAAAGGCAGCAAAGCCTGAAATTACATGAAAACGAAAGAAGTGAAGAACAACATTCATTCATAAATAAACCATGCAGTTCGAATGACAAAGTAAGGAGAAAGCAAGAATTATATGTAAGCATCTCAATAAGCTCTGTAAGCAGAGTAAACACTTTTTCATTAACATTATGCCATTTCATGGAAGGTTTTACTAGACCAACAACATCCAAGGACGAAACAGCGACATCGAAGATGAAAACCCAAATATTCAAACAAGGTTCAATTTTTTGCAGAGAAACAGGAGAACAAAGGAAGTTACCAGAGGATTTGCTGCCAAACTTTGGAACAAGGTCAAGCAAAGGTTTCTTAGGAGTAATAATATGCAGAGCAAAGAGTTGAGAGGTGCATAATCAAGAACTGCAGTTAAATATCTTATCGTGAAATCCGGTGTTCTAACTCAATTGATTCATGTTTTACATGATGACATTCAGCAGATCTCAGGTTTGAATCCCTGTACCTGTAATCTCTTATCTTAGACTATGATCTCTTTTGTGAGTGTGTGTATGTATATAACTCATATTATGCAAACAATATAGTTGAAAGATGTGTGATCGACTACAGTTAAATCTCGTACTGTAAAACCCAAGATTTCCAATGACCACATAGGGAAATCTCATATCATGCATAGGGCAGCAGATCTCGGATTTGAATCCCAATATCTATAATTGCATATAAAATTATTGTATTCCAGTGACCACATTTCCTATCCTTTTCATTATCAGCAACATAACAAGAAAAAAAAAAGCAAATGCTTGCATGAAATGTGAATTAAGCATCTTATAGAGCCTCAAGTGCTGAACCCTTTCAAGCAATGCCACTATGGTTTTAAATCTTCTAACTTAGAACTACTACAAAAATGTATAACATAAGGCAAAGCAACATAAACAACACAAACAGGAAACTAAAACATATCTTAAAGATTTCATTCAAAAGAGAAGGCTTTACTTAACTAGAAACTAATGACCAAAGATTCAAAATTTCGAAAATTGAGATTAATTAAAACAAAGAACTTGGGTTTAACAGGAATATAAAAATTACCTAGTTAAACAAGGTTCAATTTTCATTGAGGCAAATGATCAAACATTTACGTTCTAACAAATATGCAAACAAGCAAATTCAAGCAGCAGAGTAATCAACTTCACTACTCTATTAAAATTTAACTTCAAACCCAAAACAAACGAAAAATCCAAAATAAAAATATCAAGAGAAGAATCCAAATAACTGTTTGGGATGAGAATAATCAAACGATTCCTGGCTGATTCGGTGATAAACAATGAACTAAACTAATGAATAACTGGTGCGAATCAGCCAGGAATAGTTTGGTTATTCATGCCAAACGAAAGGCGATGTAAAACTTTAGCTATTGATTTTTATAGATGAACTCAACAGACTCATTCCTAGAAGGGCAAAATAAACTAATCTGTTTCAGCATTGAATTATTCAAGTAATTTATATCTTATTTTATTATCCCCTATGGTAATTTTTTTAATCTTTAAATATAAAAAAATTAGTCCAACACTTAATAGATACGTTAAGTTCAATGTATAACGTGTATGTACAAGTCAAGTAGATATAATTACTTTTTAGTTTTTTATATTTAAATAATCATATTTTTATATTTATACTATTTTAAATTAACATATTCAAATATGTAGCTGATACAAGTAAAAATATAAATATATTAAGAGGTGTATTTGATTTTCTAATTTATTATATATTTAAAAATATATGGGATATAAATATAGAAAAAAATAATTCAGGCAAGAAATCAAAAGATTAGTTCAAATATATATAATTTTTAAGAGAGAAAAATATTTAAAAAACTATTCTGTTGCCATGAGATGGTGATGGCCAAGTAACATTAGAAGATCTCGAAGTTGCTATGAGAAAACGAAAATTACCACAGACGTATCCTCGGGAATTCATGCGCCGGGCTAGAAGAAATCCATTTTCGAAATCCTTTGGCCGGAAGCAGTTTTTGTCCTTGATGGAACGGAAAGAGCCAACCATTCTTCGAGCTTATACTTCTCTTTGTTTAAGTGAGTCCGGGACTCTCTACAAGAGTGAAATATTGGTATCACTTAAAAAGGCTGGGCTTCCAGCAAACGAACACAATGCTGTTGCTATGATGCAATGTTTGAGCATGGACACTGAAGAATCTGTTTCCTATGGACACTTCCGCAATTTTATGCTTCTGTTGCCTTCTGACCGACTACTTCAAGATGATCCTCGGTAAGGTTAATTTTCCATTTGAAGGGAGGTCAAATTTAATTTACTGTTCGATTGTCTTTGGTTTGGGCTGCACTTTTGGAAGTTCAACGTAAGATTACATCTCGGTTACTTAATGTATATATTTAGCATAAAGTTCCAGTCCTCCCTTTTACCTTCGTTAAACTACGGGTGTAAACAAAGGCATATGTGCTTGAAATTGGCTTGGTCAGTGTCAAGTCGAACTTGAGCTTGAACAGTTTAAGTTATCAAGTAAGCTGAATTTTCTAAGCATAACCAAGCTCTTTTACTCGGACTTGTGCTCTAGCACAATTAATCGAGCTTCTTTTTATGTTAAATAAAGGAATATCTGGTTCGAAGCTGCAACTGCCGTTGCTGTTGCACCAGCTTCAGAAATACAGCATGAAAGTGTTCTTAAATCTGCTTTTGCTGGGGGTCTGTCATGTGCATTCTCCTCGACCGTAATGCATCCTGTTGATACTGTACAGGTACATTCTGTTTATGTCATTAGGGATTTTTTATGGTTTTTTTCCTTCTTTTCATTTCTGTTTTCGTACTTTATCGGACTCAGGTGCAAGCATCAACCACCCTGACATTCCCAGAAATTATGTCAAAGATTCCGCAAATCGGATTACGAGGGTTATATAAGGGTTTCATCCCTGCAATTCTTGGACAGTTTTCAAGGTTATATATATCTTGTTTTTTTATCATTTGTTTTTAGTTCGGATTTTGATTTTGCTTTCTCTTATTTATTCGTGTGATCGCTTTTCTTTCAATGTTGCAGCCATGGATTGCGGACAGGTATATGTGAAGTAAGCAAGCTTGTATTGATCAATGTCGCTCCGAACCTCCCCGACATCCAGGTACTTGTTGCACTATTATAATTGAATGTCTGATGTCATTTAAGTTTTCTTCCGAGTGCCATTCATGTAGCTCTTTTTCATTTGGGCCCAGTTTATAAATTCCCTTGATTTCATGGGCATTGCCCCGCTAGTCATGGAAACTAAGAAAAACAAGAAGTTACATGTTTCCAACAAGACACGTTCATTGCTCTTGAAGATATATGCAACAGAAGAAAAGTCTTTAAAGACTATCTCCATGGTGATAGAAGGATAGACAAAGCCTGTACTGATTCACATCTCAAAATCAAATGTAGCAAAGACAAATCATGCTACTGCCCAATGAAGAAGAAAAGGCATTTTTGAAAAGAAAAAAGATTTTCACGAATGATTCCCAAGAAGAAATATAGATGGAGATACCTTAAGAAGAAGAAAAAATTCTCCAAGAGGAACAAATCCACGCGATGCTACATCTGTAACCAAAAGGGTCACTTTGCAAAAGCATGTCCAAAGAACAAGAAAGGTGCGAAGATGATTCAACAGATCCAGCAAAAGGCGGGAATCAAGATATCAGAAGAAGATGATATTGAGTCATTATTTTCTATTGATGATGAACCCAATGACCAGTCAATATTTGCAATCCAAAGTTTTGATTATAGTGACTTAGAATCAACTTCAAGTGAATCATTGATGATCCAGACTCTGATGAATTGTAAATTCTAAGTGCTTCTTCACCAACCTGTTCTGCTACAAAAGTTCTAGCTCCTCACATTCCAGTTTCTATTTACCTGGAGAAATATGGTAGACCTATCACTATGATTGCTTTTATTGATACTGGAGCTGCAGAATCTATCATGAATCCAGACATTTTACCAGAAGAAAGGTGGGAGCCTCACACCAAGTATTTTAGCTCAGCATCAGGAAAAGTTTTTACCACAGACCTAAGGAGTAAGCTCATTAAAATCCAATTTTTCCCTACTTGCTCCATCACCACTACCGTATTGGGCTCAAAACTCCCAAGAAAAGATCTTATTGTTGGTTTTGTAACAACCCGATTTTGACTCTAATCGGACATAGTGGTTTCGGGACCACAAGTCCGAGTCAAAAAAATATTTTAATATTATTTTGTGTGTTTATTTTGTGTGCATTTGATTGTGTGAAATTTTCGTGTTTTAATTTCGTCGTTTAAGTGTCCAATTTAATAAAAGGGCTTAATTGCGTAAAATGAAAATTTAGGGGTTAATTATAAAAGCACCTAATTGTTGTTGTCTTTATAACTTAGAGGTTTTATTATGCAAATAGTCCACTATGTAAGTTAGTGGGTGGCAAAGGACTAATGTAACCTTATTATATATGTCATATATATATATATATATATAAAGATTAATATAGTAAATTAAAAAAATAAGGCTAATATATGCTTAATATAACAAATTAAAAGGGTCATGCATGTTCATCTTTTGGCCGAATATTGAAGAGAAAAAGAACCATTTGGAAGCTTTAAAGATTCGGCACTTTGAAGCTCAAATTGAGGTGTGGATTTTGTTTGGTTTTCAATAATTTTTACGTTTTTAAGATCGTTGCTTTGTATATTACCTAGCCCATGCTTTAATTTTCGGATTTGATGATGAATTTGAGATTTGCCATTGTTGATAATGTGAGGAATTTATTGTTTGATGATGAAAAATAAATCTTTGATGTTTGATTATCATGTTTAATTAAGTGATTTTTTATAAAAAAATCCAAATTAGGGATTTAATTGTGGAATTTGAAAATTTAGGGGCTTAAATGTGAAATAAATGAAATATATGGGCTACTAGGGACCATTGGAAGATTCGGCTAAGGCATGATTTTGATGAATTTTGTGTATTTGGTGTATTTTTGTATTAGGACTAAATTGCAAAAAGTGCAAAATGTTAGGGGCAAAATGGTAATTTTTCCATTTATGTATTTTTGGACTTAATTGAATGTTTTGATGAATAAAAAGGTTAAATTTGATTATGTTTAGATCAAGAAACGAAGAAAACAAATTTGGATCGGGGAAAAACGAAAGTAATCGAATAGTCGATCGTGTCTGCTGATATCCGAGGTAGGTTTATCAGCTATTTAATGTTATCAAATCAATATATATGTATGTATATCTATTATGTTTGTTGTTGAGCTATAATTAAAAGTAATTTAATTGAATAAATTCAAATTATAAATGATATAAATATGTATATACAATGTTCGAATATATAGATATATGCTTATATAAATATTTGAATTAAGTTAAAGTATGAATGGTATAAAGGTATATATATATTCAAATAATTATATATGTATCTATATGTATATATATACTTGAATTTGGTTGGTTGTATGAGAGTTATATATATATGTGCTCATAAGTTTGAACATATATATATGTAGGTAAAAACATTTGGGTTTGATTAAAGATATATATGTTGTAATTGTACGATAAGATCGAATAAGTAGGTATATGGGAGTTGGAACATCTATATATATATATGAATAGGTCTTGATTATATTTTAAGGTATAAATGTTAAATACGTACTTGGGAGTTCAAATATATCTAAGTGTATATTCGTATGATTCTTGAATTGAATTGAATGTATGATTTGCAAACTCTTTTGTGATTGAATATGGACTACAATGAATGTGTGTTTGCTATTAATAAGTATTTGAGGAAATTATTATGTATATGGGAAAATTGAGATTTTCGGGCTTAGCGCTTAGCGAGCTTATTGCGGTGAAACACTTGAGACTAAATGTCTAGCGGCTTAATGCTTAGGTGAAATATTTCAGACTATATGTCTAGCGGGCTAAGTGCTTGGTGTCTTGAATCGAGCTTTAAGCCTAGCAGGCTAAATGCCGTGAATTTGTTTTAAGCATGTGATTAAGTGTACAATTATATGATTTTGGATATATTTAATTGATAAGTATATTTATATATACATTCGGCTAAGTCGTTTGATGATTATATATATATTCGGTTTATGCAATTGTAAAATATATATATATGCTCGGGATTTTGTATTTGATAAATATATACTTATAAATATTTGATACGCATACTTGATTTGTAACTACATATGCATTCGAGATATACATATCTTTGTTTATAAGTATTTGATGAAAATGAATGCATTCGTTCATATGTATTAGATTTGTATTGGTTTAAAGTTTATCATGAGTATACATACACATTCGGTTATGATATGTGTATGATATATATATGATCGGTTGTGTACATTCGGTTGTAATGTTGTTTGGTATAAATATATATTCAATTGATCGCATTCGATGAGCATACATATCTGAAAATAAATAAAATGGTCTGAGTTCAATAATGTATAAAAAATTAGTTATTCGTGTTAATTGAAATCTCAGTGAAATAGATTAACAGGTTATATTATATATATATTTATATACATTTAGTTATGCTGTAAACTTACTAAGCTATAAAAGCTTACTTTGTTTGTTTTCGTCCATTTGATTTTATAGATTTTGGAGACGCGTTACGAGCTCGGGGATCATCAGCATAGTCCATCACACTATCGACTTCTTTTGGGTATTTTGTTAAATATTTGAACTTAATCTTATGGCATGTATAGGTTTGAGTATGATGTTAACTACATTTTGATTGTAAATTATAATAGCTATGCGAAAGTAATTAAATTTTCATGTTGTGATCAGATTGGTTTTAAAAATGGTTGTGTTTGTTCGGTAATGCCTCGTAACCCTAAATTCAGCGACGGAGATGGGTTAGGGGTGTTACAGGTTTTGACTTATATATCAAGGCCAAACAATTAAGAATCTTACCAGAAGGAATAATGTTTAAGCAGATGTTCAAGCCTTATGTGTCTATTCCCAGATTATTTCTTATAGATGCTGACAAAATTCAACAAATTGTTGAAGAACTGAGACAGAAAGCATGTGCAGAATCTCATTCAGAATTTCTGCAAAAATGCAATCATCCTTTATGGAAAAATCCAAGCTTTTTTATCAAGCTTCCAATCAAGAAGAATGAAGATATCAATCCGACTAAAGCTAGTCATGTGGGAATGAATCTAGTCCATCTCAAACTAGCTGAAGAAGAGTGTCAACAATTACAAGAACAAGGATTGATTGAGCCTTCAGACTCACAATGGGTGTGTGAAGCATTTTATGTGAATAAAAGATCAGAGCAAGCCCGAGGAAAATTAAGATTGGTAATTAATTACCAACCTCTTAATTATTTCCTACAAGATGACAAGTTCCCTTTGCCTAACAAGAATTATATGTTCTCAAGTCTTGCAAATGCCCGCATCTTTTCCAAATTCGATTTAAAGGCAGGATTTTGGCAATTGGGTATAAGCCTTGAAGACAGGCCCAAAACAGGATTTTGTATCCCAAACAAGCACTTTCAATGTATTGTTATGCCTTTTGGGCTAAAAACAACTCCATCATTGTTTCAAAAGGCGATGATACGAATTTTCTAGCACATCATGGATCAAGCCCTGATTTATATTGATGATATTCTACTCTACAGCCCAGATCATGAAAATCATACAATTCTCCTTGATAAATTCAAGCAAATTATTCTTGACCAAAGAATAATGCTTTCTGAAAGGAAAATGCAGATTGGCAAAGAGGAAATAGAGTTTCTTGGAATGATCATCACAAAGGGATCATATCAACCAAATCCAAACATTGCTGAAGAACTCAAAAAATTTCCAGATAGCAATCTTTCTCAGAAGCAAATCCAACAGTTTCTAGGAATTGTTAATTATCTTAGAGATTTTATTCCTAAGATAGCTAAATTAACAAATCCTTTAAGAAAGATGCTAAAGAAAAATCCACCACCCTGGAAATCCAAGCAAACTAAAGCAATCAAGCAACTAAAAGAGAAAATAGCTCAATTACCGCTATTGCAGATTCCTTCAAAAGAAAAAAGAATTCTGCAGACAGATGCAAGTGACAAATACTGGGGAGCAATTCTATTTGAGGAAGACAATGGGAAAAGACGTCTCTGTGGTTACAAGAGTGGAAGGTTCACTGATGCCGAAATACATTACCACTCTACCTTTAAAGAAATTTTAGCAGTCAAATATGGAATTACTAAATTTCAGTTTCATTTGACTGGATATCATTTTCTGGTAGAAATGGATATGTCCTCTTTCCCCAAAATGTTGCAGTTTAAGCAAAAGGAAGTACCACATCCTCAACTTCTCCGATGGGCGGAATGGTTTTCCAGGTTTTCCTTTGATGTTGTTCATATTAAAGGAAAAGCCAATGTCCTTGCAGATATTTTAACTAGATTACCAGAATCAAAACCATTTGATATCCCTGTTCCTAAACCAGTTGAAGTTTTCATGTTCCAACCTAGCTCCTCCAAAGGAAAAAAGAAACAATCCCAACAACCACCTTTGCCATTTTCTCTCCCATGCAACCCAAATTCCCATCCTGATCACCCTCCCGAGGTTTTAAGCTTAATCCTAGAAAAAAAAATTTCACAAAGAAGCTCCTACCTGAGAAATGGGTAACCAATTATGAACAGATTCACCAACATAATCAGCCAATTCGGTCTACCAAAAGTCAGATCACTACAAAAGCTGATGGAACTAGCGAAATCAGATTTGATCATAGCCACTTGAAGCAGCTCCCAACTCCTCCTATCTTCACAACTCAGATGATGTTACAGCCACCAACATCAGAAGGGTCAGTACCCGGTCCAGAATCATCCTTGATACAAAGCTTTCAGACAAATGAAAAGCCTTTGTACTTTTTTAAAGATCCTTCAGGACATTGTCCTTGGGATATTAATTGTTCATGTGAAGGCTGCAAAAATGATGTTTTTGAAGAACTCGATGAAGATGTCTGAAAAGCACGAAAGAAGAAAACCAATAAAAAATCAACACATGCAGATTTTTATGAAAGATGGATAACTGGAGATCCAGACATTGGTCCATTAGGGGAAGATAATGGCAAATTTGTGTATCTTGTAGATTATTCTGCAAAGAAGCCATAATCTCCTACTTTTCAAGATCAACATCAAGCACCTTCACCACCATCAAAGACAGACCCTGATAAAAAATGGCTTGTCAAGCCGTTGAAGCAGCCATGTTACAAAAAGATCAACAAATGGGTCTGAAAAAATAACCAGTTCCTGCCATGCAGCCAAGAAGAACAAAAAACTGTAGCCCCTGTTCAGACAATCCAAAAAGTCCATATGTATGAAGCAACTTCTTTTTATGATCAAGAATTTTCGCCCCTTGAAGAATTTTCAAAAAATGAATATCTTCATGTGCCAAAAATTTCCTCAAAACTTCAAGTAGATACAGAAGGCAAATAAGTTAAAATAGCAGCAGCGGAAGCCACCTTAAACTGGCAAACAGAAAATGCTGTGTCTCAAAATTCTGCAATCAAGAAGATTGGGCAAAAGGTCAATCGGATTGATACAAAAGTTTCAAAGATAGAGAAAACCACATATGAAAATTCTAAAATGATCAAGAATCTCATTAAGCTTTTTCAAAAAAGGCTTAAAGAAGTTGCAACTGAACCAGCTGCACCCGGACAAGATCTTCTCTCATCTTGCTCAGAGAGAAAAAGAAATCCAGAATGTTAAAGATCAGATCAAGTATCTAAAAGAAAATGGGAAGCTACCACCACCACAACCTGTAAAAAACGGGATAGAACTTTTCCCATCTGTAAGACAATCCGACAAGCCAAGACCATTTGCGACACAACCACTCATATTTCTTCCACCAGAAGAAAAGAAAAGGCCAACCATCCATGATTTGTACCAACAAATCAAAACACAAAAGGAGAAAGAAAAAAGAAGAGCCAAGGAAGAAAAAAGACGAAAAGAAAAGGCACTTGGAAAAAGGCCGATGGAGAAACAACAAGATGAAGAGGAAAGCCAATTCTCCTCACCATCAGAATCTCCACCAAAACAGATATCAAAATCTCTAATGATGAGAAACGAAGAAAATCCTTCTAATCTTTTAACAAGGTTTTTAAAGGATTACAGTCATAAAATTCTTCCCAAAATATCTATTCTTCATGAATCGGAGATGACTCCAGTACCAGGTTTTCCAGAACAATCATCAGAACCATCATCAGAAACTCCCTCAAAAGATTTAGAGACATCTGATGAAATATCTGATGAATCAAACGACCCTACAGAAGAAATTACTGGAAAAAAAGAAAGTCTTCCAGACATAATAGCCATTCCTGGTGTCAAAGTTGAAGAAATGTCAGAAGAAGAGATGACTGAGGCAGGAGAACCATCATTTGCAAGATCAGCACCCCATGTTTCTACGGGGAAAATGGTTTTCACCCTAGATGATATTCCGATAACCAGATGGCCGGAAAGATGACAAGAATTCCACTCATGGCTTGACACAAGAAAGCTAACAGAAGAAAGCCATTACAATGTCCTGATTGAATTCGTTTTAAGATTCACAGGAATGTTAAAAGACTGGTGGAACTCAGTTGACCAAGGAAATCAATTGCAGTTTCTGGTGTTAACAGATTTTGCTCAAGCAATAAGGATTATCCATAATTATTTTATTGGAAATCCTGATGATCAGCTGACACTCAAGAGAAGAGAATTCTTCAAGTGAAAATGTTGTTCTTACAAAAAGAAAGATTTATCTAAGCATTTTTATGCAATGATGAAGCTCTTCTACGCCTTTGGAACAGAATCAAGTTTGAAACAAGCTGTTGTCTCGGCACTTCCAAATCCTCTTCAGGTGGCGATCAATCAAAATCTTTACAGGCAAAATAAAAACATTCTCAATTTAACCAGCATTTCTTGACAATGGCAATCCACAATGAAGAAGCTCCTGAAATGAAGAATCTAGCCATATTTTTAAAATGGTTTTATCCTTTAGAACACTGGGTTGATATGCTCATGTTTGAGTTTCTCAAAAACACACGTGTTCAATGGATAGTAATCATTTTCTATAAACCTTAATATTTTATGCAGCATGGACTAGCTACACAGTTAGCCGCTCTTCCAAGTTCCTAGATCCATAAAACATATTTTGAAGAGGTTTATGAAAATCCTTTTGATCTCAAGACTTTGCAGAAATACTTGTGTCGGATCAACAAAATCATTCCTTCAGAGATATGGCCTTCAGGAAAATCACAGGCACCATGGGATGTTCAAAAGAATCCACCGATGCCTTATCAGAAACAGTTGAAAAAAGCATTGAATGAATATTGGACCAACATACCAGATCCAAAAGAATGGTCTCAAGAGTATCCTATGCATTGCAACCAAGCAGTACAAGACACACCAGCAAGGAAAAATATACATGAAGCAGGATCAAGCCAAAAATCACACAGGAAGTCAAAAGCCACTTTACTTCCCAGCTATGATAATGATGTGATACCACCTGATGACCTTGAAAGAAGAATTGAACAGTTGGAGCTCAAATGTTAGAGAGCCCGTGAAGAAAAGAAAAGAAAAGCAGAGGAATTGCAACCAAGCAGTACAAGACACACCAGCAAGGAAAAATATACATGAAGTAGGATCAAGCCAAAAATCACACAGGAAGTCAAAAGCCACTTTACTTCCCAGCTATGATAATGATGTGATACCACCTGATGACCTTGAAAGAAGAATTGAACAGCTGAAGCTCAAATGTTAGAGAGCCCGTGAAGAAAAGAAAAGAAAAGCAGAGGAATTAAACATTACCTCTGACATCGATACTGATTATGACACAGATGAAGCTGAGTCATTAGGATAAAAGCTAGAAAAGAAAAGCAGATTCCTTCTTATCTACTTATCCCTATGTAAATTATTGTTTTTTCACTTTTGTAAAAATCTGCTGAGTCATGTCCTTTATTTTAATGAGTGATTGTAAAGTAGATTCCTTCTTATCTGCTTATCTTAGCTTTCCTTCTCTATATAAAGACGGGGAAGCTTAGTTGTAAATTAGAATCAGAATCAGATTGAAAAATAAAACCCTAGTGTATTTGTATAAACCATGTCTTTTTAAATCTCCTTTTATCTCTTCCAGCCTAAGTATGGAATATCTGTGAAAGAAAATCTCTCGTGAGTTTAAGAGTATGCTCTGTGCTTGCCATATCCATTGATCCTGCACATCAGAAATTAAACTTTAGAAAGGATATCATTAAGTTCAGATGAGTTTGGAGAAGTAGTCCAGATTAATCGAGATTAACAGCTAAAAGTTAGTGCCTTATTGAAGGCCAAAAGAGAGAGAAAGGCCTGTTTTTTGGCATAGCATACCTGCTGTTATGATCCATTAATCTGTGATATCCCGGCTCCTTACTCCTCTGTCCGTCTTGGTATCAGAGCCAGCAACTCCCAGATTTTCTTTCATAAGAAAACCTTATATTCAGAAAGGAAGAGAATTTCAAAAATATGGAATCTCCTCGAATGTCTACAACAAAAGCACCCCTCTCTTTACCAGAATCTCCTTTCCGTTCCTTGTATAAATTATGTTAAACAAGCTACCTTTGTTACCTTTGATTTTGTTATTTGGATATGCATCGGATATTGGTGTCAAACACAGGTACTATAAGAAAAATGAGGAGTCAGAGTAATATAGTAGTGTACATTCAAAGCATTCGCTATACATAAGTGTATATTCTGTAGGTTGAATCCATGTCATTATTCTTCAGTACGGTTCTAGGAACAGTGGCTCGTTTACCTTGTGAGGTACTGAAGCAGCATTTTTGGGCTGGCCTATATGACAATGTCGAAGAAGCTCTTATCGGTACTTGGCAGCAGGATGGTCGGAAGGACTTTTTCCGTGGGACCGGGGCCACACTTTGTCGTGAGTTGCCGCTCTATGTTACAGGGATGGGCCTATACACTGAATCCAAAAAGGTATCTACTTTTGTATTCGCTTGGAGAATTTTCATTTCACCAATTTATTTTCCGGAGTAGTCAAAGCCATTAAAAATTTAAATATTATAATTTGCTGGTATAGTTAAAATTTAATCACTGTACTTTTATTTTTAAGAATTTAGTCATTTTTTTAAATTTAAAATTTAGGTTCATTTGTTAACACTGTTTGCATGTTGGTATGACATTTAAAAATAAAAAATAAACTTGATATTTATATAAAAATAATAATATTTTAACGAACTTGAATTTAATAAAGAATTTTAACAAGACTAACAATTCTTAAAAATTCATAAAATTATTTTAATTAGAATAAAGTATTTAGACTAACTAATGATATTATAAAGGTTGAGGTATCAAATTATGTTAAAATTAAAATATATAGATTAAATCTCAAAGGATTGGAATTGAAATTTGCCCATAAAGTTCTAACGTAAAAACAAGAAGAAAAAATGATCAGGTGTCCATTGTATATATATACTTGTATGGATTAAAGAATTTACTTTTATAAAGTTTTGTACTAATTGATTTTTAAATCAAGCACTTAGAAAATTTGTTAACACCAATTATTTTAGAATTTGGATTGAGAATTATTTAGAGTATCGATTCGATTGGAGGGTTTGAATTGTTTGATTCATAATTTGGTATGAATATGAATCATATGATGAACTAGCAGTTTAATCAAGATTTTTAATATATATTTTTATTTTTATGAATTTTAATAATTCATTTGATCGAATAAAAATTTGTAATCCTATCGATTCGATCATGGTCCAATCTTAAAAACATTGATTAACAATTATCAATTTAGGTGTTGGACAATATATAACGATTTTTTATGGATTTTCCAAGAAAATTGAACTGAAATTGATTGAATTACTTAAGGTAACTTAATAGACTTTTATTGTTTTGGATTCATTATTTTTTAAAATTTTTTATATAATTAAATTTATAGTACCTTCACGGATCATGATCTGGGTAAAAAACCTTATATAACAAATCTATTAATTAAAAATTCATATAAAAATTAAATAATTATTTTATTGAAATGGTAAAGTTAAATATTAGTTCAAATCCTATTATGATATTATTTTATTAAAAATAAGAAAAGATAGAAACACCCTCATAAAAATACTTTATGGACACTTGACAACATCAACATGCATGGATGGGCTTTCTACCTAAATGGAGCAATCTTGTTCTAAAATTGATTTCATGATAATATTAATTATTTATCATGCATGATGTTTTGAGTTTAAATCACATTACGATTTAATTTTTATTAATTTATTATATAAAAGGTAGAAATACATTCATAAAAATATAAGTTAATTTGCACATGAAAAGATCTTTTAAAAATTTCATAACTATAAAATAAAGAGTTAATGGTATCGTATGCAATTTAAACCTTTTGCACTCAATTAAACCCTAAACTAATAATATTAATTAAATAGACCTTTTGACTGTTCATAACTAATGATTACGTTCATCGGCAATTAACACCTACCACATCAACAAAAATAAAAATTCAAAGAAAAAAAATTCAAACTCAAAATGAATCTAGATAATAATAAGGATGCATTTAAAAAAGCATAAAAACAATCAAAATTAAAAATAAATAAAAATATTAGTAATTATAAAAAATATTAAAATTATATAAAATAAAAAAGGGTAAACTACACCCATGGTCACTTTTGTTTACCTTAGGTTACATTTCAGTCACTTGTGTTTGAAATGTTACATTTTAGTCACTTACGTTATCGTGCTGTAACATTTTAGTCACTGAGCCGTTAATTGTCGTTAATGGTGTAATGGTAAGCTGACGTGGCACGTTAAATCATTATTTCAAACAAAAATTTTAGGTTAAATTATACAATTGGTCCCCATAATTTTTCGTTTTGAGCAATTTAATTTTTTTTATGTTCTTTTAACTTTCTTTCTTTTTTTTTCTTTTTTTTCCATTCTCTTCTACTTCTCCTTCTGTTTTTCTACCTTCTTTATTTCTTTTAACATACCAAGAAGTCGAATTGGTAGTGAAAAAAGAAGCATGGTATGGGTTTATGAGTTTTGGTTATAGGCAAATGATGACAGTCGACTTCCTACTTCTTTTTTTATTGCCAATTCGACTTCCTAATATGTTAAAAGAAAGGGGAAATGTATGAAAATAGAGGGAGAAACAAAAGAGAATGGAAAAAAAGATGAAAGTTTAAAGAACATAAAAGAAAAAAATTAAATTACTTAAAACGAAAAAAATATGGGGATCAATTGTATAATTTAACCTAAAATTTTGTTTGAAATGATGATTTAACGTGCCACGTCAGCTTACCGTTACACCATTAACGACGATTAATGGCTCAGTGACTAAAATGTTACAACATGATAACGTAAATGACTAAAACGTAACATTTCAAACATAAGTGACTAAAATGTAACCTAAGGTAAACAAAAGTGACCATGGGTGTAGTTTACCCAATAAAAAATAATTAAAAACATAAAAATATTTTATCATTTAATAACTTTTTATATGATTCAAATTATTTAAATCCAAATCAAGGTAGCTAGTACTATAGCGGTGGATGTATCATTTTTGCCTTATATATTATATCTCCATTTTATTCATGTAAATATATGTTTAAATATAATAATTAGAATCAATAACTTAATTTAATAATTATTAAATTTAAATGTAATCATAAAAAATTAGAATGGTTAAGATAAAATAATTTAAAATTTTGTATCAATTTGTACAAGTTGTACAAGTAGTCTATGTATTAAAATTTTGTACCAAAACACCTAAAACACACCAAAATTTTAACTGAAATGAAACATAGACTACTTGATACCAATTCAAGATCAAAGCGATACATACCGACTGATACGATCAATACCAATATTGTATTGGCAACCATGATTAAAACCATCCTTAGCTTATACATATTATTATTTTTTTGAATAATCTCATTATGTGTTTTGATCAAATCTGTTTTTTTTTTTTACACAATCATAGAATTACACATAACCCCTTTCAACCCATAACTAAGAGGATAGTGCACTTCAGCGCACTCAAACCCACGTTTTCTTGCATTGACAATAATGTCAATACCAATCGAGTTAAGACTCAACCCGCTATACTGAAAATATTTTAATTAGTACTTTGTAGCCATAATCACTTTTATTATTTGCCCATAAAACTCCCATTATTTTATGATTTAATAATTGAAAAAGACAAATTAAAAAAGAAAACCCATATACCAGCTCTTGTGGGCCTTCTGAATTTCAGGCCAATTATTTGGATTTTGGCTTATTTGCCCAATTCTGTAAGTCTCAGCTGATTCATGTCCCCAATAATTCAGCTGTTAGCTCAATATATATGTATATATACAATGAGCTTTTACCCTTTAACAAGAGCTCATTAATTTTTTTTATATTTTATTTAATTTATAATATTTTTAAATTTATTAGTATATATAACAAATTTTATTAGTGAAAAAAAATCAGTAATAAATAAAATCATGAGAGTATCAAATATTCCAATGAAGTATCAAGAAACTATGAGAGAGTATAAAAATTATGAGCATGTATCAAAAAACATGAGAAAGCGGGTACCCAAAAACTTGCTTTATTTATTTAATTACTTCAGGATAGCTCAAGCAGAGTTATATGTTAGAGGTTTTTTACTTTGGCCTCTACAATTATTTCATCTATGAGTAAATTATCCATATATCGTATTTTATCTTATCCTAAATAATAGTGATCGAATTTGATTAATAAAGGGTTTGGAGATCACATGCTTTGTCCTATGAGATTTATCTTTTTCCTTTTTAAGCCTTTATATTGAAGATTTATATACTAATTTTACTTGGCTTATAGGGCTTTAATGTAGGGTAAATATTGGAGGTTTTAATCCAAGATTAATCTACTAACATAAATGCCTCATTTTTCCGATAAACATGCATCCTATTCGTGTGGATGGATGCATCTTTTGGAAAGTGTTTGTGTTGATTTTGTTTGTATCATTGATACTGATTTACTCTGCACTCATTTCATAACCATTATTAGAGAGATTTGAATTTGTTGCAACTGAAATATTTAGGTAAGTATCTGTTGGGACAGGGATTATCTATTAACGCTTCATTTTTTAGAATAGATTGAGATTTAATCAATAGGTTATTGGATCAATTATTGAATATATTAGGGTTTAATATGGGTTTAATATAGTTCTGTTATACGTTAGTTTCTGTTATAGCTTCTGTTATAGTTAGTTACAGAAGTAGTTAAGGAACGGTTTCTGACCTAGCATTAAATATGTGTAACACGCTCAAGTTAATCATAATGAATACAGCATTCTTTTTCTTGTATACTCTGAATCTTAACATGGTATCAAGAGCTAGGTTTCTTTTGCTGTAAACAAAGTTTTTTTTTCTCTTCTCCTTCTTTGTTCTTTTCGATGGCTACAGATACCGTTCCAGACGGAGCACATGTACCTGAGACACCTCGTCACTCCTCCAACACTAGGGAGGCTGTACATTCACAAGGAAATGACATGGTTTGTGCATCGACAGTCCATTATTTCTCCAAGAATGACACCATCAAACTGTCCTCACATAACTTTCTGTTATGGAAATATCAACTTTTGTTGATTCTTGAAGGATATGGGCTTAAAGGGTTTGTTCTCGGTACTATTTCCTCTCCTCCTATTTTTGTTGTTGATTCTGATGGTCAACAGGTCGAAAATCCAGCCTTTGTTGTTCATAGGAAACAAGATAAGTTTCTCGCTTCTTGGCTGTTGTCAACTGTTACAGACGATATCTTAGTTCATCTCACTAATGCTAAAACTAGTTGTGCCATTTGAAACACCATTGAAAAACGATTTAGTGCAAAGTCCTCTTTAAAGATCTCGAGCATGCGTCATGCGTTATATTCCCTAAAGAAAACAAATCTTTCTGTTAAAGATTATGTGGCTAAGGTGAAACAACTTAGTGATGACTTAACTGCTGCTGGGAGTCCTATATCTGAGCAAGAACAGATAAGTGTCATCTTAGCTGGCTTGTCGGTTGATTTTGAGTCTGTTCGGGTATTTGCCTCTGTTACTCCTCTCTCTCTTGACTTGTTAACTGAAATATTATTCGACTGTGAATCACGTCAATTGGAGTTGTCTACAGAAGTTCCTTGTCAAGCAAATTTGGCAACTCGACAATCTGATAGTGAGGCTGTTTTGAAATAGTCCTCTGAGCCTTCAAACTATTCTCAAGGGTCTAAACAAACCTATAGAGGACAGGGTCGAGGTTTCTCTCGGGGACGATCCCGTGGTAATGGTCGGGGTTGGTCTCGCAGTAAGCCACAGTGCCAATTGTGTGGTAAGGTGGGGCACCTGGTCCAAACCTGTTTTCACAGATTTGATGAAAATTTTTCAGGTGTTGCAGCGTCCGATACAGTCCAGGTCAACTGTTATCAACTGCATGGCTCTGGTTGTTCTTCCTCGACTCCTGCTTGTCAAACAGTCTTACATTACTGTGGTTCCTCTAGTCACGGTCAACCGTCAATAACTTCACAATCAGAGTCTGTTTGGTATCCTGATTCGGGAGCTACAAACCATATCACACCGGATGTGTCTAGTCTCACTAATGCCTCTCCATATGTAGGTACGAGTCATGTCACTATGGGTAATGGTTCACCTGTTTCAATTGCTAATGTAGGCTCGTCCACTCTCTTAACTGGTACAAGACTTCAAAAGCTTCGGAATGTGTTACATGTTCCTGCCGTATGCAAGAACTTGATGTCTGTTGGGAAATTTGCAAAGGATAACGCTGTTTATTTTGAATTTCACCCATTCTTGTGCTTTGTGAAGGACATTCAAACAGGGATGACGCTACTCGAGGGCCACATACATGAAGGTTTATACCGGTTCTAATTCACCACGCCCACTCCTGTTGCTGCTCCGTCTCCTTTGAAATCCAGTTCGAAACCCAGTTCTACTTTAGTGAACAGTGCGCAACTGTCTTCTACTTTGTGGCACGATAGACTTGGCCATCCTTGTAATGGCATTTTGACCCGTGTGTTAAGATCTTGTAATGTTCCTTGTAAACAAAATATTTTGAGCCACGTTTGTACAGCCTGTCAAATGGGAAAAGCTCACAAGCTTCCATTTTCTACTTCAAACACTTTGTATTCGGTCCCCTTTGCACTTGTGGTATCCGATGTATAGGGTCCTGCACATTTACCTTCAAATGGATTTCGTTACTACATCTCCTTTGTTGACATGTATAGTCGGTATACCTGGCTCTATTTTCTCAAAAACAAGTCCGATGTGACTCAGTGCTTCTTGGATTTTCATCAGATGGTAAGAGTACAATTTGGTTGTTCTATTAAGAGTCTCCAAACTGATAGGGGAGGTGAATATCGTGCTTTGTCCCCGCTCTTATCTCGGCTTGAAGTTCAGCACAGGGTTACCTGTCCGTATACCTCGGAGCAAAATGGTGTTGCCGAGAGGAAACATCGTCAGATAGTTGACATGGGGTTTTTGCTATTAGCACGGGCCAGCATTCCTCTCCAGTTTTGGTTCTATGCTTTTGTGCATGCGGTTTATCTAACTAACAGGCTCCCTACTCCTGTTTTGGGTCATTTTAGTCCATATGAAGTGTTGTATAAAGTTAAACCAGACTATAGCTCACTCAAGGTGTTTGGATGCTCTTGCTTCCTCGATCTTCGACCTTTTGAACGTTATAAATTGAGCTTTAGATCACAACAGTGTGTTTTTCTTGGGATGGTACCTCACACCAAAGGCTACAGGTGTCTTGCTATTGATGGTCGAATGTTTTTATCGAGGCATGTAAAGTTTGATGAAAGTAAGTTCCCTTATCGTGATGGTTTCAGCAATGAGTTCCCAGAAGTAGGGGGAAATCGTTGCAAGTCTATTCTTCCGTTAGTCAAATCTAACACTGGTGTCATCACCTCAGCACAACCTCTCTTGCGTTTGAATAGACACACTAGCCTAGGAACTGTTTCAGCTCAGTCACGTCTTAGTCAGTCTTCAGCTAGTACTTTAGCTGACTCAACTACAGGAGGTTCTTCTAATCAGCTGATCTCACATCAACCATCTCCCAGTATGTCTGTTGACCCTGTTACAATAGCTGAGGAGTTTACTGTTGGAATTCAGGCTGAACAACCTGTAGCAGCTTCATCTACTACAGTACCTTTAAACTATCACCCGATGCAAACTCGCTCCAAAAGTGGTATATTTCGACCAAAGGTTTTTTCATCTATCCTAGATGAGACCGAGCCTTCTACCATTACAGAAGCTTTTCAGAGTCCTGCCTGGACTGCAGCAGCCAACGATGAGTATAGTGCGCTGCTTGCTAACCACACATGGGATCTTGTCCCCTTACCAGCAGGTCGTCGTGCTGTTGGTTGCAAATGAATTTTCTGAATTAAGAGACATGCAGATGGAACCATTGCTCGGTACAAGGGCAGATTAGTTGTTAAAGGGTATTTGCAAGAGGCTGGGGTGGATTTTCAGGAAACATTCAGTCCTGTTGTCAAACCGACCTCTATTAAAGTTGTTATAGCATTGGCCATATCTCACAACTGGCCTCTTCGGCAAGTAGATATAAACAACGCATTCTTAAATGGGGATTTAAGTGAGGATATCTATATGGTCCAACCACCGGGTTTTGAACAAAGTGGCTCAAATGGTGAACTTCTGGTCTGTAAGTTAAAGAAGGCTCTATATGGTCTCAAGCAAGCTCCTAGAGCTTGGTTTCAGAAGCTAAGGGAATTTTTAGTTTCCATGGACTTTGAGGTGTCCAAAGCTGATGGCTCTCTCTTTATCCTTCGATCAGGTGAATGGTTGATGTATGTGCTAGTTTATGTTGATGACATAATTGTCACTGGCAATGATTCTCAGGCTGTAGATCAGTTTGTCAGTCAACTCAATGCTCGATTCTCTTTAAAGGACCTAGGAAAACTTAACTATTTCCTAGGCATAGAGGTTCAATATACAGCAGAAGGAGTATATCTGTCGCAAACAAAGTACATTCAGGACCTACTTTGTAAAGCGTCCATGGACCGGTCTAACTCTATTCCTACTCCAATGGTAACAAACTGTCACCTTTCAGCCACAGATGGAAATCCAGTCAACGATGAACATCAGTACAGAAGTATTGTTGGCACTTTGCAGTATGTGGTGATAACTAGGCCCGACATTGCCTACTCCGTAAATAAGGTGTGCCAGTTCATGCATAAGCCGTTAGATGTGCATTTTAAAGCAGTCAAAAGAATATTGCAGTATCTACAAGGGACGATGAACTATGGCTTAAAGTTTACTCGAGCCTCGCGGTTTCTTCTTGAAGGCTTTTCAGACGCTAGCTGGAGGTCTGATGTTGATGATCGTAGATCAACTTCAGGTTATTGCGTCTTTCTTGGAGGAAATTCGATTTCTTGGAGCTCCAAGAAACAGCAAGTGGTCTCCCGATCCACTGCAGAGGCAGAATACAGAAGTGTTGCTCATTTGGCAGCTGAGATAACCTGGATTCAGTCGTTATTAAGTGAGTTATGTGCTCGGTCAGACCAAAGGCCTTGATCCGTGTGACAGATTCAATGACGATAGCGATGATGGAAACCTTGTTATGCATTCAAAATTCAAACATGTAGAGCTAGACGTGTTTTTTGTCAGAGAAAAGGTGGCAGCAGGGGTCCTTCAGGTTGGACATGTTCCAGGGACCCATCAGATAGCAGACATCCTAACGAAACCACTGTCTTTATCTGTATTAAATAAGTTTCGATGGCAGCTTCGGCTTGTGAATATCACGTGAAAGGAGTTGTTTTTTTTCTTTTTCCGTTTGGTAGCAAGGTGTTAGATAATGTTAGATAAGTATGGGGAATATTAGGGTTTAATATGGGTTTAATATAGTTCTGTTATACGTTAGTTTCTGTTATAGCTTCTTCTATAGTTAGTTACAGAAGTAGTTAAGGAACGGTTTCTGACCTAGCATTAAATATGTGTAACACGCTCAAGTTAATCATAATGAATACATCATTCTTTTTCTTGTATACTCTGAATCTTAACAGAATAAATCATTTAAGGAGAGAGGCATCGTAAAGTAAGATTATTTCTGAATGTATTTATCTCTCTCTTTACTCTCTTTACTTATTGCCTTTGTTTATTGTCTTGTCCAAACTCATGTCCGGACATCACTTTGAATAAGAAGCAAATTGATTACATTTTCCCAGGTTAGGTTTTAGTCCAACTGCACCACAAGTTGCAACTACATGTAACTAGAACCATAATTTCTCCAACGAGTTGAACCAAAAAAACCGATTAAACCAGTAAAAACCAGTTGCATTGGTAAAAAAATGTTTGAATCAAATTTAAGTTAGTTTAAATATTTAATATTTTTGTTATAATTTATTAAATCAATACTTATGTTTCTATTATTATTTATTTGTGCTTATTAACTTTTTGCTATCATTTTTTTTATTTTTTAATTTTTATAAATTTTCTTATTTTGTAATTATTGAACCAATAATTAACCGGTTAAATCGAAAATGAATGATCGACAAATTCTACCACTTATACTATTGATAAATATATAATTATAATTATATATAAGTGGGTAGGGATTAGACCATCCATGGTAAGGCTGACTAACCCGACGGCCCGCCCTAAAATATGGGAGGTTTGGGTAAAAATATAGGCCGAAATATGGGCTTGGGCAAAATTTTAGGCCCGTTTAAAAATGGGCAGACCTCGAACAAGATTTTTTGGCCGGGCGCCCAAAAAAAATATTAAATATATATTTTTATTTTTAAAATATAATAGTTTTTATTTTAAGTTTATTTACTTTCATTTCCTTAACTAGTGTTACAAAATAATAATAATAAAACATCAAATTTGTTTTACTAATCAAATGTTAGATTTTGTTATAACAATTAATACAATTAATACAATTAATAATTTGATAAATTTACTAATCAAATGTTAGATTTTATTACAACAATTAATACAATTAATACAATTAATAATTTGATAAATTTACTAATCAAATGTTAGATTTTATTACAACAATTAATACAATTAACAATTAATAATTTGATAATTTTACTAACAATTAATTTTAAGAACAATTAGTTTTAATTTTATTAAAAATAATTTTAATTTTAATTTTAATTAAAAGCGGGCGGGCGGGCCGGGCCCAATATTTTTCTTGGGCGGGCACAGGCAAAATCTCAGGCCCATATTTCGGGCCGGGCCCGGGCCTAGTAAACGGGCTGAAATTTTTTGTGGGCCCGGCCCGGCCCATGGACAGGTCTAGTAGGGATGGAGGGTTGATTTTTTTGTTTGATATATAATTATTTTAAATTAATTTGGGTTGAAGTTGACATAAATTTGTAAAATTTCTTATTAAAAAAGCTAACCAATCATCATTTAATCATTTTTATCCGTACATAAATTTGACACGTGGGAGAAAAACAAGAAACAAGAAAAGAAAAGGTAAACTTTTAATTTAACTTCTACGTAAAATCAAAAGCAAAATTGAAGTGATTTCCCCGTTTTTGCGATTCCGGAATCAATTAGTGTATCTCCAGAATTTTAAACCCTTTTCAATGAAAGCCCGTTCAATTAGTGTATCTCCAGAATGTTCGCTTTACAAACAATATAACGAAACAGTTGAACACTTGTTCAAGGACTGTAATTTCGCCATGGCGATCTGGTTTGGTTGCCATTTTTCACTACGTCAACAATTGCAGCATTCTGGCACACTTTAATAGTGTAACTCAAAACTCCAGCGTAGATTGTTATTTCTACGGTTACTGCTGCTGCGACTACGGGATCACAATGTGACTTGTTGGGAAATGGAATAACATCCTCTTGAAATAAGTGCCAATGAATGTACAGCACCAAGCTTTGATGGACCCATGACAACGACAGATTTATTCACATGGCAATAGAAGCTGTTTGGTATATAGTATACGTCATACTTGTCCCTAGCTGTTCTCTGTTGATTTGTTTGGTTTGGTATCATACAAAAAAATGGTACAAATTTTACAGCTTGGTTGGGTGTAATGGCTGCCATTACAGCCCCATTCCGTAGGCCCCATCTAATTATTTATTTAGTTGGGTGTAATGTCTTTCTTTGTGTAAATTTTATGTCTATATATATATAATCTGATTAAATTTCCAATAACACTGTGAATAAGAACAGTATGAAAATATTTTCCAAACGTGTGATAATTAGACTGTTCAAGAGTTCCAATAAACCAAATTTACCAAAAAAAAAACATTTGAAACTTTAAATGAGACTATCCAATTAGAACTCAGATGAATCCTTTATAAAAATTGGAATCCATCACCTTAAAGTAGACTGAAAACGAATACCATTTGGCTATTTTCGTCAGTACAATGCTTTAAATCAATTTCTTCAACAAATCATTCACCAAGGTGAATTCTTCTTTTAGTTCATTTCCTGTACTTCTAGCGTACAAAAGGTTTAGTTGCTGGATTCTTGTTCTTCTTTTGTAATCGTTTATTATTATTTGTTTTTTTTTGCGTGTGTGTGTGTTGAAATTTTGGCTCTAGCTCGGTGGATTCTTTTTTACTTGGTGCAAAGAACTTGTTGAATCTCAAGGTAAGTGTATATTTTGAGTTTACGTAACAGAAAATTGACGATTTTTAAGCTATTTAGGGGAATGGAATCGATTTCCAATTCGATTGAAGTAGGAAAAGAAGGTTTTTTTTTTCCCTTTGAATTGGCTGATTTCTTTTTCCAATTCGATCAGGCTCATGTTTCTTATTTCTAGTTTTTGGGTTTTTGTGTTGTACAAATATGGTTGTTGCTGTATCTCAAGAAAAATGCAAATTTTGAGTTTGTATAATAGTAAATTTACAAATTTTTAGGCTCTTTAGGGGAATGGGATTGATTTTTTATTCTATTCAAGTAATAAAAGAATCTATCTTCACCCTTTGAATTGGCTGAAAATTTGGTCTTTCAAGGCTTATGATCTTTTATGTTTTTTTGGGGCTTATTGACTTGTTGAATCTTAAGAAATGTGCAACTTTTGAGTTTGTGTGACATGAAATAGATTTTCGATTCGATTCGAGTGGTAAAAGAAGCTATCTTTACCCTTTGAAGTGGCTGAAGTTTTGTTTTTTGTCAATTGTCTTTTTGCTACATAACTTTTGTCATTTTGGCTGTGTTTATAGAGAAAATGATGCCGAAAAGTGATCCGCTTGAATCGAATCCAATTCGGATTCGGTTCATTAAAGAAGTATTTTCACCTCTTGAATTAGGCATTAAGAAAGCTGCAAAAGATCTTGAAAGTTGTTGGGGAGTGTCTAATGATAAAAGAAAAAAATTCGAATTGATTGCCCCATTGAGTGGTAGTGATAGTGATTGGAATAGCAAGGTTCAAATCTTCAGTGTGAAGAACAGAATCGGTGTTAATAATCGGTCGAATCATGTTCGTAGTGAAGAGAGAATGAAAGGATTGTCTATAAAGGTTCCGATGGATGTTTTTATTGGCATGTTTTCGCCGGAAAATGAGCTGAACGATAAAAAGGTCGAGGCAGTTAGGAAACGATTGAAAGGAAAATATGTTGATACAGTTGAAGGGACTTGTATGAACCGGTTGCTGTTTGCAGCGAATTGGTCGGTGCTGGTTAACAGATTTGTTGAGGCTATACCGAGCTCATTCAAGTCTGGGAAGAAATGGATTCGGAAAATGGACAAAAATAAAGGGTGCTTAAGTTCGTGTACTCGTGACATGGAATCAAAGGCACTGTTTGAGTTTAAGCCTGGAGAGTCAAGGGCCCTGGTTATCTCGAGGAATGAGGATTTGGAACATAATCATGGTCGAGAGAATGTACTGTTTGAATGCTTTATAGGATTTGCATTTGATCAGTTGACCCAAAATCTTCAAAAGCTTGATTATTTAAAAGCAGTTGCAAGTATTTGGGATGGTCGAAAAGTCGATGTAAACGGATTTTTGGGAAATTTGAAGTTTGCTAGAGTGGGAGGTGTTCCGTCCGGTCTTGTTGGTGTTGGTACGGGTGGTAGGGAAGAAACTGGTGGTAATTCATCACAAAAACTGGCCAGTCTGATACGTAACATTCCTCTATCAGATGTGGAGCATTTGAGATTGACCTTATCGATAATCTCGCCTACGGAATTGACTGAGCTTCCACTTCCATCGGGCCAGTCTTTCCTAGACCATCCAGACAAGAAGAAGTTATTCTCTGTCCAGGAGTTCTTCAGATATACCAAGTCTGAAGGTATGGTTTATTCGACAGCTTAGCTATACTACAGTCTACTACTAACTTATATCCAAGTCCGAGTTACATAGCTATGCACCAACTTTTACTCAGTTTTTTTATTCTTTCAGGGAGGAGGTTCTTTGAAGAACTGGATAGAGATGGCGATGGCCAAGTAACTTTAGAAGATCTTGAAGTTGCTATGAAAAAAAGAAAGTTGCCAGTGAAATATTCTCGGGAATTCATACGCCAGACCAGAAGAAATGCATTTTCAAAATCCTTTGGCTGGAAGCAGTTTTTGTCCTTGATGGAACGGAAGGAGCCAACCATTCTTGAAGCTTATACTTCTCTTTGTTTAAGCGAGTCTGGGACTCTCCAAAAGAGTGAAATATTGGCATCACTTAAAAATGTCGGGCTTCCAGCAACCGAAGACAATGCTGTCGCCATGATGCGGTTTTTGAATGCAGGCACTGAAGAATCTGTTTCATATGGACACTTCCGCAATTTTATGCTTCTGTTGCCTCCTGACCGACTACGTCAAGATGATCCTCCGTAAGGTTAATTTTCCATTTGAAGGGTCTTATTCTGAAACTGTAGTGGAAGCACAAGCTCGAATTTAATTTATGTCGAATTTTCGTTGGTTTGGGCTGCAGTTTTAGAAGTTTAAACTTTAGATTTACATATCGGTTACTCATTGTATATATTTAGTATAATATTTAGGTCCTCCCTTTTTCCTTCGTTGAACTATGGGTGTAAACAAGACATCTGTGTTCATAAGCTATATAGGTTTAACTTGGAAAAAATTGAAAATGGCTTGGTCAATGCCGACTCGAGCTTGAACAGTTTTAATTATCAAGCGAGCTGAATTCAAGTATTCTAAGCCTAATTGAGCTTCTTTTCTTATTAAATACAGGAATAGCTGGTTTAAAGCTGCGTCTGTTGTTGCTGTTACGCCACCTGCAGAAGTACCAGCTACAAGTGTTCTTAAATCCGCAATTGCTGGGGGTCTTTCATGTGGATTATCTTCAGCTCTAATGTATCCAATCGATACTGTGAAGGTAAGTTCTTCAGCCTAGCGCCGTTTTTTATGTTATAATATCCATTTGTGAACATCTAGTAAAATCCATAGTCATCATATCTTTCTTGAGGATATTATCTGGAGTATGGAGAGCTCATCTGGTGTAAATTTACTGGTGCGAGCTATATCCGCAATTGATACACAGCACAAGCTCCATGCTTGACTGGTCCGTGATCTGGTAAATTGAGGAAAACCAACTATTTGTCACATCTAAAAAAAATAAAGAAATGCTTCGTTTTTGTTATCCTTTCAGCACTAAAGGTTGCAAGCTGTAAAATTTCAGAAGTGAGTGTTTATTCGTAAAGTTAAGATACACTTGTGGACTTATTGCTGAAACTGTTGATGTTCCGGCTCATCTCTGGCTATTATGTCATCAGGGCCTTTTCATGATTTTTTTTTGTTTTGTTTTTTCTTTTCCATTTTCGTACTTTATCAGACTCAGTTGCAAGCGTCAACCACCCTGACATTCCTGGAACTTATGTCAAACATTCCGCAAATCGGATTACGGGGGCTTTATAAGGGTTCCATCCCTGCAATTCTTGGACAGTTTTCAAGGTTTTATATTTTTTTTTTGTTGTCTGTAGTTCGTTTTGCTTTCTGTCATTTATTTGTGCGATCGGTTTTCTTTCAACATTGCAGCAATGGATTGCGGACAGGAATATCTGAAGTAAGCAAGCTTGTATTGATCAACGTTGCTCCGAACCTCCCTGACATCCAGGTAATTATTGTTGCACTATTACTTTTTTTGTGAATTTGTTATTTAATTTCTCCCTTGTTTCTTTGTAATTTGGCTTCCCTAATTTTCCATTTTGAAAGAACCTCCGATATCTTATAAGTTTTCTTACAAGGGCCATTCACAAAGCTACTTTTTGTTTGGGCCCGGTTTACTAAGAAAAACAAAAATTTACATGTTAAAGGAAGTTTCTTATTCTTCTTTTGTGTAAATGATGTTAAACAATCTATCATATATTTGACTGGCGTCCCTGAAATCGTGCACAGTGCACCTTTGTTGCTGGGATTCGGGTGTGAGTATTGGATATGGTTATATTCAGTTTTTTCTAGGTATTTGGAGAGTTCTTGGATGGTCATGTTCTCATATTGATATTTGGATAGACACACGTATAGTTCACATTCAAAGCAATACATGAATGTAAACAATAACAAAAATTGAACAAATTGTTCTAGGAAATTTTGATTCTTCAATATAATTACGAAAACAAAGATCCAAACATCAAGTCATTGGTTGTGTAATTCTTAGATTTGTGCCGGATCCCCTTGTTAGTCAGTAGTGTTTTTATGTGCTCGTGAAGTCTCGTACCAACTCTTTCTTTGTATGTGAGTGAATCCAATGTGCTTTTGTGCTATGTTGCTACTATTTTTCGTTTTCTTGAATTACTCATGTTTGATGCATATCTGGACATGGGGAACTGGGGTGTGATCCTCCAAGGATTCACCAAACGCATTACAATTTTGAAATTTATTAAAAATACCTGTGTCTGACACTCATACTCGAGTCCAAGTAGCATGGCTTTTGTGGGTTTGTTTCTCTTTCTGTGCATCTGGAAAGTTGTCTTGCACACTTAATTTTCATTTGCAACACCGAGTTAAAATCTCATTTCTGTACTCTGTAGGTTAAATCCATGGCATCACTCCTCGGTACAGTTCTAGGAACAATGGCACGTTTACCTAGTGAGGTACTGAAGCAGCGTTTGCAGGCTAATCTTTATGACAATGTCGGAGAAGCTCTTATCGGCACTTGGAAGCAGGATGGCCCGCAGGCCTTTTTCCGTGGTGCTGGGGCCACACTTTGTCGTGAGTTGCCGTTCTATGTTGCAGGGATGGGCCTTTACACCGAATCCAAAAAGGTATCTATTTTTGTATTTGTATCGAGATTTTTCTTTCCACCAATTTATTTGCCAGTGTAGTCAAAGCTGCCATGGTGGCATGCTGAAGGGACTTACATAGGCAGTCCTCCCTAACAGTGCACTTGCCTTAATAATCCAAGTTCCTTGTAGTTGTAAGATACCGTGGAAGAACCGATATACACCTTAATAGAATACCAGTATACTCGCTCATATACTTGCATTTTTGTTTTAGTTTACCCAACGACTTATAAGACGGGAACTGGAACCGTGGGAAGCAGTTGTTGTCGGAGCTATTTCCGGAGGGTTAGTTTCTGTTATTAGTACACCATTCGATGTCATTAAAACTAGAATGATGACTGCATCTGGGGGCCAAAACGTATCGATGTCAGCGGTAACCATTTCTATACTCCGTCACGAAGGGCCCCTTGCCCTGTTCAAAGGACTCATACCAAGGTTTTTTTGGATTGCTCCCTTTGGCGCCATGAACTTTGCTGGCTACGAGTTGTTGAGGAAGGCCATGGACGGAAACAAAGACATTGCAACGGATCAAGTCTCCGGAAACAAAGATATTTCTATGGATCAAGTCTCCGAAAATGAAATCAGCTAAAGTATGAACCATTATCTTCAAATGGCCTCTGCTTTTGTTAAGGTTAAATTCTGTTATTAGTTGTTGTACTACGCATTTAATACTCATACTTTAATTTGGTTATTTTATAGTTTGTATTTTTCAATTTTTAAAATTGCAGTTTTTATTAAATTATAATCGTTAAATTATTAAGTTTAATTATTTTTAACGGTAAACATATTACTACATATGCGATATTGTGACAGCTTGTTATTTCTTATTCACAAAAAGTCAATTAATGGATTTTACTATAAATCGTTTGCATTAATACTGAAATTTTATAATTTGAAAATTATTAAAGAACATGTACTAAATTACAATTTTATGCTTAGTATAATATTAATGGTAGAATTTTACCAATTGGAACCAAATTATATCAAATTAAAATATATAGATTAAATTTACAAGCAGAATTTTTATAACATTTAATCTATTTTTAAATCTTGAACAAGATGTAGTTGGGTTAAATTTTCTATCTTGTGTGTGTAAATTTTTATTTCAGTTATATACATTAAAGAATTTAATTTCATAAAATTTCTTCTAATTGATTTTTAAATCACGCTCGTCGATTTTGAAAAAGAAAAAATTCAGAAAAATAAAATAAAATTTGATTAAAATGTAGTACTTAATTTCATAATATATTAAAGTTATTTTCAGTAATTAAATGTAAAAATTTAATTTTACATTATAAAGAATTAAAAATAATTATAAATTTAATATAATTTGAAATGATCCAAATTTAATAAGACTAAACAAAAATAAAATTAGGAGTATAACCCATTTCAAGTTGACCTAAACTCACATTAAAATTTACTTTTGCTTGTCAAAATCCAACTTGATTAAAAAATCATTTAATTATTTAAATATTTACAATCTTAAAATTAAATGATTTGGATGTTGATTTGGGGATATTTGCTATCAGTAACAGTGCTTCCCCAGCTTACTTTCTTTGATTTTTGTTTTCTCAAAGAAAGGTTATCGGTTGTGGTTCAATTTCAGGCTGGAGAGAGATCGAAGGAGGATGAGTTCGCCTTTCCTCTTCTTTAATTTTGCTTTATATTTTGTCTTGCTTTAATAAATAGTACTTGTTTTAGTCCAATTTGGTTGTTCAATCTTCAGTCCTACATATCATATGGTATGCACTGTGTAGTCAACAACCATAGACATGTTACACCTTTTATAGCAATTCATACTCATATGATTACATAATATATTAATAATTAAAAATACCATAAAATATATTTTCATATTATATGAAAATTAAATACCAACATCGAGCGTATAATATCCATTTATAATTTCTTTTTAAAGATTGATTCGTAAAAATCAAATTGATAACCTAATTTTAAATCGAGTAACATAAAAATTACAATCACGAGGAATTCAAGGAGGATAATAAAGCTAAAATTTAGTCAAAAAAAATATGAGCAAAAAGAATAACAAGCAAGTTTGACAAGTAACTAATGAATGAAACTATTTTAGAAGATAACAAAATGATACTAGTAATTACGTAAACCAATATTGCTTTTTAATTCAAAAATTGGAGGACTTGGTGATAATGACATTTCATCTCTATCACTATTCTCCTATATTTTCCCCTTTTCATGATATTCTAAGTTACAAATTATATTTGTTGAGAAAATGTTTAATTTACTCTCGGTCTCTGTACTCTTGAGATAATTTAAATTTATTCTTTCTGCTGATTTATTTAAAATTTGAAGTCTAATTGATGATACTATTAATGGCGTGACTTGTTAATATTCAAATTATGGTTTATAAATTAAAATTTAATTAACAATACATATTCAAGTTTAACAAAAGACAATTAACAATTTTTCAATTGAACTTTAGTTTTAAATCAAACAAGTAGAGAGGTTAAATTCTTGTAATTAAAAATAGGGTCTAAATTTTAAAAGTCGAAAGAGTATACTTTAAAAACCCTAAACCCGAATTTGTAAAGGTTTCATTTGGGGAAAAATGATTGATGAAAAAAATTGAAGTAGTTTAATTAGCTCATGAAATCATTTTTTTTTTAAATGGTACGTAATATAATGGAATTTAAATCTACAATATCTCTCTATCTTTTTTATTTAAACATAGGGGCACTTTTCGATAATAAAATCAAGGACCGAACTTGACGATTAGGTTTATTTTGGTTCTTAAACTTGGATTTCTTCAAATTTTGATGACGTGGCACTTTGAGACTGTACAACATCATCAAGTCTTTACATTTGTCAAGATTAGAGACCAAAATGAATCTAGCTGTCAAGTTCAGATACCAAAGTTAACAAAAATAAATAAATAAATACCAAAGTGAAATTAATGGTCAAGTTCATGGATTAAAAGTTATATTAACCCTAAAACCAATCAATTTATTGAAAATTATATAAATATATATTTACAAAAACAAAAAACAAAATTGTAGGCCTAAATTCTAAATCTCCAAGAGTTCCTTTGGTCAAAAGATTTGACAAAATGTACCAGAATTTAGTTTAATTAATTCATAAAATTATATATCTGACATACCTAAAATTTAAATCATAACATTTTCCTTCATTTTAAACTAGGAATTTTTAATATAAAAATTGAAAAAAAGAAAAGCATTAGGGACACATTTCTACTAAAAAACTAATTACTTCATTGAAAATTCTCTAAACTATAAATATAAATATAAAAAAATACAATATTTGATTTAATTCTTTATCCCCCTTAAATATATCTATAAATATTTTTATAACTAAATTCCATCATCATCTTCAACCTTCTTCTTTTTTTCCTTCACGTCCAAAGAGGCTCCCAAGCCGAACCAAGATTGTTGTCATCCAGAAAACAAGTGGTGTCCATATTATAAGGTTGATGCTGAGAAATATTGGCTTCTTTTGATTGACTCATTTCCAATATTATGGCTAGCAAATTGGCTTGTTGGCATTGCATTGTCACGATCTCCGCCTGGGCTTTGGCTAGTTGGGCTTGGAGCTCGCTCACTTGTTTTTGAAGTTGGCAAATCGCCCCGGCGCAGCCGTACACGGGATCGCGGATCCGAGCGCTCGCCTCGTATACCATGCTGCTTACAGCGTCGGCTCTTTGTGACTCCGGTAGTTCCTAGAAAAAAAATGTAAATGTTGGAAATAAGTAGTGTTTAAGGTTATCGAAACCAGATTGAATTGGACCGACAGTTAAAATACAATTTCATCGATTTATATCTTTATAATTTTTGAAACATTAAATTAAAATTTTATCATTTTCTTTAAAAAATACAATTTTACCATTTATTATCATATAAATTTATAAAATTTAAAGGGTTAAAAGTGATATTTTCTCATTTTAGGAGATCTTGGCTAACCCTTGGTGCCATCCTTAAGTTAGAACAAATGAAATAATTGGTGCAAAATAGTTCGAATAGGTTGAACCGAATTTTATAATTATTTTTATTTTAAAAGTTTTATAATTTTTATAATTTATTTAATTAAAACCGATTTAATTTTAAAAATTTTGTTATGGTTTGGAATATAGTTAAACTTATAGAGGTAAATCTTGGGAAAGGATTTTGATTTTTTAATAATATTAAAAATAATTATTAATATGATTTTTAATATTTTAAAATTTAGCAAGTTATCGGATTGGTCCAAACAAGATTGCGACGAAATACTTGAAAAATAATATTTTCTCAATTTGGTAATAATGTTTTAATTGAATTATACAGGTATATAAATCTTGATATAAATTTTTGGTGAGTATTTAATGCTATTTTTTATTTACAAGCAATTTTAAAAATTAAATAATTTTCATTATTTTTATATTTTACTTTTAGCAATCATTGGGCCCAGTTAAAACATTGATTCAATAATAATAAGTCACATCGAGTAATTAATTATTTGAAATGTTTACGTAAACTGGAAACGATCTCATTAATATATTTAAAGCGAAATGAAAAAAGCTAACAAGATTGTACGTGATATTATTGAAAAATAATTATTATTATCAAAATTCAAATTTAATAAAATAGATAAATTATTATTATTGCTTTTAACATATAATCATGCTTTTGATAATAAAAAACTGGTTGTAATGGCGGTTTGAGGGAGGGGGTGGAAATTAAAATAGGAAAATTACCTGTAAAGACTTGATGATATTACTAGCTCCAAAAACTCGATGAGCAATGGTGAATTTATAAGGTTCGGTTGGAGGGAAATAAGGAGCTAAAACACACTTTTCGACGCAGCGGCGGCGAAGGATTTTGCAGGCAGCGCAAGGGCTGAGAACAACCGTAGGCGTCGGCGCAGGAGGAAGAGAAGGAGAAGCTGGTGGCGGTGGTGGTGGAGGAGGAGATTGAGAGTTACGGGATGGAAAACGTGGTGAAGAAGAACAGGATTGAGATTGGGCGCATTTTTCGTTGTGTTCCATTGTTAAAAAGCAGAGAGCGAAATATACAGAGGAAAGTTGCTTTAGTTGAAAGTTGGGAAACAAAGACTATATAAATAGAGGAGAGAAAGCAAAGAAAGTTTTAAAAAACATATATTGAAGAGGATTTAAAAAAAAAAAAAGTTGTGTGTTTATATTTGTGTTAAAGTCTGTTATTAGACCCTTTACTTTTTGAATTTTTAGAATTTAGTCCTTATCTTTTTATTTTCAGAATTTAGTCTCTCTAAAGATTTCAAAATTGGGTTTAACTATCAACATTGTTAAATTAGTTGGTATGGCATTTTGAAAAAATTACTGTTACACTTGAATTTTAAAATCTAAAATGTAAAAGACTAAATTCTGAAAATAAAAATATATTAACTAAATTTCAATTATTTGAAAAGTACAAGAACTTATAACATAATTTAACCTTATATTTGTATTTCTTGTTATGTATGAAATAATATTTAATGCAGTGAATCTCATGGAGCATTGGTCAATCGCAATAAAACACTTGATCAACAGGCAATATAAAAAGATATTGATGGACTTATAAATAAATTATAATTTTTAATTATGTCTAAATATATTATTCAATACTTATTTATAATTCTTTCATATTATTTTATTCATTAATAAAATATTTTTTATAATTCATTGGTAGTGTACTAAGCAAGAAATAATTTTAATAATAATTTTTTTAAATAATTATAAAATATAAATTTGAGAAAAGGAAATGAGTTACCAGAGTTTCGACTTTGGCATATTCATATATATATATATATGTATCATATATATTTTTTGATCAATTTATAATTAGGAAGACAATGTATTTCAGCGCATTCGAACTCACATCCTCCTGTATTAACAACAATACCCATACCAATCGAGTTAATACTCAATCGATATATGTATAGTATTTTTAAATTAATTTGGTTTTATTGTATTTGTGTTATGCAATAATATCATTTCCAAGTTACTAAATCTACAATTAAGTATAATTTTTTTTATGATTTTGAATGTGAAAAGGGGACATATGACTTTGTTTAATTGGGTGCGCCAAATGATGGAATTAAGTTCAACGCAAGTCGCATGATTGTAGTAATTAGCAAATTATAGGGAGGAAGATAATATGAATAAAATATAAATATAAAAATTTTAATTAATGGTTTATCAAATTTTATTAAAAATATAAAATACATTAAATATGATTACGAGACGTGAAAAAATTATGATAGCATATGAATTACAAGTGAAGATTTATTTTAATGGATATTTTAATGCATTTTTGGGGAAAAAAAATTGCTTACGTATGACCAAATTGCACCGCTTGTCCACGTTTTCCATGGTTGTACTATGTATGACCAAATAATTGGAAAAACAAGGTAAAAAGAAGGATCAAAGTAGCACGAGAAAGGTTGACAGCCGATCATGTTGAAACATAATATAAATAATTAAAGTATATTAAAATTTACATTGATAGAAATTAGTTATGCGACTATTCGATGGTTTTAAGTAAGGACAAAGTGTTCAGGATTGAAGCGAGATTACTGTTAAAAGAGCTATATTTATTATAGGATAAGACTATAAGGGATATTGTTATATTGAACTTGAATGTGATGATGTCTTTTTGGTGGATAATTTTGTCTAGAGAAGTTATTGATAATCATTTTATGAAACTACGAACTGTTCATAAGTTGATACAAATGAATTGGAGGAGCCGTATCCGTCATATTTCTAGAGTTCATAAAACAATTGCGGATTTCATTCATAGATATCTAGGTGTTTATAGAACCCCACATTCTGTGCGGGAGCTAGTTTAGAAGGATATTATGAGTTTTTGATTTCTTGATTATTTACTAAAAAAAAGTAGAAATATTATTTGAGTATAAAGAGAGTGTGATGTAGTATAAAATTGGGGGGAAATTAGGCAGGGAAATTTTCAGGTCTAACCATGAAAAAGCCTGCAAAATAGGGAAAAACAAAGACAGTTTTTGTTCAAAGGGGATCTGTTTCTAAATTTGTATTATTGGCTCTTATTCGTTGGCTCAGTTAATTGTTTCACATTTTATTAGGTTTGGTCATTCGGCGTTTTTTTTTTTTATTAAAAAAATATCATTGTGAATTTAACATATTTTTAAATTAATAAATAAGTTTTGATAATAAATATTGAATGTAATTATACAATATTAAAATGAATTTACAAACTTCAAATATAATATTATTAAAAAAATAATTACCAACTCCAAATATAAATCATAAAATAGATTAATTTTCGAATTAATATGGGTAAATGGGAGCCATAGATAGGTGGCATTAGGTTGACTTAAAAAAGGGACAGGCTGATGCAAATATTGTAGTAAGACTGTTGTCCATATTATCCGTGTTACCAAACATGTCAGTTAAATTCTTTGTTTTTCTTAATGAATTTTGTCAAAATTTCTTATCCACATAAATGTTGTAACAAACAATTGTTGGAATTAAGTTGGTAGTTAAATTGATGTGTTTGATTAAAAATTTATAAAAATAAAATATTTTTAAAAAATCAATACAATTGATTTATATCGAGTTCTGAGTTAATTGGTTTTTGTCTAACCAATTCGATCAATCAATCTGTTTTTGAAAATTATGATTCTAATCTAATAATTTGTACATCTTTACATATTCTTTGTATCATGAAGATTTTAAAATTATTTTTAAATTAATAAAAGTAAAATTACACTTTGATCCTCCTAAATATGAAAATAATTTGATTTCGCCCCCTAAATTATTATTTTTTTGGCTTCGCCCTTGTGTTTGATAATTAAGTTTGGTTCGATGAATACTTGACAGGTGTGTTCTATTTTTTTTTAAAATATAGGTACTTAATCGAGATAACGATAAAAACTTATGTGCCAAATTGAATGTTGAAACCAAATTCAACTACCAAATTGGGATTAAAAAAAACTGAAGTATCAAATTGAAAAAATTCATGTACCAAAATGAACATTAAAACTAAACTCAAGTACTGGATTGAGACAAAAAAAACCCCTCAAACACCAAATAATATATTAACCATTTTAGAAAACGTTTTTAGGACAAAGAAAGAATGTCTCAAAAGCGTTCAAAATAATAGTCCGAAGAACAGCCATTGTGATGTTCAAACAATAATAAGATGTGAATGACTTTTTTATCCATGTTATCCATGCTTGCATTACCAAACATGATGATGTATTTTAATGGATTTATGTTATTTTCTTGTAGATAATAACTAAAATCCAAATTCATTTAAGAAAAAACTTTAAAATAACCAATTTCATTTAAGTTCATGCACTAAATCAATTAATTGAGAATCTATATATATATAGGGTGAAAGCAGAAACTCTATTTCGGGGCCAAAATTAAATTTTAATTTTTACGATAGTAAAATTCAATTTCATCATATGAATAGCTTATATCTTTATAATTTTAAAAGGATTAAATCAAAATTTTATCATTTTAGGGTGCAAAATGCAATTTTATTTTTACTAATTTAAAATTTAAATAACTTAAATAAAAATTTTCTATTTTAGGGGCGGGCCTAGCTACGCCACTATATATATATATATATATATATATATAATAAAACTAGGTTCTTTAAGACCTAAATAGGGATAGTTTAGGTAGTATAAAAATTTAGTAGGGTAATTTAAGTATTAAAATTTAATAAAAATTTAGGTATTTTGGAAAAGAAATAATTTTTTATAACTTTTAAATTTTGTTTTTACATTTAAATTGTTTGTGATTTTACTGCTACTTAATGTTCAAATTTATTTTTTAATAATTTTAAAATTTATTGCTCTATTTTAATTATTTGTGATTAATTTATATTTAATGGCTAAATAAATTCATTTATTTCTATTTATTTTTTATTTTTAAAGTTTATATATTTTCAACCCATCAAGAGTAGGGTAATTTAAGGTTTTTAATAAAATTATTAAAACTAGGGTTTTTTACTACTATTAATTTAATTTATTTATTGCACCTTAAAGGTTATTCATAATCTGTTTCTTAGAGGTTATAATTTTGTATCTTAAATTTTAATTTTGTATTTTAATAAGACTATTTTATAAGTTTTTTTAATTGTGAGTTATATTTTACAATTAATAAAAAGTCATTATATTTTTAAAAATTATATGCATTTATTTGATGCTAAAAGTTTTGATAGAAAATATTATTAAATTTAAAATGGAAATTTATGTGGTATAACCTGAGGTAATTTTGTAGACTTCAGAAGCAGGTCGAGGGTTTGACAAGTATATTAAAGAGTACAATAAAAAATTAATTATATAAATAAATGTGACATTTGTCATACCCTCAATCTGCTTGTGGAATCTAAAAACACCACTAATTACATATCAATTAATTACCCTTTAAAAGTTTATATTTGATATTTATATCTATCTAAATATTATATAAATTTAATTCCTAAAGGAACTATAGGAATAAATAGAGGTATAAATGTCTTTCTAACTTATTTTATAATATATATTTCCATTTCCTAATAAATAAATAAATAAGCGCATAAAAGACTTTTATTATGTTAAAATATATATTTATATATCCTCTCTATATGTAATATAAAACCAACTCCTATGGGAGTAAAATGAGTACAAAATTTTTTCCATACTTATCATGAAAACTCTCACCAAAACTTATCTGCAACTACATCCTGTCGCCCCCAAAAGAAAAACTTTATTCTGCTACATCTTTAATTGCCTTATCAAAACAGGGATACAAGGCCCTTTTAAATAGGTCAGGTTTAAAGGCTAAAACGAGTAAAATGTTCCTGAAGTAATCCGAGTTCGATTGAGAGAAGATGTCCTACTCGACTATCAAAACGTGACTGTATTATTTGAGGAATGCATCGCGTCGTCGCGACTGTATTACTTGAGAAGAAGTCATGCTTGGCTGTCAAAACGCGACTATACTATTAGTAAATTACATTTATCGAAACCTTGCACTTATATATTAATTGTGAGAGCTTTTTAAAAATGGTTTATTTTTAATCTCACGATACTTTTGAAAAGAATTTTACAATATTGTAATTAAAACATATTGTTATAATATAGTATTATATTAGACTAGAATTTTTTTATTTAAGTCAAAATCATGTCGGTTTAATAAAATTCTTTTAAAATCGTGAAATGATAAGTTAATATAATATAATTGTGTTTTAATCCTTTAAAATTTTGTTCATCCATTATATAAAGTTATTACCGACCGGATCAATATATTCAAACCATATTTTGACACTTTTTTAATATTTCTTTTAGTGCATATTAAAATTGATCCGACTCGAAAAAATAAAAATTAAATTTGAGTTAATGGAATCAAGTTTTTGAATTATTTGACTCAACTCGAATTAATAATTGAGTTTCATTTGAGTTGAGTTGAATTTTACAATTCCAATAACTCAATTAATTCAAATAAAAGATTGATGTAAATACCTTTGGTCATGACAATTTTGAAAATGAGCAGTTAGTATTTTTACAAAAAAATCAAAATAATTATAAAAATTTCAAAATTTATATTTTAAAAATTTATAATTTTTTTAAAAATTCTAAAAATAATATAAAGAAAGTTAAAATTTTAAAATTTTCTAAATTAATAAATTTAGGACCTAAATAAATAAATTAATTATTCAAGTTTATAATACTAAAATATTTTTTTATTTTTTTGAAAAAGTTTTCAAATATATATGGTTTCAAATTTATGTGCTTTAATATGGAATTAGCTACATTGTAACAAGATTTTGCTTTGACATGTTTAATTTTTTAATTTCACTCCATTTGAAAAAAAATTTCAAATCGAGTTAAGATGGTAAAATATGACTCGTCAACTCGATTAACTCAAAAAATTTTCACTTGATTCGATCGAACACTCACCCCTAATTTTTTTAAAGAGTAAGGATAGCACTAGAGAGTCAAGAGGGGCATTCCCAAAAAGTGGTAGTATTATACTTTTAAGTCCTTTAAAAATTATAAATTCATAATATAATATAATAATAAAATTATATTTTGACCCAAAAAATTAATTTAATAAAAATGCTAAAGAAAAATTTTCATTCCTAATTTCTTCTTTTAAGGTGAATTTGGTTCACCAAATATAACATTACACCATGCTATCTCACATTCCAAAATAATATTATGTTGTTTCAATTCTCAATATTTTTATTGTCACGTAATTTCAAATTTCTAAATAGTGTCAATATGCGAGAATATAAGATGTAATCTTAATACCATCAATTTCATAAGTTATTTTAGATTACAGGTGTAATTTTAAATTTTGGATCAATTTATCATTTTGTTTTTATTATTTTAATCACGTCCTTTTCTGAAATAAAATTGAAATCTAATTAAAAAATCTCTTTTTTCTTGATAGTGAAGCAGTAGATGCCATATTTTAAAATTATAATTATTATATTTACTCTAGAGTTTTATTTATATGTATATAAAATATGGTTATAATTATGATTTAAAATTATCGTTGATGATGTGATCACTTTTCATGAATTACTATAATTATAATTGATAAATTTATTTCAACATCATAAATTTGTTTATTAATATATAAATTGTAATAAAATAATTGTAATAGGCCAATTTTAGCCTGACTAAAAAACCATTTACATAGCCCAGATAACAAAAAGGGAGTCCCATAGAGAGAAAATGGTAGGAGATAATAACAAAAAAGGAGTCCTATAGAGAGAAAATAGTAGGAGATAATAACAAAAAAATAGGATAATAGTTTTTTTTTCGGCTATATAAAGACCCAAACTTTGTATATTTGGATACTTACGAATGAATGAAAAGAAAATAGAGCAAAATCGATTCAAGTACAAACCTTTTTCAAAGGTAGTTTTTCAGTTTATTTATTTACTTTTTTTGTTTTTTTACTTTTTATTATTTTCGAAAGAAAACGAAAAATAAAGGGTAAAAATCATACCTTTTCCGTAAGAGAGGTGCCGGTTCCGATGAAAATTGGCGTTCCATGGGCTCGGGGACGGAAAAATCAGAAAAATGATGACTTTTCGTTTTCCGGCCACCGCAGACAGCGGTACCTTGGCCCTCCCGCGTTTATTCGTTTTTTTTAATTTACTCCCTCCCATTTTTTTAAATTTTTTAAATTTGGCCCCAGAATTTCGCTCGGTATTCGATCAGATCCTTGTGCGAAACGGTGCTCATGGGCGATGGGAATAATTTTCTTTTCAGTCCCCGCACTTTTGCGCGTGATTTGTTTTAATCCCCCAATCGACCCTATCATTTATTTTCTTCCTAGATTGGCCCCCAATGTATTATTTAAATTGCATTTTAATCCAAGGTTTGTATTTATCTATTATTCTATCTGTTTACCTATACACATTTTTATTTATTATTATTCCTTCAATCATAGCATTAAGAAATAAACTTTAAAACATTTTTTTATATATGCCCATGGTGCGGTTTTTTCTTCCCTTATGTCATCTTGTTTATTTATTGATTTAAATATTATTAATACATTTATTATTGCACTACTGTACTTGTTTATATTACTTTATATATATATATATATATCTAAAGCTTTGAAATATTCGCTGTTATTATTATCATTCTTATCTTTATTATTACTATTGTTATTATATTTTTATAACAATTTATCTAACTTTCTTTTTATTTGCATGCATAATTTTATTCTATTTATATTTCTGTCATATATTATTATTTTATCTTATATTTTATTTCTTTTTTAAAATCTAGTATAATGCATATATTTTGGTGCTTTTTCTTTTGCAGAATATGTTTCTTTAAAATCCATTTTATATATATATATTTTTATGTTCAAAGATTTATATGAAAGTAATTTTTATATAATATTGTTTTATATATACGTGAGTAATTTACATTAAAATATTTTTATTCTTTAAATATATTACTGATTTATTTAAACTACTAAAATTGTTTTATACATGAGTTTTCAAAATATTCGGCGTTTGAAATTCTTGAGGAGATTGTGCCCTAACTTACTGGGCTTCAGTTTTTTTGTTGAATTTAAACAGCCGAACATCTTTTTTAATAAATTTGTAAGCATTTCAAGATTTAAATTTACTCTCGAGAACTCAAAGGGTTGTGTCCTAACTCACTGGATGTGACATTTTATTATCTCAAGACAAGTTTTTAAAACGAAAGCAAATTATTCATTCGACCTTAAGACATTAAATAATTAATTTGGTACCAATTTTGGGCGTTACGAGGGTGCTAATCCTTTCTCGTACGTAACTGACTCCTGAACCTGTTTTTTTCTCTAAAACTCATAGACCAGAATTGCTTTCAGGTGATCCAATCACACCTCAATAAAGGGTTGGTGGCGACTCCAATTTTTATTTTTAAGTCGAAACTAAAAAATTTTGTTTTTAAAAAGGGTTTTCGACAATAATATTTATCTTAATTAATCATAATTTTATAAAAAAATGAGACAAAAAAAATTAAAGGAACTAAACTTGTTAAAATGAGATAAATTCTATAACACAGACAATTTAATAAAAAATACTTTTTAAGTAATTTTAAATTTTACAAACCAAATACTAAGATCTTACATTCTAACCAAATGAACTAAACAAAATAATGTAACATATGCGAGACATTCCACTCGTAATCTTACATTTGTTTAATCAAACCTTCCTTAAATATCTTTATTGGACTAATACAATAATAATGCTTTGAGTTTTTTTCCTTGAGTCTAATATTTTTTTTTGGAATAATTTTATTATAGATTTTAATCGTATCTTCTTCCTTTTTTACACAAAACTTAGAATTATCTATAGTCCTTCTCCAACACGAATAGGAGAATAATGCATTTTAACGCACTTAAACTCACGTTCTCCTATATTAACAATAATATACGTGCCAATCGAGCTAAGACACTCAATCGACTTGATGAGGCTAATCATTTTATAATATAGGGGATTTTTCTTTTTTCCTTTCACTCGCTTTCTCATGTTTCATGTTTAGGATTTTTCCTTTTTTTATTATTTATTATTAACTTTTTAATGATGTCATCATAAATTATCATTACCATGCAAAACCAAAGAAGTTTCTTCTAGATAAAGGCAAAATCATGACTCACTTTAATTCAATTAGCTGGAAAAACCTTACATTTTTTATGATATTAAAAGAAATTAATTTTAATTTTTTAAGATGAATGGGTTTAAATCTCTTATTTATTTTAATTTTATCATAAGGGTACATGTTATCTTATTAATCCTATTTTAATTTTTTATTGAGATAATTCCTTGAGTTTTTATTTTAATTTCACAAATGAGTTTTTTTTATTATAAAAGAAAACCTTTTTTAGGATCTTAAATTCTCAACACTTAAAGCAACAAAATATAGAAATCCTAAAATTAAGGAGAAAATTCCACAATTTTGTTAAAATGAAACAACAATCATTAATTAATCTTTAATTTACACTTTAAATTTTTTCTCAATTTAATATTCTTTCTTGAATCTAAAGTCAACTGAAAAAATAAATTAAAAGTACTTATCATTTACTTTATACCATACTTTTCAAGTGGGGCAAATCATGGTGTACAATTTGTTTGCAACCAAGGGAACCAAAGTGAATTGTGTTTGCAGCAATTTCAAACTTTGAAAAAACAAATCAAATATATTTTCTATTTTAAAAAACATTTTAATTAATTCTCTAATAAAGAAAATAATAATTCAAAAAGATAGACATTACTTTATTTTTTAGAGTTGTTATACAATGATAGAAAAAATAATTCGACGCAACTGACTCGAAAACCCTCCTAAAAAGACAATTCCAAAGACCCCTAGAGAGGGGATCTCCCCTTGACCTCTACACCCGTTGATCCAATGTATCAACCGGAGTCATTAAAAAGATAAACATTAACTGGTTGTTAGTTGTTGGGGATTCGTAGTAATTTTCAAAGGATTAGTTTTTATTTTTACTAAATTAACATAATGTATAAATATTGAAGACTAAATTCATTATGTCAAATTTTGAATTGCCATATCATCTCTCCATCAAAATGTTATCAGAATTAGATTAAAAAGTTAAACGTGATTAGTTGATTGACATTTTTAACTCTTTATAGTTGAGTGATCAAATTTTCTTTTAAATATAGTTGGATGACCAACAATGTCATATACCCTTTTTATTTTATCTTTTATTATCCATCATTAGCTCACAACTGGATTAATCATCAAATTCCATATGATTATTCCCAAGTGATGTTGAAAATCTAACGGTCACATATATAATAAAAGATAAATTTGGTTCTCATAAAAATAAATTATTAGATTAGATTTTTCTATTTTCTTTACTTTTGATTCTTGTTTTATTTTTGTTGTTAATTTAGTCTAAATTTAACAAAAAAATCATGTAATTAATATATATATAATTCAAATTTCTAACTATCCATAATTAGGGTAAGATGCATTTTTCCTATAATTAAGATAATTAAGGTGAGAAAGTGCACTATTCTACATGTTTTCCACGTTAATAAATTATTTATTTTAATTTTTATGACAAATCAAATAAATTTTCAATAGATCTTGATTTATGTATTTTATTTTCAACATTAGGCACTACCACTAATTCTTTTATTATTATTAATATTATTATAATAATAGAATCTTCATTAAAATTTAATTTCATATAAAGTTAATTTTACCAAATAAAATGAACTTTACAACAAAACAAACTTTAATAAAAATTTTTTATCTAAACCCAAAGTAATCCATAGTCAATCAGCACTTCTAATCAAAATTGCACTTAAGAGAAAAGAAAAAAGAAAGGAAAGTTGGACTTTTCTTAAGAAAAGAAGGTTTGATTTTAAGAATTTGATAATTTAATTTATTTATGGTACTAATTGTAATCATTTTTAATGAAAAAGGAAAGTTGAAATTTTTAAAGAAAGTTGTTGTTTTTTCATGAACTTGATCATTTAATTCATTTTATTAGATTACTTGTAATCATGTTTAATACAAAAGGAAAGTTGATTTCTTAATGAAATTTATAAATTATAATATATTAATTAGTGCGAGTTTGACACTTTTTTAATCTAATTTGATATATGTATTTGGTAAATGTTATACATTTTGTACTTAAAAGTAACAATATTACAATTTTAGTGTTCAGTTCGGGTTTTGTGGTTGATTTGATGAAAACTCATAATTAATTAATAATGTTAGCAATTAACTTTCCTTAAATCAATCCTGAAACAATTTATTCTATTAAACACAAAACCATCAGATTGTATTCAACCAATTAAACACAAAACCAAACAAGTTAACTTTTATTAAATCAACCCCAAAACTCAAATTAAATACTAAAATACATAACATTTACTAAATACATGTACCACATTGAACTAAAAAAAACGTAAATTGGCCAACTTGTGATCATTTTCCCTTTCTTCCCCCACATGAATTAAGTATTTTTCTCAAGGCTAGAAGCTTTTTATTCCATTGAAAAGATGAATTGTGGCCATTGGCCAACTTATATTAATTATTAGTTTGGAAGCTTGGAAAAGAATTTGAGAATGATTGGGTGCTTTCTTTTTTATTTTTTCTAGGAAAATTCATTTTTCATAAGTCCCTGAGAATTTTAATCACTGCTTCAAATAATTGTATGTGTATCTATTTGTAAATCACATTTATATATATTTTTCAATTAGGTTTGTTGGGCATTGTGCATGATATACGTGAGTAGGATCGTAGTAAGGGCTTTTTTTTTTTTTGTAGGATAAACTAAAATTATAAAAGTTTTAGAGGGATTAAAGTTTGAAAAACTATTAAAAGGGTTAATTTTGGAGAAACCAAAATAAAATTTATTTTCATTAGTTAAAGAGTTGAAAAACTTAAATTAAATAATTAGATTTTAAGAGGGCTAAAATTGCAATTATCACATTTAATCAATTGATCAAGGCCCTTGATTGTCCCTAGCTTAAATAGAATTTGATTATTTAATGAGTCGAATTTTATGGAAATCTTGTGTTTGAATTATTATTTAATATATAAAATGTATTTATTTAAATTTAATTATAAAATACTTTAAAATTTTGAATTGGATCATACTCGATCAAATTTTATGCACTGTTTTTTTAGCTTTTATAACTAATAAAAGCCTAATCACTAAAATTAGAAAATATTCTTTTCCATTTCTTTGGCAGACAATTATTTTTCTTTCAAAATATCTCCTATTTGACTTAAAAGTTGTGGCCTATTCGATTTTCTTTTGCAACATCTATAAATTTTAAAAAAAAAAGAATCAAGGTGAGGTTTTTAATTTTTCTTTTGTAATTTAAAGAAAAGGAAGTTGAGATAGAGGTGTTTATAAGTTAGTGAAGGTAAAATAATTTCTAAATTCAAGTTTTAATCTGACTTAATTGGTTTAAATGATCTATTTTACTGTTTAAAAATAACGAGTTGAAGGACGGAAGTTTGAAAAGAAGGCTTTGTCCAGGCTTGATTAAAAATAAATAAAGAAATAGAGTAAAAATAAGAATGGTTTTAGTAAATATAAACTGAGAAACAGGAATGATGAAGGCTTTTAAACTTTTGTAAAAAGCAAAGGGGAACTTTTCTTCTGGTTCATAAAATGGATAGAAAAGAGTTTGATGTACAAAGTTTAATAATTTTACACAAAAAGATTTAAAAGCCAATATTCGCTGCAAATTGCTTCAAATGCACCTTAAGAATCAAATCATGTGTTCCCTAGATTTTTTTTTTTCTTTTAGATTCATCTTGTCTCCTAATCATTTATTTATATATGACACACTAGGTTAATTTTCAAAAGATTTCGGTAAATTTATTTGCTGTTTATTTTTTGAAATAAAATATATTTTATTAAAAAATAAATTACATAAGTATATATTTTTTCATTTTAGTTGAAGTTTGATTAATTTGTTACACATAGTCAATGCTTTTCATAATTTATGTTATTAGGTGACTGTTTGAATTGATGTCACGACTCTATACCAATTTGGTCAGTGAAATTATATAATAGCCTTTGTTTAAGTAGGTTTTGAATAGTAATTTTGTTATACAACCTTCGCAGGCACTTATACGTGTCTCTTTTTATGCAAACATCATTTGGGTGGACCTCTATAATGTCAGGTTGCTCCATAGTAGATCACTTAACTAATGAACCTTGCTATAGACTACCTTTGTCACATGAAACCTTATGCCTATTGATTGTTTAACCATCCTAAGATGTCACATCATTGATCTCGATGGTCATATTGATGCCCTTGCAAGGAGACAGGATGTGACTTTGTTGCTAGTGGGACTCTAACATGTGGTGAACCCTTTATTCCATATTTAAGCCTTTTCATCACACTAATAAAGGGAGCCCATTCAAACACAGAAGGACATTCTGTAACGACTCGATAGTTTAGAGATGAATTAAATTTTGGATAGGTAATTCTTATGAATTGGGAGTTATTAAGGTACAAGAACTAAATCGCGTTAAAGTTAAAAGTTGAATTATAGATTAAAATGAACTAAAGGGGTTAAAGTAGCACTTAAACTATTTAATAAATGGTTGTGAATAGGTGGCCAATCATGGGCTAAATGTTATACATGTGTATATTATATATTAGATATATTAAGTAATAATAATTGTAACGCCCCAAAATTTTATGAATTTAATTGTGAGAATCAGCAGTAATTAAATTTTTGTATCTGTGGTCTTGTGTTCTGCTTTTGTGTTTAAGGTCTGGAGTTCGAGTTGTATCGTTAAAAGTTTTATCCTTTTTGAACAACCCCTATCCATGCAGTATATGGTTAAGTGTAATTCTGTATGAATCTATGTTAAGAATGAGCCTGCTGGTTCACTGGTTAAGCATCTATTTGTATTTTGTCTAGTCCCGAGTTCGAATCCTGCCATATGCGTTAGGAGAATTTTTGCTTGTTGTCGGAAGTACGTGGGTGGTTAAGACAAAACCATCATTAAAATTTTGTTAACGTTCTATAAAATTTTCTTCTTTTCCTTTTTCTTTCTTTTTATTTTCCCTTTCTTTCTTCCTTTTTACTTCTTTGATTTCTCCTTTTCAATTGTGTTCAACAAGTGGATATCAGAAATTAGTGAGACCCTTAAGTTATTGGAAGACTTTGGTGTAAGTTCTGTCGAAATCCTTCAACTTCTGTGAAGTTTTGTTAGATTTCTGTTACGTTGTTAAATTGGGAATTCTCTGATTGTTTCACTTAAACTCTCTGATAACTAGTCGTTTTGTTCCCTTAGCATAAGAACGGAGGGAAGTGATCCTTCGCGTGTTGTGCCGAATTAGCACAGTTGAATCGTCGGTAAGCGTTTGTTGTTAAAAGTTTCCTCGTGTCAATTTATTCGACATAATTGATTGAGTATTAACGTTGCGTCATTTAGTCTTTTAGTCAAATGATTTATTGTCGAATGATTAATTAGGTTCTGGGTAGTCTCCGCATTTTTTCCGTCAAAGTGAGACTAGGTGCGTTTCGAAAACCTTAGTTTTTGCAAGTTTCAGTCACCGAAAATGGTGGCTGTCGATGCCACGCGGCCAAGCACATGGGCATGTGTTTAAGCCGTGTAGCTCATACGGCCGTGTGGTAGGCCGTGAAGGTGGCCATGTAACTCACTGTTCATCAATTTGGAGGCACACGGGCGTGTGTCCGGGCCGTGTGTGACAATATTAGTGCAAGGTTCACACGGACAAGGGACACGGGCGTGTGTCTAGGCCATGTAACTCTCTAATTTATGCTTTAAAACCGCACGAGCAAGGACACGGACGTGTGTCCAGACCGTGTAGCGTATATAAAAAGGGCCCAAAAACCGTTTTTGAGGCCGTAAATGTTACTTAAGACTGATATTGACGTCCCCATGGTATGAATGGTCTGAATTTGACTGTATGAGAATTCTCTGATACTCTGTGATATATGCATGAATTTTATACCTGTACGTGCACTGTGATACTTAGTCTTATATTGAACTGTGCTATCTACTTACGGAACAATTTAGGATAACTGAATACATATTGTGGATATTGGTTCTCTGCATATGCATGGGTTGGGATATTATAAAGAAAGAAGTGATCTGTTCTAAATTAGTGGCTAAGCCACCATATATATAACTCTGATCTCGATGTTTCGTCACATTAGGATCTAGCAGCTAAGCTGCATTTTTGTAAGCGTGTCAGACAGACACTCTATGGTGTTTAGGGTTGGTTGGGCCTTGAACACCCTTAATGGTGAGTTGGGATGGCCAAAGATGGTGTGTAGCGGACGGGGGCTAGGAATATCTGTATCTAACTCTAATCTGTTCTGTGTATGAAACTGAAATTGTTTCTGCATCTGAAATTAATCTGCCTTGGATCTGAAATAGAAATGCTTCTGTCATCAGATCGAATCTTTGAATACAGACACTGTTTGGTAAATGTGTTTATGTGAATAAACTTCTTTATGCACGGAGTTCACAACTCACTTTATTATTGGTTAAATTTCAGGTGGTTTTCAGTCTTGAACGGGTCGGCACCGCGGGAGCTCTGTCAAGCTTTTATCTTTTTTTTTTAAATACTACATTAGGAATTTCGATAAACTATGATAGTAGGACTCTGGAAGATTATATACTTAACTTATCTTTGTGATGAATATTATGCGAAGTATGGTTTAGTGTTATTGTGTTATATGTGTGGTGTTTGAGTATCGATGATGTGACTTCCTAAACTTGGACTAGATGTCTAGGCCAAGTTTAAGGTGTTACAACAATGATGATAATAAAATGAAAACATAATAAAGAAATAGAAAGAAAGTGGAAAGAAAGAGATGAGTGCATGCAAATTAAAAGAAAGAAAGAAAAGTGAGAAAGAGACGCATGGTTAGAAAATTTTGGAGTTCAAGTTCAAATTGGTTAGTGCAATTTAGTTATTTTCTTGTAATTTTTATGTTTTTGGAATTCCGGTACCTAGAGCTACTCGACCCATGTTGTAATTTTTAGTATTGTTCAAAATTTTAGATGTTGACATTGTTGAATAGTTTAAGTATTAGGGAATAGATAGATTTTTAAGTTAGAAATGGAAAAGGACTAAATTATGGAATAAATTGTTGATTTTGAGCAATAGGGACTAAATTGGGAAAATTTTGATATTAAGGGATCGAATTGGAAAAGAGGGAGCTAAATTAAGTTTGGAGTGAAATTAGTATAAAAGTATAAAGTTAAATGTGAAAGTTAAAAACTAGTCTCAATTTAGGGGCCAAATTGAAGAATAAGCAAAATATAATGTGAAAATTGAAAATTAACGTGATATTGAATTGTGTAGTATTAATATATTTTAATTGTTTTATTCTGTAGCTAACATTGTATCAAAATCCTCGAGTAAAAAGGGGAAGGATAAAATTGATGTCAAATAGCTCGAAATTCACGGTTTGTGTTTCTATAATCCGAACTAAGTTATAAATTATTGCATATTGAATTGTTGCATTTGAGGTGAGTACTTTTGTAATTCGAAATTGAATTGAATTCATAGTCGATTGAAATGGATTGATTTGGTAAATTATGAATTTATTGAATATATGTTTATATGTGATAATGTGTATATATGTGAAATTGAGACATTGGTTGTATTGAAAAGTGAAATGAAACCTTATTAACTATATCGGGCTGAGTAAGATATAGATGGCATGCCATAGGATAGGAAGAGTTCAGGGATTACTTTGACCTCAAGTCGATGAGACAATGGGTGTCAATTTGCTTCGGTTTAACCGATGAGACACTGGGTGTCAATTTAAATAGCGTTGGCCGCAATTATTACTTCGGATTTATCTGATGAGGCACTGGGTGCCAAACTGGTGTGTTGGTTGGATCTGTTTATTGTCTGAGTCCGAGTCGTGTTAATAGGAAAAATAAAATAATAATTTATGTGATTGATATTGAAATGACAAAGATGATAACTGAATATGAGATGAGAAAATATTGAAATGAAAAATATGAGAAATGAATATGAGACGAGAAATGAAATATGAAATGATGAGATGAGATGTGAAACTTGAAATGAATTCAAGTATTGATCAAAGAGATGAATCATGCCATTGCATGAGTTGTAATATGCAAATGCTATATGAAATGTCATTAATATGTACTTGAACTTATGGAAATTTTAGTAGATGTGAATAAGGGATGAGCAAAATTATATTATTGATTTGAAACACAAGTAGATAGCTTTACTTGTTGGATTTTGTTTTTTAATTATTTTTATCAAGTTTATATTATTCGGATTATAGTAATACCACTAAGTTATACTCAGCGTGCAGTTTTGTTTTTCGTGCGCAGGCTAGGTACTTTTCGACTCATCACTGACTCAACATCAAACAACAAATCCTGAGATCAAGTATGGTGATATCTTATTTTGTAATGGCATGTACCTAGGGAGTCCTTGTTGATATGTTTATGATGATTATATGTAAATATGGTAGTGAATGAGGCTATGTTGGTATAATAGCTTAGTTCAATATTTTGGTATGTGTTAGTTTAAAGTTTTGTAGCTTAAGTAGCTAAGTGTTAGTCCAATTATGGTGAAATTTGGCATGAAGGCAAGCTTGACTGGTTGATTACTTTGCTAGTGTGTTAATGATATATGATGTGGTACTAATGAGGGTACATCAATTAGGCACTCAAATAGATTATTTTAGCTCGGTTTAAGCATATTTAATTGTGTTTTGAGTAGGTTAAATGATTAATAATTAAGTTTCTTAGTGTCCAAGCAAGTAGGAAATGGTAAGCTTGAGTTTTAAGGTACTTTTAGGTGCATATGGCCGTGTGTCACACATAGGCAACACACATGGGCATGTGACCCAAGTCAGTGAGTTACACAGGCAATGACACGAGTTGGGAAACAACTGTATGTCCCAACTTTGAAAGTTACACGGCCTGGGGCATTCCACATGGCCGTGTGTCCCTTATTTTAAGAAGTTTCAAAAATGACCCTAAACTTTCAAAATTGTTCCAAATTAGCCCTTACCTATTTTTAAACTATTTTTAGGGTCCCCTAGACTCGAAATAGAGGCTGTAAGAGTGACTTTTACTCTGAATTGGAATGAATTAGCAAACCTGAATTAAGTAAATTCTACTAACATCATCGAAGGGAGTAATAGTCGAAGTATGAACCAATACTTTGATGCTAATAATTGGAATAGTCTTGTTATGTATCCAATTTCTAGCTTTCAAGAGGGAATAAATAGTGATAAGAGTGTAGACAGTGGAAGACCAAGTTTAGCATTGCATAGCATGATTCGTTATTCAAATGTTTAAGACTCTAGTATGAAAGTATTAGATTGTCGTGACTTGTCCCCGTATAATATTATGATTGATTATTTGTTTATTGGTTACTAATGCCTATGACCCTAATCCTACGACGGAGAGGGGTTAAGGGTGTTACATGTAACAACCCGGTTTTGACCCTAATCGGAATAGTGGTTTCGGGACCATAAATCTGAATAAAAAAATAATATTTTAATATTATTTCATGTGTTTATTATATGTTAATTTACATGTGTGAAAATTTCGTGAATTAATTTTATTGTTGTGTGCTTAATTTAATAAAAGGACTTAATCGCGTAAAATGTGAAATTTACTAATTAATGTGTAAAGTGCTAACTTGCTAATGTCTTTATAATGTGAAGTCCTTAATAGGAAATTAGGCCATTATTCAAGATAGTGGATGGCATTATGCTTATAAATTATAGTTTTTATATTATGTATAAAGGTTATAATAATATATTATATTATAAAGTTAATATATTAAAAGACAAACAAATTAAAAGCCACACTTTTCATCTTATTTTGACCGAAACTAGAGAAAAGAAAAGAAAGAAACCTAAGCTAGGTTCGCCATCTTTTGAAGCTTAATTCAAGGTTAGTTTTGTTCGGTTTTGATAACTTTTACGTTTTGAGATCGTTGCTTTGAATACTACCCGACCCATGCTTGAATTTCTGATTTTAATGAATATTTTGAGTTATGCCATTGATGAATATTTGTGCTTTGTGATGTTTGATGATGAATAATGGAAGATATGTCTTAGATTAACATGTTTTGTCTTGGGATTTTTGACGAATTTGAGTATTTAGGGCTAAATTGTGAAAATAAATTTTTGAGGGACTAAAATGTGAAACAAATGCAATGTGTGGACTTGTATGAGAACCATGAATATTCGGCCCTTGTGTGGTATGGGCAAATTTTGTGTATTTTGTGTTTTGTGCAAAAAGGACTAAATTGCAAAAAGTGTAAAATGTTAGGGGCAAAATGGTAATTTTCCCATTTATGTATTTTTGGACTTAATTGAATGTTTTGATGAATAAAAAGGTTAAATTTGATTATGTTTAGATCAAGAAACGAAGAAAACGAATTTGGATCGGGGAAAAACGAAAGTAATCGAATAGTCGATCGTGTCCGCTGATATCCGAGGTAAGTCTATTAGCAATTAAAAGTTATTAAGTTAATATTTACACATGTATACTAATTTTATTTTGTGTTGAGCTATATTTAAAAGTATATTGATTGAATAAATTTTGAAGTATGGATGATATTTATATATATAGCATGTTCGAATATACAAGTATAATCTTGTATAGATTTATGGGTTGAAATAAAAGGTAAGAAATGTATAAGAGTATAGTTGATATTTGAATAAGCATGTATATGTATATGTATATATAATGCTAGGATATATATACATATATATATAAGTTATTGAAATTAGTTAAAGTATGAATGTTGCATAGGTATAAATTCTTGATTTTAAGCGAGGTATGTATAATACATATATATGGTACGAATATATATATAAGTGGTTCAAGGTATGTTTCAATTCTTGTGAAATGAATCTAATGTTATGAATTAAAGATATTTATATATTGTTCAATATATGTGTATATAAATATATAGGGTTTTGAATTGATTGAAGTATGGAAGTTATGAAAATATGTATATGAAGTCTCAATATATATATGTATATAATTGTATAAATTTTGGAATTGAATTTAAGGTATGAATTATATATTATGGAATAAGTGTGGTTTGAATGGGTATAAACGTATATACAATTATTTGTATTGAGCTAAAAGTATGGATTGTAAATACAGATATAAGCGAGCTATGGTCCGCCAATTTCTTGAAAGTGTGGTTAATGCTACATGAATTATCGTATATGTTTTAAACATGTGTAATGCCGTATGAGAAATTATTCTCGTATTTGTGATATTCGGGTTACGTACCTAGCGGGCTTTATGCCGGTGAATTTTCGGACTTTAAGTCTAGCGAGGCTACGTCTTGGTGATCCGAATCGAGTTATAAACCTAGCGTGCTACGTCTTGGTGATCCGAATCGGGCTATAAGCCTAGCGAGGCTAAGTGCCGTTGAATCTGTTTAAATTAAGTGATTCTATGTATTGAGTATAAATATATATGGTTTTGTTTATATGAAATGGATAAGTTTATGAACATTGTATCAAGGTGGTTGATGATTATATAATCGTTCGAATCTTTGTGAATAGTAAGTATGTATATATATATCGGTTGTCATGAAATTGTTGGATATATATATATATGTATATATGTATGCATTCGGCATAGGTGGGTATAGGTGTAAATGTGCATTCGGCACTTATAGTGGATAAGTATAAAAATTATGCTTTTGGTATATGTATTTGAACAATTATATTTAAATGGATCCGATGAAGTGCGAACAATAAGTACTATAGAAATCAAGATATGCGTTAATGATTATGTTAGTAAATTGATTATATGCATATAATGTATATACATTTGTTCGTTTATGTGTATTAGATAAATACACATCCATTTAGATTTAAACAAAATGACTTAATATAACAATGTTTGATTAGTAATTATTATTGATAATTGTGATTTCAATAAATTTAATTAAAGAATTGTATGATTCTTTTATATGTATTTTAGATATGCTATAGACTTACTAAGCTATAAAAGCTTACTTTGACTGTTTTTGTCCATTTGTTTTTTTATATAGATTTTGGAGACGCGTTACGAGCTCGGGATCATCAGATAGTCTATCACACTATCGACTACTTTTGGTATTTTGTTAAATATTTGAACTCAATCTTATGGCATGTATAGGTTTGAGTACGATGTTGATTAGATTTTGATTGTAAATTATAAATAGCTATGCAAAAGTAATTTAATTTTCATATTTGTGATCAGTTTGATTATAAAAATGGTTGTGTTTGTTCAGTAATGCCTCGTAACCCTAATTCGGCGACGGAGACGGGTTAGGGGTGTTACATTTTATTGGTATCAGAGCTACGGTTTAGTCGATTCTTGGACTAACGTAGTATGTATGAGTCTAGCTATACATGCCATATTTTTATACCAAGATAGTGTGATGACTGCTGACGTCTAAAAATGTGTTTTCGTATAGTAATGGATCCCGAACGAGCCGTAGCAGATGATGTTGAGAGTATAGCGCCTGCTCCCGCACAAGGGATGAGCGATGAGATTCTCGACCAATCTCGAGTAACCGGAGGAGAGGCTAAACAAGCCTTTTACCAAATGATGAATGACTGGTTTACTCAATATGTCCGAACTAATCCGGTTGCACAACAACCTCCACCCCCGACTAATCCATCTTCGATTCCTGTTATACCTCAAGTAAGTGATCCGATGAGATTACTTAAGCCTCCTGTTGACAAAATTGAAAACACGGGTGAAGAGTTCGAGCTCTTGATGATGATGATCTTGAGCGAGCTGAATTCTGGCTTGATAATTCTATTCGAGTGTTTGATGAGTTATCTTGCACCCCTGATGAGTGCTTGAAATGTGCCATATCTTTGCTACGGGACACTGCATATCACTGGTGGAATACACTAGTATCGGTGGTTCCGAAAGAGCGAGTGACCTGGGAATTCTTTCAGACTGAGTTCCGTAAGAAATACATTAGCCAGAGATTCATTGATCAGAAGTGTAAGGAATTTCTTGAATTGAAGCAGGTCGTATGACGAAGATGAATATGAGCGGAAATTTGTGAGACTCGATAGATATGCTCGAGAATGTGTTTCATTGAAGCTATCATGTGTAAAAGATTTGAAGATGGGTTTGAATGAAGATATTAAACATTAGTTGGTATACTTGAGATAAAAGAGTTCGTAGTACTTGTTGAACGAGCTTGTAAAGCTGAGGAGCTCGGGAAAGAGAAGAGGAAAGCTGACTATGAAGCTCGAGATTCTCGTAAAAGATCATTCAGTAAGTCGTTCCAGTCGACCTCAAGGAAATCCAGAGAGGATCATAGCCGATCTAAAGCTACTGCAGGGTTTCCTAAGTATGATCGAGATCGACCCCCTATGAGTTCACGAGCTACTTCAGTTGCTAGCGTTGGTAGTGTTCGACAAAATAGATTAGAGTGTAAGCATTGTGGGAAATGGCATCCTGGAGATTGCAGATTACATGATCGGTCTTGCTTTAAGTGCGGTTCAAAGGATCATTTCATTCGAGAGTGTCCAATGGTAGCTGAGCAAAACACTGTGCAGAATACCAGACCGAGTAATGTGCCAGTACGAGTTAGACCGCCGAGGCATTTGAGTAATGTAAGTGGCAGTCAGAGAGAAACAAAGGACACGGCAGTTCGATCTGAGGCTCGTGCACCTGCCAGAGCATATGCTATCCGTGCTCGGAGGAGGCTTCTTCTCGGATGTTATTCTTGGTACTTTCACTCTTTATGATACTAATGTTATTGCATTGATTGATCTGGTTCGACTCATTCTTATGTGTGTGAGACTTTAGTATTGATAAGACTTTGCTGTTGAGTCTCTTGAGTTTGTAATTAAAGTATCGAACCCCCGGCGGTGTGTTTTGGTTGACAAAGTGTGCAAGAATTGTCCGTTGATGATTCGAGATTTATGTTTTCCTACTGATTTGATGTTGTTACCATTCGACGAGTTTGATATAATTCGGTATGGATTGGTTAACTCGCATGATGCTATAGTAAATTGCAAGCGGAAAACTATTGATCTCGTTGTCGAATGATGAGATTATTCGGATTGAATCTAATGATCCGAATGGTTTACCGCAATAATATCCTCGATGTCGGCTCAGAAGTATGTGAGAAAAGGTTGTGAAGCTTACCTTGCATTTGTTCTTGATAGTAAAGTGACCGAAAAGAAGATTGAATCTGTGCCAGTAGTGTGTGAGTATTCAGACGTGTTTCCCGAAGAATTACGGGTTTGCCACCTATTCGAGAGGTAGAGTTTGGTATTGAGTTAGTACCAGGGACGACTCCAATTTCGATAGCTCCGTACCGTATGGCACCGACCGAATTAAAAGAATTGAAAGTACAGTTGCAAGAGTTGACTGATAAAGGTTTTGCACGACCGAGTTTCTCTCCTTGGGGTGCACCAGTTCTATTTGTGAGAAAGAAAGACGGAACGATGAGAATGTGCATTGATTACCGGTAACTCAATAAGGTGACTATAAAGAATAAGTATCCGTTACCACGGATTGATGATTTGTTCGATCAGTTGAAAGGGGCTACTGTGTTTTCGAAGATAGATCTGAGATCAGGCTACTATCGATTCTTGAGTTAAAGACTCGATGTGCCAAAGACTGCTTTCCGAATGAGGTACGGACATTATGAGTTTCTTGTTATGCCTTTCGGACTTACTAATGCACCTGCTATTTTCATGGATTTGATGAATCGGATCTTTATGAAGTATCTGGATCAGTTTGTGGTAGTATTTATTGATGACATTTTGATCTACTCTCGTGACGAAAATGAGCATGCCGAACATCTGAGACTTGTGTTACAAACTTTGCGAGATAAGCAGTTGTATGCAAAGTTTAGTAAATGTGAGTTCTGGTTACGTGAAGTCAGTTTTTTGGGACATGTTGTATCAACATTGGGTATTCGGGTTGATCCGAGTAAAATTTCAGCTATACTTGATTGGAAACCTCCGAGGAATGTTTCGAAAGTTCGAAGCTTTCTGGGGCTCGCTGGTTATTATAGACGGTTCGTGAAAGGGTTCTCTATGATTGCGACCCCGATGACAAAGCTACTACAAAAAGACGTTAAATTCGAGTGGTCAGAAAAGTGTCAAAAAAGCTTTGATCAGTTGAAAGTTCTTTTGACCGAAGCTCTAGTCCTAGTTCAGCCCGAATCGGGTAAAGAGTTTGTTATCTATAGTGATGCATCTTTAAATGGTTTGGGCTGTGTTTTGATGCAGGAAGGCAAAGTTGTAGCCTATGCCTCGAGACAGTTAAAGCCGCATGAAAAGAACTATCCGACGCATGATCTGGAATTGGCCACTATTGTATTTGCGTTAAAAATATGGCGCCACTATCTGTTTGGCGAAAAATGTCATGTTTATTCCGATCACAAAAGCCTGAAATATTTGATGACTCAGAAAGATCTGAATTTGAGACAGCGTCGATGGTTAGAATTGCTGAAAGATTACGAGCTTGTGATTGACTACCATCCGGGAAAGGCTAATGTTGTTGCTGATACCCTAAGTCGAAAATCACTTTTTGCTTTGCGTGCAATGAACGCACATATGGTATTGTCTGATGATGGTACGATAGTAGCTGAGTTGAAAGCAAAACCGTTATTTGTTCAACAGATTTGTGAAGCTCAGAAAGTCGATAATGATTTAAGTGCAAAACGAGCTCAGTGTGACTTAGATGTTGATTCGGAGTTTTTAGTTGATGCTGAGGATTGTTTGAGATTTAGAAACCGATTATGTGTTCCAAAAAATTCAGAGTTAATTCAGATGATTTTGAAGGAAGCTCATAGTAGTCGATTTTCTGTTCATCCGGGTAGCACGAAAATGTATAACGATCTGAAACAGCACTATTGGTGGCAAGGTATGAAACGAGACATTTCTGACTTTGTTTCGAAATGTTTAATTTGTCAGCAAGTTAAAGCCGAGCATCAGGTACCATCTGGGTTGCTTGATAGATCATGATACCTGAATGGAAATGGGATCGAGTCACGATGGATTTTGTATCCGGTTTACCTTTGACACCGAGCAAGAAAGATGCAATCTAGGTTATTGTTGATAGGTTGACAAAATCGACACACTTTAGTCCGATTCGTACAGATTTTTCGCTCGATAAACTTGCGGAATTGTATATTTCACAAATTGTGAGGTTGCATGGTGTACCTATTTCTATTGTTTCAGACAGATATCCGAGATTCACATCGCGATTTTGGAAGAAACTACAAGATGCTTTAGGTACGAAACTACATTTTAGCACAGCTTTCAATCCGCAGACAGATGGTCAATCTGAACGAATCATTCAGATACTTGAGGATATGTTGAGATGTTGCATTCTCGAATTTGAAGGTACGTGGGAACGATACTTATCTTTGATTGAATTTGCTTATAATAATAACTTTCAATCTAGTATCAAAATGGCACCTTATGAGGCTTTGTACGGTCGTAAATGTCGTACACCACTGTATTGGACCGAACTCAGTGAAAATAAGATACACGGGGTTGATTTGATTAAAGAGACCGAACAGAAAGTGAAAGTGATTCGGGACAGTCTGAAATCAGCATCGGATCGTCAGAAATCTTATGCGGATTCGAAAAGAAAGGATATAGAATTTTAGATCGGGGATAAAGTGTTTTTAAAAGTCTCACCATGGAAGAAAATACTCAGATTCGGTCGTAAAGGCAAATTGAGTCCGAGATTCATTGGACCATATGAGATTATAGAGTGTGTTGGATCGGTTGCTTATAGATTGATGTTACCGCCTGAGTTAGAAAAGATTCATAACGTGTTCCATGTTTCGATGCTCCGTAGATACCGATCTGATCCTTCACATGTGATTAGTCCGACGGAGATTGAAATTAACTCTGATATGACATATGAAGAAGAACCGATTAGCATTCTGGCTCGTGAGATCAAAGAATTACGAAATAAGAAAATTCCGTTAGTTAAAGTATTGTGGCATAAACACGGGGTCGAAGAAGCAACTTGGGAGTCAGAAGATACAATGAAAGAGCGTTATCCAAACCTATTCACCGGTAAGAATTTTCGGGGACGAAAATCCCTAAAGGGGGGAGAGTTGTAACAACCCGGTTTTGACCCTAATCGGAATAGTGGTTTCGGGACCACAAATCTTAATAAAAAATAATATTTTAATATTATTTCATGTGTTTATTATATGTTAATTTACATGTGTGAAAATTTCGTGAATTAATTTTATTGTTGTGTGCTTAATTTAATAAAAGGACTTAATCGCGTAAAATGTGAAATTTACTAATTAATGTGTAAAGTGCTAACTTGCTAATGTCTTTATAATGTGAAGTCCTTAATATGAAATTAGGCCATTATTCAAGATAGTGGATGGCATTATGCTTATAAATTATAGTTTTTATATTATGTATAAAGGTTATAATAATATATTATATTATAAAGTTAATATATTAAAAGACAAACAAATTAAAAGCCACACTTTTCATCTTATTTTGACCGAAACTAGAGAAAAGAAAAAGAAAGAAACCTAAGCTAGGTTCGGCCATCTTTTGAAGCTTAATTCAAGGTTAGTTTTTGTTCGGTTTTTGATAACTTTTACGTTTTGAGATCGTTGCTTTGAATACCACCCGACCCATGCTTGAATTTCTGATTTTAATGAATATTTTGAGTTATGCCATTGATGAATATTTGTGCTTTGGGATGTTTGATGATGAAGAATGGAAGATATGTCTTAGATTAACATGTTTTGTCTTGGGATTTTTGATGAATTTGAGTATTTAGGGCTAAATTGTGAAAATAAATTTTTGAGGGACTAAAATGTGAAATAAATGCAATGTGTGGACTTGTATGAGAACCATGAATATTCGGCCCTTGTGTGGTATGGGCAAATTTTGTGTATTTTGTGTTTTGTGCAAAAAGGACTAAATTGCAAAAAGTGTAAAATGTTAGGGGCAAAATGGTAATTTTCCCATTTATGTATTTTTGGACTTAATTGAATGTTTTGATGAATAAAAAGGTTAAATTTGATTATGTTTAGATCAAGAAACGAAGAAAACGAATTTGGATCGGGGAAAAACGAAAGTAATCGAATAGTCGATCGTGTCCACTGATATCCGAGGTAAGTCTATTAGCAATTAAAAGTTATTAAGTTAATATTTACACATGTATACTAATTTTATTTTGTGTTGAGCTATATTTAAAAGTATATTGATTGAATAAATTTTGAAGTATGGATGATATTTATATATATAGCATGTTCGAATATACAAGTATAATCTTGTATAGATTTATGGGTTGAAATAAAAGGTAAGAAATGTATAAGAGTATAGTTGATATTTGAATAAGCATGTATATGTATATGTATATATAATGCTAGGATATATATACATATATATATAAGTTATTGAAATTAGTTAAAGTATGAATGTTGCATAGGTATAAATTCTTGATTTTAAGCGGTATGTATAATACATATATATGGTACGAATATATATATAAGTGGTTCAAGGTATGTTTCAATTACTGTGAAATGAATCTAATGTTATGAATTAAAGATATTTATATATTGTTCGAATATATGTGTATATAAATATATAGGGTTTTGAATTGATTGAAGTATGGAAGTTATGAAAATATGTATATGAAGTCTCAATATATATATGTATATAATTGTATAAATTTTGGAATTGAATTTAAGGTATGAATTATATATTATGGAATAAGTGTGGTTTGAATGGGTATAAACGTATATACAATTATTTGTATTGAGCTAAAAGTATGGATTGTAAGTACAGATATAAGCGAGCTATGGTCTGCCAATTTCTTGAAAGTGTGGTTAATGCTACATGAATTATACGTATATGTTTTAAACATGTGTAATGCCAGTATGAGAAATTATTCTCGTATTTGTGATATTCAGGTTCTGTACCTAGCAGGCTTTATGCCAGTGAATTTTTCAGACTTTAAGTCTAGCAGGCTACGTGCCGGTGATCTGAATCAGGCTATAAGCCTAGCAGGCTAAGTGCCGTTGAATCTGTTTAAATTAAGTGATTCTATGTATTGAATATAAATATATATGATTTTGTTTATATGAAATGGATAAGTTTATGAACATTGTATCAAGGTGGTTGATGATTATATAATCGTTCGAATCTTTGTGAATAGTAAGTATGTATATATATATCGGTTGTCATGAAATTATTGGATATATATATATGTGTATATATGTATGCATTCGGCATAGGTGGGTATAGGTGTAAATGTGCATTCGGCACTTATAGTGGATAAGTATAAAAATTATGCTTTTGGTATATGTATTTGAACAATTATATTTAAATGGATCCGATGAAGTGCGAACAATAAGTACTATAGAAATCAGGTATATGCGTTAATGATTATGTTAGTAAATTGATTATATGCATATAATGTATATACATTTGTTCGTTTATGTGTATTAGATAAATACACATCCATTTAGATTTAAACAAAATGACTTAATATAGCAATGTTTGATTAGTAATTATTATTGATAATTGTGATTTCAATAAATTTAATTAAAGAATTATATGATTCTTTTATATGTATTTTAGATATGCTATAGACTTACTAAGCTATAAAAGCTTACTTTGACTGTTTTTGTCCATTTGTTTTTTTTATATAGATTTTGGAGACGCGTTACGAGCTCGGGGATCATCAGCATAGTCTATCACACTATCGACTACTTTTGGTATTTTGTTAAATATTTGAACTCAATCTTATGGCATGTATAGGTTTGAGTACGATGTTGATTAGATTTTGATTGTAAATTATAAATAGCTATGCAAAAGTAATTTAATTTTCATATTTGTGATCAGTTTGATTATAAAAATGGTTGTGTTTGTTCAGTAATGCCTCGTAACCCTAATTCGGCGACGGAGACGGGTTAGGGGTGTTACATTACACATTCTCTCTCTCACTTTACTTTCTCCCTTCCTTTTAACCATTTCCACCAATCCTACTCAACAAATACGAAAACTAGCGCCCTCCCAATGTGAACCGCAATCAATGTCGCTCTTTACTCCCCCTTGTTAATACCTACTATCAACAATTAGTGTTGTGAGCATGGATCACAATGACAAACCTAGATACTAATGTTTCACCAACCATTGAGCGTAGCCCTTGTGCCAACCACCTTGCGTCTTTGAGAAATACTGGTCATGGCTAGCCCCAAGCAAGCACCACATAAGCTATTCAAGAATGTCAACATGCACAGTTCAACCCTTACCAACAATGGTACTATAACTGTAACCTTTAGAGCTATGCTAGTGGCCTTTTACTCGATCAAAATTCTCAAAATCCCTTGTTGAGGTCTCAGTTGTTTAAAGAGATGTAATAAAATATGAAAGCACTTGAAGAACAATTGTCTTCCTAACAAAGAATGTACCAAGAACAACATAAGTTTTTTCAAGAGCAACTAGAAAAATAAAGGCAGATGGACTTGAGGAATGAAAGAAACAAAAAGACTATCGATGAGTTAAAAGAAACTAGGGAGGCTCAAAGGCTGGATCCCTAAAAATAAGAAGATGAGACGACCCATTCTATACACAGGCAACAACATAGTGCCTGAAGCGATGGTGACCTTGTAAACCATCACAGAAGCCAAAGCCAGTAGTATGATGAAGATATTTTTAAAGAGAAAATACAACAATTGAGGAAAGAGGTGCAAGATTTCAAGAGGGAAGAGTTATCTGGTTTGCCTAGAAACTATACAAACGAGCTTTTGACTCTAAAAATACTCTTGTAATATCCCGTTCTTCAGTGGTGTCAAAAATGGCAGTTTCAGAACCCCATTTCCGATGTTTGAGTTTGTAAATATTAATATTTAAATTTACAAGGTTGGTATTAGATTTTATTAAATTTTGGTCCCTTAATTTTGTCAAAATAATAGTTAATTAAGGTATAATGACTAAATTGTAAAAGTTGTAAAAGTTTATCGCTATGAATTTTTAATTAGTTGAAGGACCAAATGAGCAATTGGACCATTTTTATATGGCCAAACGGTGGTGGATGAAAATTAGCATCCACCAATTTTGTTAATTATCCTTAAATATTGATTAATTAAGTTTTTATTAATTAATTAAGATTCATTGATTTAGTTATAAGTATAAAAGAAAAAAATAAAATGAAAACAAAACATTTTCTCATCTTCTTCTTTTTCACGAAGCAAAGAGGAGAAAATAGGGTTTAAGCATTTCAACTTTTGGTCCTTAATAGGTTAGTTCAATTTAGTCATTTTCTTGTAATTTTTATATTTTTGAAGTCATGAGATTTAGCTAGCTCATGTACCAACTTATATATTTACAAAATTGACAAATTTTAGGCTTACAAGTGAAAAAGGACTAGATTGCAAAGTGTAAATTGCTAGTTTGTTAACATAAGGACTAAAGTGTATAGATTTCAAAATTGATGTGAAATTTCTATAATTTTAGATAATTAGGGTCCTAAAAGATGTAATTGAGATTGGTTTAGAAATCAAAAATCTCAAATTTGAAAGATGTTGTAATTTTGGTTTTAGGGACTAAATTGAATAAAATGTAAAATTTTAGGGCATTTATAAAATGAAATTAAACTGATTCTTGCATATAATAGGATGTTATAAGATGTTTTAATTGATAAATTGAGCTAAATTATTGTATAGATCATGAATTAAACCAAATCAAAGATAATCGAGGAAAAGGTAAAATTGTTTATTTGTCCTTAAAGAATTGTTCGTTTGTTGTTTTTCAAGGTAAGTTCATATGGAACTTTCTATTTTGTTTCATGTTATGTTTGAATTGTTTATTTTTCTTATTAGTTTATATAAATGTGATATTAGTGATTTTTGCATCAATTGGACTAAATTGTGAAGTATGAAATATATGGCAATTGTGAATAGGTACGAGCTACCAAAATGTATATGAAATGTTTATAAGATTGACATGATATGTATATGTTGTAACAGGGATTGAATTGATATGATTACAATAATAAAGCCCGTGTGAATTTAGTAAATGGTTAAGATACATATGACATGCCATTAGGATCAAATACGATCAGGGATTTACATGGTTATATGAGATCCAGCATTTGTTGCAGATTCTTAGTTTATATGTATCGTTGGTTTATCCTAGACTAGTAACCTCAATACGACTTCAGCTTGTGTGAGCAAATTCATAATTGTCAGCTTGTGTGAGCAACCGTGATAACTATCAGCTTGTGTGAGCACTATAGTCCCGTCTATCCGATTTCGGTTACTAAGGTTCTCTCGAGCCAGAAAATGATAACTAAATGGAAATGAAGTGGTTGAACATGAATTGAATTACTTATGATTTTAAATTGAATATGAATTGAATCGTATATGATATAAGATGGAATTTGTCGTATATGTATATAATTTGAGTTATAAGTTCTTGTTATGCAGATGAACTAACCTGTTAGTTGTATGGTTGAATTTCATATGAAAGTATAAGAATGCCAAAGGATTCCATGTTATATACCAATGTGTTTTAATTACTTAATTTGTTGTAATGTCAAGGTAAGTTAAATAATTTTTTTATGGACTTATTAAGCATTCAATATGCTTATTCCGTTGTCTCCCTTTTTTCTTTATAGATTACCAACTTACAAAACGTGTCTAGCAGATCAACGAAAAGCTCACACTACCGCATTATTGATTCGGTATTCTTTCAATTGTTTTGAACCTTGTTCTTGTGGCATGAATATAAGTGTTAAGTATTTCTTGGATCTTGGATGATAGTTTAGTTTCAAACCCTTCCAGTCCTTGATTTTAGCAATGTAAAGGTTTAGTTGAAAATGGTATGATTTGGTAAATGTTTTAGTATGTGTAACACCCCCAACCCATATCCCTCACCAGAATTGGGTTACGGAGCATTACTGGAGTTTACAAATAAAACAGACAAAAATTTCAAACATTTCATATCATCAAAACAAGTCGTCAAAGAATCATTTTAATCCAAATTATAAGCATACCAAATCCAAATCAAATTTCCTAGTTCATGAGCACTTAAACATAGAATTACATTCATATCCACCTATCTAGATTTAGTTCAATTTATCATGCCATAATATGACTTCAAAAACAAACACATATTTATATGTATAAAACCAACCAAAATTAAACTTATAACCTCATTTACAATCAAACCACAAAATAACTATTATTTAGACACCCTAGGTACATGCCGACACAAAGGATAAACATCACCACATTTGAGTTCGGGATCATTGTTGGATGCTGAATCGGTGATCAAAAGTTAAGCACATAACTTGCGCATGGGAAATAAAACTGTACGCTGAGTATAAACTCAGTGGTATTTCTATAATTCAAATATTTAAAGATAAGAAATTACAAATATACAATTGAAATAAAAACACATATTAATTTTTAATTATTAGAACAACCATATCATATTTCATTTGTTTCACAAATATCTCAATTCTCATACATTCTATATAAATAGCTTTTCACAAATTATTTCACATTTCATTATACAATTACAATATCCATTCCATAGTTATTTGATGAGTATATAACTCATATATTCCATATATTTGCAACATATTTCACATTCTATTTTCAATTCACTATTTCACTTCTATTTCTCATACCATACCAGTTCAATATCAATTATAAAATTTTATTATTCATTTACCCCTATTAACACTACTCAGACTCGAACAGATACACGGACCCAACCAAAACACACCAGTTTGGCACCCATTGCCTCATCGAATAATTCGAAATAATAATTTGACACCCAGTGTCTTATCGGTTAAATTGAAGTAAATTGGCACCCAGTGCCTCATCGAATTAATCCGAAGTAGTAAATTAACACCCAGTGTCTCATCGACTTGAAGTCGAAAAAATCCCTGAACTCTTCCAATCCTATGGCATGCCATCTATATCCGACTTAGCCCGATACAGTTAATAGGGTTTCAATTCACTTTTTAAATACAACCAATACTCATTTCAATTCAAATAATCAATATATTCAATATATATACCAATTCAATCAATATAAATTCAATAAATTCATCACATACTAAATCAATCCATTTCAATTGCAAAACAAAATAATTCTCACATCAACACTTACCATATACATTAAATTGAATTATAACAATTAACAACTAAATTCGGATTATAGAAATACAAACCAGAAATTCCACGCTATTCCTCGTCGACTTTATCTTTTCCCTTTTGAGTCGAGGATTCTGGTACGACGTTAGCTACAAAATTAAAACAATTAAAATTCATCAATACAATACAATTCAATTTCATATTGCATATTTCAGTTTTTACTCAACATTTGTCTAAATTCCAATTTAGTCCTTAAACCGAGACTAATTTTATTTCTTCACAATCAATTCTATATTTTCATTCAATTTCCACTTTAAACTAGATTTAACTCTCTAACTTCACTTAAATCCCTAAATTTTAATTTTTCACAATTTAGTCCCTATTACTCAAAATTTACAATTTATTCTACAATTCAATCCTTTTCACTTCTAACTTAAAATCTATCAATTTAATCCCTAATACTAAAATTATTAAACATTAACAACATTTAAAAACTCAATAATTTCTAAAATTTTGACATGGGTCGGGTAGTATTTAATACCGAGATTCCAAAAATATAAAAAGAAAAAGAAAAAGGGACTAAACTGACTAACCAATTGAACTTGGAACTTTGAAACGCTAGTTTTCTCCTTTCTTTCTTTTTCTCCTGCTTCGTTTTTGCTTCTTTGTTTCTTTCTCTATCTCTTTTTCTATTATTTCCTTGTTTTATTATTATATAATACAATATATATAATATATATACTTAAACATTAAGATATAATATTATAATATATATTTTAACTTTAATTTTTTTAATAATAAACCCTTATGCCGCCTCATTTATGAGAAATGGTATAATTACTTATTTAGTCCTTTTACTTTTCTTTAATCTATAATTCAACTTTCACCTATATGCAATTTAGTCCTTATACCTAATTACTTTTAAATCAAGCAAATTCACTTAATCGAAACCCAATTAAATACACAACTAGGTTCGTAAATATTTATATAAATATTTACAAGTCCTATTTTTGGGAACGAGTCCAGGATTGCACTTTTTTAATTTGATCATTTTAATTAATTAACCATTGAAGCGTTAAAATTTCTTAACAAAACTTTAATACCACCTTAATGACACTCCGTAAATTTTATAAAAATATTTACGGCTCAATTTATAAAAACAAGGTCCCGATACCTTATTTTCTAAAACCATTTAAACTTAATAAATCACTTATATAACGTAAATTATCAAATCAAAAACCTTTATAAAAATCACATTTGACTTGTAAATATTAAATAATAATATTTATGAACTTACTCGTCAGATTTGGTGGCCCCGAAACTATTATTTTCGACACCACTAGAAAACGGGCTTTTACAGTATGAGTATGAAGCATTTGAAATGGCCCTTTTGAATGTAAATTGGCATGTTTTGAGAAGCTTTGATATAAGTAAATGCTTGGTAATTTCCAAATGGATTGGTTTGAATGCCATGGTACTGGAATGTTATGTTTAATGGTTGAATTGGTAGTATAGTTGATGTAAAGATGATTGTGGATGTTTATACATGTTTTGGCATGTGTTTGGGATGATTTTTGTCCAGGTAAAGTTGTGTAAGTATGTACTGAATGTGAAGTTTGTAAAGTAGACATAAAATAGGTACCAAGTGGCCTAAAATTTTACCAAAAACAGGACGTCGCAATGTCTAGTGACCTAACGTCTTGATGTGATAAAATTTTTGGCAACATCACAACATTGACCCTAAAATTTCAAAACTTTACAATTGTGTCTTATTTCATGCTCGGGTCAACAAAAAAGCTTCTATAAGCTTGATTAAGTCTCAAATTTAATTGTGTATCATATTATGAATGTGGTTAAGATATGAACATATGTTTGAATGATGTATTTACAGTATATTTGACGATAGTTACTCCGAAAATGGATATGGCATCCTATAGCTCGAACCCAACGATCGGGTGGGTAAGGGGTATTACAACTTTGACATCATGCCTCCTCGATGTTCAAATTACCTCAAGATGTTGTATGACGAGTGCAGAGATCCAAAAGTTTGGCAAGGGGTGTTGCTGATGAAGTGAGGTATAGAGTATTTTCGATTACTCTAAAAGACTTTGCTCAGGTTTGGTACTTAGCACTCCTACAACACTCTATCTCCAACTTCAAGTAGTTCATAGAGTTAGTTATTACTAGATTCCTAGATAATAAAACTTTGCAGCAATCTCTAAAGCACCTAATGTCAATTAATCAATAGGAAGACGAACCCCTAAGGAACTTTGTTAATGTTTCAACTTATCTGTCACCAAAACAAGGTTACGAAGCATTACCGAACTTTACGAATTAAATACGGACATTTCTCAACCTTTGTTACACATATTAAGAATCAATCATATAACACTCATATTGTCCCTTAGATGGACCCTCGAGGCCCAATATTCACCTTAAAAGTGAATCGGGATTAAACCGGGTACTCAGGGAATTTTTTCTAAAATCTCAAAAAAATTCTTAAAAGCAGGGGACACACGCCTGTGCGTGCCTTAGGCCGTGTGCACATTTTATATGAGGCACATGGCCGTGTCCCAGCCCGTGTCCTTACCCTTGTAACTCTCTGACTTGGGTTACATGGCCAACCACACGTCCGTGTGTTAGGCCTTGTGTAAAAACCTAGGTATTCTGTTTTGAAATTCAAGGTGTAGGGGACACATGGCCAGACTACATGCCCATGTGCCAGGCCTTGTGTCACACACGGCTCAGACACACGCCCGTGTCTCTGTCCGTGTGGACGAAAATAGGTCATGTTAAGGCCACTTTTCTCACCCATTATGATATCACCCTATACACAACATTTTAATACCTTGATACATCCCAAACAAGCAATTAACCCAAACCAAATATCACGTTTTAAGCATGACATACATCTTAAATACTCAAATACTTAAACTTACCTATTTAATCCATCTCATTGGTTTATCAAAATCTACTACTAGTTACATAAACATACATACAATATATATATCATTCACAACCACATTTCGGATTATATCATTGCCATTTCAACTCTATACATGCCATATAAACCAAAATTTACATTTCAAAAACTACCGGATTAAACTGGATAGTGTAGCTTGATGTGTTGATTCGATCTTCCGACTACACATTAATCTACAAGAACATTAAACAACATGAGTAAGCTTGGTGGAGCTTAGTAAGTTCAATAGGTTAAACATTGATCTAACCGAACTTAATATAATAAATTAAATTGTAAATAAATCATACATTTTTCCATGTCAATTACAATATAATCAATAAACACACTTCCTTCAGATCAATATCAATAATAATCTATAAATCTTTCAATTCAGTCACATAATCTTTTACCATTTCTTTCTGAATCGAAGAACGGCTTACGGATATGAGTACATCGTTCTTTTTGTGTCATAGTCTAACTATGGTCTTACACATGCATTGCCATGGCCTTGCCATGGTCTTACATTTGTAGTGCCATAAGTGAGTTATGGTCTTATCATTAGAATGCCATAGCCCAACTCTGGTCTTACATATATATATACTGTCATGGTCCAACCATGGTCTGACGTTCAAGGTGCCATAACCCAGTTATGGCCTTTTCATTAAAATACCATAGCCCAGCTATGGTCTTACATTTAAACATTTATATGGTCCAACCATGGTCTTATCCGTCAATTCATTCTTTACCACGAAAAGATTGTACTCAATCCTACGTTCTACTCATTTTAAACATTCAATTTAATTTTCATACTTTTACAATAATCTTAATTTCAAAAAAATATGAATAAATACATTATACCATTCCTAAATTAACAAATAATCATGAAAGTTTAACCATATGAACTTACCTGGGTTGGATTATAAAATTAGTATCAGTTCAGAGGCTACTCAGCTAATTTCCCTTTTTCTCATTGATCTACGAGCTCTTGATCTAGAATGTAAAATTTTAATTTCATTAGCATATATTTCAATTTCAGTCCACTTCACAATTTATACCCTTCAAATTTTGAAATTACACAATTACTCTAACTTTTACAGTTTTTACAAATTAGTCGCTCACCAATTAACTCATCAAATGAGCTAATTTTTCTCAATTAACACTTTATCTAAATATTATAAGCTTTTACACAGCCTTTAATAAACATACTTTAATACCAAACAATAAGATTTAATCTTTTCACAATTTGGTCCTAAAATCAATTTCTATTGAAATTACTTGATAAAATCATAATATAACAAAATTAAAACTTAAAATCCATGTTAATTCATTATAAACATCCAGCACTCATCAATGGTAACTTTCAAAATTACCCATAGAATCATAACCTAATGAAATAGATAGTTGGACATAATTGTAAAAATCTTAAAAACACAAAAATTACAATAAAAGAGCAAGAATGGAACTCACATGATGCAAAAATATGAAAAACCAGCTTAGAAAACCTTCAATGTCATTTTTGGACTAAAAATTAGAAGAAGAATAGCCTAGAAAGGTTAATTTCAAAAAATTTACAATTTTTCCCTTAAATCACCTAATTCCTAGAGTTTTTTCTACTTATGTCGCCTCAGCCATTCCTTGAGTGTCTAATTGCCCTTTTAGTCCTCCCTTATTTACCATTTATGCTATTTAATCACTTTAGCAAGTTATGCATTTTTTTTCAATTTAGTTCTTTTTAATTAATTAACTATCGAAACGATAAAATTTTCTAACAAAAATTTAATGATGTGGTCGTTGAAAGCACCAAAAATATCCTATCCCTAATAAATAATGAAAAGAATAGTAAAAGGGAAGTAGGGTCAAATCCTCAGGGACTGGACTTGCAAAATATCTTGTTCCGTGATATCCCAAGCAGAGTCTTGCCCAAGACAACCTGCGTTCCTGAAAAAAATAAAAACAATAGCAGAATTAAATTGTTGGATCTAGAAACGAAAAATAAAATAAAAACAGAATTAAAAATATTGAATTGAAAATTCGAGAAATTAAAAATAAAGTTAAGAGAAAGAAAATTCTTATGGGAGATTCCAGCCTCCAGTTGTCTCGTTCCGCCTTGGGTTCAATCCTCGGCTTTTAGATGATCCTTCCCAAACCAAATAAGCCAATTATAGTGGAAGAGGACGCCTACGACCATCAGCTCCAATGATTTAGACTTACGATTTGATGGAACCTGACTCTAGCTAACAATCGCTTCTGTGAGATCGTCTTATGCTAGATCAACGCTTCTCAATGGCGAATCCCACGCCATTTTGTCTCTTGGGCTCGCCAACCTCTGACACAGTAAGCTAACGAACCGACTGTGCAACCTTCTCAAAACATACAAAGCGGCCGCCTTTGCATATGTTGAAAAACTTACTTCTTAAGGGACTTGGACGAAAGCGTCAGCCCCGTAGTGCGGAGAAACGATGAATACTCAGCAAGAAGGCTAAGTACGGATTCTAAGCCTCAAGAACCTTTTTGGGGATTTTTGACAACCTTCGGCTAGATGGGTTTAGTGACTCATGGTTGTGGTAGAAAAGAAAATAAATAAAATAAAAATAAAGATTTTATTGAAAAGAACAAAAGCCTAGACTTTTGGGGAGAGAGTGTTTACAGAAAAAGAAAAAGATGAGATCCCCTTTTGAGTCGCTTCACCCCCTATTTATAGTGCTAGGGGAGATATTCTAATTCTACTTAAATTCCTAAAAGATAAATACATTTAATTGAAGATAAATAAAGATAAAATAAAATCCTAAAAATAATCCTTAATAATTATCTCAATATTAATTATCCTAATATAATTAAAATAGAGTTTAATAAAATAAAATCTCTTCTTTTTGCATTTCAACCCTTGTGTCCTCCATGCTTGCACTTTTGGCACCAACTTTTCCTTGTGTCGCACATTGGCCCATTTTATCTCTAAATTCACGCTTTTGGCCCTTAATTTCACTTTTGCCTCAAATTTAGTCCCTATGAGATAAAAGATCATAAATAGCTCAAATTAGCAGGATCATACTCAGAATAAATACATAATTAATACATAAAAATACGTTATTCTAGAGTGTTATCAAATCCCCCCTACTTAGCCCATGTTTGCCCTCAAGTATGGTTCCTATCTACTGTGAAAGTTAGATTCTGCCATAAAAGAAATACGACTCCAAAGTTTTATAAAAATCAGTCAAAAATGCATATGAAAAATAAAGAGAACCCTAAACTTGCTTTAAGTAAAACAGAAAAAGATTTCCAATTAATACACGCAAAAATTAGAATCAACTTGAATTATTTAATGAAAATTAGGTAAATTACCAAACCTACCAAGACACCCTATTTGTTTCCTCCTTTAGTCCCCAAATTATTATTTTTTTCTTTTTTTTTCTTTTTTTTTTACTTTAGGGATATACTGAACCTTTTGACGCGAAGAGAGATGACAGCCAAGCACCCCACCCCGGTTACTCAACCCAGCAGACTCCTAATTTATTATATTTTTTTCTTAAGAACACATCGAACCTTTTGACACGAAGAGAGATGACATCCAAGCACCCCACCCTTTTACTCATTAACATGTTCTTAAAGATTAATTCCGCTTAGCGGAGTTTTATCTAACACGTCACACAACCTTTTGACGCGAAATAGGATGACAACCCAAGCACCCTACCCCTTTACTTCGATCGATCCACGTTTTTAAGTCGCACTCATAACCACGGAAACATTAAATGACATTAATAATAACTTTTTTGAGGACTTTAGAGAAAAATAATAATAATCAAGTGTCAAAATAAGTTTTAGTAATTACCTTAATAGTCATCAACATATTTTAGCATGCAAACATATTAAGTGTCCACTTTGTATTTAAACTTGATCAATTTTACGAAAAGCAAGATAAAGTTAACTTTATGAATCACAATTATTTTTACTCTAATAAAAATAAAACAAAGGAGATGGCATCAATTATGAAAAATTGTAATTTTCTCGAAAAACAAGAATCATGCTTGTAGATCAAACAAGAGGCAATTCTTGGTAAAAATCTTGGGCATGAAAAGAGGCGGAGATTCCAAAAAATAAATATGGACAAAATAAAGCCTCAAGCAACAACACCACCAAAAATAATCACAAAGAATAAAGAACAATAACCAAAATCACAATGAGAAAATGATAGTAATAACGAAGAGTACCTCCCCTCGAAAGCACATTGTCCTCAATGTGGACGAAAAGAAATAAATAGGTAGAAAAGTTTAGAAAAACTCCCCATGTGATCACAAATGATGGCAATGAGCTTGGCCAGTTGCTGGCCAAAGGTTTCAAGTCAGGCCTTAATGCGCTTTAAGTGTTGCTTAACGGTTTGCTTCATTTTTTTTTCTAAACAAAAGAAGAAAAATTGATTAATATCCAAATAAGTAATAAATAATAAAATAAAGTAATAAATAAAGTAAAGAATAATAATAATAAATAAAATAAAATAAAAATTGGGTTGCCTCCCAACAAACGCTTGTTTAACGTCGTTAGCTCGACGCCGTTATTGGTTCTATGGTGGTTCCAAATAGTTTTTCTTAACCGTGTGGGCTTGAAAATTATCATAAAATGGCTTCAACCGCTGGCCATTGACTACGAACCGCTTTCCAGATTCTTCACTCTCTATTTCAATCGCTCCATGTGTGAACACTTTAGTAACAATAAAATATCCTTGCCATCGTGATCGAAGCTTACCCGAGAATAACTTTAACACGGAGTTATAAAGTAAAACTTTTTGTCCTACCGAAAAATGCTTCTGAGCTATTCTCTTATCGTGAAACAACTTTGTCTTGTCTTTATAAATGCGAGCATTCTCGTAGGCATCATTGCGGATTTCTTTTAACTTTTGAATGTCTAATTTCCTTGCCTTTTCTGTGGGTTCTAACTCCAACTCTGGTTCCTATATAACAGAAGGTAACAGCTTAGTATTTGGAGATAATAACTCATTAACAAATTCAATTTCATCAAGTTCAGAATTATCTCCATAAATTGACTGAAAACTTTCTTCCACCAAAGAGTCAATTATATCGATACGATTTACGCTCAAGATTTCGCTTGGATGGCTAATGGCGTCGTAGACATTAAACTTTACGATCTCCCCATCAAACTCCATCGTGAGAGTTCCATTTCGAACATCAATTTTAGTACTAGTTTGTACTAAGGAACAGTCGACCAATGAGAGATCTCAAGATCCGAGTGCTATCCTCCTCCATTTTGATCACATAAAATCTGCAGGAAAATAAGCTCGTTAACTTTTACCGAACACCTCAAGGACTCATACGGATGCACAATGCACTGTCCGCCAATTGAATGATAACACCTGTTTTTGTCAAAAAACCCGCGTTAAGTGATTCATAAATAGAATATGGCATTACATTTATTGAAGCCCCTAGATCACACATAGCCTTCTTAATTCCTAGATGGCCTATTTTGCATGGTATTGCAAACATGCCCCTATCCTTGCATTTTGCAGGCATTTTTCGTTGTAACACTGCGGATACATTCTCACCAACATTCACCCTTTCATTACCTGTTAATTTTCGCTTGTTGGTGCAAAGCTCTTTAAGAAATTTAGCATACCATGGTATTTGCTTGATGGCGTCCAACAGCGGAATATTGATCTCGACATTCTTAAATGTTTCAAGGATTTCCTTGTCCTCTTTACCTCTTCGACACTGGTTGAATCGTTCGGGAAATGGAGGTTGAATTTTAGGCAATGGAGGCTTCGGTCAGACCTATTCGTCTTTCTTGGGTTTTTCCTGGGCAATTTCTTGGGCAAGATTCCTGTCAGGAATCGATTCCAGTACATTTTCACTTCGTAACGTCACTGTATTTGCATTTTGTCTAGGGTTTGGTTCTGTTTGTGACGGCAGCTTCCCTTGAGAGTTTAATTTCTCGATCGATGTGGTCAACTCTCTGATAGACGCCTCAGTTTTATGTTGGAAATCCTTCATCTCCTTTTGGAAATTAAGATTTTGCTGCTGAAAATCAAGAACATTGGCTGCTAACTTATTGACCATGGTTTCTAGAAAATTACCTGAACCTTGCGGCTGTTGTGGAAACCGATTTTGGTATGGCTGGTTATTTCGTAGATTAGCCCCATAACTTAAGTTAGGATGGTCCCTCCACCCTGGGTTGTAGGTATTAGTGTAGGGGTCGTATTGCCTTTGTGGCGGCCCAGGGAAATTTCCCACAGCATCCAGATGGGTCGTGGTATCATCATACAAACTGGGACAAACATCAGTTGCATGATCAGGTGTAGCACATATTCCGCATAACCGAGCTGTCTTTGCTTTTTCTGCAATAAGAGAGTTCATCATATTAGTAAGTCTATCAACTTTATCCTCTAAGGTTGAATTACTTAGCTGGTGAACCCTTCTAGGAGGTTCAGTATTGGCTCGGAACTGCTGAGAATTTGCAGCCATCGTGGAGATCAAGTCTCTCGCTTGTTGGGGAGTCATGTTGACCAATGCTCCTCCACTAGCAGCGTCTACCTTATTCATCTCCATGGGCTTCAAACCTTCGTAAAAGTGTTGGAGGAGAGATTGCTCCGTTATACCATGTTGTGGACAGCTTGCACACAACTTCTTAAACCGCTCCCAATAATCATAAAGGGACTCGACTTCTTTTGCCTTATTCCAACGATCTCTTCTTAGCTCACCGCCGAGATCTTGGAAAAACTTGTTCGAAACAAACGAGATAGATCACCCAAGTTGTAATAGATCCGGGGTAAATAAAATAACCATTCCTTAGCGAGAATCGCTAGGGAGAAAGGAAAGCACGTAATTTAATCGATCCTCGCCACCCCCGAGGTTTCATGCTAAGACAAACCATATGAAATTCTTTCGGATGCTTGTGGGGATTTTCATTTTGTAACCCACGAAAAGTTGGCAATAACTGGATTAAACCTGACTTCAACTCAAAATCAGTATCCATAGTAGGATACGCGATGTACAATGGTGGTTGTTCTGTCGGAGCTTCGGCCAGTTGCCGAATTGTTTGAGCCATTGGTTCGTGTGCTAAATTTGGGTTTTCGTTAACCCTAGCGTTAAGCACTTCTTCTGGTGAGTCGGCTTCTACTTTTTAGCTTTCAAGTGTTCGAGTAGGATTTTCGTTAACCCTAGACTCAGCTTCGTCGTCGACTTCAATTTCTGGCAGTGGATTACTTTGAGTTCCAACCACCGCTGACTGATTTTTTCGTAACTTTGTCTCCTTGCGATTGGCTCTAGCAGTCTTCTCAATTTCTGAATCAACGCAAGAGTACCTGGAGCAGATCTGGTCATAAGAAACAAAAAACAAGATTAGTACATTGCCAGTCCCCGGCAACGGCGCCAAAATTTGATGCGGTCGTTGAAAGCACCAAAAATATCCTATCCCTAATAAATAATGAAAAGAATAGTAAAAGGGAAGTAGGGTCAAATCCTCAGGGACTGGACTTGCAAAATATCTTGTTCCGTGATATCCCAGGCAGAGTCTTGCCCAAGACAACTGCGTTCTGAAAAAATAAAAACAATAGCGAAATTAAATTGTTGGATCTAGAAACGAAAAATAAAATAAAAACAGAATTAAGAATATTGAATTGAAAATTCGAGAAATTAAAAATAAAGTTAAGAGAAAGAAAATTCTTATGGGAGATTCCAGCCTCCAGTTGTCTCGTTCTGCCTTGGGTTCAATCCTCGGCTTTTAGATGATCCTTCTCAAACCAAATAAGCCGCTTATAGTGGAAGAGGACGCCTCGACCACCAGCTCCAATGATTTAGACTTACGATTTGATGGAACCTGACTCTAGCTAACAATCGCTTCTGTGAGATCGTCTTATGCTAGATCAACGCTTCTCAATGGCGAATCCCACGCCATTTTGTCTCTTGGGCTCGCCAACCTCTGACGCAGTAAGCTAACGAACCGACTGTGCAACCTTCTCAAAACATACAAAGCGGCCGCCTTTGCATATGTTGAAAACTTACTTCTTAAGGGACTTGGGCGGAGCGTCACCCAGTAGTCTGAGAAACGATGAATACTCAGCAAGAAGGCTAAGTACGGATTCTAAGCCTCAAGAACCTTTTTGGGGATTTTTGACAACCTTCGGCTAGATGGGTTTAGTGGCTCATGGTTGTGGTAGAAAAGAAAATAAATAAAATAAAAATAAAGATTTTATTGAAAAGAACAAAAGCCTAGACTTTTGGGGAGAGAGTGTTTACAGAAAAAGAAAAAGATGAGATCCCCTTTTGAGTCGCTTCACCCCCTATTTATAGTGCTAGGGGAGATATTCTAATTCTACTTAAATTCCTAAAAGATAAATACATTTAATTGAAGATAAATAAAGATAAAATAAAATCCTAAAATAATCCTTAATAATTATCTCAATATTAATTATCCTAATATAATTAAAATAGAGTTTAATAAAATAAAATCTCTTCTTTTTGCATTTCAACCCTTGTGTCCTCCATGCTTGCACTTTTGGCACCAACTTTTCCTTGTGTCGCACATTGGCCCATTTTATCTCTAAATTCACGCTTTTGGCCCTTAATTTCACTTTTGCCTCAAATTTAGTCCCTATGAGATAAAAGATCATAAATAGCTCAAATTAGCAGGATCATACTCAGAATAAATACATAATTAATACATAAAAATACGTTATTCTAGAGTGTTATCATTTAATACTACCTTAATGACACTCTGTAAATATTTATAAAAATATTTACAGCTCAGTTTATAAAATTGTGGTCTTGATACCCCGTTTTCAAAACCAATTAACCTAATAACTCATTCTAAACTCAAATAACTATTTCACAAGTCTTTCTAAAATCACATTTAACTCGTAAATACTAAATAATAAGATTTACGAGCTTACTCATCGGAATTGGTGACTTGAAATCATTGTTTTCCTTACCACTAAAAATTCAGGCTATTACAATTATTCTTTGCTCAATTAGTATTGCATCTTCAAGGAGAGTAATAGAAATTTATAAGCTTCCCAGTAATCAAACTAAACCATCAAAGACAAATACACTTAGAAAAAAAAGCTAGTTTGGAAACTACAAATCAGGGGAATTTGGCGATCATAATTATAACCAGGGATAGTTATACTTTATAAGACAAAATAATACATTTGCAAATTAAAAGCAAAATTTAAACACAAAATGTATGTATACGCCCTTCATCAAACAGCCATGCAAGATACAAATATTAGTCAAGTGGTTCACTTGCAGACACTATAACACCCCAGATCTGGAGGATCCAAAGTTTTGGCATATAGCAATAAAGAGTCTATCTAGCATAGTTTTATCCGTCCAAAAAGTTGTTTTGGCGTATACGTGTGGGCGTATAGTAATCCCCACAAGAGTAAGTAGAATTTGAATTTCTAATATTTTACCATGTGCTAAGAATATGTTCGTGTTAATAAATTGAAAGGGAAATATGGGATGAGTATTCGCCAAAGGTGTAGTACACCTGATTCGTATGGAATATTGTGCTAGCTTTAAGTAATCTGGTTAGAAACCAAATGTATAGTTTAGTCTGATAAGTTTGATGAAGGGAACTTATTTGTATTTTTTCTCGGAAACTATAGGCCAATATGAAGGCAAGTTCTGATATGTATGACACTTGTTAAATTCCACTAAACAAGATGGGTCATATTTATATGTGAGAATATTCTGAAAGGGGTTCTTCTTTCTTCTTCTTTATCTTCCCAAAGTGGTATCTACTGAGACCTTCCTTAAATCTGAATGTATCCTACCTCGATGATCTAGAGGTTAAGGTTCCTTTATGATCAATAGTTACTTTGTATCAGGGTAAGTGATTGAAATGATAAACAACTTGCATGTATAAGAGTAGTAATGGGGTTATTATGTTTTGTAAGTAGTGCTTGTTGCAGTTTAATGATGGAAGTTTGAATCTGGAGTTCAAGTTGTTGTACGCGGGTGTCAAGTGAGTTCTACACTGACTCATGCATGTATACTATTCATATTGTGAGTTATCTATAGAAAATTTGTTGAACTATGGATCTAAAGTCATAAAGAGTATAGTATGTGATGATTCTTGTATGAGTATTGAAATATTGAATTATGGCTGAGTATGAATATGTCTGAAATGTATGTTATGAGATGTGTGTTCTATTTGGGTGTATGTTAGTGAAGTAAAAGATTGAATTTAGATTGTTTCAATGTATGAAAAATTTGTCAAGAGAGTCTGTGTCTGTTCACCGCAGAGTAGAAGTTGACTCATAGAAATTCCTACAAGATTACAAAGCATCCATCAAGGTATGGTTCATGAGCTCATTGAGTACTTTTTTACTTACAAGGCTTGTCATTTCTTTTCGGGTATGTTGAGAAGAGACTTCGCCTAGAGGGAGCCAGAAGTACGCCAAGGTGGTGGCAGAGTAGGCTATTATGCATACAGTGGATAAGTGGTGCAGTCTTGAACACGCCTTTGAGTTTGTCTTGAAATTGTTTCTAACTTGTAAAGATTTGTAGAAAATTTGATGTAATGAGTTATTTATCATATATTCTACCTTAACTTTCCAAATGCTAAGTTTTTCTTTTGGAATTTCTAATAATATATTTAAATTAAATGAGAAAATGTAATATATTTTCGTTAAATGTTTTGTATTGTTTAGTAACACCCGAGATCTAGACCCGATGAATCGGGTCGGGTTTAGGGTGTTACAGGCGCAACTCTGGTATAGTCCCCTTCTACTTATTTCTTCTTCTACTAATCAATCTCTTGAGAAGGAAAAGTAATGGAGTAAGTTCATTTTAACTTAGTGATTTCCCAAAAAACATAACATGTTTATCAGGTTATCCCTAATCGACTTAAAGATAAAGACATTTGTCGAGACTCTGCCCTGTAGTACATTACGCCAAATCTTCCAGTACAGTTCACTAGCGTACATATCACAATTATATCACGCAGACTCCTCAGTAGACACATACCAGTAATTCATCCACACTTCTCTCAATCATATATGTTTATATGAGACCCAACCTTGTACCAGCCTCGTACCCATATTTCAAAAATCAGAATCGCATATCATTCATAATCATATCATTATTCATATTCCTTGTCAAATTCAAAATGTGTTCCCCCGCAAGGTCGGGCCGTGATTTGACAATCTGATTTACAATAAAGTTGCCCTACCGGATGCATCACAAATAAAGCTTCTTTCCACATTTTTCACATATCGCAAGTAGTTTGGTACTGGGCTCGCACATAAGGTGGGTATTAACCATGACAATGGTCATGTACACACAAAAATGACTCGTTAGTACACAGCACATCAGCATATATTTAGCAGAGACAACTTACCTTACACATCTCCATATCATAGAGTTTTAAAACCCAAAGGAAGCAAAAAGGAACTCAGCAGAACCTTCAGGATAGAATCTACTCCATTGGTCCTTTTCCTTGACCATTCAGACCTTTTCTAGCTTCTTAAGCTAAATAAGAAACAATCGTAATTATCAAACCATTTATCTACTATAAATTGATATGCAAAGACATAAATTCCCTAGACATCAACCTCAACTTTTCCAGAAATTACCAGTCAGCTGGTACTTATCAATGACGTTTTGACAAGCTCCTGGAAACCTTCCTAGTCTCTTCTTTAAAAGATAACTTAAAAAGAAATTTCTTAAGGACGTAAAAGAGAACACAAAGAAAAGCAAAAGCGAAACATGCTAGCTATAGGCACCCTTTTTTGTAGCACAAAAAACGAAAATAAACTTAGTAGGAAGGTCAGAAATCCCACTATCGTCCTTGAATTTAGAGACTAAGCTTTCCCAATAAGGTCTGAAATCTTTTACCAAATGCAACTACTACGACTAATCAGATTCGTAAAACATTGCTTGTACACTAAAGCTTTCAACTAAACAGGTCATTCAGTTACCTAAAAATATCAAGTTGTCATCTATAGTACTCTAGTTCAATTCCACATAGGTCTCCACTAAATTCTAACGATGTTCATCGAGCTATCGTTTCCACATAAAACAATTCTACCACTCTGTGAATTAACAAGTTCACCTAGAACATCTAGGGTTGGCAGATCATGTCATAAAAGAGTTCGTTAATCACTAAAGTTCACCAACCTTAGAGTTCGCCAAATGGCAAATTTTAGCAAGGCGCCTCTCACAAGGGCATACTAATAAATTCACGCAACACACAATCCTGGCACTATAACTGATAATTCACTCTATTACAACTCTGCCTTACTCAATTATACTCCAGTAACATAACAGTATGATCTACACTGAGAGGGTTGTTACAAGGGCAATTGTTATACCACCTTTGCAGGTACTTATACATGTCCCCTTTTATACAAGTTTCATATTGGGTGGACCTCCAATATCAAGTTACCCTATGATGGATCACTTAACTAATGGACCTTCGTCATAGACTACCTTCATCAAGAGTGCATAAAATGTTACGCCCATTGATTGTTTAGTCGTCTTAAGATGTCATGTCATTGATCTCGATGGTCACATCGTCGCCCTTGCAAGAAGACATGATGTAACTTTGTCGCTAGTGGGACTCTTACACAGGCACACCATTCAAACGTAGAAGCTGTAATAGCCCACTTTTCAGTGGTGTTGGAAATAGTGAGTTCGGGACCACAAATCTGACAGTGAGTTCGTATAATTAGTATTTAAATTTTTGATTCAATAATAATTTTATAATGAATTTTGATTTGAGGATTTTAACTAATTGAACTAAAAGTTAGTATAAGTGGTTTGGTTCAAAAGGCAAGTGGTTATTGAAAATGAGGTACTAGGACATTGTTTCCTTAATTTAAAGCCTTAAATATTTACAAAGTCGTATTTATATGTTAAGTCAAGTTTGGCCCAGTAATTTTGATGATTTACTACTTAATTAAGGTAAAAGGATTAAGTTGTAAAAGACGTAAAAAGTTAATTACTATAGATTTAAAATAGTAAAATGACTAAAATGATAGTTAAACCATGGTCAAAAAGTCCAATCGGTGGTGGATATGATTAAATCCACTGACTTTTGGCCTATTTTCTCATATAGTCCTAATTAGTTTAGGGTTAAATTGAAAATAAGCTTATTTAGTTAAAATTTAAAATAACTGAAAGACCAGTTGTGCAATTAAACCTTCCTTAGATTGTAATTACACCATGTTCTTATATGATGGACAAATATGGACATGTTTTATTTATTTTATAATTCATAATGTAAAGATTAAAATTGTAATTAGGTAAATAAGTAAATTATAATTAAAATAAAAGTCAAATTAATGTGTTATCTTCTTGATTCTTCTTCCAAAAGGTTGAAACACCATTTTTAAACTTGGGGGAATCTTCAACCAAGCTTGCTCTTCAAATTGGTAAGCTGATTTTAACATGTTTCTTGTAATTTTTATATTTTTGATATTGTTGCAACTAGGCCCAGCTAACACGTATCTCTGTTTTCAAAATGGTAAAAGATTAGGTATTGTGCCATTGATTAGTTTTGAATATTCTTGAAGTTTTATGGTATATTATTAAATTTGGTTGTTGAATAGAACTATTTTTGCAAAGTAGTTTTTGATGATTTTAATGTTTAAGGACTAAATTGTCAAAGTGCTAAAATTTCAAGGACTTGATGTGAATTAGCTATAAAAATAGGCTGTAGTGAGGTTATACATGATTCGGCAAGGTTGGGTTTTATCTAAAATTGGTTAAATTGAATGTTTTGGGCTTATAGACTAAATTGTATAAAAGTAAAATGTTGGGGGAAATTTTTTTAAAATGTCAAAAGGACTTAATTGCATAAAATTATTTACTTTTACTGTTGTAATTAATGAATTGAATTAAATTGTTATTTTAAATCAAGAACGAGTAGAAAATCGAGGAAAAAAGAAAATTACTGAATAGTCCCTGTACTTTTATCATTGTTGCAAATTAGCCAGGTAAGTTCATTCGGTTTAATTTTAATAAATTTTTAAATTTAATATATGAACTTAATTGTATAAATTTGAATTATATCGATGCATGTAATTAAAAATAGAAATAATGAATTGATATGACATTGAACACTGATTGAGATATTCTGAGCCGATGAATGTTTGGTTGTTGAACTAATGGTTGCATAAGGAATATGAGATAGTGAGATATTTACGTATTGTTTTGTGATGGAATGCCCTGAACCAATGAACATAGGATAGAGTACAATCGGCATGCCAAGAGGTTATGATGCGTGCGGTACGGGATTGATCTGAGTAGTGAAGATGATTTCTGTTTATTCTCTGTTCACTAGATATGATAAGGTCATACATTTGTTGCGAACTATCATGTTATATTATAGTGTTACCAAGTGTGTTGGATGGTACTGGATCTTATGAGCATCTGGTGTGTTGGATGGTTAACCGTGTACTCGTATCCGTATATCATTCATCGGGTATTGTTTTAATGATCACTGAATGCTATTGAAATGTGGAAATTAATTTGTACTATTGTTTGAGCATTACTCACCTGTTGTGAGTTGTTATTGATAGAAACTCTATTAAGAACCTTATTGTCAGGAACACTATTTATAAATTTTATTATTTTAATTATTATGCGTAATTTGATAAGATTTATCGTTCAATCAATGAACTTACTAAGCTTTACGAAAGCTTACTCGTATTAATTGTCTTATTTCTTGTAGATACATTCGTGAATCGGGAGATCGGATCAGCACAAAGAAATCACACTATCCGGGGATCGTGAATACACCTTGGCTTATATGGCATGTAATAGGAACATTTGGTCATGATTGTAATGGTTCATAAATACTTTGTAATGAGTATGCGATGTGCTTTGATGTTGTGGTATGAGTAACTAATGTGGTATGCATGTTAGTCTCAAGATAAAGTAAATGGATGAACATGAAATGGTAAATTAGCATGAATTAGATATGGTAGGTGGAATCAAATACAAAGTATTTTGGGTGTGTAAAGATGCATAATTACTTATGGAGTATAGTTTGATATGCTTATATCCTTGATATATTTATAACTACTTGATGCATGAATGTATGGTACTAACTTAGGTACAAGTGATATGGTTGTGTGATGTAATAGGGCAAAGGTTATAATGCCATATTTCATAGATAAGTGGAAATTTGGTATACTTGATGTTTGAATAATAGTCTTTATGGGATATTTGTTAAACTTTAAGTAGGTTTGTGTAAAGGGGTCATGAATTAGAAGTGACATGTTAAGTTGGTATGGTTTATAAATGGTTGTCTTGATAATGAAAAGTGTGTACATTGTAATGTGATTGGTATGTGATACTTTAGTGTGTTTTGATGAATAAAAATGACATATTTTAGTTGTCCTAAAGTGTACTTATAGACTTGTGAACTTGCAACATAAATTGGTTTAGGTACTTTTGCATTTGGGTAAGATATAAGAATGAATTTGGACATTTTTTGGCACACACGGCCTAGGACACGGGCTGTCACACTGCAGTGTGTGTTGCACTGCAGTTAAGCACAGGTGTGCCCTCACACTACTAATCGATCGAAATGAGTTACACATTGTGTGAACCCTATTTTGAAATTTTTCAATTTTTCCCTGAACTTTCTATTTTGTTTGAAATTGGTCCTTGATTGTTTCTAAAATAATTTTAAGGCCACATAAGCTCGAGTTAAGGCCCATAAATGTATGTATTACTCTGATCTGAATAATTATGAAATTTTGTTACATTAATTTGGCAACATGTTGCTATCTATTATTGGTTGTTCTAAATTGTACAGTAATATGCCGTAACCCTAGTTCAGTGACGAAATCGGGTTATGGATGTTACAGAAGCATATTCTCTCCCCTAAGGTACTTTCTCCCTTCCTCTCAACCATTTCTTCCACCACTTGATACATGCACGAATGGGATGAAATTTGTTAAAGTCAATTCAACCAAGCTGCCAAATTTCAAGTTTGGAAGATCAGTCGAATTGCGACAAATTTTTGGATGGAATCCAGGCATTTTTGGACTGAAATGTCTGCATAGCGTTTGAAGAGTTATCTCTTAACTTCGAAATGCACTTTGAATCACTCAATTTCGAATCTAGGAACTCAAGTTATGAACATTTTACTAAATACTTGGCAAGCAGAATTTTTGGATGGAATTATTATGGGAAATTACGAATTTCAGGCTTTAATTCAAGTTTAAATCATATTAGGTTCGAGTTTAAAGCCTAATTTTGATTATATATGAGACCAATACTATATCTATTAGGTTTTATTAGTTTATTATCTATTTATTTCAAATTTTAGGATATTTTAAGTATTTAAAGTTGTTTAAGAGTTTTATATTTAGTCAACAAGAAAGTTTAGTTCTACTAAAACTACTTCTTGTTTGGATTAATTAGGGTTTTATCATATTTGAGAGTTTTATTTGGATGTAATTCTAGCCTATATAAAAGCCTCTTCATTATTCATTAAAGGCATTATTTCATTTATTAATAAAATTTTAACTCTTGGAGTTAATTTCTTTCGTGCAAGATTGTTTTCTTGTAATTTTAGAAGCGTTTTTCTTGTCAATTTTCTTCAATGAGTCGTGAAAATCCATTATTCATCATTCAATTTACCAAGCATTTTTTCTTTGAGGATTGATTAGAATCATTAATTAAATTTGTTGGGATTTATATCTCAAAGAATTTAGTTAGACAACTATTTCTATCCATATCCATCGGCTTATTCGATTCATCTTCCACCTTTTAATTTCCATTTTTTTATCTATGTTTTGATTTTTTATTTTTTTATTCTTGAATTTCTTCTTTTAGTTGTTTTCATTTTATTTGTTTCTAAATTTGTTTGTTTCTTCTTTCAGGTCAAATCCGAATATTTTTTCGAGTTGAACAACTTGAATACGTCTTGATCTGCTGCCCCTATCACCACTTGTACTCAACAAATATAGACAAATCTTTGCCCCCTTCCAGGGTGAACCGCCACCACTATCCCCATTTACTCCTCCTTATTGATTCCTATTGTCAACAAATATAATGATATTTTGTTTAGAGATTGAACCGGCAAAGATTTAATCAAAAACATTTTACAACTTTATCAATGATTTAATTGTGGAACAAATTTTTTATAAATATATTTTTAAATATTCTGCTTTTCTTTCACTTACATTGTAGATAATAATAATAATAATAATAATAATAATAATAATAATAAAATGGGAGGCCACATTTTACTTTTTCTAGCTTTCGTATTGTCCATAAATGTACTAGCATATTAGGTAAGCACAACAACTTTTACCTTGTTTAGATTCGAAGAAAATAATTGAGAATTTTTGCTATATAATTCACCTTCATTTCTATTGGGAGACCATCATAAAAGTGAATGTAAGTGAAAATATCATTTTACAAATTACCCCTTTTTAAATAAAAAATCCAAAACTTAAAAACATTTATTGAACTAATGAAATTATTGTATCTATCACTAATATTCAATTTATTAAAATATAAAATAAATTACACCAGTAATCATTCAGTTATTAGTAATTTTTTATAATTTTATTTTAAAAGTTACAAAATGGTTACTCAACTATTAATTAATTTCTTTTCAGTCATCCAAGTAAGAAAAATTACAAAATAGTCACCCAACTATTCAATTGTCTTTTTAGTCACTCAACTATATTGAATGATGACAAAAAAGACAAAATTAAATATTAGGTTATCATTTTATAATTTTTCATGGTTGGAATTACCAAAAGAGATATTTAGTAATAGTTGGATGACCAAAAAATTTAGTAATAATTAGATGGCTACTAATGTAATTTATCTTAAAATATATTTTAAGAAATAAAAAATCATTTTAATGTGATAAATTCAAACTTTATTGTTAACCCATGGTACAATAATAAATTCCTGAAATAGACCATTCGTAATAGATATCAAAATTTAAGTTTTGCTTAATTGATTCAAAACGATTAAATTGCGGTGTTGACTGCTTCTCTACGTTAAAGTTGTTTAAAAGGTTTCTTGGCATTCTAGGGTAAATTTTTTTAAGAACATAAATATTTTAAAAGTATTTTAAAACGAATATTTTATATTTAAAATATGAAATAATTAAATATCCTACTTATTTTTTCTCAATTGATATCTAAATTTAACCTCAATCTTTGGCATTTGAAATTTTCAAATTAATATTTTTTTCCAATTAAACACTCGAATTTTGTACCAGAAGTAAAACATTAAAGTCAGAACTCAAATATCAAAGTTCCAAATTGCAGAAAAGAAACTCAAATACTTATTCGACAAAGAAAGATATATTTCAAAGCCCGAAGAGAGCGATAACTGGTAGGGTAAGAGATATTACATAAAAATAAAATAAAATTTTAGATTTCAAAAGCTAAATTAGGAAGAAGAAAATGTAGGATGTAGATTATAAAATAAAATAAAATATACACATCAAATAAGTGCATTCATGCTTTTCTATATCAAACAGAATTACTTAGAAACCTTCACTTAGGGTAACAGAACCATGTTTTAATCAAATCCACTTCTTCCCTTTTACCAGATAATACAACAGTAAAGATGGGAATGCCAATCATTTCCGGACTCTGTAAAGCTTATTTTCAGTTCATCGTCACACATCGGAATCCATTGTACGTACTCCTAATTAAAGACTAACATCTAGTAAAAGCAGCAGGTTAGATGTATTACGTACCTTGCCTATATGAGAAAATCGATGCAACAGTAGCCATACTGCAGGAAGGCGTGATTGCGGATTTGCAGTTACAGGGCAATGTAACATCAAATTTCCGTTTCAAATCAGACCAGAAAGAGATCATTCAATCATCTGGCGGTGCTCTGAGAGCCCAAGCCAATGTTTTTCTCAATCTTTGTCTAATGTGTGGAAATGGAGGCTCAATATGATGCCCAGTCTTCCGAATTTTCCATTATTCTACCATGAATCTCACTTTTTTCTGCCATAATAAGATCCACTTCCTGAATGACTATGATGGCGATGACGTGATCCTCCACTCCTGCCGCTAGATCCTTCCCATGAGTTTCCACGGCCATAAGCTCTGCTATTTCCACTTGGCCAATTCAATGTCTGTGTCCCAAGTCCATTATTCTCTTCCTCTACCCTGTCATTATACTCCAAGACCAGCCTCTTAATGTCTTGTTTCTCTTCAAACTCCGCAGCTTCTTTCTGTTTCGTGCTTTGGACTAGCGTACAATCACGGGGAATATACATTTGTTTCGTCTGTTGTTTGTTCCCCCGCTTCACGAGAACTTTCACCTGCACTTCCCGGCTTCCTCCAGCCTCTTCATCCAATGCTTCATCACCACTTTCCCCTCCCACTACCCTTCCATGATGATCTTTGATAGAACCCTCAAATACATTCATTGGTATCATCATGTTTAATGTAGGTCGGCCCCGCAGCTCCAACTTGCGTTGCTCCATGCTCTCCTGTAATTAAAAAATTGAATCAAAATGGATAGCAAGCCAACTATTTCTTGCGACCTCAATTTGAACTGACCAATCACATTAGACAGAAATTTCAAAACCTTAGCATAGCATATATTTCAACAAGTATATTTCAAGTACATCGATATTAAAACTGAACTGGATTTTGATAGAGGAGAATGTAGGAATAGAGCTGATTTCTTGGAAACGCATCGAGTCTTGCCTTTGTATTTTATTATCAACCGTAAGAAACCGGATAATTTCCCTTTTTCCAGAAAAGAAATTATAAATGCAACAACAATAATTAAAAACAAAACAAAAGCTTGCCTGCACTACAGCCCGGAGCTCCTGGTCAAAACTGGCTACTTCTAGAGGATCAGGCTCAGCTACCTTCTGCCTGACATGAACTTCATCATCCTCATCCGAAGCAGGTCCATCATCTTCATCTTCCTCATCAGTATCACATCCATCGTCATGATTCTCTTCATCCAAATCATCTTCATTATGTCCCTCTGGTTCAATGGTTTCACTCCCTGATTCACTGTAACTGTCACCAATTTCCTCGTGAACCCCACCATTTTCCTCGGAACCATTCAAAATGCTAGGTTGGTCAGTTGAGATTGAATGGGAAGTCGTCCTGCTAGAAGGCTTTTCGGTATCAGAGTGCTTCTCATTAACTGTCTTGTCAGTTGAAGCACTATGTTCATGTTCCTCAAGTTCTACTAAAGCTGCATTAACTTCTTCCATAGACGAATACCGGGTCATGTTGGGACGTAATTCGGCAAATAAGTCCTACATATTTGTCAGTTTGTCAGCTTATCACATTTATGTAGCTCCAAATTACAAATTCTAAAACATAAAATCAATAATTCAACCTTGCTTACCTGCAAATCAAATTCAATGTCCAGTGGTAAGGCACCCTTGCTAAGAATGTACCTCTGGAAATGTACCAAGAACCGATCAAGTTTTCTCTTAGAAGAACCTCGGTCAAAGTAGTGCCCACATGTCTGAAGAAGAGTAATAACCATCCTGATTCGAAAACAATCCTCAGGTGGATCGAGGATATCTTGCTAACAACAGAGACAATCAAATCAGGTTACTAAAAAATATGAATTAAACGACATCTAATGCAAACACTTAATAACCACAAAATAAGAATGTTCTGTATTTTACTCTTCAAAGGTAATAAAATAATTTCCGCCAGTTATCTAACAATATACCTTAGATTTTCAGTTAACAAGAAATCTAATTGAAAATTTTCTTGAAATCCAGCCCTCGTTTAAGAGATCATATCTCAAACCTGAACAATTCCGAAACCTTAACCCTCATAGCCTTTGACCCTAAAATTCCTAAATCCTAACCCACCATAAGTCCCCATATAGGCAGCATCAGTAGATATGTTCTATAACACTAACTCCTCTCTCTGAATGCATTTGTAAAGAAGTTCAAGGAACAAAATCCTAAGAATCTATCAGAGAGAGAGAGAGAGAGAAGGGGGTGGAGGAGCTTAAGCACCTAGAAAGCACATTGCTGAACCTAGCAAGTATGCCATATAACATCAATAAATTAGATATGTAGATACCTCTGCTGTATCATGGCCAAAAACAAGAATCAAATAGAGTGTTTCAAAGATGACGGAAGAATCAACATGCTCATAGTTGTATAGCTCCCCAAGAAAGCGCATATGAGCAATGCGCCTCTGCTGCATCCCATAATCATTTAACTCCAGGCCAAGTCTAATCTCCTCCAAAACCTGAAAGTACAGAATATAACAACTGAACATAAACCCGGGGAGGGGAATTATAGGTATGTATGCTTCCAGTCTTATCTGTAAGGAAGATTATGCTTGAAAGACTTTGCCATAATCATCAAGGGGAAAGATGATACCAGAACAAAATGCGCACAAATATCTCAGAAAACAAAAGGGAACACCTAATAGAAATAGTAAGTTCTGATGTTAGAAGCTAACTTTTTATAGCATCCCAATATATTTCCATCTTGGTTAATAAGAATCTCAGGTTGAAGTCATTTACACTTTGTCAGGAAAAAAAATTTAATTTCATGAAGGGCTAGTCAAATCCTAAAATATCAAAACCATCTCAAAAGGCAGCATTCTCCAAGCATATTTACCAAACGAGTAAAGGATCTCACAGAGCAATACCTAAATAGAATCATGGGGAGGAAAACAAAATAACAGTCCAGGCCATGAGAAATCTATTTTTTTTGCATCCTGCCATCCTAAGGAAAAAAAAAAAAACAATAGTCTTTCAAGCATAATGCAGGGAAACCTCCTGAAGACCATCATATCATGTTGAGGAGAATTTCTCCTTAGATGAAATCCGAGGCCGATATATTATGGAAAAATAAAAAGTAAAGGTTTTCTACAGTTTAAAAAATACATTGAACTTGAAAAATAGAACCTAATTGGCAGATTTTTTTTTGTTCAAATCACTGCCATAGTGTTAACTGTTCACAAAAGGTATACACCAAAAAGAATTTTAATATGTTATGAAGAATGTATTTCACAGAATCATAAGTTACACACCAGCATTTCTCACCATATCAACACAGAATCAAAACAAATTGTGAATGCTAAGGGAATACAAAGTTGACCATACAAATAAGAACACAATGATATACAGTAGTGATTCCTTTAAAAACCCAGATAACATAGATATAGGAAAAATAAAAATCAACTCAAGAAGAACTAGTTCTAAATTCAAGAAGCAAACCTCATCAACAACAGCAACAGCAAATTCATCATGATAGCGACTCAAACCAGCAGTGAGAGAAGCAATCAAGTGAATTTGGCCATATTTCCCCTTGTGAACCTTCATGAAGCACTTTAAGAGATATGATTCACATTCAATCCATGGTAATTTACGAAGTTGCCTCAGCACATGCTCAATGGAAGACTTATCAAGATCTGTAAATAGCAATTTCCTAATGTACTGCAAAAAAGTTTGAAATAACTGAGTAAAATGGTTTAACACCAAAACAAGTAGAATATTTGACAGAAAAAGCAAATAATACCTGGTGCAATGGAGGACGGACTTTGGAGACCCGTGCAGATCTTTCAGGTGGTTTGCATAGGTAGTAAGCATTTTCCACAAGTGTGCTGTGCCGAGGATCCAAATTTTTTACATTTTTCAAGCGCATCAAGATCTCCAACATGTTAGCCATTCTTATGGTAGTTTCAGGAGAACGATACAGAAAACGACCGCACGTCTCAAGAAGATTGCAAGCGACATCAATGTTATGATGAGTGAAATCATCTAAACAAGTCTGTTACAAAAAGAATATTAGAATAAGAAAGCATATGAAACAGGTTTGCATCTATGGCATACAAATTATAAGACAATGAAAATGAGAGCAACAAACTGACTGCTCCTCATTTCTATATTCTATTTGTTTCAAAAAGCTCATAAACTCCCATGAGATGGAAGTATCATCACAGGAACAAAAACTGGATAGAATTCAACATTTATCAGTTAGCTGCTTTGCACATACCTTCAGACAACTGAAGACAAGGCCAGGTGATGAAATTTTGAACTTACAAAGTTCTCCAATAAACCTAATATTCCTGATCTTTGTTTCAATGTTCATCTGATCCTGCAGTTAATTTCAATTTTAAGAAATCAGTTACCAGCAAAAAGGAAATGAATGTAGAGATGGAAGACAGTTACAAAGAGAACGAGGGGACTTGTAAGGAAGCAAACCTTTTTATTGATTAGAAAGTTGAACTCTTCCTCCAACATCTGCAAGAGCATAGAGGGAACATCCTTCATACAAGTTGACAATGTTGCAACCATGCGTGAGTAGTATGGAAGCAACTCCAAAGAAGTCCTTGGTACATTAAACAAAGCTCTCACAAGTCTTTTCCGATTTGATTTTGAATTCAAATAACAGAACTCCACCTGAAATTTTAAATACAATTCAATAATCTTCTAGACTTGCATAAAACCCCATCGAAAAGTGGCATTCAACAGTAGGACTGAAAACAGAGGTTTAATTACCGTCAGTTGATCAATAAGGTCACGACTCACACAACCTGGGAGTCTTTGCAGTAGAGCATCCAAATTTGTCCCTTCACTACCTTTGAGCTTCTCCTTTTCATTTTCTCCTTTTTTATCTGTATCCTTTTCTTTCTCTTTCTCTTTCTCTTTCTCTTTCTCTTTCCCTTTCTCCTTGTCAGGATCTTTGGTTTTTTCCTTATCCTTTTCTTCTTTATCCTTCCCTTTCTCTACACTCTTCCCTTCTTGCAGAGTGCCAGAGTCTGCAGAAATGTCCACGGCATCTTGTGCAACTGGTGTACTTTGATCAGCTTCAGAAGAGGATTCCTAAAAGGTAAACCAAAAAACAATTTAGATAAACATTAAATAGAGAGGACTATTTAGGGGTCTTAAACCAGCTCTGTCAGAACACAAACACCAAATCAAACAATCAATAAGTCCAGAAAATTACTCTCTCTGCCCTACCATGCCACCAAAAAAGAAAATAAGTAATAGGTTTCTGGCATAAGATCGGATGCTAAGGATTTAAGAAATGATTCATTCAGCCTTTGTGGTTTGCCAGATCAAAATGCTTCACTTTTCTTATTTTTATTTCTGTAATTTAGCTTTTTTAGCAATTCCATGTCAGAGCAAAGCAGCAGTATCCGATGCTTGAACTCAACCAAAAACTTAATATGTAAAACAGAAAAGGATAATGTATCATTGGCAGTGCAAAACCACAGATGAAAGCACGAAGGAATTGTTGGCTTTGAATTGACCCTAATTGAGCTAACAATAATGTCCAAAATTTTGATCTACTTACAGTTGGTTGCTCTTGTGCCTTTGACGTTTGCTCGCTTGCTTTGGACTCAGACTCTCCCAATAATACTGCTGGGACAAATGCTCTGTGAAGAACATGTACACAATGCTCTTAACAGCAAGCAAATACATCTTTGATTTCCAAAAACACCATCAATGAAGGGCCCTATTAATGAAGTCTCTTTTTAACTAATTGAATAATGGCCACAACATACCTAAGATCAGGTAAGCATTCATAGAAAGCTCTAGTGTCGTCATCATCCCATATAGCTTCAAGGTTTGAAGACTCTTTTCCGGATGTTGATGAAGCATCATCCCCAGTAGTAACCCTAGTTGTGTGACTGTCCTCTGGCATGACTGGAGGCTGCATATCAAGTGCTTCAGCTAAACTGCAATACAATAATTTAAAATAATTGAACGATCAATATGAGAGAGAGAGAGAGAGAGAGAGGCAAAATCAGTTAAGTATGATTTTCTTTTGTAAGTAATAAAACCTCATATGAAAGTTACTCCTGATGCAAGAGGCATGCTAGACAAGCAAATTTAGTAACACCAACTTCTGTTTTCTTCTTTCTTTTTTTTTTTTTTCGGGGACAAGTTAGTCACTGACTTTGGCAAGACCAAAGAGACCCGAATAAAACCGGGGTACAGAGTTCCAACATAATAAAGTTGCCGTTAAGTATTAAAGAATTAACGTTTTATCAAAAAAGTAACAAATAACTCAACTGATTCTTCACTGATCTAAACAAATAGGACAACACTTCATCACAATTCTATTTCACTTCAAACTTTGTACAACTATATCAGTAAATACAAAATTTCACAGAAGAGACCATTGAATTGAACCCAAAAACAGCACATGTCACAATTCTTGATAGAACTGCTCATCCATCAGAAGGAAGAGAGAGTAGTACTAGGCGGATCTCAATTTCATAAGGGATCTAGTTCCTAAACTCAGTGATGCAAGAGCCGTATCAGGATACATGCAATTACAATTATCTGAGTAGCATTTAATATCCAAAGAAATCATAGAAAAGTCAATTACAGTTTATGCTTTGCCAACAATCACACTCTTGATAACCATTAATCTGATACAGATCTCCAAATTCAGGAATGAGAGCAATCACTCCAACCTCAGGAGCAACAGTCTTACTTTGAAATTACCAGAAATCATCTTTGTTTACCACATGGGGCACTAAACTCAAGAACTGAACTTGAAGCTAACCATACCAGTATATCTATTCTTTTAGGTTGTCATCACAGATACCAGCTTTTGCACTTCAGAAACAATAGAAATCCCAAACATATTATCCTTAGAATAAGTGATCTCAAACTCTCCACTGAGCATCCAAAGACTAAGTTTCTACCAAATTAAATGTGCAACTTTCCCAACAAACACTTTAAAAGACAAATCTTAGTACATATGTAGTGCACATAACAGCTAGTAGCAGTTAAAAAATTTCGGTTTTGAAATGCGAAGAAGTACAACTGGTTCCACTCAAGCCAATTGGTAGTATTAGAAGAGGCTCAGTCTTCAAAAATTTTCTGTTAACATAGAAAATGGAAAAACTAAATGCTTATGGTATGAATGTGGCAATTCCACAATTATACTGTTATATTTATGCTGATCGGTAGTTATGTAACAGATGTTTGGTCCTTAGCACACATCCATTCATCCGCAGAGAGCAAAGATATCAAAATGCAACTCCATCATTACTCAATGCTAATAAAGGCATAAAATTGTCAATCATAACATCATCAATCATGGTTCAGGCATTATACATAAACATCTATGATTATATATAGAATAAATTAAATGATACCATATTCACTACAGAAATGTTGATATCAATTAATTGACCATTAATCTAGTTGCCACTAAATAAAAAGTCCATGAAAATGACATCATAAAGCAACTTACGATGAGACATTGCGGTACAAATGATCATAAGATTTGCGTAGCTTTTCATATGAAGATGCATTTTCTTCACTGAGCTCTCCTTTAGCATTTAGAATCTTGGCATTCTCATGCTCCATTTGGCGAAGCGACTATAAAAGAAAAACCCCATCAATTAGGGGAAGTGGGAAACAAAGCAAAGGATAATGAAAGAATCAAGCATTCAAACTTATTACACGACACAAGATATGGCTAAAGATAAGTCCAAATAAGAATCTCATGACTTATCGCCCCTAAAAGATAATATTTTCAATTGCAAAAGCTTACCGCATGCTCAGACTGAAGAAGTTCAGTTACAGCATCATAATATAGATTAAATGCCTTCCTAAAAGTTTTCTTTTGATCCGCTGTGATACCAAGGCCCTTGAAGAACTGTAGCAAATTGCCAACAGAAGCTATGTCAAACCATCAATTGTCATTATCAAAATTAATGCTACAAATAATCTAAAATAAGAAATACAGTCATAATAGCTTTACATATAATAAAATGAGATGAAAATATCAGGCCATCTAAAGAACAAAAATCAACATACCTCTTCTTGAATTTCTTGACCAGACACTGGAAGTCCTAGAAACACTCGCCCTTGTCGAGCAAAACTAGCAAGAAGAGTCAAATTTGTCTGAGTAGCATCTCGGTCCTTTAAGTGCTCTGTGCTAGTAAGATCCTTAATGATATTGATAAAGATTCCATTGTCCTCTATAACTCCAACAAAGTAAAGTTCCAGAAGAAGTTTCAAAGTGCTACGCTTCTTCATTGCCTTCAAGTTCCTGTCTGCATCTAAATCATCCCCAGATTTTCCAGGAAAGAAGACTTTCAGGAGCCCTTGTATTAGACTTGGTGAGAAATCTTTGTACCTTTGATGAAGCAGAGAGCAGATCTTTGACAGATAGACAATAGTAAGATACCAACAAACTTAAAACGACTAAAAGATTCAGTGTATAATAAAAAGCTAACAAACATACAGACGCACAATGTTGCTAATAAGTATATTCTCATCAGTGCAGAGAACAAATCTGAATAATCCATTAACGCATTTAAAAATTTCAAGCAGGTGACTTCATCAATCATAGCAATGAAAGAGAACTCAATATTAAAAAACCAGCAAACTTAATACACATGCAGATACAGATGTCATAGATATGTGCATCATTAATGATACTAAGGAATGCATGCCTACATCCATAATCACATTTACAAATATTGAGCAAGCAACCTTACCAAAAATGATAAGAATATATATAAGAAGAAACTGGGAAGGTCATGGATAATTTCAAACTAGAAATTCTGTTATACTTAACATAAACTAGGGCAGCTTATTATAAATGTGTATGTGTATGTGTATATGTATATGTATATGTATATGTATATGTATATGTATATGTATATGTATATGTATATGTATAATTAAAATAGTAAGAGGAACCAGACTAGGATACTCTATAGATCTTTGATTCGTATGGAATAAACAATTTTAATAGTTATATTATTGAATCCTCATTAAAACTTGGGTCTGCCAGCAAAAGCTCAACAATTACCCACGAGGGCATTGGAGGAGCTAAATAATGATTCAAGAAGCTACTACAACCCATTTGGACAAAAAGAGAATAGGTTCTTTTTCTTTCTTATTTAAAATTCTGCTTAATCACCTTGCTTACACAGCTATGATTAATTCAAGTCTTTGGGTTTGGCTCGTGAAACCACGTATCATTTTCAGCTGAAGAGAACATAAGAAACTTCACATTTCAAATCTAAACAAAAAATGCTACTATTAACTTTGCATGTCTGGATAGGAAATAACATAGATCTTTTTAAGACAATGTCCTCATAGCAAATTAACTGAGAAAACAATATGTATAACCATACAATCTAAATAAACATGTATTGAAAAATATAATCATACAATTTGTAGACCAAACTCATTCATGAAAGCTACCTGCACTGCAGCTTGTATATCCGAACTCTTAAGTTTGGCATCACAAATAGCAGACACAGCTTCACTAACAAATTTACTTAAATTGACACTACGTAGCTCCTCCATCAATCCTTCCTTCAGCTCTTCATTTATCTGCTTTAATTTTTTAATAACAGCTGTATTGCGCTTAATACTAGAATCCAAAGTCCTGAGGAAGCCAGAGTCTAGAACCAAGAGAAAAAAAAATATTAACATTTATGTGACAGTTATTTAAGTACCAATATTCATAGAAATTGATTTCATGTTAAAAAGATAGATATTAAATGCTTCCGTGGCTATATAATAAGAAGGGACTCCATAGATAACCAGTATAAAATATATAACAACAACCAATTCAGATGAATTGGATATGGACAAAACTTAAGAAGGGCCAGCTGTCCAGCACTTTAAAGAGCTATCAGGTCCACTTGAGTTAGCACCATAGTAGGAAACATAAAGGAACATTGTTTTAGATGGTTTGGTTATTTGCAATAATAGGCCCATGGCACCGAATAGAAAGTCTGAGTTGATTCAAGTTGAAAGAAGAATAGAACAGGAAAAAACCAAAAATCTCATGGATGAAATGGATGAAAAGGTCAAAAGAAATAAAATTCTAAACAATGATGATAACAATAATTTGATATTTGAATGCTCTAAATCCTAAGACACAATTTCTCTACAAGCTTCAATATCTGAGTTTCTAACATGCAAACCTCAATCCTTCAACAGAATCTGATATGATAAGTTCACAAGCCACTTAAAGCTTACCTCAGGACTGATCTATTTGTTACTAAACATACTATAAGCTATAGTCATTATAGGCCAACTATAAGCATTTACATCTCCTCAAAAATATTTCCAGCACTGGCTAAAATCACTATAAAATAAACAAATCAAGTTAAAAAATTTAACCATTTCCATAACCAGCAATAACCATACAAAACCCCCAAAATGTGGTAAAATTTACTAACCAGGCCTTTCAGGATTCAAATTGGTTTGACGAAGAGCCACTTTTCCCTCAATAGATTTCTTAATTTCCTCAAGACGTGCAACGGCTTCCTGCAATTGGAACAAAACATATATGTGTTTCATATCAAAGTAACTTCTTATGAAGAAAAACCACTCCAAGGAAAAGGACAAATGACCAGACAGTAAACCTTTTTCATCCATTCACATGAAATTAACCAGGCCATCAATCTTACCTCATCATCTTGTTTTCCATGGTGTTCACCTCCAGCCCGAGATTCATCCTCTTGGTTATCCATCTCATATACTTATAGCCACAATAATCCCTGTAAAAATAAACTGATTTATCAATAATCAAGAAACACACACTAAAATTATGAATAATAAGGAGCTAAACAGAACCTTCAAAAAGTGTTATAACAATAGTTAAAGAAGCAATACTCGAACATAGCATGGAAAAAAAAAACAAAAATACCAACTAACAAGATCTTCTTCTAAGTTTTCCAGAGTAATGCATTTTGAGGTAGTACCGATATAAATAACTCTCCTCCATGTTAAATATCACAACCTCAGCTAGCATTAGTACCCCCTAGCTATGTTGCACAAACAAGGTATTCAACCCCATAACACAATTTAGTTTCAATTACTACTTGGTAAATCTGTGTTGCTCTGACTCCTCATTTTACTTGAAATATCTATGTCCAACACCCGTGTCCAAATCATATCCAGACGTTGGCATGCAGATATGATCCTCCAAAGGCATTCAAATACAGAAAAACCTTAGGGAAAACTAAAAGAACCAGAAATCCTCTAAAAAGGACCCAAGATACTGAAGCACTAGTCCTCCTTCACCAACAATTAACAGCATGTAAACACGAAGAAAACCAATTCCTAACCATTCAAAATACATGCGCTAAATCATAGAAAGAATACAGAACAAATGCTTTATAATCAGATTTCTAAAACCACAGTTCCCCCTTTTTACCACTTTCCTAATCTCGGACAACTAAAAATGAAATCAAAATTCTTATCCTTCCTTTCCTTATAACTTCTTTCCAAACAAGAAAGATAAATAAATTGTCAACTGATAACTAAAAACAAAGAGAAGAAAAGAAAATTCACATAATTACTCCTATAACCTATCTTAAAAGTTCCAAATCTTCTCACTTACAACTTCAGTGGACCAATTAAAAGCATTTCATAGTAATGATGATAATACTAAATCGTTAAAAAAATTCAAATCATAGGCTCGTAGTTCACTCAAATCATAGACATATGCAAAAATTCAATCTGATTTTTTTTTTTAAAAAAAAAAGAAGGTTAAAATTTCCGTGGATCTTAGAGAGATGGAAAGAGGGAGAGTTAGGGTTTGACCTGAAAATTCGGGGAAGAAGCTAAGAATGATAAAAGTAAAGAAAAAAAGAGAGGAAGGGAAGGGAGGTGTGTATGAGGCCTTGGAAGAAATTTTTTCTGGAAGCCAACCCGAATTGTTTTTTGAAGAAGAACCGAGAAAATAAAAATAAAAAATAAAGTGAAGCTTTGCTCTTCAAAGCCAAGGGGCTCGAAATCGGATATCGGGTCGAACTTGAGTCCGTATTGGAACTTTGTGGGACCCAATTTTAGGGTTTGGGAACCTTTATTTCTTTTTCCTTATAGATTGAGAATGATGCGTTTTTGGTACGCCTAATACGTACAGCTTTTTTTTTTTTTTTAAGGAATACATGCAGCTATTTTATTATATGATTATTGTGTTTAAAATATTTTAAATTTAGACCATTTTCCAACTTCATTTATGGAAATAAGCCACTTTTTTCATTATCTACCGAAATGGGTCAAAAATACCAAAATGCATCCACGTAGAAGCGTTTTTAGAGGAAATTCCAGTAAAATGCGTCCCTGAGGGAGCAATTTTACCATGTCAGCACAAAACGTGCTGATGTGGACGCGCTTTGCTAGAATGTACCCCTAATAGCTCCTACGTGGACACGTTTTGGTGTTTTCGGCCTATTTCGGTAAATAATGAAAAAAGTAGCTCATTTCCGTAAATAAAGTTGGAAATAGGCATTTATTGGTAAAATGGTCTTAAATTTATATAGATATTAATTTTTTTGAAAAGATTTCTTTGATCGCTCTTTTTGAGATAATGTCTAGAACTACCCATAGTCCTTCCCAAACCCATAAATAGGAGAATAATGCGCTTCAGCGCACTCGAATCACATCCTCTTGCATTGACAATAATGTCCATGCCAATCGAGATATTAATTCTTAACCTTTAATATTTTTTGTCTATTGAGTTTTAACTTGATTAACATCAATATTATTGTTAGTATAGGAGGATGTGAATTTGAACACGTTAAAGTATGTTTATTTTTCTATTGAATAGTTGGGGAGAGAGATTTGAGCAATTCTAAGTATGGTATAAAAAGTTTAATAATTTTAAAAGTATTCAATTTTAAAAAATTATATAAAATTTAACATTTTAATGGATATTTTAATATTTTAAAAATAGCAAAATGATTTAATGAAAAATGAATTATGTTTTGATTTTTTTTTAATTTCAGAAGATAATATGTGTTCAAATCCAAGTTTTTTACAACATCAACAAGGTTAACTGAATTAATGGTCAATAAAAAAGTTTAGAATTTAACAAATATCTTTTATAAACTTTTATATGGTTTTCACTCATTTGAAATAAAACATTTTGATATTATAGAAATGAAAATTTGAATTCATATCTACATCTTTTTAATACCAATGTTAAATTACTTATTGAATTAGTGTTACGAATCAATTCAACATCGAGTACAAAAATTTTAAAATCAAAATTAAAAACTATAACTAAATATTATTGTTGGAATGTTTATATCATTTTTATAAAATATTTTTAAACCTTAAACATTTAGTTAAGATAAAGCATAACAACGTTAAATAGCCCATATCATTAATTACCAATTTTGTCACTTTGACCTTCTTTCTTCTTCTTCTTCTTTTATCATTTTAGCCCTAAATATTTAAATTTTAATTAAATTTTTAAGACAAAAAAAAACTGATTGAATTGTTAAAACTTTAATGGCATTTACAGTAAGAGCTTGCATCACTATCCGTTTATAGCCTTTTAACCCTAATATTATAAAATATATATCTTAAATGATATCCCAATCTGATTAATTACAGAAATGATATGAACGCAACAGTGACTGGTGGTGGTGCCTGAGAAGGTGGCAACACCACCCTAATTTTTTGAGCCAATACCCTAATTTTTTGAGCCAATCATTTGACCGTTATGAACTTAAAAATATATTTTTAGTGGTGGAGGGTAGGCATACGGCAGCACCTGTATGAAAATTATATTGGGTTATATACAGGTTAAAGGTTAAAGGTTTATACGTGACCTGATGATGACAGGAAAAAAATTTATGACTGATTTTCAGTCAATCAACCCAATTTTTAGGCCTTTTCAGGGGTAATTTTTACCCCACATAAAGACCTTGGTCCCATGGCTATTGAAAGAAAAAAAGAAAGAAAAGAAGAGAAGAAAGATTTAGGTTATTTTACCTTTTATGCTTTAAAGGTATATTTTTAATTAATATTTTGCAAATATTATTAATTTGTTTGTTTTGTTATTCTAACTATTTGTCTTATTTTGTGACTTTGGAAAGAGAGGGGAGCAGTAGATTAAGGTTTAAAGGTGCATTTTTTTTTTGTAATTACGTTATTATTTATCTTTTTGTAATTTTTATTATTTGTAATTATTTTATTTATGTTATTTGACTCGTGTTACTATAACCATGTTATTAATTATGCAGTTTATCTAGATGTCACAGTCCTTCTGGACGTTGCGACTGTTATTCCCCTATTTGCTCACATCCACTCACACTTGTGGTGCATGAAAGCACCCCTATTGAATTTCTCAACAGTCGAGTGGTACAACGAGGATTGAGTACTACGACAATTCAGGTGCATACAATGTATTTCGGATATTCCATAGAGTTTGGGGGATGTCCACAAAATTAAAAGAAGGAGGGAACAAGCAAAGAATTGGACATTAAAGCATCAAGAATTGGGAAACAAGTAAACGATCGGATGGGGTGGAAACCTCGGATGGATTTTGCTTTTGATTTATGGCCCTCAGAGGAGTACCAACATTGGTACATTAAAAATGGAAAATCATATTTATTTGGTGGGCAATCGATGCTAGTCCCTCCATACATGCAACGATTAAGGCACTTCTCCCACTGCCTGCCACAACCGCCTCCTGCACTTGAACAGGAACTGGCACCTGAACCTAAGCAGTCTTATACAGAATCTGTGGGTAGTTCTTATCATCCGGACTTGGGGGTAGGTAATTATTTTTTGGGCTCGTCAGGCTACGCAGATCAGTCGGAGATTCCCAGTTCCAGTTTTGATAATTCGAATTCAAGATCATTGATGATGTTTGATATCTTCAGCCCATTACCACCCAATATTCCACCCCTATTAGGTAAACCTTTGGGACATACGATTTCTCGAGTATGTTTACCATACCTCAAGGTTCTCGATGGATGTTATGAACGATGTTCCGAGTGAGTGTAACAATAACCGTCGCGAGCACCCTCAAAGCCAACATCGGACACCACAACGGTTTATCCTTCGAAGCACACCATCAAACCATCAATTTTAGCATGTGTTGCATTATATTTATTGGATGTGGTTTGTAATTGTAATTTAAAATTTCAAGTTTATATTAATTAAATTATACTAAACTAATCATTTAAATCTTTTGTAATTTTTAATGATTATGAATAGGAAACATATAATTTTTTTGACTTAAATTTTTTTTTAATATGTTGGATCTGGTGCCCTGAGTGTAGTACTTTCGTCTAAATACACTTGTAATTTTTTTCAAATAGATTGGTTAATAAAATTATTCATGAATTATATTAATAATTTATATATTATCCTCACATGTTTTTTGCATGCAAAGCAAAATAGAAGCAAATGTTGCTCATTGGTTGTCTAAATGTTTAAGCAATACAAAGCGGTATTACGTGGTCGGATCGTAGTACAGAAAGACAAATTTTATTAGTAGACGAACTTAAACATGCCATTAGTCTAATAGAAAATGAACAAAATGATTGAAAGACTAACATGTCGTCCATCATGTCCAATTGGAGAAATGTCTTATCTTGGACATCGAAGTGGATGACTCCCAGAAGATAGAGACATAAATGTGACTAACTAGACTGTCAGTACATCGGACAAAACCCAAACAAAATAGATTCTGAATCTGTTTATGAATTTATTTACTTGTGACGTTTATAGTGTGACGTACCTAAATCATGAGTGGATGGCGGACTATATATGTGTGACTTGTACACTTTGATGTAAGTAAAAGCCTGAGTTTAAATAGATAAGAAACCGAAAGCTAGTGCGTTGGGTGTACGACTTTTGTAGTATGTAGCAACATTCACAATAATGGAATTCATATCTTAATGAATGGGTAAATGATGTCATTTTATTGGCATTGCATGGTTGATGAAAAGTAAATGTGGTCACGGATCGTCCATCTTTGTGATGGATGACTTGATCACTATTTGATAGTGATTGACTTTTCATGAAGGAAGATATAATGATTACCATAAGATAAAATATGATCATATATTAGGAGAATGAATATTATCCCAAAGAGACTAAGGATATCCTATGAGGGTAACACATTTATAACAATGTCATTGGACGAGCACTAAATAGTTGTTTTCGTAATGGTATGTCGTTAGGGAGAACTTAGTTACGATACTATAGTGGAATGACTTCGTGACTAAATGAGTTTTTAATTAATAGGTGAAAAGCCAAAACTTGATCATACATCATTTGAGCCTCAACCACATATGTCCAATCAGTCCCTCAGATAACTTATTAAAACCAGAAATAAATTGCGTGTTTGAATAAAAATGAATAGAATGAATAGAAAAAGATAAATGGGAAACATTCAGGAATGATTATAGTTTTCTTGAAATGGAATCATTTGGAAATGAATGTAGGTACCCAAAAATAGAAATAGAAATGAAAATGAAAGCTTACAAGCCTATATAGGATTAATTAAAAAATTATGGAATAATGAGTTTATGTTTTTGGACTGTTTTGAAGCTTGAAAATGAAAATAAATCATTCGGTCATAGTAAACATGTTGAGTTGTAACATATTGAATGAATTTTAATTTTACTGGAGGTAAATCATTAAAATTTTATCGAGATAAAATTTGGATGATAAAATTATTTAATATGTAGATATTAAATTTTATTTTGAGAAATAGAAAAACTGAATCAAGTTCTATCATATTACAAAGTATCAGGTCAAAAAGATCTAGGAAGTACTCGTAATTGGACCCGATGTAAGAGAGGCCTAAAACCCATCATGTAAGGAGGTGGGACGACAAAACCCTAGTGTCATTAACTAGGGTTGCCACCCCCTATATCCTAGGCAAACTAGAATATTATTTTTCTAGTGGAAATAAACTTCTACAACTCTACAAGGGTTCTACCTTATCTTCCTATAAATAGATGATATCGATAAAGCTATTTACAAATTTTAGAGAGATTGTTATTCTGTCGAAAGATAGATAGTTTATTCTCAACTTATAAACATATTTTTCAGAATAATAATTCTATTAGTTTCTATTAAAAAAGAGAGAATTTTCATTTTCACCTTAAAAGAATTTTTTTTTTAGTTCTGTGCTTTAATTCAATTTGTTCGAATCCACATTCGAAGTAGCTTATGGTATGAAAATTGCGGAGAATATCATTTGGTTTAAAACCGAAAAACATCAAGGATCTGTTTATCCAAAAACGTATGTACAAATTCGATTTAGGTTTATTGCTATAAATATAAAAAATCAGGTTGCTTTTCAAAATTTCAACTTTCTACTATGCAAGAAAACCGTTTTCAAATCAGACTTTTTCCAACAAAATAAAATTTTGACTTTTTTGAAAACAATATAATGTTTAAGTGGTGTTGAAAGATGTAATATAGCTGTGTTGTTCCTAAAATATAAATATGAAAATTCCATCATAATAAAAAATTAATAAAAGTCTAAACATGGAATACATTAATTTATATTCAACTCAATCGAGTCGATTGTCCAATATGGGAAGTTCGATACTGGCATTTAGCCCGATTATGACTAGTTGTTCTACACAAACCACAAAGTTTTAAGTTGGTTTTCTCTCTTATGTCCATTTCACCATGGATCCTAGTGACTTGCGGGTGACCTTTTAGCTTCTTACGTAACCCATTGTCTGGGGCAAGCTTGAAAGTCAGCGAAGGCACTTTCCATGTAGACAAATCACACAAGACAGGGAACTCGTTTCCCCAAATACGCAATGTATGTTCCAGAGTGTACACCTTATCGATATATTGTTCAACATTGATCAATGTGTGAGCACAAGATGCAACGATATGCGTACAATGGTAATGAAGTGTTTGGAACTTCCTGCAATTGCACCGTCTGTTTCAGAGATCAACTCTGTAGGACCTAAGTGGGATACTGGGTCCACGGCCAATGGACTTTATAATTTGGAAAGTCTCTAACTGTCAATAATATATTTCTACATTCATCGACATCTCTCTCTGATGGTTCGTATCCATTACTTGTTTCAGCCTCATTATTGGCATTAAGGTTGCTAGCATATAGAGCGTAGCTAGAAAAATAGATGAAATTAGTAGATGTCGTGTTCTCTTCAAGACAGAGTAAACCGTCTTTACCAGGTTTGTGGTTATATGAGCATATCAAGACCCATCATCGAAACTTTGAGTTCATTGCCAAGACTTCATGGTACCCAACCACTCTCGAAAAGTAGTAGTCATTTCACAGTACATATCACCCTAAAGCCTAGTTAATCGTTACCTGAAATGTTGTTGTTCTAGCTCGTACACTGTGTATGTATTTTAAAAAGACACATTACATTTTCAAATTAATTTGTGGAAGTATTAAGAACATTTAAAAAATATGTTGAAACTAAAAATTACCCATGTTCACTTCTTGTTTTCGCCAGTCTACATTTTTATAGTTTCAGTAGAAGTTAGAGGCAATGTGAGGCGATGTGTCGGATGCTATAAACGAATCTCCACGAACCACCGAAATTCCTAATTGCGACAATTATTCTCTTCGATCTACAAGATATGATGCAAATATTATTTTCTCCAACAACATATGTCCGCAAGTTCATCAAGAAGAATTCTCATGATTCCATGTTCTCCGACTCCACAATGACAAACGCTATCGAGAGCTAGTTCCAATTCCTGTCTTGAGCAATCGCAATAAGTAGGACCTGCATATATTTTATGTATAGCTAGGTTCCATCAACTTGCATAAGTGGTTCGCAGTGGGGAAAGACTCGCACACATGGATCGAACGTCTAGAACAACTAGTGAAAAATTTTTCTTCTCAGTTGTAGTTGATCATTTGGGCCATAATAAGTTCATGTTTGTAAATCAATGACAGTCCCTGCCACATACTCCCGCATAGTGACTATCCACCCCTGTAGTTCATTGTATGACGGATCTCAATCTCCGTAAAACTACTCTATGGTAATTTGTTTAGCAATCCATGCTTTCTGGTATGACACTCGGTATTGGAATCGTTCTTGCATTTTACAATTAGTACCGAAACAGGAATGGTCGGCATGTCCTTCACCATTGGTAGCAGTTGCAGATAGTTTTTGCATCAAGTTTGTGGTAATCTTGTGTCATACATGTAGAAGTGCATGTGTGAGGCCCAACAAATCTCCAGATCTCCCACATTTGTGACCTCTGGATAAATGCGGCTCGTACCCATCAATTTCACTCTTATGTAGGCCTCCAACACTTTCCAATATACAATGTCGGTTTAGACATGACGACTTTGTAGTCAATCGACACATCCATGTTATACCGCTTAATGACAAATACGCAGTTTCCTTGGTTACAAAATTTTGGCCCACAAACAACTCCTTACATTCAGGATTTACGGCCAATTGGTGAGCAAATGGTATATTGGGGTACTCTAAAAACTCAGATGCATGAGCCGTATCGGGATCTACAACCGACATGTGGACCCCAAGATTATTGCATATGATAATGCCTCGACTTAAGTTCCCGACTGAAGACGCGTTAACATTTTCATCGTCATTCGCGCCTTCGTTGTTGATATCATTCGGGATATTGTCTAGATCGAAATCACTATAATCTTCAACCTAGTGATTAGAAGGACCATTATTATCATATCCATCATTACCATTTGCATCAGTCTTAATCACCACAAGATGTATTTATAAACGGGGACCCGAGTTAAGGTTCTCAGAAGCAAGTGGAGTATTAAAATCGATGTCGAACCTACGTATAGTCGATTGCCTATCAACAGGCGCTCTCGGAGCCTCCATACACGGATCTTGAATTCCATGTTCTTCACTTAATGGAGTGAAATTTTCAGCTGACTCCACATTAGCTAACTCAGCAAACAACTGAATCGATTCAGTGTAGCCACCCTGATTTTGGAAATAAAGTGCGATCATTATCTCCACGTCTTCATTATCAAAAAGTTCCATCTCGATGAATTTGATGGAATTTGTCAAAATTGAGAATTTGTAGAATAGTTTTAAGATTCTCCTCCCACAATGTCTAACAATTTTTACACTGATCATTGCTTTCATATCATCAACAGACACATTTATATTAAATCTCATTGTTATTTGTTGGCGACATTCAAATATACATCCAACTATTGTTGTTAAAATTACTCCATCGAAATAAACGCATATGAAGAACTGATTATCCATCTTTAATACTAAATCTATAAAAATAAATAAATTTCTCAATAAATTATTTGAAAAAAAATGCAATTCATACTGTACTAACCTTACAGATTCTTTGTTTTCTCTTCTTCTATAATTTTTTTTCCTCTTCTCTTCTTATCTGCTAAACCGTTCAAGAAAACATCGTTTAAATAAGGCCCGGTGTTGCCTGACAACACCCGTCCACTCTAGGCTTGGGTGCCACCTAACACATACTCTCCACCTGGGTGTCGCCTGACACATGCCCTCTACCCCTCCAACCTGTATTTTAATCCAGTTTTCACATGTTTATTAGTAGAAAATACAAGTGTCGCCACCCCTTATCCCTCCACCATTTAAATATATATTTTTTTCAATCAAAATATAGCCTAATGCTGGGAAATTGTTGGTGGGAAAAAAATGGTGGTGCAACCCTCCACCCCTCAACACTATTTACTTCGTATCATTTTGATAAATAATATCATGGGAATATCATTTTGATATTTAGTTATTGTTTTTGTATTATCTGGATTAAAAAACTCGTTTATACTTTATTACTAACATTAATAATTTGTCCAAAATTTTTTATCAATTTTTAAAATTTGTTGGATTTCTAAATAAATACCCACTTAATAACTCTACCATTCCCGTAAAAAATACCTACAAATAAATTAAAATTATACTAAATTTATATTTACCTTTTCTTCCCTACAACTGTTAATCATTTAAGTCCTTTGCTATTTTTAATAAATTTTTTAAAAAATATTACAAAATACTCCTATCTTTTATTAACCATTAAAATAATTATTTATTCATCATATTTTAAAAATATTTTTTAGTCAAAACCAGGATATCTACCATTAATAGTAATAGTAATGACTAATCTCTTCGCCAAAAATCCTCTTCGAAAAAGTAAACAACTAATCATAAAATATGCTCCATTCTCCTAAATAAAGATCGAATCCCCCAAGGATGAGATAAAGAACCATCATACCATATCTCATGGTTCATTTTTAAAAAGTTTTTAATTATTACCAAAATAAAACTGAATCAAATTCAATACAAATTAAATCGAAATCGAATTGATCACTATAGTTTGAACCGCTTTTCAATTTTCTCTTTTCTTATTCTCAACCATAATTATAAATATATCAAAATTTATACAAATATAAAATACCTTAGACATGATTATAACCCAATAAAATACACTAACATAATAGGGATTAATGAAAGCCGGAACCCACATCTTCAGCAAAACTAACAGATGCACATTAATAATAGATGCAACAAAAGGGCTGAGTTTCTTTCCCAACAAAGGGAACTTTTTCATGATATCTTCTCTAATACCATCTAAGGTTTCCTTTGTTTCATCATCTACGACTATCGAATGAAAAACCATAACCTTCAAGCCTGTTACTAGTTTCAGGTTTCATCAACCTCAGCTTCTTCCGGGGTAGAAGCATTCGACAACATTTTCCTTGACCTTGAAATGGAAATTACTAACCTTGTTCCGACCCTTGTTCGAAACTGTCAACTGCAACGTGATAAAAACCACATTCAGAGGTAGGACATTTCCTATTTTTATAGGAACTTTTAATAAACAATTGTATTTCCAATTATAACCTTGTTACTCGAAACCATCAACTGAACATGATAAAAACCTTGCGATGAGACCCTAATTCGCTACTTCTAAGTTCTAATATAGTAAATCAATAGTTTAAATGACAGACAAGACATTTCCCATTTTTATAGGAACGTCTATATTCAAGAAACAATGGCATCTCCAATTGTAGTCTATGTTACTCTAAACCGTAAACCACAAAAATAAATACATAATAGAAATGACACAATTATCCAACAATGAAACAGGAATAGCATTTTGGTACCTGTCCATGCACATCGGTTGCTAAACCGGTAGCCAAAGGCTCTGCCTTTATCAAAATGTCTGCAAGGTACTCCATTTGTATAAAAAATGTTGGCCTATCTTCACTCGAATAAATATCTTCATGATTGAGTGTGATTAATGAACAGTCCTAACAACAACGATTCAACAAGAGAAAATTTAAGAATAGAGGGTCAAAGATAGACAAAATTTATGCTACTTAAATTCAAGTGAGAGTGTCGGATATAAGTATGTGTTTCTGATGAGTATATTCGCCGGGGGGGGGGGGGCGCATTTTCTATGTATTTGGAGAACCCTTAGAGGATCAAATCCCCATATCCATTTCAGAATAGGCATTGGACACAAGTATTGAACAAGGATATTTCAAGAAAAATATAAGACAAAATGAGGGGAAACAAGGTATTATCTTACAAACTCAGATGTTAAAGTGCGGCAATAGTGCAAGAAATCCAAGACATAATCTGAAGAGCCATTTGCAGCCACCTCCATAAGAGATAAGTCATCAATGATAATGGAAACGTTTTTCCAACTAATCTCAGGCAAAGCTGAAATGGTTTTATGTATTTTCCCATACAATGCAATGAGTCCACCTTCAGGAGTTATTCCTTCATCTCCATCTAATCAAACAAATTGAAAAACTCATCAAGATAAAACAATAAAGAAGACCATAAACAGAAATCACAAACATAAAAAGATAAATTAATGCAGTCCGTGAACTACTGAACTATGATCGAATATGTAATTCAATCCATGTATCATAGAACTGAGTGATTTAATCTTTATACACTTAACATTAGCGCAAACAAGTAAAATTAATAACAACGTTAATGGAAAACCATCTATTGCAGTCTTGAAATCCTAAAATCTGACAGTACAAACATGTAGACAAATAAAGCAACAAAAGAATTTCTTATATCGAAGACATATGTTCCGTCAAATTTCAGCTCATATACTTTGTCCAAATTCAGAATCAACATCAGCATTTAAATGATTTCTCATTTAAACAAAGAATATTCATGCAGAAAGTTATGCAAGAATCATTTTACCAGATTTTTTTTCTCACCTGGACACTGCAACTTAAGCATGTCAAAGAAAAAGAATCTACTGTTATCCCTTTGTGATACCAAGTTGCATCCCTATTTCAACAAATGGACAACAAAACCAAATAATATTAACAACATTTCCAAGAAAAAACCCACTGCATGATAACCAAGAAAACATGGTTTTCATCCCTCACTTCGTATCCTCTCTGAAAAATTGGACCCTGGAACTTATACCTTGTGTCAAACAGAAACCGTAATATAATTAATTCAAGACTTATGCATTTAAGTGCTAATGCAAATCTTATGAACTCATAGAAAAGGTAACCAGTTTCCGAAGGATACGATCGTAATGAGAGAAAATTAAGTAAGGCTTCAATGGAGGAAGATACTTACCAGTTTCCGAAGGATACGATCGTAATGAGAGAAAGGCTGAGAGAAAGCGATGAAGATGGTAACATTAGAGGAATTTGGAGAAAGAGAGCGTTTAAGTAGATGGTGAAGAACGAACGACCCACTGGTCTCGACTTGGTCTTCTATTGCCACTACTCGACCCCTTAGGGGCCATGGCTCGATGACCTGGTCTAGCCCTAAGGCTTCATCCAGTAGGTTCGAAGATCTCTGGTTCATGATTTTTTGGGAAATTTGGTAAGTTTTTTAGAGAGACGTTAGGGGTTTAGGGTTTTTTTTTTTTTTTTTAAGAATTGCAAAATAGACTGCTTGTGGGGTTGAATTTTGGGCTAATAATATTTGGGCCTTGATGAAGTTTTAAATTGGGCTTCAAATTTTTTTAGTATTTATTAAATTTATTTTAATAAAATAAAATTGAATTTTATAATCGATTAATTTAATTAGATAAGAAAAATTTAGGCATAATGACTTTTTTGACCCTCCAGTTTACAAAAGAAGTCATTTTAACTCTCCATTTAATTTTTCACCTCATTTGGCCCTTGAATGGAAAAATTAACATTTGTTGATTTTGTTGATGTGGCATATACGTGGATTGCCACGTGAGTAACATGTCAAGATATAATTAATTTTTAAAATTTGAAAAATATTTAAAAAAAATATTTTTATAGATTTTAAATAATTTTAATGAGTTTTAACTTTTTTTAAAATTATAATTTTTTTGAATTTTTAAAATTTAAAAAATTAATTAAATCTTGACATGTCGTCCATGTGGTAATCCAAATGTATGCCACATCAGCAAAGTAAAAAATTAATTTTTTCATCAATTTTGGAATGATTTGACAAAACTACAAGTTTAATTGTTAAAAGGACAAAAAATTTAAATAAAGAACTAAATTGACTTTTTTTTATAAAATTGAAGGATCAAATAAATCATTATACCAAAATTTTATTAAAAATCGATTAGATTTGATGGACCAATAATATTAATTCAAAAATTTTGCTTAAATTTGATTTAATTCAAAACCAATTAATATTTAGAAAAGAAAAATAATTTTATATTAATATTGATATATTTTATTAATTTAAAATAAAAATGTTGATTTAGTAATAAATATTACACTACGTTTGATTTGCTATAATGTAATAAATTTATAATCAGTAATTCAACTATTTAGTTGAATGGGATGGAATAACTGTAATAATATTTTTTTGTGTAGGTAGATGAATATTGTTATTAAATTTTAATAAAATTATTATTAAAATAAATTAAAAATAAATAATAAATAATTTAATCGTATTTTAATATAATTATTATTAAATATAATTTAATAAAAATAATATATAATTTAATAAATTTTAATATAATTATTTTTATATTAAATTATATTAAAATATTTAGAATATTTTATTTTAAATTATATTTTGAAATTAAATATTTTATTTTAAAATATATTAAAATATTTCAAATATTTTATTTTTATATTTTCTAAATCTAAATTTTAAAGGAATTAATCTGGAATTTTTTTTGGTTATTCAATGTTGCATGGAATAACCATTTTTAATAGCTATTACGGAAAGACAAGTAATAGGAAAATAATAGTCATTCCATTGAATGAGTATTACATTCAACCAAGCAAAGAAATGGTTTATCATTGAATGAATAAAGGAGAAATGCTATTCCATTCCCCCAACCAAATGTGGAGTTAATCCGAATTGATAGTAAATAAAATATGGATATTTCAAGAAAATGAAAAGAGAAATTAGGGGCAAAAAGTGAATAAATTCTCAAAGGAAAATGGAAAAATACCACAGACATTAAATGAATTTTATATCTTTCTTTCAATTATATGATATGTCAAAGTCCCCAAGATTTATAACTTGAATGGATTCTCTAAATGCATTCTCTAAAACAATTCTATCAAATCATTTATGGATATCTTCTTAATACAAAATGAGAGGAATGGGTTGAGTAAAAACGATAGAGAGGTCTACGACCTGTTTCGGTGGCTAGTATTTGCTATTTCCCGAGACTCAGGCACCGCCTCGGATCGAAACCAGGGGTCTACACGACGAGCCGTTGCTTATCAGATGGAAATCCAGAAACAAAACGATGACCGTTATATCGTCGTGAAAATGTCTCCGCACGCCACGGTCAATCTTTTTCAAGTCTGAGTATCTCATTTCTCTCTTCTTTGCAGCTTCACGAAGCGCAGCTTTTATGAGTCTCCTTGCGATACCCTGCATGGATGTCTCGTATAAGTTTATCCATAGGCAACTTGATCATCAATATAAAGATCAGTTCTTTACAAACTCGGTATATAACTCATGTTTGTGGAGGAAAACAAACAAAAACAAAAACTTTTAAAAATCAAGGATTAGAAGGACAAGAAACCATTTCCGGGTTGCATGAGATAAACTCATAGTTGGCATTTAAGGAAGACAACACTACTCAACCATTATAGTTGGAAAAATACTCAAACCCGTCAGATTTCAATCTGATCCAACCCATTGCCATCCCGAACTGATCACCTTTCCTTCATTTATCACGTATTGGGAACTAAGCAAAAGGAACCCAGGAAGGGTTGGCTAGTTTTGATAGCATGAAAGTTGTTCTCAGTTGTAAGGCATTATATGCATAGAAAGATTAAATCTATATTGCTCAGATTTTTCATTTTTGTGAAGCACCGATGTCTAGCACCCATGTCCGATGCCTATCCGGACATGAGATTGAGGATATGTCCCTGACCCTCCAAAAACCTCAAAATACATTAAAAAAAAAAACATGACAATTTAAACATACCGTGCATGACACATATTCATACCCGACACAAACACCCGAAAAGAAAATCACAAAAAGAGAACTTACATTGCGTGGACATGTGTTTACAATGTTAACAGCCTCTTGATTGCTAAGGTGTTCCCATAGACCATCCGATGCGAATATAAGAAACTGATCTTCAGGACGCAGTTTCTGTACTGATATTGCTGGCTCGGCTTGTAGGATCGGCTTCTCGAACGAATTTGGAACTCTAAACTTCGGTAATAGAGGCTCTCTGTTGAATTCTGGCTTCTTTAGATATGCATCACCAATGGACCTAGAAATCTATCATATAAAAAAAGTTGGGTCAATGGAACAATCAATTTGCACATACTTCTTGTGTAGATCACTATGCTATTTCGACTTAAGTATCATACCTGATACCCATGTTTGAAACATATCAAACATGACTACGAGATATGACCCTCCAAATACATTAAAAAGTAAAACATACATGTGTCCAATACTCACACCTAAGTCCGAGTAACATTGGTAGATCACACTCATTCAAGTAAAAGTTCCTTCGAGTCATAAATCATATTTAGATTTTCAAAATCATGACTAGATCAAATTTTATACATCAAAATAACCCAAGTTGCTATTTAATCTGAAATCATTCCCATGAAGACTACAAAATGATCACTTAAGAAGGTGAAATTCGAACTCTGTAGAAATCCACAACATTGTCGCTAAAATACATCTACATCCCAAAATAAGCTTTTACGGCAATTATTGATCAAAAGCTAAACTAGTTCTCACGGCAGCACAATTCAATACATACAAGTTTTCATCGAACAATTTCGAATTCCAATATAATCTGTATCAAATATACAAATAAATAATTATCAAATAAAAAGTTTTAAGGTTGTTTCTTGGATGGTAAGGAATTAGATAAGCTTGGGATTGCGATAGGTCGTATGCCTTTATACGAAAGCTGGAATTTGTACAGCAATATGAAGTTTTACTAAGAAAATAATATCCCGAAGCCACGAAAAATACCTGTATTATACCCTTCACACGCCATACGTTGTGCCTGAGGACCACAATCTGCGGATCATCGGGATGAAACGATCGCAACTCCTCCCGCACGGACTCGAAGCTTGCATTGTGCTCGGATGACAACTGAACTGCTTTGACCTCTTTAAAGGCTTTCTCCAGTCTTCCTAAAACAACTCGAGAATCTCCGGCATTTGCAATGTAAAGCAATCCACTACAAATTATTCCTACCAAACAACACGAACCAACAGAAGCGATTTGTGGCTTAGTTTCGAACTGCTCCTTGACACGATTAAGAAAATCTTCTTCGGTAGCTAAAAACGCTTTGTTGATTACATCGGCTGACATTCCGTGATTCTCAGTTGTAAACTCTGCACCATTAAAAGCTGTCAAGTCAGTAAACATATGCGTTAGCTATTAAAAATTGGCAACTAAAGCTCGGGGAGGAAATAACTACGATGTTTTTAAGGGAGGCAGGAAACGAGGATCTGAATAAGTCCGAATTTGACATTTGTCATCGCCTGTAAATCATTGAACCATGAGATATTGATGACGACTTTCGAAACTCGTAAGAACTTTGCAGTTAAGGATCATATAGTTCCAATATCTAAGTTCTAAGTTCCTGAATCTGTATAAGAACCGAACTATCTTCGTTTCTTCCGAAAATTGCTTCTACAACTTTTGAAGGAAATAAACATATAAATGCTTGTTTACTTGTGAAGTTCCGGGTTTCCGGCCTCACTCAAGCATGCATACTTTATCCTCATTAGTCATGTAAGGTACATGATACATCTCTAAATATCTTATAACTAAAAAAATACAAAGTTTCCGGATTCAACTAATGAAAATAAAACGATAAACCACTTGTTAAACAAGAAAATAATAAATTCCAATATGATTCAGCAAAGAGGAGAAAGAATTGCATACTCTTGATATGGCTGAAAAGGTGTTTGTTTATAAACCTAGCGGTTTCCGGACCTCCATGACCATCATAGATTCCAACAAATGTCCCATGGGGACCTGATTTAAACGAGCTGATTGGACCGGATTCGAGTTGGCTGTGATCTTCCAATAGATTGTTTGCTTGAATTACCGCCATCGAAAACTCGCCCGCAACGTGTTCTCCTGAGTCTTCATACCACAACAATCCATCAACCCTACCATTACCAACCCCACCTCTACTAGAATTTTCACCCTCGACCGAAGGCTTCCAGCAGGGCGACACAATTCGCCTTAATGTTGTTGATACCATGGCTTACATATTCTTAACCGAATATGCGGATTTTAAAAGGAGTCCGACAAAATGTTCTACGTCAAGCTTAGTCGGTTCTTATCTTCGAGGAATGAGATGCTCTCTCCTCCTTATTTACCGAGCAGTATAGGTGCTAGCGACACTTCTTACTATGATTTGATCTTTAACACTTAGGCAGGCAATAAACATCGTCTAAGTCCCTAATCCGAGTTTGATCTACGGATTGGTCCAGAAAAAACAGATTCCCGGAAGAAGAGAAGGATTCAGGGCCAGCTCCAATTCAACTAAATTTCCAAAAAGCAAAAGTTTTAGAAATCAAACATATATAGATAAATTCAGATAATATTAAATTTCACAGTTGCAATAAACATTATCTAAGTCCCTAATCCGAGTTTATGCGAACTCACGTGTGAATGTTGGATATGAATATGTGTTAATATCTATCCCTTAAAGACATCAAATAAAAGACATGAACTTGACCTAATTAAAAACTCCACATTTCCAATCTTCAAACGATTTAAAATGGATAAAAAATTATGGATTTAAATAAAGACTACAAAATATTTATTTTTCAGATAATCAATTTCAATAACTATTAGATTTAAATACTTCAAATTCACCTCTCTACATACAATAAAAAGGGAATAAAATAGAATCAAAATTACGGGTATTTCTAGAAACTGAAAAAATGAAGAAAACCATGAAATTTCAGACAAAACCCCATCACCTTAAAAACATCAAACAAAAATAAAGAACTGAAACAAAACACAAGTATCAATAAAAAAAAAGATGAAGCAGAGATTTTCTTCTTACATACCTTATAAAACAATGAAGAATTTCCTATAATCTTTCCAGGTTACAAGCCCTGTTTAGGAACACACCCAAAGACCCTTAATTCGAAAGATTAAATAAACAAAAAAAGGGGGGAAATTTGTTTTAAGGAGGTTGAGACAACAAACAAAAACAAAAACAAAAGAGAATTGAAAAGGTTGTAAGAAAGTTTGAAAGGTAGATTTGGAGAGAGATTTGAGAAAGAAAAACAAGAAATGATTTTTTTTTTTTTTATGAAAACAAATCTTGAGATTTTTGGAACGATCGGAAACTTTATTTATTTGATTTATATATAATTCTTTTCAGTTTTTATTCTTCTAATTTATTGGTTGTAAGGGTTTTGACTTTGACTTTTAGGTTTCGAGCCTTTAAACAAACCAATATTTTAGGCAACTTTTACTCATTTAGCTTTATCCATTTTAGCAAAATAAAACTTCCCTTTAGAGTAAGGTTAAAGAAAATGGAGTAAATTGGTTAAAGGTTTAATTTTTTTACTTAATTGGTTTAATCAGTTTAACTTATTAAAATATTTTAAAAATAATGTTAAATAAGTATTAAATAATTAAATAAAAATATGTTTTTATTTAATGATATTTTTAATCTAAAACCAAATCAAGCAATAATATATGGAATTAATCTTTTACTGATTTATTCAAAATAATTATTCGATACATTGGTAATAATTTTTTAAAATTTTATAAATAAATTCTTAATTGATATTTAAAATAAATAAATAGATATACCTATCATAAATTTTAACTCACTATTCCCAATATAGAAACCTTCATTAAACACTGATTTCATTTTCATATTTTCATATTTTTATGAATTTATAATTAAAATATATGATTATTTTATATTCATGCTGAAACACTAGTAAATTAAGAATACCAAAAATTCAAAATGAATAAATAAATAAAAGCACCAAAATTTTATTGCTTGAATCAAAGAATTACTTCTACATTTGTGCACAAAGATGATTACAAATTTTTAAAAAAATCATGGAGTTCCCACACTCCAAAACTGGAAAAAAAATCTCCTTAAAAACACATAAAAGAGTATAAGAATAGGACTCTTCTTTTTTTGTTGAAATATTTTTATCCAACATATACATACATATATGTATAAATCAAATATACTCGTAGCTGACACTCATGTGAAATCAAGTAACATATTGTATGATTATCAAAACTGACCTCTCAGCCAATGGTCATTGTAGAAGGAATTCAGATATAGAATCAACACTGCCAAGAAGATCAAAGCTTTTGTTGTTGTTGTTCAAGGTGTCTTTCAAGATTGTAATTTGGCCTTCCTTTAATAATATATCTTCATCTAAACCTTCAATCTTCTTCTTCAATGCATTAATTTCTGAGTTCAAAACCATGTTCTTCTCGGCATATTGCTTCACCTCTTCCCACATCAAATCTCTCTCTTGAGAAACCTTTGGCAATACCCCTCTCAAGATGGCTAGTTCTTTCATGGATTCTTGTATGTCGTTCCGAAGACGGCTTTCAATCTCGTCTTTCTTTAGCATCTGTTAACATCAAAATGCAGTTAAGGAATCAAACATGTGGCTAATAGAACTCAAGGTTTAACTCAGTTGGTTCGGTGGCATTTAGCAAGTTTGGGGTTCGAACCCTGACATGATTGATTCTTGTAAGTCATTCCAAATACGGCTTTCATTCTCATCTTTCTTTAGCATCTGTTACCATTGAAATGTTATTAAGGAATTGAAAAGATTAGTTAACCATGTCTACAAGTTTTTACAAGGCTGTCATCTTGATATATTACTTGGATTCGGAAATTACTTTTGGGTAAAGGTAACATAGATATGTCTTACTATGTGTCGAACACGAGTGACAGAAACAAATACTTCAAGAAAAACAAAGAGTTGGAGCAACATAATCTTTTTGTGAGAAGTAATGCATGGTAACAACAAATAAGTTACTGATAGGACTTAGGGTTTAGTTCTATTCATACAACTATCCTAACGAGGTGACATTCAACAAGTTTAAGATTCAAATCTCAGTTTTTACAAACTCCTCCCTTATTCATAAAAATATAAATAAATAAACAAACTTAAGTAAAATATATGTTCAAACTTCGGAGTATCAGAAACATAAAGATTGAAATGCAGCATAAACATCAAGTAACTGCAAGGGTGCACTCATATCAACCCCTAACATACATGTGGTTTCTATTGAATTTGTATGTACATATACATATATATGAATTTGGAGGAATCAAAATACGAGTATGTCTCACAGACTCACACAAGTATGCTCATTTTTTTTTCTAAGGTTTTTGATATATTTGGAGGATCATATCTCATACTCATATCCAAATACATGTATAACATGTGCATTAGACATAGGCATGTTAAGAAAAATAAAAAATATAAGTAACATAGGTGTCATCCTCTCCCTTACCCCATACAACACATACAACACCCAAAGCAAACCTATTTCAGTAGGTAGTTGCTTGTTTATTCCTGCTATTCACATGCAAAATAAGAAAATACTTTGTGTCAGATACAGGTATGTATCTGACATGGATATACTCAATTTTTTTCAAGTTCTTTTAGTATTTGGAGTATCAAACTTTCATACACATCCAAATATGTGTCGCAAATAAATATAAAGCAGAGATATTTTACAAAAAATGAAGAGTCTGGATAACATATTCATAATTCGGGGTGAGTGCAGGATACATGTATGTGCCCAATGCGGATATACTTAGTTTTTCTCAAGTTTTTCTAATACTTGAAGTATCATATTTTTTTAAACATCCACATATGTACAATATGAAAAATATCAGACATGGGTACTTTAGAAAAGTCTGGTTACTTTAGAAGTTTACCTGTAGTTCGAGATCCTTCAATCTGTGGGTGAGGAATGAAATGTTGTCCATTGCTTCTTGAACTTCACATCTAAGGATATCATTTCCTCTCACAGCTGCTGAAACCTCAGCCTGCAACTGTTCTACTTCAAGCTCTTTTGAATATAGCTTTTCCCTCAATAAACTTGTTAGCAACCTTTCTGTTTTAATTTCAGTCCTTGTAAGCTCCTAAAAAAGTGTAAAGTCTAACAAAAGCAGTGAATACCAACTTAAAAAAAGAAAAAAAGAAAAGATTTTAATGTACATCAGCCTATGTTGCTCTGACACTTTTTTTGCTTGAAGTATCCGGATCCAAAACATATTCGGATATGAGAACAGGGATATGATCCCCCAAACACATGAGAAAGCTTCTATTTTCTACATGCTTGTATTAGACACTCACACTCGAGTCTGAGAAACATATATACTAGCTTCAATGGTAGATTTCAATAAACATATACCTCTGAAGATTGCTTGTTGAGTTTGGTTGAGACATCAGGATTCATGGATGTCAGGTGAGAGTTTGAGGCTACTGAACTGGATTTTTCGTGCACCAAAGTTGGTATTGTCTCCAGATTTCTTGTTAGGTTTTAAATTCGACGTTTAAAGCCCCATACTTTCATATCAGATTCAATAAGAAATTGGCCATCTAAACCTTGTTGAGTTACTCGAAGCTGATTGTGACTGGCTTTTCCTTTGATGAACTCAATTAACTTGGAAGATAAGTGGGTGCTTTCATTAAGCATTGAGAGTCCTTGATCCTGCAAGCAGCATATGCGATTTCGGATTTCCTTGTCGAGCTTGAAAGTTAAAGCTCCAATGTCATTTGTGGTACCATTCAAGCTATTCAATAAATCGATATTCTCATGTCGCAGAGAATCAACTTCCAGCCTACACGACTCCAATTCCCTTCTCAATGCTAATTCTTCTACAGTTAACCTTATTTGCTCCATTTGCAGTTTTTTCAACTTGTCTTCATTCTTTTCACCTGATTTCTTCTTATCGATCTCGTCATGTTGTCCTTGTCGCAAACTTTCGATTGTTTTATCTTGCTCACTGCAGGTTCGCAACAATTTGGTAATGGACTTTTGCAGTTCCTTGCACTCTTTATCTTTCTCTTTGATACTTCTTCTAATGCAATCTTGATCTTCCGTTTCTGCTCAATAATTCTCTCGCAACTGAGAAAGATTTTTCCGTAGATCTTCATTCTCATTACTCAAGTTTTCCACCTTCATAGACCACTTAAGTTGTTCTGCCAAATAAGTCATTATGCTTCTGTTTCTGGTTTTCTTCTCATTAAAGGTTGAAACCTCTCGCTGAAGTGAAACGTTATCCTCCGCTAGCTCTTAAGCTCGTTCTCGAAGCCTTTGCTCTTCTGACTGATACTTCTCAAGCTTAAGCGACCAATCACTCAACCTTCTATCTAACTCGTTTTCCAAACCCAACTTTATCTCATGCTTTTCCTTCTCTATTTTCTTTGTCTGCAACTCAAATTCAGCCCTTACCATTCTCAGTTCCTCCCTGGCACAAGCTCTATCGGCTATTCTAGACCGTAGAAGTTCCGAAACTTGAAGTGTCAGGTTTATTTTCTCCTCCATTAGGTGCCTAACAGTTTGAATAAGTGACAAAACAGCGAACCCACTGTCATGAAGAAAGCTTTCCTGCTCAAGAGCTTCAGAAAGAAACAAGATTCTCTCCTCAGCTTCTTTAGATCTTCTTTGTAATTCCTTATCTGTATCCTCTACTGTTTCAGAAGCGAAGTCCAGGCTCGAGAAATCTGGACATCTATTCAAGCATCCACCATATACATCTTCAGTTGTGATCGGAATACAACAGTCAAATTCTTTCGAACTTGATATTGGGATAGCATGAATCTGTGAAAGCCTCCCAATCACATTCTTTTTTTATCATCTGTGGTGACTCATGCTCTAATCCAGTTTCCACTGATTCGGACATGTTTTTCTCTTCTGCACCACCTGTTGGAGATGAAGGGGCTGCATATCGAACCCGGGGCAGAAGCCTTCTACCTCCATTTCCAATATTTCTTTTCGAACAGTCCCTACACTTGCAACGTTCTGGCTGCCGTTCGCCATCGATATAGCAGTCAATAACTTTACTGGACACATTGCTAGAACAAGAAGAAGAGCTTCCAGATGAATCATAGTGCAACCTCAGAGAAACCGAAAACATAGCTGCCCCTTCACATAGTTTAGTCTTTGATTTCTTCTCCAGATTTTGAGCCATCCACCTAGAAAACCGCAAGAACATGAATGGCATGCATTTAGATTTATACTCCATGAATAAAAAAGCAAATCAAATTCCTTACAGTGAGTGATCATACCGCTGATGTTGATTAACATTAGAAAGCTTGTTTAGATCATCAACAATAAATGTTGCAGATGAAAAAAAAACCACTCCTTTGAAGACATGAATCATTACTAAAGTTCAGGCTATCCGATATTTGCTTTTGAGATTTTCCAGACAAATGTTTAGGACTGCAAAAACTGTGTTCAGCCTCGTTGCCACCATTTTGGTCATCAAATCCATTTTCCGAAGTATTTTCCCAGTAAACTTGCTTGTTGGCTGAAGGTGAAAAATCGACATGGATGTCGTCATTGCTTGAGAAAGATTTGAAGAAAAATAGCTTCTCATTTATACATGCAATAATATCATCAAAAGAACTGGTAGTTTTAGCTCATGAAATTTTCGGGAACCTCAAAGTACCTGGAGATTAATATATAACCTGTAAAATATAATATATATATGTATATAAAAGGACATCAAGACATGTATAAACATCATTAAGCTCACTTGAGACAGTGGGAACAATCTGTAAAGCAAATTCCAGAGAAATATATCTTGGTTAAGAAAATAAGTACATCCAACTCATATTCAAGTTTCTTAAAATGGGTATTGGATACAAGTATATGTTCGGCACGAATATATTCAATTTTTTTAAAGTTCTATATGTATTTGGAGCTATCTTCTCTTTATACTAGTATCCAACACTCATGTTCGATGTATGCACAGACACGAGTATAGGATACGATTCTCCAACAACCTTTCAAATACATGAAAACCATTTAGAAAAACTAAACATACTCAGGTAGGACGTATACACACACCAGAATCCAAGTAACATAGATTTGGAGTCCATATTTGATTACAAAACAAAATTAGAAACTAAAGATTTGTTTTAGAGGGGAAAAAAACCCTGAAAACAGGACAACAACTTCAACAATAGAAACTAAAAGTTTCAATAACCAAATTGTTTTATAATTTCAACAACTATCAGTTGCCTACAATTTTTTTAAATACTAAACAAACAAAATTATGTGTATAAAATAAACAGATGTTAGAACAAAGATGAGGTTGAACATATAAGGACCAAAAATTACCTTAAGTCATCATTTTCAATTCCTAAATCTATGATAAACTCTTAAAAGGAACATAGAAATGAAATAAATTTCATAAAATCCTAACAACATATAAGGATCCCAAAAATAGCTGATCATCAAACAAGTAATTCAATTATGAGGGAAATGAAAATTTGAAGTAAATTAATTCAATACAACATAGTAATGACATCAATCTATTAAAGAAAATTTTGACTTAAAAGGAAATTAGAAGAAAATAATTGAACTTGAGAAACAAAGCATGAGAAATCAATCAGTGAACACTTCATTGTCAATTCTAATTTTCCCAGCAACCAAACAGATCAGTATTAATTATATATGTATGTATGTATATATATATTAACAGAGACAAACTCACTAATCACAAAATTTCTCAACTCAGCTTCTCATCACGTCAAACGGTCTACGGAGATTGCGGTAAAATCAAAACCATGAAAATAAAAGGTAAAATAAAACCCAGATAATGAATTCTTGAATTCAACAAAAAGAAGAACGCTATTATTTAGAAAACTTGAAAAAAAAAATATTTGCATTGAATTACTTACAACTAAAGGATAGAAATATTTCTCGGGAAAATTCAAATTATTCTCAAAGATCGAAATTTTAAAAACAAAAAATCTGTCGAAATGATCAAGAAGAAAGTGAAGCACAGACAGCAGAAAGGAGCGTTTCTTTGTTTTGGGTGGGTTGGGAAATATGGGAAAAGGATGAGGGTATTATCGTCATGTGAAGGAATGTTTTTGAAATGCTCTTTTTGCGGGAGTGGGGAGGTAATGATTCGGTGAGTTCGTGTATAGAGAAATTTCGGTGGGGGTAGGGGATCTCACGGTGGAGGGTAAAAGTCAAAACCCCTCTATTATATCTTGGATTGCATTTTAGTCCCCTACTGAAAAAATGACAAATTAATCTCTATACCTTACAAGAGTGACCAAAACAGCACTTTTGTTTAAACTTGGTGTTTGTATAAGGTATAATCATAAATTTAGTTCTCAACTTTATGCATTTATTCAATTTAACCCTACTCTTTTATTGGAAGCAAATTAAAAATGTTTGAAACTAATAAGACTAAAGGGTAAAAAATCTTAATAACAAATTTTTAAAAAATCAATTAAGTCCTTTTAATTTTAAAAATTATTTAAAAGCAAAAATTTATAAAAATATAAAAAATTTATTAAAAATAACAAAATCGACCTATTAGAATCTAATGATTATAAGATTTTAAAAAAAATTGACCCTACTCTTTTAAAATTATAAAGTTAATTAATAGGATTTATTAGGTTACTTGCGAACAAAGTAGGACTTAATCCTTGTTTGATTCAATTCTTTCTTCATCCAAACAACTTGAATGTGCTTAATATACTGCCATCTATCATTTGAAATAAATAAATAAATAAAAATATAAAATCTAATAAATATAATATTGTGCTCGTATATAATCAAAATTAAGTTTTAAAATAAAAATTAATATGATTTAAACTCGAATTAAATCCCGAAATTTGTAATTTTCGATAATAATCCTGTCTAGAAATTTTGCTTGCGCAGTCTTCACTAAAATGATCATAATTGGAACTCTCGAATTCGAAATTACCAAACCGAAATTCAATACGTCACTAATATAAACTCGTAAATATTAACTAATAATATTTACGGACTCAATCGTCGGAGTACAGGGTTCCAAAGTTCTCATACTACTGAAAAACGGTTGTTACAGTTTGCCCAATCACTCTAAAGAGACAGTCTAAGTAGTACCCTTCAGATAAAACCAAAAGCCTTATCCACACCACCTGAGAATCGATTTCATTTTAGGCCCTCAAGAAGTTCGACAACCATGGTCGGACAGTCAAGTAATGGCCAAAAAATACCTACGGCCCCCCAACCAAAACCCTATTAAAATCGTCCTTATCTTGGAATCAAACTAGAAAAAAGTAATTCTCGAGTGAAAGAACTAGGTAAAGTAAGAAAACAACTAGCCAAACAGAAAGAAGCAGAGAGTGAAATGATAGAATAAACTTCTTGTTGTTTATTCAAATTTGCCTACCTCTTAATTCTTAATGTACAAGATATAAAGGCTTTACAATTGAGTAACAACCTCACTAACTCGACTAACTACTTCTATTCTCTAATATTCATCCATCTTCTCTGAGCAAGACCAGTAGAAAACTCAAAACGAGTAAAACTCGATGACGAAATGGGCTTAGTGAGAACATCGACGACGATCACACGCACCGGAACTTCTCCAACAACAACCGTGCCATCAAGAACCTTTTCACGAACAAAAATAAATCTAACTCAACATGCTTAAACTTTGAATGAAGAACGAGATTTGCAAAGAATCGCAACCGCCCAGAACTCATCACACCAAATTTGAGGAACACTATTAGACCGAGCATGTAATTCTTTAAGTAGCGACAAAAGCCACGTAACCTCACTAGTAACTGCAGCAAGACTTCGGTATTCTGCCTCAGCAGTAGACCGAGCAACAACCTGTTGTTTCTTCGTACACCATGACACAGGTGTATGTCCGAAATAAACACAGTATCCAGTAGTAGACCTCCAGTCATCAAAATGTAATCCCCAGTTTGCATCAGCATATCCAACTAAGTACAAACTAGTGGATGGACGAAACACAATTCCAAAATCAATCGTACCACCTAAATACCTCAAAATGCGCTTCAGGGCAGTCATATGAATGGAAGTAGGACAATGCATAAATTGACATATTCGATTAACAGCATAGACAACATCAGGCCGCGTAAGAGTGACATACTGTAATGCTCCTGCAAGACTCCTGTATTCAGTCGGATCCTGTAGCCGCTCACCACCATCGCGAGTCATAACAGAGGAACTAACCATCGGTGTATGAACACTCTTTGCATTCTCCATCGAACAACGTATAAAAATATCACGTATATACTTCTTCTGACAGAGATGAAGGCAACCTGATGAAGAACGATTAACCTCTATCCCAAGAAAATAATGAAGATCACCCATGTCCTTAAGCGAGAACTCACTATTCAGTAAATTAACAAACCACTCTATGACAGAAGGCATATCTCCAGTGATAATAATATCATCAACGTACACAAGCACATATAATGTTGACGCTGGTACAACTCGAACAAACAAGGAAGCATCAGACTTTGAAACTACAAACCCCACGGAGACTAGAAATCCTTTTAGCCTTTCAAACCAGGCACGAGGAGCCTGACGAAGACCATACAACGCTTTCTTCAAGCGACACACCAAAGGTCTGCCATCTGAGCCATATTGAACATAACCGGGAGGTTGATGCATAAAAACTTCAGTGTCAAGGTCACCATTTAGAAACGCATTATTCACATCCACTTGTCGAAGTGACCACCCCCTAGACACAGCAATAGACAAAATAACTCTGATAGTAGCCGGTTTGACCACTGGACTAAACGTTTCCTTAAAATCACAACCCGGAACTTGAGAGTAACCTTTTGCAACTAATTGAGCCTTATATCGAGCAATAGTGCCATCAGAATTCTTCTTGATTCGGAACAACCATTTGCACCCAATGACCTTACGATTATATGGAGCAGGAACGAGCTCCCATGTGGAATTACGCATAAGAGCATTATACTCATCTTGCGCAGCAGTGCGCCACTCAACAGTAGCCAGAGCTTCTTCAATTGTAGTCGGTTCAACAGCTTCAACACTTAAAACCTTACGCTTGTAAACCCCTGCTTTAGCGCGAGTAACCATTGGGTGAGTATTGCCCACAGCTGTCCTATTAACCTGACCATCAGATGCCGACGAAACACCTGCAGACAGTCCCATATTAGACGAAGAGAGAGCATTGGTATCACTGGAGAATCCCGAGCCATGCTCTGATGGAAGATTACTCAACTCAGTTCCATCATTAGCTGAATAATCATGAGCTGGAAGACTACCCAACCCAGTCCTAACATCAGTTGAAGGATCATGAGACTAGGGCTGCTCCACACTAACATCTAATACAGGATCAGTAGGCTGAGACGACACCCCTTGTACCGACGGTGTCATCATGCATGGCTCAAGAGTCGAGGATGAAGGTGGCCATACAAGAGGAACAACTGTCGAACTAGTCTGACCGGTTGTTGATACAGACTTGTCTGAACTAGTCTCGGTAAACAAAAACCTCTGCTCATCAAAGACCACATGCCTTGAAATTTTAACCTTACCATCTGGTAAAAGACATTGATACCCCTTGTGACGAGGACTGTAGCCCAAAAAAGTTGACGGCTGAGACCGAAATTCTAACTTACGACCCACAAACGGACGTCAGTAAGGATAACAACAGCAACCAAACACTCGAAGATGATCATAGGTCGGATCACTTCCATACAGTTCTTTAAACGGAGAACTGTCCTGAAGTACAACCGTGGGAAGTCGATTTATGAGATGAACCGCACAACAAAACGCATACCCCCAGTATTCCATAGGCAAATTTGCATGAGCCAACAACGTAATCCCCATTTCAATAATGTGACGATGTTTTCACTCGGCTACTCCATTTTGTTCTGAAGTATACGGACAGGTCAGTCGATGAATGATCCCCTGAGATTCTAAGACAGACGTAAACCCACGATATTCACCTCCCCAATCGCTCTGAAACTGCTTAATAGACTTGCCAAACTGTGTCTTAATCAACTGTTGAAACTGAGTAAAACATTCAAGTGCTTGAGCTTTTTGACGTAAAAGATAAACCCAAGTAAACCTGGTACACATATCAATAAACGAAACATAATATCTCTTATCACCACATGCAACAGGTGCAGGACCCCAAAGATCAGACACCACCAATTCAAAAGGACGATAGCTAGTAGTCGAAGGGGAGAAAGGCAACTTATGTGACCTGCCTTTTTGACACGCAGTACATATACCATCCAGACCAATTTTATTTGAAACAACATTACATTTATTTAGAATATTTTTGACCACAGAAGTCGACGGGTGGCCTAAACGATTATGCCATAAAGCAAATACAGAAGTAGTTGAAACTGTATGTGGAACTTGAGAATGAGCAACAAACGGAGTAGTCGTAGGCAACATAGAAACCGCTGGGACAGAAAACTGATATAGACCATCATGAATGCGGCCCGTCAGCAATATCTCCCGAGTCACCGTATCCTTAATAACACAATAGGTAGGGTGAAACTCAAAAAACACATCATTATCACGAGCAAACTGTGAGACAGATAAGAGATTTTTCCGTATACGTGGCATACATAAAACATTTGATAACCGTAACGATTTATCTTGAGTAGGTAAAATAGCCGTACCAATTGATGAAATTGCCGCAGGAGTACCATCACCCATTAAAAGAGATGACTTACCTGAGTATGGCGTGACATTACGTAAAGCTGACACATCACGACAGACATGATGACTTGCTCCCGAGTCAGGATACCAAGACGTGGTGCCACCGCACACTGGAATGTATGAATCATCATTACCAGTACTGGATGCAAGCTGAGCCGTATTAACATGAGAATCTGATACTGAAGGATCAGAATAATCAGACGCATGTAAATCCCCTAGCCGTGGAAGCCCAATACATGGATTAGATCCGGTATAGACCCTAGCACGCGGTTTGGTAAATTTTAGAACCGGACCGCCAACACCTAGTCCATCACCAATCGGTTCAGGCGAGCCGGGATCATCTTGATCAAGTTGAACAAAATTAGAGGATGGTACAAAATTCGGCCCAGCATTAAACTGAACATTCGGTCCATGAGAAGAGTGTTGAACATTCGGTCCATCATTAAACTGGACATTTTGTCCATGGGATTTATTTCCACTAGAACCGCGCCACTGTCCATTTCCAGTAGTGAACCCATGTAAAGTGTCTCCACTATACCCTTGCCCAGCATCATGACCGAATTTAGACAAACTGGGCTTGTAGGCATCATTTTGTGCATTGGACACATGTGGCCCACGTGGTAATGACCTATTTTGCATGCCAGCACACACATTTTGACTAACATATCTATTTTGACCAGCATGACTCCCTTGACCATAAAAAATTCTTTGACTCTTCTGATGAGGAGCAACCATCTGTTCATCACCATTTTGCACAAAAGTTCCAGAATCACAACCTTCAACACAAGACATTTCATTTGAGTCTCGGTGATACCGATAATAGCATTTTTGAGCCACATGACCAAACTGACTACAGATCTGGCATTGAACACGAGATCTGATGAACCGGCCACGACCACGAATAGACGCACGACCTCCACGACCGGCCCCTTCCACCGATGGCTCATTTTCAACAAGATTCGCGTTCAAACTGACCTCCTGCAACACTCGATCTTGACGACTCTCACAATCGACTAGCGCATCCACCAGACGTTGCAACGACAGAACTACAGGCGACAAACGAGCAGAGGAGATAACCGCCTCAAACTCCGACGGCAAACCCGCAAGCACCACTTCGATCTTTTCTTCATCGGAGATACGAGAGCCAGAAGCATCTAGCATAGCACATAAATCTTTAATCCGAGCAACATACGCCTTAATCGAAAGATTACCTTTCTTCAACGAGTGAAGTTCATGCCGAATCCTCGACTGCTTGGCGCCCGTATCAGCGGTAAAAAGATTACCGGCCATGCTTCATATGTCGCACGCCGTGCAAGCATCATCAAAGGAGGATTGATGAGAGGAAGTTACAGTAGAAAGAAGCCAGGACATTAGCAGTTGATCTTGCTGCGTAAAGACTTGAGCCGCCGGATTTGGAGCACGAGATCCATCGGGTAGAGCGATGAATCGCGACGGCGGAGCAACAGTGCCATCTAAAAAACCTGCGAGTCCATAGCCATTAACAATCAGCTTTACCTGTTTACGCCATTGAAGGTAAGTACCTTCATCGAGTTTGACCACTTCATGTCGAGGAAGAACTGTTGTGACTCGATCGGCAGCAAATACACCGGAGCTAGGTTCACCGGACGCTGAATCAGCGGAAGCCATGAGAAGCAATGACCAGAATCACTTGGCGAATGATACCATGAAAGAACTAGGTAAAGTAAGAAAACAACTATCCAAACAAAAAGAAGCAGAGAGTGAAATGATAGAATAAACTTCTTGTTGTTTATTCAAATTTGCCTACCTCTTAATTCTTAATGTACAGTATATAAAGGCTTTCTAAATTGAGTAACAACCTCACTAACTGACTAACTACTTCTATTCTCTAATATCGAGGTCTATCATTTGAATCGAGTACTTGGGATTCCACAACAAAGAAGCCCTACTCAATAAAGCATTAAATGCTATTCTACTTCCCAACAATTTCACGATGATTGTTCTCGTCATCCTACGTTCAATGTACTCATGGACACGATTTGAGAATGTTATCGATGGAACACCATCCACCATCTTTGTGATCACATCGCTGTCCATGAGTGCAAAATCCTCCTCCATGGACACATTCTGCGCAGGAACCAGTGAAGCCTCCAGCAATGTTGATTTGTACGACACCCTAGGTATGCTCGAACTCTATATATTCTGTCTGTTTTCATCCACCTTCAGGTCATTCGTATCTAGCGGTAAATCCAATCTTATACAGACCTTCTTAGTTTCCCGACCGACATTGCTCTTTGAACCCGAAGAATTCGCACCCATTGCAAATTCCACCATAAACATCGTTTCACTTAGCATTTTATAATTTATTTTACTTTTATTTTAATTTTGAAAACATAAACTTTCGATAATATTGTTAATTTATTTATGTTAAATTTAATGTGTTATGAATTAAATTTTGATTTTTAAATTAAACTTTTAATATTAAAATGTCACATATTCAAATGTGATAGAAGCTCGTTAATTGTACCAATTAGATTTTAATTTTAAATTAGAAAAGTAATTAAAGAGACTAAATTTTAAAAATAGAAAGAGAATAGGTAGGGACCTAGGGTTAATTAAACTAAATTTTTCGTATTAGAAATTTGGCATAATAATAAATTTAGCTTTCAACATTTACATAATTTTGTCAACTTGGCTCTTATTTTTTTAGCTCAATTTGTCCACATGCACTTCATGCTTGACATAACACTACTTATCTTATAAGTCACATCAACATATAATTTAAAAATATAAAAATAAATAAATTCAAAAAAATTATAAAAAGTTCATAAAATTTCAAAAATATTAACATGAAGTATCGTGAATTGTCATGTAAGGTGTTATGTTTAAAATGTAACATTTTAGTCAACATTTCCATTAAAAATCAATCCGATTTTTTTTTTCAAAATATTGGTGATTAAATTTGATTCCTCTTAAAATATCGATGATCAAATTTAGCTTAAAAGATAATAATATAAGTGTGGAAAGTTGCATGTGATGGGATATGGATGAAATTAGTGATAATTATTTCCAGGATGGTAGGCTTTGAAGACTAGATGAGTCAAAGTCTATGAAAGTTGGGATTTGATTACGAGGAATTTAAGGCTTCGAATGTGGGTTTAGATGTTTTGAAATTAGTGATGATTATGAGTAAAACTAGAAACGTTATACATGAGTGTAGAGATTTTATGGATATTTAAAATTATGAAAGATGAATAGAAGTCCTACGGTTTAATTTTACTATTAATCTTAGTTGTATTTGATATTTGTCAAGTAAATTTACCATTAAACTCTTAAGTGATTAAATTTTACTGTTTTAATTTTGAATTTTACTTAATTTTGCCATCAAATTTGATTTTTTAAATTTAATATTACCACAGTATAATTTAATAAGAAAAATTCTTTCAAATATTTTATTTTAATAGTTAACAATAATTTAACTTATAAATATTAAAATTAATAAATTAAGTTAAAATTTCTATTTAATAAATATTAAAATTTTGGTATTGGAATTCATACAACAAGAGTTTGGTAGTTAGCTTAATAGTTTAAGTTTATGCAGTACTTAAACATAATTACATAATACCCACAAATATAAATTTAGGAATTATGATGAACACAAAGACATTCATATCATTTGCTAAATTAATAACACTCCCACTTATTTATTCTAATCACTCTCAAGGAATCTTCCCATCCAATTTAGCTCCGAGTTCCAATGCCACTATCACAAATTACAATAACAGAAAAAAAAAACATGTTTTAAATTAAATATTAGATTAAGAAAGACGAAGCTCATGAAATACTTATTAGAAAAGAAACTCACCTAAGCAAGATGTTGGATACAAGCTAGTTGCTTCTTACTCTGTTTCTTTGTACCCACCTCTTGAAGTTGTATTGCCAGTCTCTCTCCACCTTTCTAACAAACCACCATGGTCTTCCGGTTGTAAATATAATGTAACCCATGCTCAGTCCTAGCACCACTCCACTTACATACCCCATCATTACAACTTGCCAAAAGAAGGGTATTTCAGAACCTTTATGTTCCACCACCAATGGTGAAGGCAGTTCGTCCCCCCCATGGTTGACACATTGCTTGGATAATGGTAATCCACACAATCCCAAGTTACCGCTGTAGGAATCATTAGAAAAGGTATTGAATTGATTCCCATGAGGAATTGGTCCAACAAGATTATTTTCCGAAAGATTCAACACTTCAAGAAATGTCAAATTTGTCATTTCAGATGGAATCCTACCGCCAAGCTTATTTGATGAAAGATCTAACGATTCAAGTGCTACCAAATTTCCAAACGATGCTGGGATAGGACCGATGAAGTTGTTTTGAGAGAAGTTGAGCATTTGTAGGTAAACAAGTTGCCCGACTTCCTCAGGAATTTTTCCACAGAATTGGTTTTTTGACAAGTCCATAGATACAAAAATGGCCACGGCCTCCGTCAATTCGAGCTCCAATCTTTTCGTTGTTACATTCACAGGAATTTCATAAATACCACTGCCATATATCATCATATTTCTGAAAGTTGTGGAGTAGAACCACTCTTGTTTACCTTTCATTGCTCTCAAATTTTGAAAGAGTTTTATGGGCAATGTACTTGTGAACTCATTTACAGAGAGATCAATTATTCGCAACGCAGAGAAACTAGATGAAGCTAAGGAATGAGGCAATGATCCATGAAATCTATTAAATCTCAGGATTAGAATTTGCAATTTTGGAAGTGATGCTAACCAATAGGGAAACCTATCTGTTAACTTGTTTTTCCCTAAATTTAAAACTTCCAATGAAATAGAATTAGCCAAAGATGGTGGTACTAATCCTTCCAACTGATTGTCATTGAGTAAAAGATGGCTCAACTCACTATTATTCACAAAAGAATCAGGGATCTTGCCATAGAAGTTGTTCATCTGCAAATTCAAGAACTCGAGAGACCGTAAATTTCCAAAACAATCAGAAATAGTTCCACTCAAGCTGTTTTCGGACAAGTCCAAAACATCAAGTGAACTTAAATTGCAAATAGAAGAAGGGATGTTTCCTGTCAATTTATTCTTTGAAATGATAATCACTGACAACTCCTTTGAACTTGGAATTTGAGGATCCAAGCAAGTTGAGAGAATTGGTCCTTGAAGCAAGTTGGACCGAAGGTTGAGATATCCCAAATTGTTCCCCGGAAATTGCTCCAAAGCAGTCAAAAAGTTATGAGAAAGGTCCAACGATATCAATCCTTCCCACCCTTCAGCTTCCCATTTGGAAATTCCACCAGAAATCAGGTTATTAGAAAGGTTTAAAAATGTCAACTTCGATGTTCGAAAGAAATTCGGGAACTGCCTTACGCTACAACCAGAGAATATCACAGTTGTAAGCTGGGGGAAAGAAGAGTTCACATCATTGCCGCTTGTGCTTAATGATAATAAACTATTACTTGAAACATCAAGAAATTCAAGACTCGTGAGTTTCGAAAGCATATCTGACTTGATGACACCACTCAAGTTGTTTGATGACAAATCAAGTGAAGTAAGGTTCACAAGATCAAAAATGGAATCTGGTATTGGACCACTCAAGTTGTTCGATGACAAATCAAGTGAAGTAAGGTTCACAAGATCAAAAATGGAACACGGTATTGAACCACCAATGTTATTATAACTCAAATAAACCTCTTGGATGGGACTAGGCTTCTGAATTCGATCGATCGGACCCACTAGTTTGTTATAACTGAGGTCCAACTGTAGAAGAGATGGCAGAGTAAACTGCCAAGATGGTACTCCACCACTTATAGAGTTATATGATAACCAAAGTTCCTCTAGAAATTGAAGCTCACCAACATGATTTGGAAAGGGACCTTCCAAGTGATTATATGACAAATCCAATTGGGTAATTTTTGTGAGGTTGAAGATAGTTATTGGAAGTGGACCACTCAAATTGCATGAAGAAAAGCTCAAAGAAGTTAATTTTCTAAGGTTTCCAAAAACATCTGGAATCTGTCCTTCAAGCGAATTTCCTTCTAAACCAACGGAAATGATTTGAGTGAGATTTCCAAATGATGCTGGAATTGACCCCCTAAAACCACATTCGGAAAGGTCCAACAACTCAAGGCCACTACTCCAGTTTGTGTTAGGGAGATAACCTGCGAGATTCTCATTCCCACTTAAATCTAAAACTTTGAGGTTTGGAAGCTGAAAAGCTTGAGTTGCAAATTCCCCATGCAATTGACACCAACTGAGACTCAAATGTTCTAGTGATGAAGACAAGTTCAGGAAAGAAGTAAGAGCAACATCAGACATATCTACAGTGTCAAGCACAAGGTTTCTTAATTTGGTCAAGTTTCTTGCAAGCATGTCGAAACCTTGGCCATCAAATCTCAAATATGATTCAGTATCATCAAAGAACCCATTATAAGAGAGATTAAGATGGGTTAAACTCACCAACTGGCTAAATAACTTTGATGAGATGATGCCATCGAAACCATTATCAGCAAGGTTGAGTCGTTGGAGTCCATGAAAGTGAAACAAGCTGCTAGTGTTCTCAAGAAGAGAGCCTCTGAGGTTGTTGGAGCTCAAGTCAAGCCATTGGAGGTTGTGAAGTTGAAAGAGGCTGTTGCTTGCAAAGAGAGAACCAACAAGGCAACTGTGACTAAGATCCATGCCGATTACATCACCAGTCACGTTGTTGCATTTCACTCCCTCCCATGAACAACAATCAATGCTTTTGTTCCATGACTCTATGTCTATCCTGGGATAAGGATCGTCTCGATAACCACCATCATGATAAAAATCACAATCAACAGAAATGGTGGTTTTAAAATGGAGCAAAGCATCTCTCTGGTGTGGGAGACATAAATGAGAGGATGAAGGAGGAACAGAAGAAGACATACTCCATGAAAGTTGCAACACCACCAAAACCAGGCAAAGGCTTCCCATATTTTTTTTTTCTCCAAAAAAGAAACAAGTACAAAGTTAAGGAACAAAGGTATGTCTCGTCTATTGTAACAACAACCAAGTAAGTCATAATTCCAAGTCTATCTCATTTTTAGACGTTTGTTTCAATTCAATAAAGTAGACAATTCAGCCCCACAAAATTAGCCACAAAATTAGCCATTGACTAATCCTTAATATCATTTATGAACTTAGTTAGTACTTCAATTACAATTAATATTAATCATAACTACTTTACTATGGATTTAACTTACTAACAATCTATTGGCTTAATAGCAAAGTATGGGTTGAAGGATAATTTGCCTGAAAGCTTTATGAGAAACAATAGTTCATTTCTTTGGAAAGCGTTGTCGAAGATATGGCCTTTGTTTAGAGACAATCTAATATGGTCGGTGGGGGATGGGAAATCTATTCGTTGCTGGCTAGATCATTGGATACCACTGCTTGGACCTTTAATAGATCGAATACATTCGCATTGGAATTTGGAAACGAATTGCTGACTTGAAGATATGGTAACTTTGGAAGCGAACTGGAATATTGATTTCTTTCGTATATGGGTCCTTGAAATAATTACTAGACGTATTGTGAGTATTCCTCCTCCACATCCTGTTGATGGATTGAATAGGATTTCATGGGCGCCTAATTTTAAAGGGAATTTCTCGGTGAAAAGTGCCTATTGGTCATTGAAGGAAGATCATTGGAATCCCAAGGATCCGATGTGGAAATCTCCATGGAATTTCAAAGGTCCTTAAAGAGCTCGACTTTTTCTATGGCTCACTTTCAAGCAACGCCTTCTCCCTAACATGGAGCCTGTAAGGCGAGGCATTGGTTAGGAAGCATCTTGCCTGGTTTGTGGTCATGTTGAAGAAAGCACTCTGAATGTTCTTAGAGACTGTTTGGAGACAGGTAATTCCTTCAAGATTTGATAGCAGGTTCTTCACTTCCAACATTTCGGATTGGTTAATTTCAAATTTACAGTCTCATAAATTGTTGGATTCCTTAGAAGTTAGTCGGGCAAGCTTAATTGGTCTTATAGCATGGAGAATATGGAAGAACATAAATCTTTTTCTATTCCAAGGTTTAATGTGGGAAGCAGATGAGATTATCAAAGTCTCTACCACGTGGGCGAAACAATTTTGAAGTACGAAGCTTTGAATACAAGATTCACGAATTCTCTTTCGGTAAATTGGATTCATTTGCACACGGATGGAGCTGTTAATTTGAGTACAGGATATGCTTTTACAGGGGGAGTGATAATAAATCATCAAGGGAATTGGATTATGGGATTTAATCACTCTCTGGGTGTAACAGCCCGGTCTAAACCTTAGTCGAACAGTGGTTTCGGGACCACAAATTCGAATTAGAAAAATATTTTAATATTATTTTCTGTGTCTATTATGCGTGAATTTGCTTGTGTGAAATTTTCATGTTTTAATTTTATCGTTTAAGTGTCCGATTAAATGAAAGGATTTAATCGCATAAAATAAAAATTTAGTGGTTAGTTTTAAAAGGGCTGAATAGTGGTTGTTCTTTTATTAAGGAGGCTTTATGTTGCAATTTAACCATTATTGAAATGATGGACGGTAGTGGGCATGTTAAATAAATAAATTTTAATGGTTTCATTAAGGGTAAAATGGGAAAAAGTTAATTAATATGAAATAAAATAAAATAAAAACATAAAATGGTCATTATGTTTGTCTTGATGGCCGAATGCATGAAAGAAAATAAGCTATTTTCTTAGTTTGAGGGTTCGGCAACTTTCGGGTATGTTCTTTGTTTGGTTTTTGATGATATTTATGTTTTTGAGATCGTTGCTTCGTGTTCTTCAAAACCCATGCTTTAATTTTTGGAATTTATGATGATTTTGTGAAATACCATTGATGATAGTTTGTGATTTTTGTTGGTTGATAGTAGAAAATAAAATATATGTGATAGATTATAATGTTTGTTTTGAATTTTGATGAATTTGATTATTTTAAGTCAAATTGTAAGAAATATTAAATTGAGGGACTAAAATGTGAAATAAATGACATGAAAGGATCTATATGGGGCTAGGGAATATTCGGCCAAACTACATTGTGATTAATTTGAAATATTTTGTGTTTTGTGCAATTTGGACTGAATTGTAAAAATGTTAAATATTTAGGGCAAATTGGTAAATCAGCCATTTATGTGTTTTTGAATGAAATTAAATGAAATTATATTTGAATGAGTTAAATTTGAATGTGTTTAGATCAAGAATTAAAGAAATCAGACTTGGATCGGGGGAAAAATAAAGTCGTCGATTAATCGATTCGTTCCGGTTTATCGCTATCCGAGGTAAGTTTATAATCAAATAGTTGTCATAATTCCTAAATAAATATTAATTATCTATGCTGAAATGAAAGTATGCAAAAATATGTATTTATAGTTGAATGTATTATTGTCTGAAAGTAGAAATAGATGTGAATGTGATTTATTAATAATTAGCACTAAGTGTGCGAGTATGAGATAACTATAGTTATATAAACGGCACTAAGTGCGCGGAACTAAAATGATGAGGTTGAATAAAAGGGCACTAAGTGTGCGAAATTAAAATGGAGATATTGAATAACGGGCACTAAGTTATGCGATACCGGAGCAATTTGGTTAGATGAGTAAGAGCACAAATTGTGCAACTTTATTATGGTCTAGAACAATTATTTAGTACATGATAGATCAAGTAGGAAATGGTTGAATAATGCATGATAACAAGGTAGGTTGGTTTCTTCGATTGTGAATAAAAAAAAATGGTATATGAGGTAAATGAAAGTATACTAGTACATGAAGGCCTATATTCGGCCAAATGGTAAATTTAGGTGATATTATAATTGTGAATTATATGCATTTATATATATATGAATATGATTGCATTTTTCGGTTTTGTTATTGAATTATTAACATTATTGAATTGTCTATTTGATTATGACTTACTAAGCTATGATAGCTTATGGTGTGTGTGTTTTCTTCAGTTTATAGATTTTGAAAGCTAGTTACGGGCTCGGGAATCGTCAGCAAAGTCAATCACACTATCATCCGTTCATCGGTATTTATAAAAGTTAAATGTAAACTCTATGGCATGTATAGGCTATACTATCTTTTGAATATATATATATATATTGAATAAAGTGTGTATATATATAATAAGCCATACGAAAATGGCTTGTTTATTTTGTTATGAATGGTTTCATGTTTTGATTAAATATTATGGTTGATGATATGGCTAAGTTTCGTAAATGGTTGAGATGCTAATTTAATGTTTTTATATTTGGTAATTGAGATTGAAATTTGGATTAACATTTACTATGTGAAAGTTGTATATTGAGTTACTGTGATTATAGGATAGTTGAAATTGGTTATTTGCATAATGAATCTTGTTTATAGAATTGGCCTTACAAATGATCTTTGATCAAATGGGGAATAAATAATACTAATATATATATATATATATATATATATATATATATATATATATATATATATATAGGATTTGGTGTTGATTTGGTGTTGGTATGCTTGGTATGAAAATGTTGAATATTGTTAAATGTGACATTAGTAAAATAAAATAAAATTATATTCGCTAAAGTTGAAAAAAATTGACCATATGAATAGTAACTTTATTTGTTTGATGAACAAGAAGTTATATACAGCTTGATTGACAGTTTTGTGTAATTGAATATTAATATGCGGATATACTATGAAATCATATAAATGCTTATGGAATGTTCGGCCGAATGATTATAAATGTTGGTAATTATAAGGTTGGTATAGGTACATATATTAAAACATAATGATTACATGTAAAATGAGTAATTTTAAATGGAATTTTATATACATAATTGGTCTTTGTTGTTTATAATAGATTTATTAGTCGAGTAGGCGAAATGTGATATGACCGATAGTGGTGTTTGAAATATTCGGATAAACTTTTAATTATTAATTATATGATTACATATATGTTTGATACATGATATGAAATGACTCGAAATAAATTGATATTACTTTTTTTTATTAATTATATTTATTTTAGATTAGGTTGTTTCAGTAGGTTGAACATGCATATAACTATGAGTATTTGAATTTAAGTTTTGGTTCGTTAATACCTCGTAACCCAAATCCGGCGATGTTTACGGGTTAGGGGTGCTACACTGGGGATGTGTTCGGGTTTTTTACGCTGAATTGTGGCGTATCTTAGATGGATTGACTCTTTTATAAAACCGTGATTTTAACAAGATTTCCATTCACACTAATAGCCTTGAGGTAGTCCATGCTTTGCAAAGGAGTGTATCCGCTAATTCAAACTCAGCATTGGTTAGACGGATTCAACAGAGGTTACGAAATTTCGAGCATTGGGTGGTTAGACACATTTCAAGGGGGGCCAATATTATCGCAGATCAAATTGCAAAGATGGTAGTTGTTGATATGGAGGCCAATATTTTCTTTTCTTTTCACCAAAAAAGAATCGAGTTAAATCCCTATCTTATTAATTGTTAAAAGAAGTGAGTGAATATATCAAAAATTTTTAAAATAATTTTTTAGTCAACCATTATTTTCAATACAACAAGTCAAATATATCTCATTTTAAATATTATTAAGAAATTTAAAATTTTTTGGAAAGAAAAGAAAATAGAATAAACACAACATTAAAAATTCAACAAAAGTCATAATTATTTCCTTAAAAAAAGCCTTGGTTGTATATTAAAGTCTACCCCATTTAATAAGTTTAGTCAAAATTTCTATTAAAAAGCTAAACTGTTGAGGCTTGAATTTATCTCAAAACAAAGAATAATGATCAAATTAACAAAAGATATAAATGTGAGAACTAAATTTGACATTATGTTTAATTTTTCTTTACTTGTGTAATTTAATACTATTAATTTATTTATGTTAAATTTAATGTGTTATGAATTAAATTTTATTTTTAAAACTGATCTTTTAATACTAAAATGCCACATATTTAAATGTGACAAAATTTATTAATAGTGTATCAATTAGACTTTAATTTTCAAATTAGAAAAGTAATTAAAGAGACTAAATTTTAAATATCGAAAGCGTATAGGTAGGGACCGAGGGTTAATTAAGCCAAAATTTTCATATTAGAAATTAGGCATAATGATAAATTTAACTCTCAACGTTTACATATTTTTGTCAATTTGACCATTCTTCTTCTTCTTCTTCTTCTTCTTTTATATATATATATATATATAGCTAAATTTGACAATAAAATTTTTAAAAAGTATCAAGTCACTTCTCTTTAATAAAAATATTGATTAAACAATTTTTTTAATAAAGTTGGCGTGATAATTTGCATGGCAATTTACATGCACTTCATATCGATATGAACTATTAGTAGGTGTGAACATTCAGTCGAGTTGAGTCAAATCGAGTAAAAAAATTTCGAGTTAATCGAGTTGACAAATCCTATTTTAGCAACCAAACTCAATTTGAATTTTTTCTGAATCGAGTAAAAAAATTTCGAGTCAAGTCGAGTTAATGAATCATATTATTTATACATGGATTGATTATTTAACTAGTAGACGAAAGACAAGATTATTTAACAACTTAAGTAAGGTCGATGGGTAAACATTTATCAAAACGACGTAATTTTGCATTTTATTATTTGGATTTTTGGGTAACTCAAATTGTGTAATTTATATTCGAGTTAAACCGAAAAATTTGAAATTTCTTATTCGAGTTGATCCGATTAACTCGAAGAACTCAAACTATTTAATTCAAAATTTGAATTCTTTATCGAATTTTTCAAATCAGATCGAATTTTGCTCACTCCTAACTATTAAATACATTAATGATGATAAATAAGTCAAATAATATCTTAAGTAATGTAATGAAACAACAATGTTGACTATAAATTTGCAAAATTAATATCAAGGAAATTTGGGTATTATAGAAACCAAGTATCTACTCCAATCCTGCAATTACAGAATAGATTAAAATGTTTTATTTGAATAAATAATAATAACAATAAAGTAAAGAATCGAAACTTAAAAATAAATTCAGTAAGTGGGAAATTAATTTTATGAATAAAGTTTTAACAAGTGAAAAATAAGGATACATAGTGGGAAACCTTTTGCTTTTCAAATTTACTACTTTTATAATAAATATATGAAAAATATATAAATTTCGATTTTAAAATTATTGATGGGAGAAATACACTGTTTTTAGAGATGCACGTTTAAAAGATCAACCAGCATTTTGAGTCCCTATATTAAATTTATCAATAGAAAAAAACTAAATACCTATCTGTTAAATTAATTGATGAACCAAGATGTGACAACATTTATTTTAATCTTATATTTTTCTCCTTAACATATAAACAATATATTTTAAAGGTATAAAATACTACAATATTATATACGCTTAAAACTCATAAAATCTTTTTTATAAATTCATAATTCAAAACAACTTCTAATAAATTATAGAATATTAAAAATGTAATTATTGGTTCTTCATTTCGAAAACTATATTAAAGAGATGGTTAAAACATTTGTTGGAATATTGGATAGAAAAACTAGTTTCTACTAGCAAACAAATTCATTATCAACTATTGCAAGACAAGATAAAAAAAAGGTAATTTATATAAATAGACTTAAATAAAAAAAAAAGTGTTTTAATATTCCAGAACACAAAATTATCCATCAAATATATATTAACTCAAAAGTTTCTAACAAACACAGACTGTAACCAACACCTACCCCATTCAAACCACTGCAGCTTAATTTGATTCGCTGCGTCTCGGAGATGCATGATTGTCATCATCTTCTTCATCATAAATAGGGCTCCGATCATCCTTGGGGATCGGGCTAGGACTGCGGCTGTTCCCATTTTCCTTTGCGGAGCTCTTATAATCCCTGTCTCCAGCATCAGCTTCACGATCTGGAGTTCTGCTCCTCCCCCTGGGACTCCCACTGTAATCCGAACCATTGGCATGTCTGCGATCCCTTGGGGATGGGCTACGTCTCTCTTGTGGGCTTCTTTCATCACGTGCTGGACTATGCTTCCTCCCTCGAACTGGGGACGGAGAACGCCTGTGGCGCTTAGGACTCCTTGATCTTCTATCGTCGCGCTCAAAACTTCTTTCTCGCTTCACAGGTGATCTTGATCTACTGTACAAGGCCCAAAGATTCAACACAGAGGCATAAACAGTTAACCAAACCAAAATAATTCACATATCAGATCCGGAATCCTGGATGTGGAAGGCTAAATACAAACCTGTCACTACGCCCTCGGCTGTAACTGCGGCTTCTGCTTCGACCACGTCGGGCACTGGGTGAACGCGAGTAACTCCGTGGTCTACGGCTGCAACAATAGAGTCATTTCCCAAGTAAACAAAATAGAAGCTTTCATATGATAAAATATGATTACGCTCCTTTTCAGACCAAACTAGTGAGAACAACAAAAAGTAGATGGGACTTTGAGAGAGGAGGACCTCAGTTTCTTTGGACTGTTTTGACAATCTCTTTCTATGTGGCCTCGTTCCCCACAGCGGTAACACTTATTCTTCCAATCGCCGGCTTTGCAATCACGAGCCCAGTGGCCATCGATTCCACAATTGAAGCAGCGCCCAGATCCAGGAGTAGGACCTCTTCCAGCATAATCACGTGATCCACCAGGGCCACGGGGCACCTAAAATGCAATTCAATTCAGATTCAATATTCAAACACTATCAAGTCAAGTCTAGGGCAACAAGGAGAAAGAGGAATGACACAGTATACGTTTCCACATGCAAGGCAAGTTTTAACACTTTCTACCTCACCAGCAGTTCTCATATTTTGTTTCTAATATACAAACCGAGTGGCAACAACAATATTCTAATCTGTAGTTACGTAAACGGCTTTAAACTTTCTTCTAGGCAGCAGTATTTAGACATATTCATTGATTTAAAATCAAACTCATAATCGTAAGGCATAAACATGCAAACATTATTGGCTTCACTAGCAAGTTGTACCTAGTTCCAAAGTTTATTGCTAGACCACATTTTGCTGCTTTAACCCCATCTATAGGTCTCTACTACCAGATTTCAAAAACCTGTGTCAGCATTCAGACCATTTTTTACTAATACCTCAGCAGCAACTGAACTGAACATGCAAATTTTTCATTACTTATACCAAAGGCATAAAGGAATAGTGATATATATACATGATAAGATTAACCAATGAATGGTTAAATTTGTCAATGGGTTTCATATAGCATTGTTTCTAGAAAATTGTGGCAGTCAAGTAATCAGCAAACTTACTCCCTTGGCAAATTCCACAATGATACGGCATCCGTCTAGGTCTCGACCATTCAATGAATATCTTGCATCATCAGCATCTCTAGGGTCACTGAATTCCTGTTATCAGGGAGGCAAACAAAAGCACACACAAAACGAACAAAGAATAAAAAATCCAAGGAAAAGATCATATTTTCAATACATAGTGAAAAATCTATAGATATAATGAAGAAAAGTTTTTCAGATAAAATTACGAGTAAAGATATACATACAACGAATGCATAGTCGCGCTTCATATCCACATCACGTACTCTGCGTAAACGGGTGCCAGAAACAGTAAGGCCATCAGGACACAATTATCGAAGGGTTGATAGTTTGCCCCTCACAGATGAACCAAAAACACCCACTTTTGAGATTGTTGCCATTTCGATAAAAACACGCAATAACACTATAGAAAGACTCGCCAAATCCACCAAGGTCACCCTCTCACCATAGACCTCCAGGTTAGGCAAAAGCCAAGGGACCTTCAACAAGATCATTCAAGTTAAACCACACAGACAGGTGGAGGGTTGCAACACTCTCACTCGTATTTTAATAGGAGGACCAGATGTCAAGTGCTACATTAAGGGTTTTGGCAATGACTATTTTCTCCTACTTCATTGTCACTACACCCCAAACTAGGGATGGCAATGGAACGGGGCAGAGGCAAATGTTGCTAAATCCACCACCGCTCCATGGTTGGCAAGCTCTACTCCACTGCCCACCCTGCTCCACTATGGATGTAAAATCTTGAAGACCACTACCACCTCCATGCATGTTAGACGCATCCATCCCCACCTCACCCACTTCGTTTCAGTGTATTTTGCTACTTACCTTAAATGTTTTCAATCTTTTTAAAGTTAAGTAAATATTTAAATACGATTCTTTACAAATTATTTAAACATAAAATACATGAACTATAATACATTATTACATTTTTACCCTTTTAATAGTTAAATATACAAGGATACAATGTAATTTCATATAGTGGAGCAGGGTGAAACGGGGTAAACAATTATCATAACCACCCCGACCCGCCCTGCATCCACTTTTCAAAAAAAAATCCGCTCTATTTGGAACAGATTGGTTCGGAATCCATCAAGTGATTCAAGTTTTGCCATCCCTACCCTGAACCTATCCTAAAAGGCATCCATACATAAGAGTCGAACCACCACTAACACCCAAACAGAACACTTGGAACAAGCACATTAAATTAAATGCAACTATAAAACAAATTTAGGAATTTTTCAACATATAAAAAAAAAGACTAGATTACCTTCCATATCTGCTAAACATGTCCTCAAGATCACGTGATCTTGTCCTTGAAGACAAGTGACCGACATAAAGGCGAGTGCCACCACGGCGATCATCATACCTAGGCATTTTTTCTTTCCCTGCAGTAACTTCCGTTAGAAAGAAAATACAACCACACAAATTAAAATAATTAGAACACTCCAATAATTATAACAAAACGTAATAGAAAGATTTTGTCTTAAATGATGGAATCAACAGTCGACTTTAAGCTCAATTCATCTTAAAGCTCTTCCTTTTGCTTCCATTGTAGAACAGAAAATACAAATCAATTTTTAATTTAACAGACAATTAAAATTTAATGCTAATTCTAACAGGAACCTTCTGTATAAATAAAACCATGCAGTTTACCCCCCCCTAAAGTATTACCATTTTATTTTAATTCTTTAAGAGCATCTTTAAATCCAATCGCACGAAAGAAAAATCAAGCATTAAAAGTAAAACAAATTCATAGTTCATGTTATCTACTATTACGAATCTCATAAATAAACAAGGACAAATAAATAAATTTCTCTGAAAAACTAGGTTTTAATTTTAATTCTTTAAAAGTATCTTCTCTAAATCCAATTGGACACACACACACAGAAAATTCAAGTAATAAAAAGCAAAACAAACTCATTGTTCATGTTGTCTACTATCATACATCTCATAAATAAACAAGAAAATAAATAAATTCCTCTGAAAAAGTAAGTTTTAATTTTAATACTGCAAAAGTTAACTTCTTTATATCCAATTAAGAAATAAATAAACTAACTCATATTTCATGTTATATATCATTATACATGTCGTGAACAAACAAGAAAAAATACAATAAATTTATCTGAAAAAAATTAACTAAAAAGGGACGAAATTGAGGAAGAGATTTAGTTTTCAGTTCACAATTGGAACAGGCTAAAGAATTAAATTCATACATCTCTAAATTACAATTATAAATCATAAAAAAAACGAAAATAAAAAATAAAAAAAGCGGAAACAAAAAGCTCGAGAATATTTCAGATCTACAAACAATAATAAAGAAATTAGAGACGTAAGAGCATGAGATTGAAAACGAAAAGCAAAAATAAAATAATCAAGATACTAAAATGAGAAAGAATAGAAGAAAAAAAAAGCTTACGATTAAAGTTTCAAAAGAGAGAGGCGAAGGAAAGGAGAAGATGAAAAACCCTAGATTTTTTTCGAAGACAGAGGGGAGAGTGAAAGGAAGAAAAGTGGGAGTAGTGAATTAAACGCAGCGTTTTCTTTATAGGGGGCTTACGCCCTAAGGATAAGGATGAGTCAACACACTCGAGCACTCAAAAATCAGAGAAAGCATAATTACCGAAAGACCCTCCCCTGGGTATGGAATGACAATAATAGGCTCGGGAAAAGATGTGGCATGTTTCAAACTTGGACTAAATACAAAAGAACACTACTGGCCAAAAAGAAAATTATAAAAGGAACACCTTAGCCAAACAATAAAAGAAATCACAGTTTGCAGGTAAGGACAATCATATGTAATTTTTTATTTTAATTTTTAATTCGGTTATATTATGTAATTGGTTGCCAAAGAAGAATGCGACTCAAACGATGATGTTTTATAAATAGTGGAATTAATTAAGTCATCAATTTTTAATATATTTGAAATTTTTGGTTAAATCGTAGATTCAATTAGTTTTTTAACCTGGCATTTAATCCTAATTCTTTTGTTTGGATGATTAAAATTTTGTTACATCGCTTTCTGTTGGATGGAAAACATGATTAAACTATTAAAATCTTAATAGAGTGATAGTTTGTGTATTTTAATAATCAAGTGAATTGCCAAACCAAAGAGTTACTGTTACAAAGTTTACCCTAAGCTTATTGGTTTCGTCAGAAAGTTTCTTTCCGCCTCATTTTCCATATGTTCCAATTTTCTTGCCGCCTCAAGTTTTCGTCAGAAACATGTTTTGTTAGTATACCACGAAATACTAATTCAAAGAAAATTGAGTCTCCATATATGCTTTATTAGGACTGATTCAGACTCTTCAATACTTTTTTTCTGAAACTGAAGGAAATATGACCCAAACATATATGACAAAAATTTAGAAAAGAAACTGAACCAACTCCAGAAGATTGATACTCACACCCAAATCCTTTACGAAGGCATTTCAGGAAGAAGAAAATAAGGAAGATCGAACAGCTTGTTAGATTTTCGATTTTGTGTTTCCCATTTGCTCTATTGGTTTGCATCTTAAAATAAACAAAAAAATGGAGCAAATTTGACCAAATTTAGTTCCTAGAATTACACTACATAAAAAAGATTCTAGATTCGGACGATATGGGAAATTCAGTCTGATGGATGAATTAAAAAATCAAATCGATAAAACAAAAATGGTAAAAACCTGCAATTTAAATTCGTGTCCTAAGTAACAACAGCACACTTTTGGTGTGACATGTATCGGATTCAAGCGAAATTTCTTATTCATATTTCAGATTGAACTTTGGTCTAAGCAGCTGTTGATAATACGATGCTCAAATTCGGGCTGAATCCAATCATTCAACAAACAGACCTCGATAAAAAGTATTTCGCAATGAACACAACCGAACCAAAAGGCTCGGAGGAAGTAGTTAAGTCTAGCTGTTTTCCTTGAAGCTTTTCAATAAATCAAAAATCATTCTCAGAGAAATTAACCGCAAGGTCCCAGTAATGGGCAACTCTTGCATCAGCAAATACCTTTTTCGCGGCTGCTTCGGTGATGCACTCGTGAACCGAGAACCTGTTGAAACTTGATTTCGCAACGCTACCTTGCCAAACCAGCACACACTTGTTAGGTGGTTTCTCTTCGTCTTCATCTTCATCTCCGTCCTTGTCATCTTTTACAGCTTCAGCCCAGTTGATTCGCCGAAGCATAAGCTTCCCATACCTCTTAATGGATTTGCTTCCACCTTCCACTACTACAACAGTAATGCCCTCGGAAATCACAGCACAACCAGTCAACCGGTTTTCTTGGGCATTAACATCGACTTTGAAGCGGGTCTTGGGATCAGAGAGGTCATTGATCCTGTAAACCGAAACAATAGTCTCCACCGTATTTGGATCATCAAAAAGCTTTCTCTCTTTCTTTTCACGGCGCTCAGCAGGAGTAAGCTTGCGAGCAATGTTCCTGTCGACATGAGCTTGCTCCCGCTCAGCAGCAGCACTTCGGATTTCCATTTCAAGCTTAGTAGGATCTTGGGTAGCTTCGGAGCCTAAAACTTTCATTAAATTGCTCAACTTAACTTTTGGCTTTGGAGGTTCTATCAAGCCTTGTCTAATCATCTCCTGTTTATCCTTCTCCCGGGCCAGACGTCGCTGAGTCCGAAGTTTCTTCTGCTCCTTCTTGGTTAGCTTCAGGGGCTGAGGTGGTGGGGGAGCTGGCTCAGCAGGAGGCTCAATCGGACGAGGATGTTCAACATATATTGTGATTTTCTCCTTCTTCAGTTTATCTTCACAAAGCACACCATCAGGGATATCATCGTAGGAACCCGAAACCAGAATAGGTAAATCCCTGCAATACAACAATAAATATTTCCCCAAACAAAACACAGTGAGAAAAAGGGAACTTAAAAATATGAAATAACCTAGCAGTTCTAATCCATGTCGCTCCGGCTCTTCATTTTTCTTAAAATACCCATGTCCAACACATATCCGGACATAGATATGTGAATATGGTCCAAAGACCCACCAAATAAATGGAAAACTTTAAATATATATATACTCATATCTGACACTCATACCTGAGTCCAAGTGACATAGATTTTAGTGCCTCCTTTTTAATTTATTTATACGGAAATTACATATGATGCTGAAAATAAATGCAAAGGTTTTCGGCTTTACACATGGTGAATAGCGTTGCATGCCTCGAGTCTCAGTTTGAATATTACTAACAAAATCAAGAAGGCAAGAGTTTCAAACTTTTGCTTAGCGAACAGTATGGTATCAAAACAAACTCCTCTATGGGAAAAAGAATACACAACCCAATAATTACAGCCTAACCAGTGAGAAGAAAAACAAAAGCAATCATTGCAATGAACTGCATTTTTAGCAATAAATGAATCTTTCTCACAAATAATTCCCAGCTGATGGATTTTTCAGGTTTAATTTGAAGACATGTTGAATCAACCAAGATCTCCAATGTGATTGAATTAATTAAACATATGTGAACTTAAAATTAGATGATAATGAAAGGAATATCGACTTACCACCACTCTATTTCAGGAATTGGGTCTTTTGGTTTCTCCTTTGTTATAATTCTTTCCGACACCTCAATTAAATTTGGATTTATATCAGCCTTTGCCTTTGCCAATTGTGCTTGCTTTGCTTTTAGCTCTTTCGCTTTTGCTTCTCCAAATTGACTCTGTAATAAAAAGACAATAATCACAAAACCAAGCAACTAATAAAATGATCAAACAAATAAAAACACAATAATACCTTCAATTTGATGACCTCTGCATCTTTTGACCATTTCCCTTCCTCTACAAACTGAAAAGTCATCCTTTTTGGTCTAAGAAGCTTGTTCTTATCGATTCCCATCCGTGCATCAAAATGTGGATTTGATTCTGGATCCACCTCCAGTTCAGGTTTAAGGATCTGGAATGCATCTTTCTTTTGCTTGTTAATGTTGACCTGAAATATCAAATGGATTGAGTTAAAGAACACATAAATAGAATTGAAAGTAAGAACATAACTATTGCACCAAGACAACAAATTTCACGAACCTTGAGGGTGCTAAGATTACTTGGTTTAGTCACATTTATGATATTACCGTGCTCATCAATTTCTCTACCGAGTGCATCAACACGGAGAAGAGGTGCCTTCGTAGGTTTCTGCGCAACTGGAACATCTACTTGCACCTGTCCGGGAAACAAGTTTATTAGAGGAGCAAACTGAGGGTCCTGGCGGAATCCCATCTTAGCAGCCAGCTCTTGAGCACGTTTAACAGCTTCTAAATTGGGTATTGACTCAAGGCCCGGAACAGCAGGCATGCCAGTAGTAGGTGGCTTCACAGAAGCTACTGCTGCAGAGGCAGGGGGAACTGATGAGCTTGATGGTCCAGTGGCAACAGATGTAGCCACAGTTGAGACTGGTCGTTGAACTGCTCCAGTAGTCACTACTGAACTCGAGCTAGGGCCTTTGTTCAACTACACCAAACAATACCAATACAACATGAATATTTTTAATTTAAAACATCCGGACAAAACGGAAAAATAAAAAAGATGAACTTACTGAGGGTATCTTCTTCAGTTTCTCAGCTAATTCTTTCTGCATTTGTAAAGCCTTTTTCGCTTTGGCTAAGGCATCAAGAGAGAGGTTTGCACCACTTTTCCCAGTAGAAGAAGAGCCATCTGTACTAGATCCAGTAACCTCATGAGATCCGGTAACACTATATGCTTTATTTTCAGCAGTAGAAATCGAAGATACCTTGGTAGGAAGGGGGTGACCAGTCTTCGGTAATGATGCCTGAGCAGCACCCTTCAGGTATGAAAAAAAGTAAATTACATCAGCATGCAAACTTACAACTTGGCAATATGATATAACTTCAGATCAATTTTAAATTAGCATAATATCAAATAACTCCATTAAAACCTGATACATGCCATATTTTTGTTCAAACAACATTGTGCATCATTATACGTTTAGATCTCATGCTAGCATGTGATGTTAGCCAATATCTAAGCTTTTTAGTTATGCTTGAGTTAGCATATATTCTTGAGCCAAAAATGGTGAAACATTATATTAACAATAGACAACAGAAGATGGATAAGTTCCTTGAAAGTTCATCAAATCTAAGTTACTTGAACTCGAATGTGAGTATCAGAAATGGTATTGTGTGTCATCATTATATTCAATTTTTTCTAATTTTTTCCATGCACTTGAAGAGTCAATCTTCATACCCATATCCGATATGCATCAAACATGGTGCCAGTCAAACACTTCAAGAAAAAAGAAGAGTCCGAGCAACATGCATTAAATCATGTAATATGAACTTCTATTTTCTACAAGCCTTGGATTAGCTGCAAATGTAAGACGGCAACAACTATGACTCTGGCCACAAATCAATGTAACCAGCAACACAAGGAAACAACTAGGAAAAAGAAATTCCAACAATCAAGTTCAAAAACTCATGTACTAAGTACTAACTCACCACGGTTTAAACACAATGTATACCATAATGAAAGTATGTAACAATTCACTCCTAGTAGGAATAGCCATTTGAAAGAAATGCATAATATCAAGGGAATTCAATGTTCAAATGTGCATTTAAGCAGTGCCCACAATGTGACATTACAGCCGCTATCTCTCTCAGCCACCAATATTCATGGCCAACATTTATCACAATTGACTGCAATAGCATTTATTATGTCCACAACAAAGGTGACCAAAAAATGCATCCGCAATGTCAATTTAAATCCCAGAAAACTACATAAAATCAACTAAACAAGTTTAAGCTGCCTTTATAATCCCAGAGAAACTTAAACTGATACAGACTAGATTACTAAACATAAAGCAGGAAGGTTAAATCTACAATCGAAGTTGTTATACTTGCTACTTATACTATTTTCTTCTTATTACATAAAAATTTGCTTCAAAGCAAAAGAAAATGATAGAAAACTAAATCATATTAGATTCAAATTTATAACAAGCTCGTCATAGAATGCTTTAGAATTGTTATTACCAGTTAAATTTTAAGTGCATTTTTTTCTATTCATCTACCAAAACCAAGCAAACAAGAAAGAACAATTATCGCAAAGATAAAAGTAGCAAAAATAGAACATAAAAGACTCACATTTTGAACTGGATCACCACCATTGGCGCCATTGGAGAACTCAATTTCATCATCTTCTTTAGCCTTATCCCCAAATCTCCTCCTCTCTCTCTTTTCTCTTCTATTTTCTTCTCCAAGTTTACTCCTCTTCTCCCCCCTCTCCTCACTCTCTTCCCTCTCTTTCCTCTTCCTCTTCGCTTCAACTTCTTCATAGGAACCCTCGCGATGCCTCCTATCTCTCGATCCTTCCCTCTCAAAAGATCTCTCGCGCTCGTCACGGCGCGATGTGGAAGATCTATGATCCGATCGCCGGTGGGAATCGCGGCTGTCGTGGTGGTGATCGGAGTCACGGTGATGCCGGCCGTCGCGGTCTCGGGAGCGTTTGGTTGCGTGTTTATCTTTGTCCATTCTCTAGGGTTAGTAATTTTCGGCAAGGGTTTTGGCTCTCCTTATCTCGCTCTCGTCTCAGGTTTTATTTCTATTTCCCTTCTCTAAAATTTTGGTAGGAAAAAAAATGCTAGAAAATCATATCTTTGATATGGCACGACGCCGTTTGGTAGCTGTTTCAAAGTTCGATTAAACTAGCTCGTTCGTGACTTAACTATGGACAAATTTTCATTTTGGTGACCCAATTATTCAAATTTTACTTAGGCCTAGCCGATAAATGACTAACGATGCTGTCGTTTTTTAATTGTCATAATAAATAAAGGGATAAATTATACCTAAAGGTTACTAAACTATTATTAAGTTTACGTTTTGGTCACTTAACTTTAAAAAGTTACAAAATTTATCATCGAATTATTCAAAAGTTTTCATATAAGTCACTAGATTGTTAAAATCGTTGTTGTATGATATTTTCTATTTACATCACCTGCACCACTCAAAAGCTCTCATTCCCCTTATCTTCTATAGTTCAAGTATTTTTCAAAAAATAGCTTTGAACGCCATGAATCTGCTGTAATACCCAATTTTAGCCCGGGCTCACATATGGAAATATAATTTTTGAGGATATGTAATCTTAGATATGATATGCAATCCTAGATATGATATGCAATCTTAGATATGATATATGCAATCTTAGATATGATATATAATCTTAGATATGATATGCAATCTTAGAAGATATGATTTTGTAATCTTAGAGATACCCTTTAATCTCAGCCGCTGATGTAATTGATCTGTACCGTTGGATTTGGGGAGTCTCAACTATAAATAGAGGCATCTCCCTTCATTGTAAAAAAGAAAGAGGAGAGGGAGGAATAAAAAAAGAGAACGATTGGCAGTTTTTTAAAGGTGGCTTACTATTTTTTTCGTTCGATTATTTTTTACTTATTTACGATTTAAAAAAAAAGGAGAAGGTGATACCACTGCGAATTTTATTTATTTATTTTTTATTTAGCCCCTTCGCCTTTTAATGTTTTTGTAATTAAGTTTTTTTTATTTTTTTAATTTACCCTTTTATTTATTTTAAATTCCAATTTGATCCATTTGAACGGCGCCGTTTTAGAGGAGAAGGGAAAATTTCCCTTCCAGCCCCTCTATGTAATTCGCGCGTTCAAATTAGTCCTTTTACTTTTATTTATTTGCAGATTTACCTCAAATTTTTTAATTGCAATTCAATTTAGTTTTTTTTATGTTCTTTTATTTATTTTATTAATTAATAGTGTAATTATTAATTTTATTTTCATTTTTAAAAATCTATATATGTATATTTTATGAACATACTTATTTTTTCAGCTAATATTTTCTCATATTTATATATATATATATATATATGTATATATACGTATATTTATTTTTTTAAATTAATTTTGATAATGTACTCATTATTTAATTTTTTTATCTATGTATATTCCTTTTATATGTACATGTATATTTTTTTAAAGAATATTTTCATATTTATATGTATATATTTACGTTTTTTAAATGATTAAATACTCACTTTTTCTTTTTAAAATATACCTATTTTTTATTATTGTATATATGTACGTATAATTATATTTTTTCTTTATTTGCATAAGTATATTATGTATTGTATTTATATATAAATTCTATAACCCAAAATTTTATTTGTAAATTATATATATATATATATATATATATTTTAATCTTCATAATTTTCATGTGTATATTATACGTCTTCTGATCTTTATTTATTTTGTTTGCTTTCCCATTCGTTGTATAATTGTGTTTACATTTAATATTTTGCATGTCATGGATTACTGTTTTTTTTATTTCGTTTATTCATTTGTTTACATTATTTTTATGTCATTAATGTATTTATTATTATTGTTATTATTATTATAGCATTTGTATGTATAAAATCACATTACATCATTTTTTACTCAAATTTAAAGATAGAAAATTTTTTAAAATTGAGATAATGTTCGTATTTAGGATTTTCAAGGGAATTGAGCCCTAACGTATTGGGTTCCGATTTTCTTCGTTAAATCCAACAATCGAGCATTTCTCTTCAATCAAAAAAATAAAAACTCATTATTGGGAATTCAACACGTTGTGTCCTAACGTATTGGATGTGACGCATTGATTTCTCGAAATGAATATTTTTAAAAAAAATAATAAAGGAAATATTCCGAGTTTGGGATTTTAAAGGAATTGTGTCCTAACGTATTGGGTGTGATTTCTTAAATCTTGGATAAGTGGATGTTCTTTTAAAGTAAAGGAAATATTCCGAGTTTGGGATTCTAGAGGAATCGTGCCCTAATGTATTGGGTGTGATTTCTTAAATCTTGGATAAGTGGATGTTCTTTTAAAGTTTTATTGTACAAGTATTTTGGCCCAATTCATTTTGGGGAAAATTAAAATGCTGTGCCCTAACGCATTGGGTGTGGTATCTTCTTTTTCTGAAATAATAAGGGTCTTAATACGTAACCTTTTAAGTTTTGCTAAGGATTACGTTTTTTTCCAAATTCTCAACCTTAAGACACTAATTAATTAACTAGGTACCAATTTTGGGCGTTACGAGGGTGTTAATCCTTCCTCGTACGTAACTGACTCCCGGATCCGTTTTTCTAAAACTCGTAGACCAAAGCCGTTTTTTAGGTGATCCAATCACACCTTAATAAAAGATTGGTGGCGACTCCCAAATTTTCATTTTTTTAGAGTTGACAACCTAAACTTTTATTTTTCAAAAAAATGGTTTCGACATCTGCAAATCAAAATCTAAACAACTTTCTTTTCCGACCTCCGACACTAGCCATCAAATCCACTTGAATCTAAAGTATGTTTTTCTACATGTCAATAGGTATTGATCTGCCATACCAATCGTCTCCTAGAGCTATGAGTAAGTTTTGTTTTGGTCACTTAATTAAAAAAGTTAGAAACTGGTCACTAATATTTCTAGAATTTTTTTTATCACCCGACCATTAAGTGATATTTTTTAAATTGGTATAATAACAATTCTAGTCCTTAGTTTTTATATTTTCTATCAAGTTAATGTTGAAAAAAGGAAATTTTGAATCTGCTTAAATCTTCTTCATGATTTTTCCCCTTAAATTGATTTATTTATAAATTATAGTTTTAATAAATAAATGTCATTTAGAAATTGAGAAAAATAGGTATTCATAAATTTTTTTTAAAATTTTTATGTATTTTCTAAAATTTTAGACATTTTTATCAAAAATAATTTAATAATTTAATATGTGCATATGATAATAATGATTATAAGTATAAAATAATCAATGCACCTTTAATTAGTGAGGGGAAATGGTGTTTTAAGGCATTGGAAATGGAGAAGGTTGTAGTTGAAAGTGCAGAAAGAACGGTGCAAAAATGAAAAAGTAATCTTTCAACATTCTTACTGTGCTCTGAATGGGCAATTCAGAGGTTGGGGCAAAGAATAATATAGTGATTAGTAGAAATAAAGAGCTAAGAGTGTTACACTAAACCAAACAATGGTTGATGGTGGACCCACAAAATTGACTTGTAATCGCATACCATTACATGTGTTAACTAATTCATATTTTGTACATATAAAATATTTACACATACTATAATTTAGTGCATTTATAAAGATTTAATTAGTTCATATTTTTTATATAATATTTACGCATACTATAATTTAAGTGCATATATTGAGATTTAATTAAATTTAAATTTAAATTTAACTTTTAGTAAAAATAGTGAAGAAAGTGGTATTTATTTATAAAGTAAAATACTGAAGACGTTGACAATTATTTATAAGGTAAGTTTGAACATGAGAGTGTTAAATATAATTAACTTTAAATTTTAATAAAAATAATGAAGGAGTTTACACTTATTTATAGGGTAAAATAGTGAAGAAATTGACACCGATAGGGTAAGTGTGAACATGGGAGTATTAAAGATTTAATTAAATTTAAAATTAAAATTAACATTGTAATAAAAATATGAAGAAATTGACACTTATTTATAGAGTAAAATAGTGAAGAAATTGAGGGTAAGTGTGAGCATGAGAGTGCTCTCTAGCCAATGTGGATTAAAATTAACATTTTAAGGGATTAAAATTAATTTTCAATGAAAAATAAAAATAATGAATAAGTGAGGTATGAGAGTATTATCTAGTCAATGTGGGATATAAATTAATTTGTTAATAAAAATAGTGAAAATTTTGTCACTTAATTATAAAGTAAATGTGAGATATGTGAGTGTTTTCTAGTCAATGTGAAATTAAAACTACTTTTTAATAAAAATAGTGAAGAAACTAACACTTATTTACAAAGTAAGTCTGAGCATAGGAGTTCTCTAGCATGTGTGGGATTGAAATTAAATTTTTAAGGGATTAAAATTATTTTTAAAGAATTTTTAATAAAAATAGTGAATAAATTGGCACTTGGGGTAAGTGTGAGCAAGAAAGTGTTCGGGAACTATTTAGGGTTCAACTGCAAGAAATAAAACTTTAAAAATAGTTCGGGGACTATTTAGGGACTAATTTGAACAATTTATAAAATCTGGGAAAAACTACAAAATTTGAAAAACAGGGGTCATAAGGTCGTATAGTCAGGCTGTGTGAGAGGGTTGAAGCCATGTGGAGGGATTAAACAGCCGTGTGGCCAGACTGTGTAACAGACTATGGCTATGTGGCATTTGAAAATTTATCCTATAGGAGGGATATAGCTATGTGGAGGGTTCTTGGCCGTGTGAGATTCGACCTATCCTAAGGTTCCAAAGGCACATGGCTGTGTGAGGGGCTGTGTGCAGACCGTATGGTCCTAATTCTAGGCACGGTATGCCCCGATACGCTTGTAAAAAACACACACTTTTCACCGATAGCCCGAACAACGTCCCTCTCGATCAAATCTGGTCTGGTTCACCTAAATCAAGTCCTTCAATCAACAATTTCACACGGGTTAACGTTTGATTTCTAAGATTTGTAACACCCCTAACTCGTATCCACGTCGGAACAGGGTTATGAAGCATTACCAGACTTATAACTTAAACAATCATACATTTCATAATCAATTAATGCCAAACACAATTTCACAAGTAAGACATTCATAAAGCAACCATACACCACATATCAAAGGGCCATTTGAACATATATACATATCAAAATATGTGACCACATTACAAGCCATCTCAAATGGCCAAAACACAACAAGACATATAGGCCACATTAGCTAAAACACCAATACATGCCATTTAACCAAAATATACAAAGTCCAAAATACCAAAATGATAGTTTGATAGTGCGACACGATCTCCGACAACTTCCAAACTGAGCGAGCTTTCGAATCACTATAAAACACGAAAATTAAAATAGAGTAAGCAATTATGCTTAGTAAGTTCGTATGGCTAATTAATACAATTTACCATTCATCCACAATTTAGATAAGCATAATTAAAACATAGGTAAATTTCAATTGGCCAAAGCCTAACACATAATCACAATCATGTTAGTCATGTATGAATACATCAACTATAAATTACTTCCCGTATTTCACATGAATACTTGTACTGGTTCGTATCAACTCTTATAACCTCGTATAATCATCTGTGCTCGTTGAACCATTTGGAATACTATCGGATACTCAGGTATCTCACACACTAAGTGTCAATACGTGGTCAAAATCACCTCTATCTCATATCTCATATAGATGCTCACTCTCGAGCCATCATTGGGTCTGCTCACACAAGTCGTCAGTCAAGACGTAGCTACAAGGTGCTGCTCACACAAGCTATAAAGTAACTGCAACACATGTCGGAAACTCAACCAACGGTAGGATGTAAGAGACCAGTACCCAAAACTCAGTAACCCTTCATGACATGTCATTTGTATCCTATCTATTCCTAAGTTCAACCGGGATCCATACATTGCCGATACCTCGTCGAGAATTTCCGTGGTGTCATATCATCACAATTATATCAATTAAGCATTTAAACACTTATAATTTAATGCTTATTAAACATACGAACTTACCTCAAATTTACACGGAGACAATCGACCGATCAATCCACTACTTTATCTTTGCCTCGATCTAATTCCGAACGTGGCTTTTCTTGATCTATATATTCAAATTTAACTAATTTAATATTTATTCTATTCAATTCAATCAAATTTCATGTTATGGAAAAATTACCATTTTACCCCTAAACATTTGACTTTTTTCAATTTAGTCACTAGGCTCGTAAAAAAAATGAAATTCATGAAATTTCACTACATCCAAGCCTAGCAGAAAAATTATATATGCTCATATCAGCCCATATATTCCATAAATTCACACATTTATCACAAAATTTTCATATTTCTCAATTTAACCCCTAATTAACAATTTCATCAAAACTCACTTAACAAAAACAAAAGTTATTTATTTAACAACAATGGTTCATTTTCTTCCATTAAACTTCAAGAAAAACTAATATGCTCTCATGGAAAAACCCTATACTTTCAACCATATTGCAATTTAGTCTCTTATTTAGCTAGATTAAGCTACAACGGTTCCGAAAATATAAAAATCAACGAAAACAGGATGAAATAACACTTGCATGCAAAGAAAAAGCTTGAGCAAAAATTTCTTCCCTTCTCCTATGGTGAATTTGACTACGGCATGAAAAGTAGAAGAATGTGATAGCTTTTTGTTTTTTTGTTTTATTTATTTTTATCATTAATTACGTTTTTACCATTTTACCTTTACCTAACTTTAAAATTACTCAATTACCAAGCCATGCACATCCACTAACTCATTTAATGGTCTAATTACCATATAAGGACTTTCAAATTAAATTTCTATAGCTATTTAACACCTTTAGCTAATAGAACACAACTTTCGCACTTTACGCGATTTAGTCCTTTTTCACAAATTGAGTATACAAACGGTAAAATTGCTTAACAAAATTTTTATACCACCATATTATCATGCTATAGACCACAAAATAATATTAAAATAAATTTTTTGACTTCAGATTTGTGGTCCCAAAACTACTATTTTGATTTCACTGAAAACAGGTCGTTACAAGATCCGTCAAGATTATCAAAATATTTGATTTTAAACCAAGAAAGATCGTTTAATTGATCATAATATTATCATTAGATAGAAATTCTATAAGGATTCAAGATTAAACATTGGGATTGAGTTATACTTACCGGTTGTTGGTAAAGATTAAGGGTGTTACAGATAACAATCACGAATCCGGTAGAAAACGCTTCAAACGGAAATTAATTTCGATCCAGGAGAACAAAATAATTCTCAGCAATGGAATGAAATTTTGATGAAAAGAAAAGGGAAAGAAAAGAGAAAGAAGAAGATAAAGAGAGTTGTGGGAAATTTCTAATAGAATTGGAAAAGGAAACAAAATCCTAGGGTGATTAGGAAAAGAAGGACTAAATAGTTAAGAGTTTTCAAATCTTTAGGGTTGCATGGTAATTTCCCCTATTGTTGAAAATAAAATGGACTTGGGAATAAGGTGGCTCAAACCTAATTATGCAAAGGGGAGAAACAAGTGTGTTACCATTAGGCCAATGCCTATTTCTTGTTTAATTTCTACTCCAAATAATATTTGTTTTAAAAAGAGACGAGAAAGGAGTGATATGAACCTAGGACATCTAGAAAGTGTACTAACTACCTAACCATCAAGCTTAATTCAATATTTTGTTAAATATTTCAATTAGCTATTTTAATTAGCTCCTAGAGCGTGATAAACTTGGAAAACTGTTACATTTGATGAGTTGCAACAAGCTTAAAAACACTTTTTTGCTTATTAGCATCATTGTGCTCAATCTTCCAATTTACGTACATGTGCTCAACACTTGGGAAGAATAAGTTTAAAATAATAAACTTTACACATCTTTTGCATATAAAAAATAAGAGAGATGTCCTAACCATATTGCAGACAAAGATCAATTTGAAGGAGCTTGAGAAACCAAACCCATGTCTCCCTATTTTCAACCTCAACTAAAGTCCAAGCTATGGGGAAAATCTGGTTGTTCCCATCCCTTCCAACAACACTCAATATTTCACCTTTGAAACTACCATTTAGAAAGCATTCAACCAAACTTACAACATCCCTCATGTATTTCCTAAAATCTTCTTTCAAAGCCCCAAAGTGTATATACAACCTCTTGAATTTTGGTGCCTTATTAGGAGTAGGTCTCTCAACCATTAGCTTAAAACTATAGTTAGGATCCACTTGCCTTAATGCAAAAACATAATCAAACAACCTATTGAATTCAAATTGAACCCTTCATCTAATTTGTTTTAGACACCATTTCTTATCCCTCCAAGACACATTTTTAGTCAACTCAACCTTCAATTCCTCTTTAGCCACTTGAACTTAGGAATAATCCTAATCTTACTATGAAATATCGGCATATAAACCTATAATTAGCCCTTTGGTTGTTAAAGGATTTGGAACATTTGTAGCAACTTACAAAAATCTAAATCTTATAAGACTCATCTGCATTAACCCTAGTTGTATATGCTAAGATGGACACCCTTCGGCCTTACACTTTAGACATGTTACCCTCATTTCTAACAAACCTAAAGTTACACTTATTCTTAACAACATAAGCTGAAAGTGCCTCTTAAAATTGCTTAGGTCCCTTAAATATCATCCCTAACTCAAACCTTAACGGAATAGGCTTATCGCATCCAAATTTCCTAGATTTTTTACACACAATCTCCCCCATCTAAATCACTAGGTATAACTTCGTATATCATTGCTATCAATATAGTTAGCATCCTACACACTATCCTCACTATCCCCAGTAGTTGCATTTTTCTCCCTAATAAGGCTTGTAACATCTACCTCGGGTTGTATTTCTTCCTCCCCTAAGTTTTGACTCATTGCTACCTACCTTACTGTCAGATCATTTACCCCTTCAGCTAACGCTACACCCTCCTTGTTTATCTTTTCCCCTAAACTCACACCCTCCTTATTTATCTTTTCAGCTCACTTTACACCCTCATTAACTACATTAACTAGGTCCTCTTTTTTCTTTGAAAGATGACTAGGTCCTCTAAAAAGGTTAAAGGTCAGTTGTGGGATATCTTATTGCAAAATAAGTACACTAACATAATGCTCTATAGAAATATGTATATGGCCAACATTAGTTAAGTGATTAGTAAGGGTAATAAAGGATGAATTGTCATAACAAACCCTAAGCTCTTCCTCTAACACTAAACTTGATTTTAAATATACAAAGCTCTGAACACTCCCATCTCTTGATTCTTGAACTATTTTTGCAAATGTTCCATATTATATAAAATAATATCTAAACCCCATTCCTCCTCTTGCCCCCAACATAGCTTAGCCTAAAAATTTTAACTAAACTACCCCTAAATGTACAATGACCGTGTTTAATCCATGTCATTTCCACCTTCTACAAACTCAACAAAAAAAACTTTTATTTTAATATATACCTAAATTTAATGCAACCCTAAACACTATTATTTAATTTCTCCAATGAAGCCCAAATATGTTTAACAAATATTATATTACCACATGCATCGACAATAATTTCATAACTAAAAATCATTATTAACTACATTATAGAAAACCAATAAATAAACTTTTACCCATACATATTTGAACACAATACACACTATTGTTATGTAAAAGTGTCTTTATAGTGTGCAAAAGTCACAATCCTTATTGTATGCACTTAACCAGTATCTTTATTGCAAGTCTTTGGTGTATATAGTAGAATGTTGCATGTCTTTCTTGTAACTTTGAAAACACACACGTTATATATATGGGCCATATATATATTTATATATTACTAGTTCACAAGAATTTTAATGGAAAACATGTTTTCTTACTATGTTTGGCTAATGAATTTTATTTTTCACAAGTTCTTTTTTTACTAAGTTTGGGCAATGAATTTTATTGTAAATAATTCTTTTTACCTTTTCATAGAGGATATCAACTTTTAGGAAAATTTTCACCAATATGTTTCAACACAGTATCTAGATGGTTTATGGTGGTGACTCACATTGTGATGGTATGAAGAGCCACTAAAACGAAAGCAGTTCACATCGTGAACAGTGTTGAGAACTGCTGGATTCAGGGGTTTGAGAGAGTAAATTGGGTTTGTTTTATTTTCTCCTTTTATCTAGATAGAGTGGCTTGTGTCAGTCTAAGATATTACCGGAGCAAACTTAAATGAAACTGGAAGAAATGTTTGTTGAATCCCTGAAAATAGCATCCGAACAATGCTAAAAAATTGGGACGAAACACCGCAATGCATCGCCTATTTCTTGCGGTGGTCAGCTGTTCTATGGAGAGGCTTATTAACACAATCTTATTCTATTCTATTTCTATTTGACTTTTAAAAATTCCAAAAACTGCAAACAGTAAATTTAAAAAACAATAATAAAAAAGGGGCAAATCCAACAACCATCACCCCTGTGGGACACTAACTAAATAAAAAACAAGCATGTATTGCAATAAAAATACAGTTTAATCACAGCAAAAGTTAATCATTCATACATTTCAGGGCCAGGGTTTTAATAGATATTGACACTTTCGAAGAGTTGGAAACATATGAATGGTTTGAATCTGACAATAGATTCAGTGTTTACCAGACTTGACTCCAAGAAACGTCGAGCCATATTCAAGCTCTGATATCGTATGCAAGTGAGAACGATGGACGGAAACTCATTCCATTAGCCACCAAAGAACTAACATACGGTTTCAACAAACTTGACAGGACATACAACAAATAACCATATTTTCTTCCTTACTTCTTAACTAAGAAGTCCATGATTAGTTGTCCGAATTGCTCATACCTCGTGATCCATGGCCATGAATGCAGGGTGTGCCGGGTGCATATACTAACTAACAGGAAGATGCTGAAAGTTATTATCCTTATTTAATCTTATTTTCATCATTTGCCATATCGGGTCTCATTTCTAACATATCTTCCATTTTTCCATTAACAGAAGCCAGAGATTCAGAGATTAGAGGGCATAAATCCTATCGACTTCAACTTCCGAATTAGTGAAGTCGGAATGAAGCAACGAGTTGGATCCGCTCCTCCTTGAATTCTTTCCCCTCTTCCTTCTAGTCCTCTTCGATCTCACCACATAATAAGTCATGGTGCCAAGAACCCCAGCCATAATCAGACCCCCTACAACGGTAACCAAAATAGCAGCCCACTTATGTTTCCGGCCAACCACTATATACGAGGAGGCCATAAAGGCAACTGAAGTACACACAGAAGCCAACCACATCAACTTGTTAATCACTTCCACTACCTGCTTCTCGGCTTTGGTTTCACCCCGGACCAACGTAATTTGAACAACGACAACAGCCAAAGAGGTGAAGAGAGCAATAGCATTGAAGATGAAGAAGATTTTAAAAGAACTTGATTTTACCACCACGGCAACTCCACTATCTTGATCTCCTCCAGGCACGGTAAATATAGCCGCAAAAGCAACAGTTGCAAATAGAACAGCTACCACGGTCACGGAATTGGTGGCATTATTGATTCCTTCTCGGTGGAGTTTTCTAAGTTCCTTTGAAATATTATGAACATTTTTGTTGGTTCTTTTGGTTTGTTCAAGCTGCGTATGGACATCTTTCTTAATTTGTGTCACAGTCTGCCTCAACTCGTCTCTCGGTTGATTCAGTTCATTAGCTCTGAGAGCACCACAACGAGAAAGGCAGCTCTTTATTTCTGTGGACTCTGCAGAGAGGGGAAGCCCTTCAGCTAAGTCAAGGGCTGTTTTATGGTCTCTGGTGAGTGCATTGACATTTGTATCAGGAAGGGACAACAACTCATGTACGATCTGCAAAGCAAATATGAAGATTCATTAATATGAAACAGTTTCATAAAAATTGTAAGGAATGTCACAAAATATAGGAAATCTATGTTACTTGGACTTGGGCATGAGTGTCAAATATGGCTATGTGCTCAACACAGATATGTTCAATATTTTCAAAGTTTTCCTATGTATCTAGAGATCCTTCAAGGGTTATATGCTCATACCATGTCCAGATATATGTTGGAAAAGAAAAATGAAAAGTCAGAGCATACACATCCATATCCCGTAGACCAGGATCCAAATAACATAGATTCTATAAACCATTCACTAAATAAACTGATGTCTAGAATTGAAATTTTCAGTTGAATACATATTAACATGACATCCTCGTCTCTCGCTGCATTCAACCTTGTCTTTCTAACATGCCATACATGTTACTAAACTATTTCAAGGATGTTACTGCAGCACAAAATTGCGTTTGGGTTTTAATGGACATAAATTTGTATTACTATATAATCTCCTACACACCATTTGAACGGCATCCGAATTATGGAAAAATAATATGCAGCATCCGTGATACATATGCTTCTACCTCTATAGCAAGAAGGAATGAGAGAAACGTTATACCTCTGCTCTCTTTTTCCTAGTGGCGACATGCAGTGCAGTGTTACCGAACTTGTCCGGGAGCATCACAATAGCCGCATCTGCCTCAAGAAGCAACTTCACCACTTCGCAGCTCTGTCCCTTAACAGCCATGTGCAATGCCGTTTGTCCTTTCTTGTCAGTTCTTCTCGCCAACTGTGCGTCTTTGCTCAGCAATGCTTCTACGACATCTATGTGCCCCTGTCGAGCAGCTAGATGTAATGCGTTTTTCCCATTTGATCTTGTACCCTCTAGCAAGCCACCATCTCTCAGTAGCAGCTCATTGACTACTGCCGTATGCCCTTTGGTAGCTGCAGAGATAAGAGGGGTTGCATTTGACGGCCCAAATGTTTGGCATAGGCTGGGATCATGATCCAGGAGTACCTGTACAATATCTGCAAGGAATGGACCCGGGTCACCTTTCCAAACTAGAATCTACAAAACACAACTGAAATAGGACTACTAGTCTGTAGAAACAAAAGCTAATAATACGATGAAAGATTGCTCCGAAGGTTGAAAGAGGATGGCACCTCATCATTCTGCATAGTCGATAAATCATATAGCAGACGGCGTTAAGCATTTCATAACATTAGTATGACAATATTGAATATGTTGTCTTGCACTTCAAATCTCCATCATAATTCCCAAATAATCATAATTTCTTTTGTTTTGTCGTAGACAAAAAACCTTGCTGAAAGGAACGGATTATATATGACATTAATCAAAGGCAACCAAGTAAAAGTAATCCATTTTTACTTTTTGGTTCAAAATTTTCTCTCCCCCATTTACCAACATCTTTCGAGCTATCAAAAATAGCTTTATCATCAAATTTATTCATCAGACTTTGAGACCAACTTGAGCCAGTACTTTTACTAAATACCATATTCGCAAGAACTTGACTAACCAATTGAAATCAAATAACAGCACAAGCAAAACCACAAAATGAAAGCTAAAAATCATTACCATGGTGCCCTTGGCTTGCAGCAATATGCAATGGATCAAACCCAGATTTGTTCTTCTTAGTAACGGTCTCTTTGTTTGAGTATTTTAACAACTCCTTGACAACATCAAGATGCCCTTTCTCTGCAGCAGTAAACAAGGCAGTCTCCCCCAACTCATTCACCTCGTTTACCACACTAGCCTGTATCTCTGAAACCTCCATATCGAAATCTTCCCCACTCGCAGTCTTCATCATCTGAGAATCAATGTCGGCAAGAATCTGCTTTACAGCAGCCAAATCACCACGCTGCGCTGCCAAGTGCAGCTCAGTGTCATTATGGCGTCCAGTTACCTGCTTCACATATTTCTTTTTGGCAGCCTGATCAATGCGCTTGCCGGAATTTGACAGGACCAGAGCAGGGGCATTTGTTGTTGATGATGGTGATGGAGTCGCCGAGGGTTCTCCAGTACCAGAACTGGAACTGGTGAGGCTACTGGACATTCTGTCAATTCGCTTAGCAGAATTCGATAGGATCAAAGCTGGTGTCTTTGCTATAGACGAGGGTGATGGTGTTGCTGAGTGGTCTGTAATACCGGAACTGCAACTAGTGAGGCTACTTCCCATTCTATCGATACGCTTGCCGGTATTTGTTAGGATCAAAGCCGGAGTCGGCGCTGCTGCAGTTGAGGACGGTGATGGTATTGGCGAAGCTTCCATGCCAGAATTATGACTCGGATGTGGACTCTCCAGTCCTTTCTCCAGATCCATATCTCCACCTTAACAATCAACAATCAATCACTAATCAATATAATTACTAAACAAACCATACTTTTGTTATAATCCTTAACCCCACCACCAAAAATTAGAAAATTCGATTTTTCAGCTCCTATCAAGGAATCAATTACCAAAAACGATGCCTCCTTCCAATTTCTTCATCTTTATTCTTGATTTCTAACTAAAACCACCACATAATTCAAAATCAAAGAACCCGACTTCCCAAATTATTTCTAAAAAACTAAGCTCCAAGGGATCTCGATATATACTAAGCTAAAGTTCAGCTAAAATTCAATTAAAAAAACAGTAAGTCAACTGAACTAAGCTGTTTTCCTATTTTAAAAAGAACCCATTAAATATTTTGAAGAAAGAATGAAAACCCATAAATCGAAAGTGAATCTTTAAGCTAGAGGATCCGGTTCAAACTTTGCAACAAAAAAGAATGAAAAATAAAATAGTGAAAACATACAGATGAGTCAAGGAAGAGTCAATAGTGTTACCTTCTTGGATTGAAGGAGAGGCCATGGTTGGTTGAAAAAAGAGAGAAGCAAAGGTGAGAAGCAAATGGAGAGAGATGAAGGGAATCTTTATTATTCTATAAGAATTAAAATAGTAAAGATGAAAAGGACAAAAGAACACAGAAGAAAGTTCAAAGAAAAAAAAGATAAAAACAACAGAAAATCATGGTGGTTGGCTGAGGAAGGTGGGGGGAAATTTCTATACCTACATTCAACCGAGTGAAATTGACATCTTAATTTCTTTTTCTGTAACAATTTTGACAAAATTACTAGAATTATCATAATTTTCGTAAACATAAGAATAATACAGTTCAACAAATTAAACTTAAAAGTGCGAATCGAATTAAGACTCGATCAATTTTAAATCAACAATATTACCATTTTAACCCAATATTTATTTACTTTTATATAATCTTTTTCCATTTCCTTTTTGGTTAATAATATTTTTCATTTTCATTAGTGAGACAAATTTATATGATATATTCTCAATTTGTAATTTTATCATTTTAACTCATATTTGATTTTAAGCTTAATGAACTATACTTATCTTTAGAGGCATCTAGAATTTTTTCCAAATTACTACTTAAATTATCATTTCGTTACTTGGTTTAGTCATTCTTTTTCTAACTACTTAAATTCAATTTAGTCATTCTCTTTCTAACGGTGTTAAAAAATTCAATTGTCACGTGGTACCAATCAAGTTGTATCATGTGGCACATCTAGTCAATCATGTTGTGCCATGTGATAATTAAATTTATTTAAAATAAAAATATTAAATTTAAATTAAAAGAAACACCTCGTTTATTGGTCGTTCACCACTGTTGACCATCCACGTGATTCTATTAGAACATATCATCTATACTTTTATTTTTAATATTATATATATTATATTGCTTAAAAATTATAAAAATCATATATAATATATAAATAATTCAAAAATTTAAAATATTTTTTATAAAATTTTAAAAGTAAAATGATATATAAAATTGAAAAATTATAAAAAAGTATTTCAATTTTTTAAAATTGCAAAAATTTTAAATTTTCAAAACTTCAAATTCTAAAATGACGTGACTTCATTTACGGTAGTGGTATTTTTCATTGGTATTGCAAATGGAATTTTGGCTACATGTCATTTGGCTAAAGATAAATGATTTAATTATTGTTTGCTAGTAATTGATTTTTCATAAATAAATATGTAATAGTTACCGTGAGATAATATTGGATCATATTGAGTAAAATGATTTAACTCGAATAGGTTAAGAATATCTTATAAGGTAACACATATGACAATGTCATTGGACACGTACTTAATGAGTTGCTTTCAAAATAGTATATAATGGGAAGAAGTTAGTCATGATACTTTAATGGAATAACTCTATAATTAAATAATATTATAAATTAATAGATGAAGAGTCGAAACTTAATTACATATCATTTGAGCCCTACTTATATATATTCAATCGGTCCCTCCATTAATTCAAGACAACCTTTGACAATTTCCATTTGAATTGATGTGATGAATAAATTAAAACGAAGAATTAGAGAAATAGATAACATGTATCACTATCCATAGTAAATACGTTTTCTTGCAATAAGAAGATGACTTAAAGATTAAATTATTTCTTTGAATTATTATTTTGATTATAATTTAATAATTAAAATCTAAAGTGAAAATTAAATTAATTAGTAAACTTATTTACTTATATATTCTAGTACAATAAATTAGTCATGACTTTAACCTAATTAGAATTAGGTTAAGAAAATAATTTCATTGGGAAAATAATTAAATTTATTTTAATTAATTAAATAAATAAATAATATTTTGGGAATAGAAAATTTTCTATTAGATTGGTTAAATTCTATGAATTGGTAAAAGGATCAGATAACACATATAATTATATACATTAGACAGACCTGATGGCTCATCTTAGTACATGATATGCAACACCCCTAGTTCCTAGAGAATAGGGTGTCACCCATAGCCTATCCCAGTAAAGATAAGTGTATTTTCAATTAAAATATTATTATTTATTATTTTGTTACCCCTTATTAAGTAGATATCTTGTAGCTTTTCCCTATAAAAAAAAAAGCACATATCGAGCGTTGAAACTCTGCTAGAAAATAGCGATAATTTATTTAAAGATAAATTTTATTTTCTTGAATTATCAATTTTTGGTTTTTAGTCCATAAAGAGAAATTGATCTCCCTACTAAATTATCAATAAAGTTTTGTTGTGTTTATTGATTTGTAGTAAGCGGAAGGTTCGAGAATAGTGAAGAAAATCATATTGATAAAAAGCTAAAAAAAAATGACCTAAATCACCTATTCCAAAACACAAGTGTAAATTTGATAAAAAAATTTATTGTTATAAATAACACAACCGTTCAATTTTTTTTACAAAAACATCTATTTGACTTTCGTTTACAATTTATTTGCCCTTGTCTACTTGGACCACTCATACTCGAATTCAATTTAAAGTCAATATTATATGTAGGTGCAGACTTTGTGGGCATTTAAATCTTCTAATATCACAAATCTCAAGCTCCTTAGTTTCACACACCTTTGTCGCCATAATCTTCATTTAACCAACATCAATCCCCAAATTCTTCTTCTTCTACGAGTCGATTGATAACCTCCACCATAGATGGTTGTCATCTCCATTATTATGAAGGGTTGGACAACCTTCATTCAATTTTAATTTTAGGATATCAATCAATTTCTCACATTTATACAAATCATCATTTTATTATATGTTTTGATCATATCTGTTCTTTTTCACACAATTCTTAGAGGATAATATGCTTCAGCGCACTCAAATTCACGTCCTCCTGTATTAACAAAAATGCTTATACTAATTGAATTAAGATTCAATTGACATGTAAATATCCATATTTGAATAGTTAAAGACTGTCCAAATACCACTCAACGTCCCTCATAAAGAACTTTACTATAATAATTTCACCAAGTAATAATCATTTTTTAAGGGTGGGTTTGGGTGGACAGTGCTTTTATTTACGGTTAGTGTAAAAATAATCATGATGATAAGATTAGATAATGCAATAATACTGTAACGTGAGACTGAAAGTAAACTAAACATACCGTACCGCACCTTATATGAGATGCGACCATTCTTATACAAAACCTTAATCACTGTGAGATGGTCTTAGTCAACTAACCTCCTATCCCTCACCGACCCATAAAATTATCCTTAAAGGACATAGATTCCTCCATTAATGCATCAATCGGTTCACCTCCAATGGCAAGAGGATTCCTCATAGAGTTTTCAGGCTACATTCATTTAATTTTTTTCTTTTCTTAATACTCAGAAGAAATTCCTCGTAGAGTTTGGTCTTGAGATTTGGTTCACTCATTATTTTATACGCATGTGGACTACATGCTGTTTAATAGACTTATCATAGAAGCGGGTAGGTACCATCGGATATTGAATCAAAGTTTTAATAACTTCAATTATATTTAAATAATATATATTAGAATTTTTAAAATGAAAATTTTATATATTTAGTTCTTTTATATTTAAATTAAATGATATATATTTTATAATCATTTCTAAATTTAATAAATAAACAAAATTAAAATTATAAATTATAAAATATAATGATAATAATTTTAAATATTAAGATATATTATTATTTATGAAATTGTTATTTATTTTTATGATAATTTTATATATTTTATTTTCTTATATAAAAATTTACTTCCACATGTTAGTTAAGTAAGTTATTCACGTCGACTTTGGATTTTAGAACTTGCAATAATATATATATATATATATATGATTGTAGTTGTTATGCATATAAATTTTGAATCGATTTCATATATCTATCATATTAATTTAAAATATAATAAATATTAATTTATATTGAATGGATGAAAGCTTTTTTACTTAAAACAAATAGTTAGAAATTTTAATTTACAATGAATAAACATTTATGGTTTATATGAATAATATATGAAATACAATGGTTGAATCATTGAAACGATTATCATAGAAAAAGTTATGAAAATATGTAAAACTATTTTAATTTTTACATTAATATAAGTGGATTCCTCTCAAATATATCTATATTATTATTTAAACCCTTGACTAAGTTTATGTTATGAGTCAAACCGCATCAACTTGGTTAAAAAGTTACGAAAATATCTTTTGTATTTAAAATAAGTTATATTATTCTAGGGTATTTTAATCTTTTGATTTAAAAAACTAATAAATAATTTATATATGTCGATTTGGACTCATGACATTTGAGTCGATAAAACTTTAGTTTTATTGCTCAACCAAATAAATATATAACAAAGATAATGTTTTTGAATAAAAATTGCTTTTAAACAAACACTTAATGAAGTCCGAAGTAAAAATCTATTTCAAGATATTTTTAAACTCTAATCTATCTTCAAACACTTTGAAAATTATTTTGAATGCTTAAAAAATATTTTTGGAGAGGTGAAAAACTGCTCCCTACACTTATAAAATTGTTTTAAGTTTCGAAGTTCAAGAATATTAAGCAAAAACCAAGCCTATCGATACCTAGACATTTTTATCAATTCCATACCTAGTAGTGATACGAAATTGCCATTTTGACTTGAAGGAATTTTTTAGCAAAAGAAAATAGTACCGATACTTATCATTAAGTATCGATATCTTCATATTTTTATCAATACATTTTTTGGTATCGATATGAAATTGGCAGTCTAACTTCGAGGGAAAATTGAGTAAAAGTGTTAAGTATTGGTATTTGCAATTAAGTATTGATACCTGTCAGAAATTTATTGATACCCTCTCTTGGTATCGATATCATTTTAAGGTTCGATGTTTTAAAAAATATACAAGAAATTACCTGAGTATCAATACCCATAAAAAAGTATCGATAAATTTCTCCAGATATCGATGTGAAAAAGAGCCAACGGTCACTAAATTAAATGTTAAATACTACAAATATCAATACCCATATGTAGCACCCTACACCTGACCCAACTATCAGATCCAGGTATAGAACGTCACAAATAAAAACCAACTGGTGTAATGAAAAACATTTGAAAATTTTGAGCACTTTAGCTGGGTGGATACTTTGCAAGCTGGGCCGTTAACCCAAAATATCGAACAACATATGGTACTTTTAAGAACACTTGAAAACAGTATTACACCAAAGCACCGTTTGGCGGAGTCCTTAATAACATTTACAGGATGTATAACAGGGTAGTGCATTGCCTCGCAGGACTGCTCATGAGAATCCAAAAATACAATATCATCATTCAAATAAAAGCTTCCTATTCCGATTTTAAATAAATTAATCTTTTTATTTAAAAATAAATAAATAAATATTTTGTATCTAAGGAAAATTGAACCCGTGACATTTAGGTCAATAAAATTTTAATTTTACTATTCAACCAAAGCTTTAATTCAAAATATTCCTATACATTTTAATTTTATTATGCACACTTTATTACTCCATCAATTGTATGTATTGATAATGTTATCGACTGAGTTGTTATCGCAAGTTAACTCGACTTTAACCCAAGATTCATGACAACACTAAGATAAGCAATTATAGTGCATTTCATATTCTTAATCTAGTGTATTTACGTGTTTAAATTTTATTTTACTCACAATTTAATATAAATTTTTATTTTAATATCGTACATATTACATGTGTTATTATTAATTCATTTCAAACCAAACTTTTATTATTTATTGTTTATTATTTTTAAATATGTAATTTCCATACAGATTAAAATTTTAATATTTATCAAATAATCAATAAAATTACTAGTATTAAGAGTCGACATTTTGTCTTAATTTTTATGGAAACTTGATAATAATTGGGGAATTTTCTTAGGCACAACATTTACTTTGTTTTTTTTTTCTCTTTAGCTTTTCTTCATTGTCTCGCACTACAAAAGGAGAGGAAACATTTCATGCATCCAATTGAATCATTTTCCATTATTTTAAAAATTCATTATAAATATTTAACGAATTAGTTATATAAAATGAAATAAAAGCTACTAAATATATATTTTATAAATATTTTTTCATTTAAAAATAATTTATTCTTTAAGAAACTATAATTAATGCTTGGTAGATAATATACAGATTATACAATAACAATTCATTAAAAACAAATCTTTGTTGATAATGAACTTCTAGTGGAATCATTGTTGGTTGGTAGATCTGTCAATAGAAAAATGGTGGAGCTACGTTTGATTCATGGTATCTTTAATCATAAATAGAAGGTGTGCATTCGTCATGTTCCTAGATCCCAAAATGCGGTTGTTGATCATATGGCAAGGCTTGAAGAATCTGGTCCTCCAAATTTGGTTGTTTTTTATGAACCTCAAATTTCAGTCCAGTGACTTCTATTAATCGATAAAAGGAGCTTTCATAGTTCTTAAAAAGTATGTTTTTCTTTTTGTTATCGCTCTACCCCCCAAAAAAAAAATCTGTCTTTTTGCTTTTCTGTTAAGGTATAGTATATATATATACTTGTAAAATTGAACTTAAAAATAGAAAGATGAGTAATAACTCTTATGAAAAAAAAGAGCTCTTGAAAATAAGCAAAAATTTTCCCTCCTCTTGTTAAAAATAATTCATGGAAGTGGATAAATGTTATCACTTGAATTAGTTTATTGCTAATCGATATATAATACTCTTACCAAACATAGCATTAAAAAATAAGGTTGAAAAGCAAACTAAGTGAAAAATGAAAATTGTTGAAATTGGATGGAAAAATAAAATTAAGAGATGAGTGATCAAAATGTCAAATTTTGAATGCACTAGTGATAAAATTAAAAGATTTTGTAATTGAAAGACCAAAATAGAAATACCTTAATAGTTGAGTGACCATAAACGGAATTAACTGTTTTTTTGTTTGTTTGGGCTAAGATTAATTGCTTGTGGGCTATAACTATGCCCAACAGTCCTTTGGGTTATGATATTAATAGGTAGACATGTTATCCGCCTCATATGTCTGACTTTATTTGGGTATAAAACTGTATAATATTTTTCAGCATTCAATTATAATATTATATATTGCATAAATTTAATTTTAATAATATTTTTATTTTAATAAGGCACAATGTCAAATTTAGTCCTTAATGCTTGCATTTTTAGTCAATCTAGCCCTAATTATTATTATTTTAGTTAAATTTGACCCCAATCTTTTAAAAAGAATCAAATCCGACTATCAACCTTTTGAAAAAGAATTGAAATGATTTTTTTACAAAATACTGTCTAAAATATTAAAATTTTAAATGTGACTGCTTACATGGCAATCTACTTGTACTTCACGGTGTTCTTTTAAAATTTTTATGAACTTTTTATATTTTTTAATTATTTATTGACGTGACATATAAGACAAATAGTGACATGTTAGCATAAAGTACACATAAACTGCCATACGTAAGATTTAACGTTTTAGGCAGCATTTTTGTTAGAAACAATAATTTAATATTTTTAAGTTGATAATTAAATGTAACTCTTTTTAAGATATTAAAAACTAAATTGATAAAAATCCCTAAACACTTTTCTTTATAACCAATGCTAGGGCTCACTTAAAACAGCAAAATGAAGGTCTATTTTGATGTGCTTAAACATGAAAGCTAAACCTATTGACTTAGGTCAGTAACATGACACTTGGGACAGAGTAGCTTGAAGATCATATCATGTAGGCTGTTATCGTTTAACTTATTGTCGGCTACACTTTAAATTTGATTAATTATTAGTCAGTCCTTACAAATTTAATAATTCACATATTAATATCGTATTCTGTATGGTTGTGACAAATAAGACATAAGTTCGAGTGCAGGGTGACACAAATTTAAACGTAATTGTACTTGAGATGTCTTTCTATTATAGGTAATTTATTAAATTAGTTTCTCTATTATTAATTTAGTTCTTATATTAATAAAAAATTAAATAAGGCTAAATTGAAATAGATTTAACATTTATTGTTAAAAAATTATTTTTTATGGTTCTGGAAATGACAAATTGAACTAAAATTGAAAAAAAAATTTAATTTCAAGATATTTTTTATACAGTAAATGTTAACTCTGTTACAATTTAGACTTATTTGATTCTTTTTAATAGTATAAGGATTAGTGGTTGTCATGGACCGAATTGGGTTTGGGTGGGGCTCATGCAAGGTATCTAGACCAATTTTCTAAGCTCATGCCCGACCTAACCCGAAAAATGGGCTTACTTTTTGTCTAAGCCCGACACAATTTAAGAAAGGTAAAATCGGGCTCGACCTAGCCCGTCCATATTTGGTTTTTTTAGATTAACTTTTCTTTACTTAAAAAAAATATACACTAAATGCACTAAAAATACGCTAAAATACACTAAAATAAAAGTTTTCTAACACATTAAAAAGTATTCATATTAAAAAAACACTACATTAATATAATAAATGTTTTATTATATTAAAAAACACAAATAAATATAATAAATATTTTATTGTATTAAATATAAATTTTATATTTTATATTTTGAGTTGGGTTATGTAGTTGGGTAAATTTTTTTTTTTTGTAAGTTTTGGATAATGAATTTAATTATTATTGAGTTAGTGATTTCATATAAATATAAATATATATAATTATTTAACATATATAATTAATATAATACTTTTATAACATAATATATTTGGGTCAGGCTGGACTCAAGCCGAAAGATCTTGCCCAAGGCTCAGTAAATATAGAAAATGGGTATTAAATTTTACTCAAGCTCATTTTTTGGATTTTATATTTTTGCTTAAACCCTCTCATTTTACAAGCGAACCATCAGACCTAAACAAATAACTCGATCTATTAACAAGTCTAATAATAACTAATTAGATAAGTCGTTATAATATAGGTACCTCTTAGATACTTTAACCCAAATTTAAAGCAAAGGAGACAGGTAATTGGGGTAGTTGGTTCATTTTAATGTGGATCTGAGGAAGTTATGATATCTCTTCGGTCATAAATGAAATCTGGTCTACTTATGTGCTACATGTAGGTTTATTCGTTTGTCCAACCGCGTTTCAATATTTTATTTTTCCGAATTTTTAGTTTAAATTTAGGTGCAGGCTTTAAAATTATTATTCTCTCTCAATTTTTAATATACATTAAGCAAATTATTCTCTTTTAAAAATAAAATAATTTAGTGTTTCTTAATTTCAAAAGTGAGGAAGTAATAATGTTCACTTTTCGGTCAATTTATTTTACTTTTGATTATTTTAAAATAAATTTAATATTTAATCTCTCAATCTTTGCATTTTTATTAATTTGATCCAGATTCTAAAGGAAATCAATATAAATTTATAAATTTTTATATTTCTAAATAAACTTTATTTAATTTTTAGAATTGGGATCAAATTGATAGATTATGTAAATATTAAGAGCTAAATTTATTAATACACCAATTTAAAAAAAGTAAATTGATGGAAAAGTGAATGCTACTGCTAATTAATTTTAGTTACTCACTTTCAAAATTGGTAAATATTAACTTTCTCCGCTCTTTTGAGAAATGACAGATTACTAATTATAGAAATTAAAAAAAAAGCAAATATTAATTTTAGTCCTCAAATTTTATCTCTATCCCTACCTAAACATTGACTTCAAATTAATTGTACGGATAACCGGAGTTCTGAAGAAGTGGATAGGGAAAGTTAAAAGTAGGCATAAAGATGATAGTAAGTCAAGTGGCCAATGTGAATAAAGATTTTCCTATCTCATTAAAGTATAACTATTTAATGCTTCTTCCTCTTCCATTTTTTTTCTCTTCTTTTCATACTGATGCTTTCTAAGCCTAAACGTGATTGGGAAAAAAATTGAAAAAAAAAAAACTCAGAGAGAACGTTTTGTAATCGGTCACATTAGGGTGAGTAAAAACATATATCTATTTAATTTTAAAAAAGTTTTGGAAACGATATAACTTTATAGTTTTTCAGGAGGATTCTTTTGATTTTGCTAATATAATACAGTCTTTGTGGTGTTGGGCAAGATATATTGAGCTTCGAGCATTAATCGACGTAGGAATTATTGGTGGAGTCCATCATCTACTGGTTCTTTTAAATTAAATGTTAATGGTGCTCACAATCCATCTTTGGGTCTTGCAGGCAAGAGATGAGTATGGTAGGTGACTATGGGGGATTGAGAGAAATATTGAAAAATGTAGTGTTGAACAAGCTTAACTTTGAGTTGTTTATGATGAACTTCATCTAGCATGAGATTTTAAATGGAAAGAGGTCATCTTGAGATTGATTGCGTTCAGGCTATTAAAGGTATTCATGGTGGCCTTAAAGGACAAGTAAATAGAGATTTGATTTTACGAATCTAACAACTGTGTAGATGTGAATGGCGAGTGGTCATTAAGCAGATTTCAAGATAAGCGAATTTTGCTCCCCACATTCTGGTGAGTTTAATGAAAGAGTTTCTGCTTGAACCCCGAGTTCCTTGTTGTCTAATTTTCTATTTGATTATAATTAATTCTCTATTATTACTACCAACAATAATAGTTCAAATTAAAGACCAAATGTTTTCAGACCCCTTTTTCAGCAATTCTCCCTAAAACCCTAAAATAATCCCATCTTCTAGAAGTAGTTCTCCCTTAAATAAATAATTGAAAACATTATACAAACATGACATAAATATTCAAATATTTCAAAATTTATTAATCTATCACAAGTTTTATAAATAAATAATAGTAATGCAATAAAGAGAAAAGAAAATACAAAAAAGGGTTCATCAATAAGCATACTAATCATAAACAAAATAATTCGATTTAATTTTTAAAATATTTTTATGATAAACCTATAGTATTCTATTTCTTCTTCTTTCTTTTTTTTAATTCAAACTATTGAAAAATAATTCAACTCAATTTTTGATTTTTTCGATTTTTTTGTTCGGTTGGGGTTCGAGTTCATTGACCCAACTGTACTTCTCCAAGAACGACGTATTGGCAGTAGATTTCACAGGATATCGACTGATACAATCTTTCCACACGTTAACGTCATCCATGGCGTCCTTCATGACTTCCCATACACAATTATTACATTTAAAACCTGCTCCAAGACTGATCATCAATATCCTATCACCTTTCTTAAGCCTCTTCTTAGCTTCCATGTAACTTAAAACATACCATATTCCGGCCGCGGACGTGTTCCCGAACCGATGAAGTGCCATCCGAGTCGGTTCGAGGTCGTATTCGTTTAGCCCTAGACTTCGTCCCATTGCATCAATCACTGCCCTTCCACCAGGATGAATGCAGAAATGTTGAAACCCGGATTTCATATTCAAGCTTGGAGTTTTGCCCTTGTTGTTATTCGTTTTCGAGTGTAAGAACGAAACCGTCGCGTACCGAACAAGTTCGCGTAACGGTAGCGTCTTCGGGAGTAAGACTCGAAAATTCATCGTTACGGCTTTCGCAGCGGCTTGTGGCAGGCTTTTCGAAAGTGAAAAGCCGCAGTAGCCTTGGGAATCTTCGACCCTGGTGCAACTTTGATAAGCTTCGTCACTTGCTCCACCATGGAAACGAACAGAAAGCTTTAATTTCATCAAAGATTTATGTTTCATCGAGCTTTTATTCGTCAACAACAACGAACACCCTCCCAATCTGAACAAAATATTGGGAAGCATCATCGATCTTTCGTTGCCGCGATACCAATTCGGAATCAAAGATTCCGAGCTAACAATCACTGCAAATGAGTTCATATACGTTTTGAACAAATGATGTACGAGGTCGACCGCAATAACACTAGCACTGCACCCCATTCCAGAGAGATTAAACACTTTAACATCATCCCTCATCTTGTATCGGTTAATAACCCGAGCCGGCAACGACGGAACCGAAGTAATCATCGAGATAGTGATCACGAGGATATCGATTTCCGAAGGGGAAACTCCGTTGTTATCAAAGAGTTTATCGAGGGTTCCGAAGACGATATCGTCGACCTCCGAAAGCGAACCAGAAAGATTCGGGGTTTCTTCAGTGCCATCAATGACGTTTCTTGGGCCGTAAGTTTCTTCACCGATGCCAGCATTAACCATTGTCCGAAGCAAGAACTTGTATTGGTCTGAACCCAGGTTTTTGTTCCTCAAAATGAGTTTCCCACAAGTTTCGGTATCGAGTTTCAGGTCATCTGAAGCTTTGTAACACTCGTACCCTAAAAGATAACAGTTTTGGTTCCTCTTTTGTAAATATGACTTGTAAATGAAGAAAATGAAGCAAAGAAATAATAACGATATTGCCATGAAAAGATCCATTGATTAAGAGAGAAAAAAGAGAGAAGTTTTAAGCTTTTCTGGAATCTTTTTTAGGGACGTTCATGTATGAGACTGTGCATCTATTTATGCTTAAAAATTCTCCATCTCTTTTGGCATAATTTTTTTCAAAAAAAATTGAATTTCAACCATAACTTTGTCAACTGACAACTGAGTTAAAATTTATAGATTTATTTTAATTTTTAAATGTTCAGATAATTATAAATTTTAATTATTTAATAAATTATACTATTTAATGTGGAAAATAAATAATTTTAAATTATGAGACTATTACCATTGTGATATTATAAAATTTGGTCTTCACAGGGATAAAAGATCGATTTTTGAATGAATTGCTTAGAATTAATAAAAAAATTAAAATCAAGATAAAAATTAGTGAAAAATTTGATCTTTATAATTTTAATATTTATAAAATTTTAATTAATTAATTAATTAATTATTAGACTAACTATCTGATTGAGTTAAAAATAAGTCCTTCGATGAGTTTGATCACAAATTTTAAAAGATTGCATAAAAGGGTTTGAAAATATGGTCACCAACTTGTACCGTGGGAATAGTATTCAGCATTTAGTTTGCTTTAGACTTTTAGTAGGGTAGAAGATGGTGGTTGAGTTGAGAGTAGCACAGGGGAATAAACAACTGGAAAATGGGTGTTTGGGTGGAAAGAAAATTAAAAAAAAAAACAAAAACAAAAGAAGTTGTAAAATTTTTATGATTCAATTTGATTAATTAATAAGAATGTTTACTTTTATAAATTATATACTAATATTATTATTTTTGTTGCCCAATGTACCTACTGAAACGAGTTCAATGATTAACCCTTCTCGTTTGATAGGCTCATTAAAGGGATATACGCTAACCACGAGTTTTAAAGCTATTCTATACCTAATGCAAAGATTAAACTCCCAAGTCCCAACCATTAATTAAGGTAAAAGAAACTCTTATCATCTCACCTAACTCCCGTGATTATATATTATTAATATAATATATTTATTTTTTTAATGGCAAAATAGAGTAAATGCAATACTTATACCTTATTTCAATCCAACAAATTAATCAAATGCACTACTACTTTACATAAAATATTGACGTCACTTGATAGATTATAATAACAAATTATTAGTATTTAAAAAATAAAATAATAATTTTTAAACTTTTTTAGGAAAATTTAATGATGCTTCCATATAAAAAGTTAGTATTTAGCTTCACTAACAAAGTAAGTGTAATTTTAATGAAGATTGGGTGATGCACCTAGCTACAAACATAGGCGAATTTAGGGGTGGCAGGGGCTCAGTACCTTAAAAATGAAAAAAAATATACTATTTACGTTTTTTAAAATTTTAAAATTTTAAATTAATAAATGTAAAATTACATTTTGGTCTCCCTAAAATTATAAAAATTTAATTTAATCATTTAAAAATTATAAAGATATAAACTATAAAAAATTAAAATTTCATTCGGCCTTCCCCTAAAAAATTATTCTGGCTTCGTTCCTGGCTACAAAGATGAATATCATATGAACCCCATGTGATGGTTTGATGGTTAATGATGTTCACCGTCCCAGTTATGATCTGGGCTTGAGTCGCGCTAGTCATATTTGTTATTCGGGATTTATCTTATTACTATAATTCACCAAAAAAAAGATGAATATCATACCCTTATCATAATTTTTTTGGATAATATTGATATGAAAATATAAGGATTAGTCATATTTTTAATTTGATCATGTATATCAATAAAATATGAAGATAGTCTAAACTATACCCAAAATTATTAAATCATTAGTAAAGTTATATTAAGATTATTTAATTTCAAAGAGTTACAAATTGTTCACTAAATTATTTGAAAGTTACAAGTTGATCATTAATATGTTAAGTCCCTACCGGATGTTAAATGTGAAAATATATAAATTTACAATTTAATCACTCAACTATTAATAAATTTACAAATCGATCACTTTTAAAATAATTTAATAATTTTCATTGGAAGAATCAAATATTAAGTTATTTAGATTCTCTCAACCAAATTAAGATCTTATGTTTTTCTTTATTTTAATCTTTTCTTCTAAGAAAACAAAAATGACATTAAATTTGATTCTTGAAAACGAAAAGTCGTATTGATTAGATTATCCGTATTTTTTTCCATTTAATATTTTTCTTATTCAAGAAAAAAACGTGTTTATTATATATATTATTTTAATTAAAAATATATTTGTGTTAAGAGGAAATTATCTTGAATACCCCAAACTGACTTAAAATTTATTATTTTACACTTGAATTTTATTTTTGAAATATTATATATAAAGCAAACATAAATATTTTAAAATAAATTAAAACTGAAAGTAATACGGACACATGCATGCAGACAATTATGTGTTCAACCAATAGCTGCAATTTCATAAATTCAGTTAGTGCTTTTATAGGATGCCGACCTGTTTTCTTTTTCCCCTTTTTTACAAAAAAAAATAAACAAAATCGGCTATTTAATTAGAAAGGTAGACTTACAATAGCTGTTCAACCAATAGCGATAAGAAAAAAGAGAAAATTATATAATATTACATAATAAATGAAATATATAATATAATATAATATAATATAACGGATTTACTATTAAAAATTTAAAAATTTAATATATATGAAATATGTCTTATTTGACATAATGTTTAGTTTGTTCCTAATTTATATATAGGAGGATAATGCATTTCTACGTACTCAAATTCACGTTCTCCTGCATTAGTAATAATGTTTATATCAATTGAATTAAGACTGAAATATAATCCTTTTGGTAACATTTTGTAAAATAGCTGTCCAGCATTGCCGGGTCGGATATGGCACATTTAATTCTATGCTCATGGTTTTAGCCTGTTGTTTTTGAATGCTTGGCTCGTTTTATTGCTTTTTTTCTTTAAGGAAGCATTTATTGTTAGCATGGGTGAAGTTGTTAAGGCTAAGGGTTTAGGTATTAATTTTTTTATAAATTTAAAGTCGTTTATAAGGGGTCGGTGCACGTACTTAAAATGGAAAATTTTTATTTAAATTTTTTTAAATTAGAAAGTTAAAATTATATTTTGATTCTCTTAAAATGATAAAATTTAATTTAATCTCTTAAAAACTATAAAGATATATGCTATTAAAATAGTAAATTTGCATTTTTATTGTTGTAAAATTACAATTTAATTTCGGTCTCCCTAAAATATTTTCGACTTTGACCCTATTAATATATTATATTTTTCAATAGAGTACATAGTTTTATATTGAATTATTATTATATATGTTTTATATTAATCTACTTTAAACTTGACATGATGATTTATATGAATGGAATGTGAAAGATTAGAGTTGGATTATTTAGATATTAACCGTACAAAAAGTTGTAGATGTGTAAAACTAGATATACATGATCTACACGTATATGTCAATTTTACATGAGTGCAAGGGATCAGGTAAGTCCTGGTCATGCTTTTCGATCAGAATCAATGTTATTCTAAAGTTTTCCACATAAGATCTTCCACTTTCATCTTGTATGTGAAAAACCTTATTGGGTACCAGATTTTTTTCATAGAGCCCTTTTGGGACACAACTACGACAGAAAACTTTGGATCTTCCTCTTTAATCAGGATAAAATCCAACATCTTGAAGGGATGGAAACTCGACTTCAAATGGTTGAAGCTATACTGACTTAACGAGAGAGGCAATACCCCGGCAAAGAATTACATCATTTGCACTGCAAATTTCTGACATCGTGCTGTTGTGCAGGTTTCATTATAGGAATCGAGGCATACCCTGGTATGATCATACAAAGACATCTTTGAACTCTAGAGGTAACTCAACAAGGTTTTGCTTCGTCTCTGTGGTCAGGTCAATTCTAGTCTTTACCAAGCTCACAATTTTTATTAATTCCTTGAGAGGTAGGATCTGTTTATCCTCTTGTTCTACCATCCTCAACAAGTTTGGAGATAAGCTACGATCTATGTCATTTCCAAAGTCATGAGATCCGTCTAAACACATGCCTCGCTCAAGTGGAAGATCTGAGTCTGTAGCAGTGTCACTCATGTCATTGATATCTGGGGACTCATTGTAAGTACAAAAGAATTTACAAAGAATATATGAAGTTGTACAATATGTTTATGAATGTAATAGTGATTTGGAAGAAAGAATAAAAGAATAAAAATAATCATTGATAAAATATTGGTTTAAAAAGATCGCAAAGATGCATTCCATTAAAATAATGACGTTCAGACATGAGCCTATTTCACAAAAGAGTTCTTATTGCCTCTAGGCTAAAAGCAACAAGTGTGTTCTGAATATTACTCTAAGTAAGCTCTAAATACTACAGGGGTCTCTTCTGCAGTCTAATTATTCAAAACACTCTCAAGTTTAGAAGGGCGAACATCTAATAAGATCTCTTCTCCAGTTGTTTCTTCATATTCGGCACTGATGTGAACATTTCCCAATATTTCTTCATTCATCGCATTCCCTTCATTATCCGTATGATTGAGCAGCGGGTTTTCTGTACTGATTGAATCCTCAAATTTAACAATGCCCATATTGATAAACCTTTCGACCAACTTTTTAAAGGCAGCGCATTTTTCTATAGAATGCCCCATAATTCCCGCATGATAGTCACATTGCGCATTTGTGTCGTACCATTTGGGATACGAAGGTTGTAAAGGCTTCAAGTAGAAAGGGGAGACAACATGTGCGTCAAATAAACTATGATACAACTCTTGGTACGACATTGGGATTGATGCAAATTGAGACTTCTCAGTACCTGGTTTTACTCCAGATTCTTGCTTTAAAGGGCTCTGATGGCTGGTGGTCTCCGTCTTTGGCCTGCCCACAGTGATTGGTTTTGAGTGGCCCTTGTTATATCCACCTACATTATCCCTTTTATTCCCCTTCTTCCTTGTGGCCTTTATAGTATCTGGGTACTCTACCCTCATCTTCTTTATTTCGGCTAGATTAGCAACAGGATTAGCTAAATCATTCCTCAAATTGGATCCTAAACCTGTCAGGCAATTCACTGGTGTCGATGTACTAGTCTGATAATATTGGGATCCGATAGTAAAGAGTGCTCCTTGTGGGCGCCCATCTGGCTGGACCTGGACACTTGTTGGAGTACAATCAAAGGAATAGACAAGATCCTCATTATCAACCCCAAAGTAAATCACCGGGGTTTTCACTTCTTTTGACTTTCCAGCTAGGAATCGGTTGAACTGGTTTATCATAATTCTTCGTAATTCTAGCATCTGATCTCTCATCTCCTGTTGAAATTCAGTCAATTGCTCATGCATCTGAATCTGCATTCGCTCTAATTTTTCCAACCTTCGTTCCATTTCTCTAGTCTTTGCTTGGATATCGTAAGGGTGTTTGGTTGGTTGGTTTTCCAGGTTAGCTGAAATAAATTTACTCGTTTAGACTCTTTCAATGGATTTTAATGCATGTAATGCAATGTAATGCAAATACATGAAATGAATGCCTAAAGAGACATTGATTCTGATTCAATTACATTTAGGAAACTTTTCTAGAAAGTAAATTCCCTTACATAAAACGGATACATGTACGGCCTCACCCTCATATTCCAAGAAACAACGTCGGTCTTTTTCTTCATCCGCATGTTTGAGGTAATCTCGCCAATAGATGCCATTGCTAGCTCCTTCTTTTGATCTTGGTCGCGATCCATCATCTGCCCATCTTCATAAGGCTCGTCAGCTTCTTGGAACGTCGAAGGCTCTTAGACAATCGCCTTGAATCCTCAGGCCACGAAGTAGGGTCACGAACTCTTCCATCACCCTTCTTGCGTTTCTCAGAATATATTCGGGAAGTCGTATTATTTTCCACTTTATCAAGGAATTCGTATTCCATGACAAGCTTTCTAATTTAGTAATCGAACTTGAATCCATATCTCTTTCCTAAGATGAAAATTGAATGCAATGCAATCATAATCAAAACACAATAAGAGGGGTTAGTACAAAACATAAGCAAGCACAAAAAACAAAAAGTACCTAATCAGGTATATACTAGGGGTTTGGAGTGGCTCTACCTAGGGTGGGCTCCTAAGGTCTTCCATATGTGGTTTGGCTCTAAAATAAGGTTACCCGAACCAGCAGATTCCTCGATCCTCACCCATTATAGGCTCATATGGACTGAGTTCAGTTCAGGAGAATACATTTCCCTATGGGCATGCGGAGATGAAAATCTCACGAAGACATAGGTACGGATGTATCCCGGAAGCGATTCACTATCCCATGCGGAGGTGAAAACCTCACGAAGGCGTAGTTTCTCACTCCCACCTAAAAAGGCGTGACCAACGGTCATGCAATGCAATGCAGAGATATAAAAATTTAATATATAAAACATGATAAAAACTATAACTCAAAACAAATGAAATGCAATGAGAGGATCGTATATTTAAATCAAGTTTTCAAATTTCGACAAAAAGACAAAAAGTAATCAACTTGTGGCTTGACTCTCTTATTTAAAATCCCCAGCGGAGTCGCCAAGCTGTTGACACCATTTTTTTGATGAAAACGGGGTCGACTTGAATTTTGAAAAATGAAACGGGAGTCACCACCAATCCATTTTTTATGAGGTGTGATTGGATCACCTCGTAAAGTGGTTATTTTTAATAAACGATTTGATTTTATTAAAATAACAAGTTTGGTCCACGAAATTCAGAAGAACGGGTTCGGGAGTCGGTTACGCACGAGGAAGGATTAGCACCCTTGTAACGCCCAAAATTGGTACCTAGTTGATTAGTTAATGTCTTAATGTCGAAAATTGAGAACTTTGAAGACTTTTAAAAATACGATCCTTGTATTAAAAGGTTGAAAATTTTCAGGAAAAGGGGCATATTTCACGTTATTCGAGAAAGAAAATCATATCTAGTAAGTTAGGACACAATGTCTCAAATTCCCTATACGTGAATGAAAAATGCTTATTTAAAAGATATTTTAGCCAACTCAGATTTAAAAATGAGATCACGACCAGTAAGTTAGGACGCGATTTTTTAAATCCCAAGATCATTTAAAATTTGAGTTTTAAAAAGATTTGTGTATTTAGATTTATCGTGAAAATCGAAACCCAGTAAGTTAGGGTACGATCCTCTCGAATCTAAACACGAAATATTATTTATTCAAAATAAATTATATCGAGTAAAATAAAACCCGAAAATCGTAGTAAAAAAATGCGAAAGCCAATTATATTGTTGTTATGCATGGTAAAATCATAATGCGCGCAAAAGCATAAAAATGATACGAGCAATAGCAACAATATAAAATAAAATCAAACCTACAACATCCAAACAAATAAAATATAAAAACGAATAAAATTAAAACATTCATTCAAAATAATAATGAAAATGAAATAAAAAGTGAATACAATTAAAAATATAAAGGGATATATATATGTATAGAGATATAAATTAAAATATGTATGCATGTTTAAATTATAAAATATAGAAAATACATATGTACAAAATATATTTTAAAATATAAAGAATATATATGTATGTATTTATAAAAAATGTACATATATGTGTAAGTATGTGAAATTATGAAATATAAAGAATATAAACAAAATGTATATTTTTGGAAGTATGAAGTATATGTAAGTATATATATATATATATATATGTATGTATAATAAAAGTGTATGAAAGCATATTTTTATACATATGTTTATAAAATGTATAGATATATAGATGTACGAATACATATATATAAGTTATAGAATATATATAAAATATATTTACATATATATGTTTGTGTGTATATATATATAAAGCTATTATAAAATATGGACAAGCATAATGTATATATGTACATATATAGAATAAAAATAAAGTTAAAAAAACTAATTAGTACATTAATATAATAGTAACAAATAAATAAACAGAAAATAAAGCTAATAATAATTAATAATAGTAGTAATAATAATAATAACACTAAAATAATTGACTAAACAATAAAATTGCTAGAAAAAGGGATTAAACCGAAATAAAAACATAAATGCTGGGCGATTTCGAAATAAATAAAAAACTAAAAAGATTAAATTGCAACACGCGTCAAACGTAGAGGGATCAAAACAGTAAATTCCCCAAAGCTCCCAAAACGCTGCGCTTCGATGGGGACTAAAATGAATTAAAAAATAAAATTATGCAGCGAAATTAAAAAACAAAAAAGGATCTGATCGAGCCACAGCGCAAAAGCGGAGGGGCCTATTGCGCAAATAGCCCCTCAACTAAAAAACACGCAGATCCTTGGGTGCGGGTCGGGTCGACGCGCAGATCCCCCACCAAAACGGCGCCGTTTCATGTTTAGTATAAAAATAAAAAAAACCCAAAAACATTCAGTTTTTCATTTTACAAAAAAAAACAGAGAAAAAGGGAGAGAGAGATGCTCTCTCAGGCCACAAATCCGGCCTGGGACTCCGGCGAGCCTCCGCCGCAGCGCCGTCGCGCCGATACCACGCCGGCCACCGTGGAAAAGCTTAAAGGTAATTTTTTTCATTTTTTTACGCAAATGTATACTGTTTTTATGTATTTGTAAACATTTGTATATATATGTATAAAAATGAGAAAGAACAGATGTGAAACGAGAAGAGATGTGGAAAAAAAAGCACATTGCAAACCTTTTTTATTTCTTTCAAAGTTTTTGTACCAAAAAACTCAAAAAAAAGGCCCCCTAACAGATCTAAAGATCGATTTTTTTACCGATTCCCCCCCCAATTTTCTTTTCAATATGTTAGGCTTTATAGCCGAAAGAACAGAAAAAAGATTCAATATTTCCTATTGTTTTGTGTTGTCTGTTTCTCTTTCTCCTTGTTGCGTGTTTGTTTCTCTCTTTGCAGGTGCAGTCGGTGGCGACGTGACGTGACGGAGGCGTGTGAGGCGCGGTGGCAGGTGGGCATAGTAGGGTAGGGCCGCGGCAGAGGCTAGAAGAGACTTGAAGGCCCTAGGTATGGCGCCTAGGGTTTTTTCTTTCATTTTGTTTGGCTGAAAATGTTTAGTTTTGGGCTTAGGGTTTCAGTTTGGTAGTGGGCTGGTATTGTAATGTGGGCTTGTGGGTTGTAATTGGGTATTGGGTCTTTTATTTGTAATGGGCCCAGGGTCAAAATGGGTAAATTTGGGATGTACAACGAGAACTTTAATCACTACACCAAAACAGGTTTTTAGCGGCGCTTTTTTAGGCCTTTAGCGGCACTTCTGTCGCAAACGCCGCTAAAGACCACGACCTTTAGCGGCGCTTTTGTCGCAAACGCCGCTAAAGACCACAACCTTTAGCGGCGCTTTTCGCAAAAAACGCCGCTAAAAACATATCATGCAAAAAAATTATTTTAATCAAATAATATTTATTTTTATGATAAATATTATATTATGTTTTATTTTTTAAATTTGAATTTTAAATATACTTTTAAGGATAAATAAAAATATTATTTAAATTAAATTTTCTATGAAAATGATAAAAGAAGGCAAATAAAGGAAGCTTAAATAATAAAAAAATTAATAAAAGTGAGAAAACGTAAATAATTAATAAAATTAAAATTGTAAAATCAACACCAATGCAATGCAAGCCATTGTTGAGTCTAATACAAGTGAAGAAACTAAGATCCTAAGAAGAGAATCCTATTTTACTAACAAAGAAGAATGCAATTGACAAGAAATATCCATACTTTGTCCAAGATTTATATCGAAAAATTAGATCGATGAAGCAATCTCTTTGCACAAAGATTTCAATTCCTAGTAAGACCTTCAAAGTAGTTGATGAAAGCCGCATACACATCCGATCAATCGACTTTCGGTTTGAATTTCCTTGGCGGTCCTTAAGCGAAAATAGGGCATAGGGCATGTGTTCCTACATAACCATGGAAAAATCCAACTCAGTTCAAAGACAAATAACTAGATATCGTGTTTCTAACGAATGAATGTGCATGTGAGAGTATCTCCAATATGTACTTCCGCCTTTTGTCATATATTTAGGCAGATAGACAATAGATTTTACATCCCAACAACTACTGCCCTGAGTACTAGAGTTTAATCACAGAAAAATCAAAATAAAACATGAACTACAAGGATAAAAAATTGTTCCATGGACTTACCTGCAATAAATATATCATGCAAAACAAATGATTGATTCAAAGTGTTAAGATAAATACTTACTTTATCACAGTCCAATTGGCAGTAACCCAGCTTCCTTTGTTATATATATTTTATATTATTATATTATTATATATTAATTTACTTTAAACTTCACATGATGGTTTATATAAATTTATATATTTTTTATATTAATTTAGTTTAAACTTCACATGATGGTTTATATAAATGGAATGTGAAATATTAGAGTTGGATTATTAAGGTATTAACCGTACAAAAGTTGTAGATGTGTAAAACTAGATATACATGATCTACACGTATATATCAATTTTACATGAGTGCAAGTAGATCTCTCTCATTTTTCATATCATGTATTAGGATTTTGTTTTGCATATTTCATTGTGTTATGATCATGGATGACAAGAACTTTAATCATTCCTCCAAATAAGTCTTGGTTATTATGATCATATTTAAATGCCACTAGTATCCCTATCACAGATGTGTGGAAACTACGTACTTAAAACACAAAGGTTTGTTTGAATATAACATATAATAAATAATGTAATGAATGGTTTGAAACTAATTAATAATAACATATGAAATATGTACGATATTAAAATAAAAAAGATTAAATGTACGTAAAATAAAATTTAAACACATAAATACATCATGTTAAGAACTAAATGCATTAGAATTGTTAATCATGGTGTTGTCATCAATCTTGAATTAATATCGAGTTAACTTGTGACACTAACTTAATCAATGAAATTGTTAATACCTAGAAATTTTATTACACGTGTATAAGTGCGGAATGCATTTAGGATACAAATTTGTGATTTAAAAATACGTAAATAATGAAATGTATGATTTGGAACTATTTAATAATAACACATTAAATATCTACGATAATAAAATAGGAAAAAAATAGATTAAATTAAACACATAAATACATCAAATTAAGAATACTAAATGAGTACAATTGTTTATTATGGTGTTGACATCAATCTTGAGTTGGTGTCACAAGAACTCAATCAACAACTGATGTAGGTAACAAATTGTACACATTAAAAATGTATAAATTAATATCAAAATAAAGTTTTAGTTGAGTGGTAAAATTAATGTTTTACTAATCCAATTAGCATGTGTTTAAATCCCATTATATACGTGTTTTTAAATGAAAAATTAAAATATTCTTAAATAATATAACTTATTTTAATAAATTTATTTTATAATTTTTTAAACTAAATTAATGCCCAATTAATTCGTAACATAATCTTATTAATAATATAAATTATATAACTCTTGAAAGTATAATGATTAGTATTTTATAAATTTTGACATATTCAAGTAGGTAGAATTTTTTTAAGTTTCGTGCCATGTGCCATGTCATTCTGTTAATTACGTTTTTCATGTGTTGTCCCTTATTGGTCGCGCATATCAAGGCCATGTCTTATATTGCTGATTTTATATAATCACCTAAAATTATTCATACTCTCTCTCTCTCCACTTTTTAAATAGGAGGATAATACGTTTCAACGCACTTGAATCCATATTTTCTTGCATTAGTAACAATACCAATGTCAATCAAGTTAAAAATCAATGCACAACTTATATTACTGTAATATATATAGTATATTCAGATATGTTATAAATAATAACTTTCAATTAAATAAAAATAATTAAAAGTTAAATAAATGGTGAAACGTTGTCATTAATCACTGTACTTTGTAAAAATTATGAATTTAATTCCTGCACTTTTATTTGGTATTTTAGTCCTTATACTTTTCAAATTTAAAGTTTTAGTCCTCACCAAACAATAATTTTAAATTGCTAAGTAGAATTTTGTTGTTTTAAAATCTAATGCACCAAATATATTATCATATGTGTAATACCATGTCACTTATTATTTTCACATATTGCTCACTAAAATTAATGACTGTTAATTTCGTCAAGACTGTAGTTTTAAAATTCAAAAAATCTTGGGGCTTACAATGATCCTATTGGAGAAAATGGACTAAAACTATAATTGTATGCATAGTACAAGACTAGTAATTGAATTTAACCAAACAAATCTAATTGCTACTATTAGGCGCAGGTTTAAATTTTCAAAATTTTAAAAGTGCAACGGCTAAAAGTGACCAATTTGAAAGATGCATAGATTAGAATTGATCAAATAAAAGTAAAAAGACTAAGTTTATAACTTTCACAAAGTACAGGGACTAATAGCAACATTTAACCTTAAATAAATCCATATGCAATACACAACTCATATCCTACTCATCAAGATACGGATAACAGAGCCACCAATCGATACCCTAACCAGTCATTAACCAATGAATGGTCTATCATCGGTTCAAGAAATTCAGGCAAAAACAGATATTTCGTTAATTCGGCCCATGTAGATCCAGCTAATTTCATATTTAATAATTAAAAATTATTTTATTTAAATTTAATTAAAAATTATAATATATACTAGAAGTACCACACGCGTATGCGTATGCAAGTTCAATTATTAATCACCATTAAATTTTTTTATTTAAATTAAATCCATTATTACAACGTTATTTTTTTACTTACATGTCTAATAAGTAAGTTTTTTTTAAATCTCAAAATATCACACTAAAACATTAAAAGAAATAATCAAATTAACCATCACATAAATTTTAAAATTTGAAAAATAAAAGACTAAGTTCCTAAAATAGAAGTCTAGAAAGTAAAGTTCCAAAGAAAAGAAATTGAAACTTATAGCAGAATTTATTAGTATGGTTTTTACCTACGCTCCACGTTAGGTTAATTATTTATTTGTTGACTAAATTATAGAGTAAAAGTTTAAAGGTCACAATTTACTTGAAGTTCTTGCACTCTTTATATATTTGAAATTTAATCTCTATATTTTATTTTCATGAATTTAGTCTTTTTACTTTTCAATTTAAAAGTTTAGGTCCATCTGTTAACATTATTAAAATTCTTTTATTAAATTTGTTGGTATGACATTTTGAAATATAAAAAATATTCACTTAATATCCATGTAACAAAAAATAACATTCTAATGGACCTGAATTTAATAAAAAATTTAATGATGCTAACAATCATTAAAAATTCACATAACCTTTTAATTAAAACAAAGTATTTAGACTAACTAATGGCATTATAAAAATTGAGGTACTAAATTATATCAAAATTAAAGTATATAGATTAAATCTCAAATTTGAGTGAAATATAAAAATCAAATTGAAATTTAACCATTCTAATAATCTTAAAAATCTCATGTAAAAAAAAAACAGAAAAGAAAAAACAATGGATAGGTGTCCATTGTGGAAGACCTAAAGACCTAAAGATTAGGTATAATCCAAAATAAACCAACTCACTAAAGCCCATAGTATACTCAATCCTAAGAACTCAATTAATTAAGCCCAAAATAAATAATTAAAGGTTAATATATTAAAAAATCTCTTAAACTACTACATTTTGTTTAAATAAAATTTTTATACAATTTTATAGCCTTAACCTATGAATTTTACTAATTTTTTATTTTAATGTTAAAAATAGTTTGAATTTTAAGCTCATATCTTATTTTTTATTTAAACAATAAAAATTATATGCACTTAAACATCAACCTAAAATTTAAAATGGAAATTGGAATTTTCAAAAGAGTAATTGTATTATGTATATAAACACTTTCAACAAATTTAAAATTTATTTTTTTTGCTGATGGAGTCTTAGTTCGATTGGCATGGACATTGTTGCCAATGTAGAAGGGCGTGGGTTCGAGTGCGCTGAAGCGCATTATCCTTCTATTTATGGGTTGGGGAGAGGTAATGAGTAAATCTATGTATTGTGTCAAAAAAGAGCAGATATTATCAGAACCTATAATAAGATAATTCAAGGGTTTTCTTGGATAAAAATCATAGGTAATAGGCTTATTTAACTACAAAAATAATAGAAGAGTTTGTTTAAATAAAGTGTAGCAGTTTAAGGGCTTTTTACTATATTACCCTAAATTAAACTAAATTATGGCACATTAAAAAATGTGGGTGAGAACAATTATCTCATAAATTTATAAAAAAAAAACTGATATAAACACTAAATATATCATTAGTTAAGATGGTAAAATTCATAAAATAATTCTTTATGTTTTGGGTTCAAACCCCATTGTGTGTATGTATTTTCTAGGTTTTATATAAAAATATTGTCGAAACCATTTTTTATAAGTTTGAAAAACAGGGATCGACTTTGAAAAAAAATGAAAATTGGAGTCGCCACCGATCCTTCATTGGGGTGTGATCAGGTCACCTTAAAAATAATTTTTAGGGTCTGCGAATTTCAAGAAAACAAGTTCGGGAGTCGGTTACGTATGAGGAAGGGTTAGCACCCTCGTAACGCCTAAAATTGGTACCGAATTGATTGTTTAATGTCTTAACGTCGAAACTTTGAAAAGATTTTAAAATACGATCTTTTGAAAAGAAAACTTGAGTAAGATGATTTGGGCGATGAGATTCATTTATTTCGAAGAAATAAATTGTTGCACTCGGTAAGTTAGAGTGCAACATTTTAAATCCTCAAAATTAAGCTTATCTCTTGACTTTTAAAACCTACGCATTTTGAGAAGGATATTCGATTATTTAGGTCAAATGAGAAAATCGAAACCCAATGAGTTAGGGTTCGATTTCACAAAATCCTAAGTATCAAACATTGCCTTTAAAATCCTCGTCTCGAGAAAATAACATGTCGTATCCAATGCGTTAGGACACAACGTGTCGAATTCCCAAGAATGGGTTTTCATTTGAAATTTTTGTAAAGAAGAGTAATCCCGATTATTTAGATTCAACGAAGAAAATCAGAACCCAATACATTAGGGCTCGATTTTCTCGAAAATCCCAAATATCGAGCATTACTTATTTTTAAAATTTCTTTCTTTTTTGAATCTAGGTAAAAATTGACGTAATAGAATAACGATTATGATATAAGTAAAATAATACAAGCGAAGGCTATAAAATAAAAAAGACAAGCTAATATAGTACACCATGGCAAACATACAAACAATAATGTTAAAACATTCATTCTAAATAATATGAATACAAATAAAGAAATAAACAAAAAATGAATAAAATGATGTAAATGTAGAAAGGTACATACATACGTAAACATTTTAAAATTATTATATATAAAATGTAAACAAACAAATCCATACACATATGCGTATATATATTATAAAAGGTGTACAAAATATTTATAAAATGCGGATAGACATATATAGAGAAAACCTTTTTTTTTTTTTTGATTTTCTGCCTTTTTTCTTTACAATCTGCGCGCCCCCCCTTTACAGATTTTTGACATGGCTTTATATTGCCAAAAGAAAAAAAAGAAATCCCCCCCGAATCCCTTTTTACATATTTCTTATTTACTCCTATTTGCTCTCGATTTCTGCCCGTTCTTTGTCATTTTTTCCTACTCCTTCTGTGCGTTTCTGCAGGTACGGATGTGTGCGGGCGTGCGTACGGCGTGGTCCCTGGTGGTGGCGTGGCTCGGCTCGGAGGCACTACACGCGCGCGGGCGCAACACGCGCGAGGGGGAAGCCTGGCTCTGTTGCGGCGCTGGAGGCTTACCCTAGCTGCTAGGGTTTTCCGATTTTGGTGTCTGTTAGGCTAGGTGTTGGGTTTTGATTTTGGGCTGCAATGGGTTTGTAATTTGGGCCTGGGGTAGGGTAATGCAATTAGGTAATGGGTTAGGTTTATATTGTATTGGGTTTTGTAATACTAAACAATTAAAAAGGACTGCTATTGGTTTTTATTTTATTTTTGGTTTATTTGTGTTTGAGCTTTTGGGCCCGGGCAAATTAGGCTTATTACAAATATAAAAGATAAAAATATCCTCAAAAAGTCAAAATAATAGTTGCCACTAACTCAGTCAAAATTTTAACTAATAATATGGATATAGATTATTGTTTATAATTTATTTAATGAATTTCAATAGGCTTAATATATCATTTGGTACATGAGTTTGACATTTTTTCTAATGTAGAACTGGTATCATTTTTTGTTCAATTTGATACCGTGTTTGAGAAAAGCTATATATTTTGGTACTAAAAATAATAGAATTTAACTTTTTCGTATTCAATTTAAGTTTTAGGGCTGATTTAATTAAAATTTGCTTATATAATCTAGACATAAAAAAATAGTCTAAATTAAATAATCATCAACTAAACCAAATAAATAGTAGGAACAAAATCTAAACATGATTATGCAGATACTCCTATGGAAGAATTATATTTGAAGAATTATAGAAGGATTGAAGTTACATAATTTCGTTTAAGACAAAGAAAAAAAGACAACATGGCAATAAAATAGGATAAACTACAAAATTTTTGTTCTATCTTGACCGAACAACTATTAAAATTTTCGAAATCAAATATTTTGGTTACTCTCTAGTTAGTTGTCGTTGAATGAGTGGCGGGAAGCTGATGTGGCTTTTTGTATCAGTCTAATAATAAATTTAGCTTTCCAATATTTACACATTCTATTAATTTGATCCTAAATATACAATATTCAAGAAATTTAGTTCTTAGTGTTTACAAAATTTATCATTTTAGTGTTTAATAAATTTAGTGCTCGAAATTTACAAAATTTATCAATTAAATTCTAATTCAATAAATTGAATTGAAAAGAAAGAAAAAGAAGGGGAGATTTTCAATGATTGTTTCACACTTGAACGATGGAAGAATTGATCAAATATTTTGCTTGAGGTTTGATTGTTGAAAGAAAAACAGTACAGCTGTTTTAGTTATCTATCCATTCATCTGATACAATTCCCCACGTTTTTGCTTCTGTTATGTTAGGATTTTAACATGTGACCACAATATGGACATATAACTTCTTTTCTAAATTAATTATTATAAAAACTATAAAATAAAATGCTCAACCATCGTCGAATTTTATAGATAAATTTTGAGGGTTAAATTTATTAATTTTTTAGAATTTGAATTAAAATGGTAAAATTAGTAAATATTGAGGGCTAAATTCTTGAATATTCTATATTTATGATCAAATTAATAAAATATATAAATATTGAAAGGCTAAATTTGTTATTAAATCAATAAAAAACTTAAATCAACTTTTTGATACTCATTTAGCGACAACTAATGGAAAAATAATTAAAATATTTAATTTCGGAAAGTACTGAGTAAATAAAAAATTAATAATAAAATAATTTACCCAATAAAATGTTGCGAGTAGAGGTCAGCAGTCCCATCGAGAAGCCTTCACTTGCTTTTCTATAAGCATTCTCTTTCAATTTTTTTAAATTAAATAAAATTTAAATTTTAATATATTTATTAATATGGATTATTTACGTTATTTTACCTTTTATACGGAGATGCCATATGTTATCATAAAAGTGTTCTTACTTGTTACGTTAGCATCTGTTAATGGAAATCATCAACAGAAAAACTCAATTAATTTAATTTTGATAATTGAAGGCTCAATTGTGTGCAATTTTTTTAATAAATTAATTGATTTTTCAAATATTCACAACTATAATTTTATTATTATTTTTTTGAAAGGTAAATTCATTATAATTCATTCAATGAATGAAACTATACAATTCAGAGAAAAAATAGCAAACACTCGTCATAGATGGTGAAGGATAAACTCCATCAACACGACAAATGCTTTAGCCTCAGCATTAATAGAAGATTATGACACATTGACAATTGGCTTTGTCACAACTCATGCACGACATATCTGGAGTGATTGTAAGCACTTAATATGATAAGGAAATCAGCCCCGGATGGTTCAAAGCGGTGAGCAAAAATCGACAAAAGAACCAAGCATTTACCAAACTAAAGAGGATGGCAACAAAATCATCCCTAAAACCACTTATAAAACTAAGATTACATGTATAAGCAATACTAAAAAACGTGTTACAATAGCAGACAAAAAATTTTAAAACTGAATACTTATTAAATAATGGAAAAACAAACAAAAAAAAATATAAAACTTAAAACAACACGGATCCAAATCGACACATGAAATCATTTATTATTCTAAAATACTCTCAAAACAAAACAAATTAAGAAATTGACGAAGAGTCACCCACTTTCCAAGAAAAACTACTATTGGCCGATGGAGTTTTAGCGAACGACAGATACTGTTATTTGTCCATCATAACTTGAGAAGACATCAAAGATATCCATAAAATAGATATGCAAACTGGAAAGAGAGAAAACATGTGCAGTGAATGAAAAAAAAAGGGTTGACTGTTGAGGAAAACCCTATTTTTTTATAATTTAACTTTGAAAATTTGAAAAACTTTCATGATTTTCTTATTTTTTTAGGCTTTCTTATTTTATTTAATTTTGAATAACTTTTTTTTGTTTGGAATTATAATTTTTTTACGTTTTTATTATTTATTAATATGATATATAAAAAAATAACGTTACATTAATAATGAAAATTTGAGGCTGAATTTATTATTAAGGGTCTGTTTGATTGCCAGTAAAATATTTTCCGTTTACTGGAAAATATTTTCTGGTGTTTGATTGAATCTGTGTAAAATATTTTCTGCTGCTTGGCAGATTTTTTGAAAATATTTTTTCGGAAAAGTTATTTTTACATATATTAATATATATTAATAAGTTACTGGAAAATCGATAAACATAAGCAATTTTCTACCGGAAATGAAGGAAGGAATGAAGGAGGCGATAGAGAGGAGAGCACGGAAAATGTCTTACGGAAATTGGAAGGGTAAGACATTTTCCCTAAAATGTAACCCATTTTCCCTTGTTTTGGAGTTCATTTTCCAAATGGAAAATGTTTTCCTCCAATCAAACGCTGGAAAAGTTGGAAATGATTTTCCGGAAAATCAATTCCATCAATCAAACAGACCCTAAATTTTATTTATAAAATATAAAATAAACATTTAATGTTAATAAATAAATTGGGGCACATGGATTTGGTGAGTGATGGTGATTACTTGCTGGGGATTAAATGGTAAGTTAATGGGATTAGGAGTTGAAAGCATTCATTCGACCTAATATTAGAAATCCAATCAACTCACTTAATTTCATCTCATTTAAATTCGTGCGTATTTTATATTGAATAGAATTGGTTTCGGATTCTCAGTCTCAGTTGACGTGGATATGATCTGCAAGTTTATAGAAAAAAGTATTATTATTATTAAAAATATTAATTATCAAAGTTCACTTATGGGAATTGAATCATTAACTAATACATTATAATGCTTTATCTTAGTATACCTGATATGCCTAGCTAAATGGTAGTATTCCTATTCTTTAAGACATTTTAGGGGCATGAATTTGAATCCCCACTAAAACTAAATGATAAAAATATTTTCTTGGTAGGTCTAGGTATTCCCACCGAAACTCCGTGAATCTATTTGAGCTCTACTTAAAGTAAGGAGACAAAAATCTAGGGCTAAAATTAAACATAAACACTCTAAAAATAATACCAATTATTCGAGATTCGAGTTGATCTAATAGAAAACAACCCTTTAAGCGGATTCCATTCAACAATTCATATAAGAGCTTCCCGAAGAAGCAGCAAAGGCATAATTGAGTTCATATATAAGAGAATAAAACTTTACTAAAAAGAAAGACATAAAACCTAAGTTTCTAACATACAAGAGAATTGAATATAATTAAACAATGTTCGCTCGGAAATAAGTTAATCTTTTAATACAGGTTTTATTCACCGTTTGAGCTTTGAGGTACATTTATTTACTTATTTTAGTATTTAAATCCTTTTAACTTATTTTACTATGTAAATTATTGTTTTTTTTGGTTTAATTTTTAACTGAGGTTAAAAAAGTTACTGGCTATTTTAACCAAAAAATTTCGTGAAATTGGATTTTAAATAAATATTTAATATTTGAGTTGATGACTTGGTTGAGGGTGATATCAACTCAATAAAACACTTAAATAATAGTATGTATATTAAAAAAGGATCCACTTAAAACCTATATAAAATTTAAGTAGTTTTACATTCTTCCGTAACTTTTTATGCGATTAATATTTTAATAATTCAACCGTCATATTTCATGCTCTATTTATGTAGTTATGCATATTAAGTTTGACATAAATTGAAAATTTCTAATTAATCAATAAAATTGTGTGAAATTACGTGAGTGACATTTTTAATAAAATATTAAATGATGAAGAATGAATTGTGTATCTAATGAACAATGAGAGGCCTTTATATAGACTAGTTGATTATATCCAAATAAAACTCTTAAGTATGATGAATCTATAATTAATCTAAACAAGTGTAGTTTTAAACTAAACTTTCTTCTTGACTAAGAAACATAAAACTCCTAAGCAACTTAAAATACATGAAAAAAATCCTAAAATTCGGAATAAATAAATAATAAAATAATAAAACCTAATAGATACAATATTGGGCTCATATATGATCAAAATTAGGCTTTAAACTCGAACTCAATGTGATTTAAACTCGAATTAAAGCCCGAAACTCGTAATTTTCCGTAATAATTGCGTCGAAAAATTCTGCTTGTGCAATCATCAGTAAAATGGTCATAACTTGAGCTATTGGACTCGAAATCAAATGATTCAAAGTGCGTTTTGAAGCTAATAGATAGCTTTTCGAAAGCTATGCAAACATCATAGCCCAGATATGCCTGGATCCCATCCAAAAATTTGTTGCAATTCAATTGGTTTTCCAAACTTGAAAATTGGCAGCGTGGGTGAATCGTACCAAATGACCACAACCTCCTTATTATATTAACAATTGATGTGGTGAGTGTGGACTCACTCTCGACCATCAAAATCAATCAAAAAAATGAATTATCCCAATAACAACTTCCCCAATGATCTAAACTTCCCTAATAACCAAAACTTCTTATACTTCCAAAACCAAGCTAATCAAAATAACCAAGTTCCCCAGGGAAATAGAAACTTTGGCCATAGTACCATGATTTATATAAGTGCATTTAGTCAGAACAGTATTATCCTCAGTACAATCATTTCCTAGGATTTTACGATCCCTACCCAAGGTACCTTTCAACTTTGGGACATCAAGTCTCGAACTAAAACTCTAATATGTAACAGTTCTCAATACTTCAAGAACATCTTTGGAAGTAAGAATAGTTCTTACATCAACAGCTATTCCAATAGCAACAACACGAGCATGAATGCCAACAACAAGCACTCATTTAGTTGTGCATATAAGAGTTATAAATTGAATAAAATACAAAATTTTAGGGGGCATTCGGATAATGAAATTGAATTGATATATGCATATTATAGGATGTTACAAAAGGGATGAAATTGATAATTGAATTGAACTATTATATAGATCAAGAATTGAATCAAACTGAAGATAACGGGGAAAAAGGAAAAATTGCAGATTAGTTTTTAAAGATTCAATTGTTTGTTGTTTTGCTAGGTAAGTTCATATGGAAATTACCATTTTATTCATGTTATGAATTAATTGAATTTGATTTGCTTTTTGCTATGCTTAAATGTGAATTGATTGATTTTGGTATCAATAGGACTAAATTGCAAAGAATGAGAAATTATGGTTATTAGTAAATGATACAAAGTATTGAAGTGGATACAAAATGTTATGTGAAATGTGTAAAATATGTATACTGCTATGGGGCTTGAAATGATATGATAACAGTAACGGTGCCCGTATAAACTTAGTAAACGATTAGGATACAAATGACATGTCATTAGGGTCCAAAAAGGAATGGGTTGATCAGGGATTTTTTATGATGATTTGAGATCCAACATGTGTTGTGGATATTCCGAAGCTTGTGTGAGCAATCATCAAACTAAGCTTGTATGAGCAATCCTAATCTGAAGCTTGTGTGAGCAACCTAAATACGAAGGCTTGTGTGAGCCATTTCATAAATAAAAGCTTGTGTGAGCGAAATAGTCTCGAGTATCTAAGTTCAATTTACTGAAGTTCTTTCGGGCTAGAAAATGGTAATTTAACAGAAAAATGAATGGCTGAATGATTATACATGAATGGAAATATATATGCTTGCATATGGTTTATGATTTGGTTAGTACATGTTTAAAATGAATTATTACATATTAATATGATTATGTTATAAGTTCATGTTATGCAAATGAACTAACCTTTGAATGTTTTTGTTGATATGCATATGAAAGTATAAGGATGCCAAAGGATTGTCATGTTTTATTCTAATATGTTTTAATTGCTTAATTATTGAATTATCAAGGTAAGTTAAGTAAAATTTCATATTGACTTACTAAGCCTTCATTATGCTTACCCTGTTGCCTCCCTTTTTCCTTGTAGATTGCTAACTTGCGGAACATGTTGATCGGATCTACAAGAAGTTCACACCATCCCATGTTCAATTTGGTAGTCTTTCAAACATTTTAAAGTCAGATTATGTGGCATGTACATAGATGTTAATATATGTGTTAACTTTGGATTGATAGTTTGGTTGAACTTGGCTAACGTTTGAATTATGGAATACTAATGATCATATATGTATATGTGTAAGTTTGGTAATGTAATAAGCTATAAATGTTGCACTTGAATGACAAATTTGCTTAATGAATTAGAATGGTAAATGATGGTATTCTATAGCTTAAAGGCATGGTTTATTACGTTGAATTTGGTTAAGTTGAATTGGTATGTTTGGTGCCAAATTGTGGAAATGTTGAAATGGATGTCTGGAATTGATTAGATACTATGTTTTGACATGCATTTTGGTATGCTGTTGTGTAACATCCTATACCCAAACTAAATCACCGAGTCCGGATATCGGATGTTACAACACGTAAAACTTAGCAAGAATTTAAAAATAATCGGCATATAACCCTTTTTCTATAATACTTATTATTTTATTAAGTGTCTTGAAAACAAAAGAATTAAAGAAATATCTAAGAGTACATCAAGCTTTTAAAATCAATATATGACATTACAATTTAGAAACTTTGCTAAGGACAAAATCTTAAAGTGTAGTGAACTGAATGCGTATTCCCTATAATACCCTCTGTATGCATAATATCGCAACTTGATCTGCCACCACGACGCATTTTTGGCTTGGTCCCTCTAGGCGCACCCACTTTTAAAGTGGAACCTGTAACATAGCCAAACACTTGTAAGTTCAATTGAACTTGAAGAGTTTTAATCCATATTACCTTGAAGAAATTATTGTTGATATCCTTATTTTGATTATTCTAGATTTTCTTTCTGTCTTTGACAAATACCTTTCTAATATTGGGTTCATGCTATACGCCAACTTCCATACTTGATCACAAATCACCTCATAGGCAGATTTTAGAATTCACTACTCAATACGAATCTTATTTCCTTTACAACAAACAAATGCATTTCTCATAGCAATACCCATACAAACTTAGCTTTTGCAAATTTTCACTCACATGGTCATTGAACACTTATTACAGAATGGTGTACTTATAGATATTACTCTTGGTGGATACTCATACTAGCGGATCTTTAAGATGAACTTCATACGAATTCTGCCTTCATCAGATTCTCACAATGAATCGACAATTATCAGATTACCAGTCAGATCACATCTTATTCTGATGGATGACACATTTTAAATCATACCAGGGAATTCCAAACAACCATGATATAGAGTAGGAGAAGCCCGACTTGGCGAACAACATAGACTTTAGATAACCTCTATACTTGACACGTAAATTACTCAAATTTGACAAATACTAGATAATTCAGATTACTTCCTTACATATCATAAGCAAATTCAAATCTGACATCTATTAGACTACTCATGACTTTGAATACGCCAAATTACCTATGCTGACAGACTATTGTGACGAATCCGCCTTTCAGAGAACTCTTTCAGGAAATGCCTTCAAGTCATAATCAATTTTTTCCAGAATTCTAACCAAAACAGAGATACTTATACAATTACCAACTCTTTATCATATCATCAGCTAGTGGAGAAGCCTCAAAGCTTACCCAGATCGCGACACAGAAGTGTTTGACCAGGCTTCACTTCAAGGATGTTACAAAATAAGTCACTTAGATATTATCGAATATGCCATACAGGCCTTACAGAAGATTACGCGTTTACTGTCTCATTGGACTATATCAGAGGGTGCCATGGGGTTTCTTCCACATTGTCTTATACATATTTCATGTTGTGATCTGCCAGTCCAGTCTACGTCTCACTGGAAGCATTACCATGAGTATTTTTATTGTTATATAATGCTATGGGTCTCCTCCACATGGTTTTATACATCCTCATGTTGTGTTCTGCCAGTCTAGTTTATATCTCACCGAAGGATACACCATGAGTATTTTCGTTGTCATATAATGCCATTGGTCTCTACCATATGGACTTACACATGTTTTCATATCATGATCTGCCAGTCTGGTTAGTAATGTAACTGCTCTACTAGAAGCATAAAAAATGGATGTTTTACTCGGAATTCACTTACCTAGATTTGTTCACATACCTGACTGATTCATACTCTCCCATATCGAAATTTTACATGCATACTTACCACTCAACTTCTTATTCAGGCAGTACTTCACACTTATCATTCTTGCACATGCAGAATCTTTACAATACTTCGTATACACACTTACACCATCAATTATATGAAATGGCATCAACATACTAATTTCCATTATAATTTAAAATATATGAGTCAAAATAAAGACTCACCTTAAACTCACATTCGCTGTAGCTCAAAGTTCTAAATCCGATCGTACTTCCTGAACCAGCAACAACTACTGTTGAAAAGAACCAAGAACTTCTATAAAAAAACTCATCTACAAACAATTTATTGATATCTCAATTACAAAAGGCCCACATGCAGAACCTCTTAATTATACTCTACTGTTTTATGTTTCTTTACATCCTTACTCTTTTAAAATCGTAACATGTAGGGCTATCAAACTTAATAAGAAGTTGAAATATCCACAGATTATCCCAAGATCCTTAGCTTCCAATTTAACAAAGAAGGAAAGAATGCTTTGGTTTAAGAAGAAGAACCTGAATGTAGAACAGAAAGAAGAAAAGTCATCTCAAGGTTTTCTTCTTACCATATATATATACCCAATTCTCTTCAGTGGATCTTGATAAGTGTTACATGCATAAAGAAATTATCCCTTAATTGACCTACAAAAACTGAAAGAACTATGAAAGAGAATCTTGTGCTGATGCCAGTTGACCGGTCAATTCAATTGGCTTCTAATTAGATCTCGTTACAAACCTACTTTGCACAGTGTTCAAACAACTAGGGGTATTATACCTTGGCGGTGACTCGTGTATGCCGTAGTCTTAAAGACACTTTAGTCCCTTACAAACTTCTCGTATACTTAGTAGGCGCTTCATGTTCAGCCAACACTTTAAGGCATAACCTTCATTTGTCGTACTCTTTCCTCAGTCAAAGAATACAATAAGATGAAATCCTTAGATACTTCTATGGACGGATACTTTATGCATCAACTTTAGTTCGCCAAAAGTTTGTAGATTACCGGATTACACTACCAAAACTCGCCAAAACATGTAATATCTACACGCCTTCTTTTTAGATCTGTCAAATTTGGGGTATGACATATTGTGCAAGTTAGGTTGTGCAATTATGCACCAAACCTTGTGGTGAGTGTTGTCCTGAAATAGGTACCAAATGGCCTAATTTGTGCCAAAAACATAGTCCATGTCGCGACATCAGGCGATGGTTGTTGCGAAGAGCTCTGGATTTCATACCACGGTGTGATAAGGAACCTTGTCGTCACAATGAGCCAAGTCAGTATGTCACGTTGCAACGAGGAACTCCCTTACGTCGTGAGGATGACCTACAATTTTTAAAATGTTGCAATTTGATCCTTGTTCGATCTCGGGCTTTCTTTAGAGCATGCATAGGCTTGTATAAGACCCGGGAAAGGTTATATATTATGATAATGATTTGGAATGTTTATGTATACTTGTATTATGATGTAAATCGAATGTTAAATATTTGTAGTTGTTCCGGCAACAACTGTAGCATCCTGTAGCTCAGTCTTAGCGATCGGGTCGGGTGGGGGGGTGTTATAGCGTCACTGAAACTATTACCTTTCGTGACACATATATTATGAGTAAAAGGAAACGAAAAGAATAAAAATAGTCACATAATATATTTAGACTCCACAAGTAGGGTCAAGGGGTTAATAAGTGTTATATAAGAGTATAATAAAATATTAAAAACTAATTATTTTAAAAGAGGAGATACATGACAATTTTTTAAAACTATTTGTGGAATAAAAATATATTACCAATATATCAAATACGAACCGATAATATATTTAAAAATTAAAAATATGGATAGAATGGGTACCCATTAAATCGGCACTATCTCGAAGAAAAGCCAAAAGTGTGACGACGGCATTGTTAGGCTCTTGGCAAATCAGCTTGCAAACCCATATAAGGATCTCTCTACTTATAGCCAAAGAAATTGAGGTTTCATGATTATAAAATACTAAACAAAATTACATATATTTGCCAACCGAATGGACAGAGAACTGAAAGTGTGATGTAATTTGTGGTTGTGTTTATTTGGTGTTGCTTTGTTGGAACTATGTTTCTAGGTTTTTATGTCTTTCTTTGTCCATACAAACAAGTTAGTAGAAGTAAATATTAAGATTGAGATGGGAGTATTATATTCCCCATTTTATTTATCTATATATTTTAAGAAAATTATTAAAAAATGAAAAGAATATAATTATCTTTTATAACCATTTTTCAACCAATGAGATCATAAATTTATGTCTCAATCTGTGTAGGTTCTTAATTTATAAAGTAAAAAAGTATTTTTGAAATGCTATTTAAAAGATAATAATAATGAAGTTGTCTTCAAGCCCAAGCCAAAAACAAGTCGGGTTTTTTGAGTTAAATAGACCAAACCCTACACAAGTTTATATAATTGTATGGCCAATTTTAATTTAATTAGGTTAATTAATAGTTTTTAAAGTTTATATTTAATATCATACTAAATTTAGGAATTATCTACTTATATAGCCCTTTTTGATAGAAAATTTTAAAGTGCTGTTTGCTGATCAATTGATTGAACCCTAAATACATTAAAAGTCTTTTCTCAACAAAATGTACCCATCAACGAGAGTTATTAGGTGATATAATAAAGAATCAGGTAATTAGGATATAAAAAGGTATAATGACTTATTTAGTTCTCTAATTTTATAAAAAAGAGTCATTTTAATAATTTATTTATTTTCTTTTGTCTGTTTTAGTCATTGAATTTGCATTGTTTATCGTGTCATCTCAAAATAGATAGAAAATTAATGTTTATTAATTTTTCATCCATTTTGAGTAATTTGACAAACAATACAAATGTAAAAGTTAAAAATTAGATAAAGGGTTAAAGTTATTTTTTTAAAAAATTGAATAATTTATTATATATATACGATTATAAGAAACTTGGTTCAAACAAAGCATCTCCTCTGGTAAGATCTTTAAATTGTATATATAATATAAAAAATTGATTATGATAGATTCCATAATTAAATCTTAAAAATGGATATAGTGATGAAAAGGTCATTGGAAAGGCTGAGCAGAAACTTCAAAAGGAAATATAAAGCATCCATTTGAGACACTAAGAAGCAGTGGTTGGTCGAATTCTCAAATATCTGCCGCCCAGTCCCAGTTTTTCTAATCAATTTGGAACATTAAAGTACACAAATTAAAATGGATTATATTTATATTAATAATATTTTTATTTAATTAAATCTTGAGAATTGTGACCCAGTTTTTGTTTTATTTTTCTGATTGTTCTAAAACTTCTTTGTAAAATTCATATCTAAACAGACCCTACTTGCTCGGCTGCTTCCTCTAATAACACTAGAACTTGATAAAACTATCGTGAAGACCTCTGTAATAGAAATTAGATTATATTTTCCTCTTTATTAAAAAAATGACAAATTAGTTCTGATCATTTTTATTAAAAATATTATCAATTTTTCTATTAAAAATGACATGGTTGTCAGAATAACTAGACAGTTACTTGTGGTGTGCCACGTATATTTCATTCTAACATACATGGACTAGTTTTCAACATTCTGACATACATGGACTCGTTTTTTTTATGAAAGTTGATTGACAATTTTCATCAAATCAACTTTAAAACCCGAATTAAATCGCATCCATTGGACTATATTTCACAAATTAAACAAATTCACAAGTAACACTAAATTTATTCTATTAAAAAAACCATGAAAAAAATCAAAACATAATAATATTGAGCAGTTAACTTTCATCAAATCAACCCTAAAACTTGAATTAAACACTTAAAAGTTAACACAATCACCTTTGGATACCAAAATATATAATTTCTGTCAAATACAAATGTCACGTTGAACCAAAAAACAACACGAGTACCACATTAAAAAATGTCAAGGTATAAAATGATAATTTATTCATAACATAAAGAAACACAAATACATATGAATTATAATATTTAATTAATTTAATTTATTCAGGCAACTCTCCACGATTGCCAAACCCCATCTCCATCTATCTATCTATATATAATAGCAACTCTTTAACCTTCTTGCATATCCTTCATCACATCTTTCTGGGAACGAAGAGAGTCAGAAGCCATATAAACACAAGGGAAAAAAGAAAACATGGTTTGTTCTGATTATATTTTAGGTTTAAACATCAGTTTTATTGTTAATATTCTCTATTATCTAATTAAGTATTTATGTTTTTAGGAGCTTGACAATGGAAGTGTTCAATATGATGAGGTTGGTCTATTGGATTCTCAGTTTGAAAACTTGTTATAATATTATCAGTTTCTGATTTGTTAAACAATAATTTTTTCAGGAATATATCTTGAATTCTCGAGGTTTAAAGCTATTTACATGCAAATGGATTCCAGTGAATGAAGAACCCAAAGGTTTAATCTTCATCTGCCATGGTTATGCCCTGGAGTCCAGCATCACCATGAGCTGTAAGTATATAATACGAGTATTTGAAGAAAAATGCAGAATGGAAATTTGTGATGAATATGATTGTTGTTGTTGAATTCAGCTGCAGCAAATCGGTTGGTGAAAGCAGGATTTGCAGTTTATGGAATAGATTATGAAGGGCATGGGAAGTCATCTGGTTTGCAAGGCTATATCTCAAGTTTTAACAATGTTGTTGATGATTGCTCCAATTTTTTCACTCGAATATGTGGTAAATCTTTCACCTTCTCAATTCTTTTTGTTATAATAAACGTGGATCACAAATAAATAAGAAAAGAGAAATAAGAACACACAAATTTTAAGTGAAAATTTTTCAACCCTGTTCTAATTAAAGTCAAATAGTGAAGTATAGTTCTATACGGACTCAACTTATGTGGTATGATCCGTACCATAGGGGCTTCACCCTGCACCCTCGATTGCAATCCCAGTCCAGTTTTGTACTTAATAAAAATCTATGGGGGCGGGAAAATGACGGGATTCGAGTCACACAATTTAACAAGATTTGTACCTTACAGATTATTTTTAAGTGTAATTGCATGATTTAGGGTTGAAATCTTTAAACCATTAACCTTTCAATGTTAAGCTTATATGTGGTGTAGAGGTGCTCATGGGCCAGGCCGGGCCCAGAAAAAATTTCAGCCCGGGTCCTAGGCCCGGGCCCGGCCCGGAATATGGGCCTAGAATTTTGTCTAGGCCCGGCCCGGGAAAAAATTCATAAGCCCGGGCCCGGTCCGGCCCGTTTTTAAATAAATACCAAAAATTTATTTTAAAAATTAAAACAAAAATTTTAAAAATATTTTAAAATTAAAAAAATTTAAAAGTATTTTAAAAATATTTTAAAATTAAAAAAATTTAAAAAAAGAATTTTAAAAGTATTTTAAAATTAAAAAAATTTTAAAATAAAAATATTTATTATATTCGGGCTAGGCCGGGCCGGGCCCGGGCCAAAAAAGTGGTGCCCGAGGCTTGACCCGTTTTTTAATCGGGCCTCATTTTTTTGCCTAAGCCCATATTTCGGGTCTATATTTTTACCCAAACCCTCCCATATTTCGGGCGGGCCGCCTGGCCCATGAGTACCTCTAATGTGGTGATAATTATTCAACTTAATTATTACTTTCTAAACAAGAGTTTTGCATTTTTGGATTAATGTTTTCATTTTTAATTGTAATTTGCATGATTAAACACTGGGTTTAGAGAAAAAAGAGAACAAAAGGAGGATGAGAATTTTGCTAGGGGAATCACTGGGAGGAGCAGTGTTGTTGATGATACACAGGAAAATGCCAGACTATTGGGATGGGGCAGTCCTTGTTGCCCCCATGTGTAAGGTAATTTTACTCTTTATTTATTTTTTTATTTTTGAATCCTTTACCAAATCATGACCTTTTTTTCATTTTGGTCCTATTAAAACATCCTTTTTAACGTGTTCCCACGTTTTTCTAATTAATTATTTCCTTAAAAAAAACTTAATTTTGTCATATAATAAATGGTGCCCGCTGTAGGGTCTTGATTAGACTGTGGTCCAAAATTTTTGGGCAGCCGAATTTCATTTTTCGATACATCGATCTACAATTATGTGTGTATCATATCTCATATTTTTAAAATGTAAATAATATAAATATAAATATATTAAAATTTAGAATTTGTTCTATCATATGTAAATTTTAGCCCATAATTTATTTTTTATTGCATTTATATTATTTTTGTGTTTTTATTGTTAATCTAATTCACATTATTTAAATAACTCATAAATTTTTTGTGGGTATCATATATTAATGAATGGGATTAATTGTACTTGTCTAGATTAAATTTGGCAGTAGGTGTAATTTTGCATAATTTATTAGAGTGATTCAATTTGTATTTTAAATTCAAGATATAGATTTTTTTGATGCGATAATTTTAAAAAATTTATCGTAAACAAATAATAAAATTGAGACATTCAGTGGTGGAACCAGCGGCTGACCGGGCCCTGGCCTCCTCTAAAATGAAATTCTTTTCATTTAGGTCCTTTATAATTTATAAAATTTTAAATTAGTAATGATAAGATTGCACTTTGATCCCTCCCAAAAATGATAAAAATTTGATTTAATCCTTAAAAAAATATAAAAATATAGACTATTAAAATAGTGAAATCATATTTTTATTATCGTAAAAATATAAATATTAATTAACAAAATTTTTGTATTCACAGATTGCAGATAAAATGAAGCCACATCCTTTAGTGACAAGTGTTTTGAAAAAGCTTTGCAATTTTATTCCAACTTGGAGAATGATTCCAGGTCCAGATGTCATTGATACTGGTTACAAAATGCCTGAGATAAGGGCACAGGTATTTACTAACGCTTTCCGAGCCAATATATATAGACACAACTCAGTTTTACCGACGCTTTGAGTTTGGTATCCGCATATGTATAGCAATAATCATGTCTGGTATACTGATGGAGGATATCGTCACTAAAGCTAGATGGGGTTAGTATAATTATACGTTTAATTATATTTTAAAAAAATAAGATTCTAGATTTCACGAATAAGTGTTCGAGAACTCAAATTCAACTCCTAAAGATAGTGTTGATGGCAAGAGCAGCTATGAACCCAAAAGGATTTATCTTTATGAACCGTAAAATGAACATAAAAAACATCTTAATTATACTAATATATATATATATATATATATATATATATATGATATAGATGATGTGAAATTAACTATCACACAACACTTTGTGATAGCATTAGTGACAGCTTGTATAGGTACATTTTCGTCAGTATAGGTCTATACTGACAATGGTTTTAATATTTTATATTGTTTGCTAAAGTTAATTAATTCCAGATTAGAGGAAATCCATATTGCTACAAAGGTCGTCCTCGTTTAAATACAGGCCTGGAACTTCTAAAGATGAGCATTGAGGTTGAACAAAGGCTTAATGAGGTATTAATAAATTTTTTTTATATAGATTTAACTTTTAATTCAATTTTATTGAACAAAATATATGACAGTTTCTTAATTCCAGGTTTCATTACCATTTATAATTCTTCAAGGAGAAGATGATAAAGTAACAGATAAAGCTGTAAGCCAACAACTATACGATGTGGCATCGATTTCAGACAAGACATTGAAGCTATATCCTGGAATGTGGCATGGCCTGTTATATGGTGAAACACCAGAGAACACCGAAATTGTGTTTTCAGACATTGTCGACTGGTTAAACCAAAGGTTTGAATTAAGAAGTTCAAGGTTAGAGAGGGAATTGAAGCATCAAAATGATGAGATTTTTATTTCCAAAGACATTTTCTAAGCACACTCAAAACCTATCGTATATCTAAATACTAGATATCAATGTAATAATGGCATCCAATTTATCACGATTATAATATAATAAATGCAATTGCAACCATTATAATTATCTGTATCACAATTATAATATAATAAATGAAAATTTGGTGCTCAAAAGATGTTCATTTGTAGAACCTATTCGTACTCGAAATTTTGGGAAGTAAGTGGTGAGTCTTTATTTGGACAGTTTCTTTTAAACGTAATGTGTGTTATTAACCCATTAATTTTATAACACTAAAATATTTTTAGAATCGAACTTCTACCTGGCCCAGCCCATATACACCTCTACTTATTTATTTTCTAAATAAAAAAAATCTTATTGATTCTAACATTGTTTGGAATGTATATTCCATTGAAGCTTTAAAAAAAAAAGAAAGAAAAGAAAAGACAACAATGCATATTCCATAAAATAGGACAATCTTCTTCTTGGGAAGCTTGTTTTGTTTGGTTGTTTTTGTCACGTTTCTTATCTTTAGATATGACTTTTTTTCATATGATATTGAAAATATTAATTTAAATATGATACTGATATATTAAATGATATGAATTATTAATATGTTAAAATTTATAAATATATAACTTTGAATAAGAATATGGTATGAAACCATTACATTGATACAAACATATGAATTATTAGGTTTAGTTATAATTTAATTAAATTTTGTTTGTACATAAGTATTAATCTCTCAGATTTTAAATTAATTTTTGTAATTGAATTCTAAAAGTATTAATATTATATTAATCAAATCTTTTCATTAGTATAATTATTGATTTAGACATTAAATATTAATTTGTATTTGAACTTATTTGGAGGTTTTTTTGACAATTTTCTAATTGGAGAATCTTGTTTAATATAATTGAACCTTTGGGCCATGTACTTGATTTTCAGGCCCATTTTAATTATTGAAGTTTTGTGTTTTTGAGTATTTTAATTATTAAAATCTTATATATATATTGTTTTATTATTAAAAAATCAATCAAACATTTATTATTTGATGTAATTACTGTTTACTTAATAAAAGAAATTTAGAAAAATCGGAAAAGAAAAAAAAATGAAAAAGCAAACACTACTATTGTAGCAATGCACTATTTAGGTGTTTGCAACACTTTTCTGTGTCGCGACTTAGTTTTGTAGGGTTGTGATAGAGTACGATACTAGAGGTCACCTTCTTAGGGTGGGTTTGGATGGGCGATTGGGTGCGGTGCGGTGCGTTTAGCTTACTTTTTGTCTCACGCTACAGTATTGCTACAATGTCTAATCTCACCGCCACCGCTGTTTTTACACTAACCGCAAGTAAACACACCGTCCATCCAAACTCACCCTTATAAGATCATGGCAAGGTAAAGAGTTTAAGGGGATAGTGTATTTAGAAAAGAAGGAAAGTCCCAAATTTAAACGTTTTAATGCCTTTTGGCATTTTGGCTCAAAAAAATCTCTTAGTATTCGATTAAAAACAATGTTTTTCAATATTCTTTTAAAAAAATGTTACATGGTAGTATTCCTATTAAATCACTTTTACATTTTATAGGGGTGGATAATCAACAATTGTTAGACTATTTCATTAGATAAGGTATTCTTTATAGGGTTGCGCCAACGACCCCAAGTCGAACGTCGGTAAGTGTAATTGGATCACTTTTGTAACCCTTTTTCTTTGTAAATTCTTTTCAAAATAATAAAGTCTTTTTCCTTCTAAAGGAAGGAGAGGTAGATCAGGTGTATTTTCTATGCCTTATGGGATTGCAATGTGGCTAGAGATTAATTTGTGGCTTGCTTATCTTTAAATAGACTATTGAGATTTTTGGTTGATTTGAGTGGAAGCTTTTATCAAAGTGTCGCATGGGTTAACAAATGAGAGAACAACGTTCAGTTCATGACATGTGGTATTAGAGTCAAGTTGCGTTGTCCTTAGTTGAGCATATTCAATGATGGTTGCTACTTAAGGTGGTGAGTCAGAGGACCACACTAGAATTGAAGAGGTTGAGGCTACAGTGGTTGCTTTAAAAGCACATATGGTCATGAGTGACTAGATGAGGGAAATTAAGATAGCCTAAAAATAGCTATCTAATGATGTGAATAGCTTGGGTGATGAGAAAAGGGATGGCATTGGCATTATTAAACATAGGACTGAGGAAGTGATAAGCAACCTATGTGATGAGGCAAAGGATGTTACAAGCGTCACTAAATAGGGACTTGAGGAGCTCGAGGCTCAAGTGAATGTGCTTCAAATGGCTGTGAGACGAATGAGTTATTGCACAATAGACAAAGGTAAGCGCGCCAAGGTGCCAGAACTGTGACACTATAAAGGAGCAAGGGATGACAAAGAACTCAAAATTTTCTTGTTCAGTATGGAGCGATATTTCAAGGTTGTGTACACTAACTAAGACGACGGCAAGGTGGTCATGGCCGTAATGTATCTTGCGGGTGCTGCAAAGTTGTGGTGGTGTTCAAAATTTGTAAATGATGAACGCCCTATCAAAACTTGAAGCAATCTAAAGTAAGAGTTAAAGAGTTAATTCTTTACACAATGAGACGGAAGCTTAGGGAAATAGCTAAGACAAGAACAATTCGAGTGTTTGTGAGCAGTTTCTCCACCCTAATGATAGACTTTAGGAACATGTTAGGAAAGGATAAAATGTTCTACTTTCTTGAGGGGCTCAAGCCTTGGGTTAGGATAAAACTGCAAAGTTAAAATGTACAAGATGTGGCCACAACTATGGCTCTATTGAATCCGTAAAATGCCCCCATTTAGTGGCAGTGGCTCAAATCATGGTAATGAGGGAAATGATAAGGACCACCCAACAAAATTCTCATACAACATCAACCCGCATCTACCATACCTCTCTGTCTATAGAATATTACTTCCTTTAAAACCACCAAAATTTTTAGCCACAATGGCTAACCGTTGGACTTAAAGCTAATTAAATTGAACCCTATTTCGAGGGATGAATGCAATCCAAAGAATAAACCTATTTTGAAATTGAGGTTCTCTACCATTGCGACACGAGAGATAGTTAACTCCTAGTGTCACCATACCACGAATTAGAGTCGCGACATGACTGTTGGGTTTCGCGAAAAACTCATTTTTCTGTCGTGACCCGGCCCGAAAACCCTCTATTTTAATTTTTTTTAAAGCCCCTTTAACCCCTATTTCTTCAATCTTTCAATTTTCAAACCAAAAAGCAATTTCCCCTTCTCTTTTCTTTCAATATTGGGCTAGAACTATTGATTTTCTTTAAAATTTTCGGTACTTCTTCAAAGTTTTCTGCACTTTCTTTCTTTAATCTCTTAAATGTTTTAGCCCCAGTCTTCAACATTAGAGCATGACCTAAGCAAGTGGTGGTCAACATTCATCTTCTACTTCTCCAAAACTAAGGTTAAGGATTCTAAACTTCAACTTTTAGGGCGTTTTCATATATTCTTGCAAAATTTTAAGTTGAATGATTATTGTGGGTTATTGTTGAATATCACTTATCATGTTTGCATGCTCGTCTCCTGATCATAATGTGAAAAAAATAAGTGTAAGGAGGCTGATGACTACTTTTTTAGAACTTCAGAGCCAAACTTTTATTCAAGAGCGTGGCTTTGATCTAGCCACGTCCTTTTTGTAATGAGTTGTTGGACTTAGCCAAGCACCATGGTTGATACACATTTTTCCTTCTCTTGAAATAGACCGCCGTTGCCCCAGTCGTAATAGAATTTTATGCTAATCTAAAATACACTGAGGGTGATAGAGTTTTGTTCGAGGGAAAAAAGTTGACATTTTCCCTTGTGCTATATGTAAATATTATGACATTCCATATTCCAAACGCGATTATTTGAATAAAGTGGACGCGACCATTATTCCGAAAATTGATATGGATGTCGTAATTAATTTTTTAACGAAAAATAGGCCTAATGCTACAATACCACTTAGTTTTAATCAGACAATTATGTTTTTGAATGCCAAATGTGGATACAATTAATCTTTACTCGTATTTGTCCTCCTTTGAATGATTCTAATGTTAATGTCTTCTGAGCTATTTTGTTGTATGACTTTTTGTAGGAGAAGCGCATATATTTTGAAAATTGGATCCATGACTGCATGTGGAAATGCGTTAAGGAATCAAAGGTTGGTATATATTTCTGCACCTAGTCACGGACTTGTGCCGTGAAGCTGGGGTGGATATCAAGCCAACTGAAACAATTTCTCAAACCATCTAAGAGTTTCATTGGTGACACCATATATGCTCAATATCAAAAGCAACACCGAACACAAATTCAGGGGGGATGCGTCAACTGTGACGCGATGATCAAAGTGATGAAGTGTATTCGGTCAAGAAGAGGCACATATCTTATACCTAAGGTGATTTACCGTCAAATGTAGTAGTTAATTCGGGTCAATTTCGTATTTAAGGAGCTTATTTTCTAAGCAATTTGGTATTTTAATTTATATTTTTACCTGTCGAAACCATCTTTTTGAAGTTTTTCGAAAAATAGGGATCGACTTTAAAAATGGAAATGGGAGTCGCCACCGATCTTTTATTAAGGTGTACCGGTTCACCATTAAAAATTTTAGGTCTGCGAGATTTGAAAAAAATAGGTCCGGGAGTTGGTTACGCACGAGGAAGGGTTAGCGCCCTCGTGACGCCCAAAATTGGTACCGAATTAATTGTTTAATGTCTTAATGTCGAAATTTTGAAAAGATTTTAAAATACGATCCTTTTCTTTTGGATAAAATGAATTAGACGATGAGATTCACTTATTTCAAAGAAATAAATTGTCACACTCAGTAAGTTAGAGTGCAACATTTTAAATTTTCAAAATTAAATTTATCTCTTGACTTTTAAAACCCATGCGTTTTGAGAAGGTTATCCGATTATTTGAATTAAATGAGAAAATCAAGACCCAGTAAGTTAGGGCTCGATTTCACAATATCCCTAAATATCGAATATTGCATTTGTTAGAAAATCCTCGTCTCGAGAATACAATACGTCATATCCAATGCATTAGGACACAACGTATTGAATTCTCGATAATGAGTTTTTATTTATGTTTTTTTATAAAAAGAGTAATCTCGATTATTTAGATTTAACAAAGAAAATCAGAACCCAATACGTTAGGGCTCGATTCTCTCGAAGATCCCAAATACCGAGTGTTGCTTTTATTTTGAAATTTTCCGTTTTTGATAAATCCGAGTAAAAAATGGATGCAAAATAATAATAACGATGACAATGTAAATAAAATGATACAAGCAAAACAATAAATAATAAAAACAATCATACGGGCAAAATAACAAATAATTAGAAACTAAAGTAAGAAAACAAACAATAATAAACATGTAAATAAATGAACAAAATTAACGAAATGATACAAATATAAAAGATATATAAACATAAATATGTATAAAATAATGAAAATATGAAAAACATATGTATGTGCATGTATTCATGAAAATAAAAATATGTATATATATATATATATATATATATATATAAAATACAATATAAAAATATACGTAAGTATGCATCAAAGTTTAAAAGATATATAAACAAGTAAATGATTATAATTTATATATGTTTAAATTAAATTACAAATATGGGTGTAAATATATATACAAATTAGAAAGTATAAAAAAATATATAAGTACGTACATATAAATATATACTTACAAAAATTTAGCAAATATGTATATAGGTATAAATATATGTATATATAAATTATAAAAAATGAGTATATATGTATACATATATATACGTATAAAGTTATAAAACATATAAAAATATAAAGGTAGGTATTTATGTACATGTATATAAATTTGAAAAATTATGCGTGTACGCATGTTAAAAAATGTATGTATATGTATATTATAAAGCAATAAGTACGTACATATATGTAAAAATTAAAACCTATATATATGTTAGTATGCATGTATATATATATATATATATAACAAAATCTAAAAATGGTATAAATGGATAAATAATAATAATAAAAGGGATTACAAGATATTTAAACTTAGATAAACAAATAAAATAGAAATATGATAATAATAACAATGTAAAAATCATAGCATAATATGATAATGTAAAAATAAGAAATAAATAAATGAATTAAAAAACTAAGTTAATTAATAAAATAGCAAAATAACAAAATAAAGGACTAATTTGAACTCAAAGACAAATATTCGGGGTAGAATCGAAAGTAAAACAAAATGGGAGGACCAAATCAGTAATTAAACATAAAATTGGATATTCAATGCCAATCACGTGAAACGACACCTTTCCAAACTGTACTTAATTGAAATCCGAATCAAATATAACGTATAAATTAAAAACTTAAGAAAAATCAAATTGAAAGGAAAACAAAATGCGGAGGGATTAAGTGCGCAAATAGCCCCTCAGACCCAAAACGCGCGGATCCTCCCCTCGAGTCGGGTCACCACGCGGGTCAAAGGCTGCTAAACGGCGCCGTTTTGATAATCCACCCAAAAATAAGAAAAACCCTAAACTAATCTAATCTGCCATTTGAAAGAAAGAAAAAGAAAAAAAATAACAAAAAACTAAACACTCTCCCTCTGCGCCGCACGACGGTTCATCGCCTTCTTCGAAGGCTCCCCGAACCTTGCCCCAGACTCCGATGACGACGGAGAGAGAGCCAAGGTCGCACAGCCAGGTACGAGTTCTAACTTCCCCCTTTCTTTTTTGTTTCTCTTTTATAAAACGATTGATGAATCTAAAAAACTAGCAAAAGAAAGCAACCAAAAAAAATCAAGCAACCAGCGAAGAAAAATAGAAAAGAACAAAAAACTCCCGAAAATCACCTTTCTCTGCTTTTTTTTCTCTGTATTCTCAATTTTTATATTGAATGCGTAAAAAAAGGATCCCCCCTTTTTACAAATTCCAAAATAGCTTTTGTATAGCCGGGAATAAATCAAGCTTTTACAAGAATTTTTTTCTAAAAATCCCCTTTTTCTCTGCTATTCTGCTTTTGTTGTTTGTTGCTGTGTGCATTGCGTTCGTTTTTCGTTTGTGTTGTAGGTGTATGGTGCTCACCACTGGAGGAGGATGCTTTGATGCGTCTTGGAGGGACAAGGATTGCTAGCACACGCTGTGCATTTAAACTGGTTTCCACATGCGGCGGCTGGAGTTTGCAGATGCCCTAGGGTTTCTGCTTGTGTTTTTTGTTTTGGGCTTCAATGCAACTGGGCTGGGTTTCTGGAAACGGGCTAGGGATTTGGGCCGTTCGGGTTAGATTTAGCTGATTTGTAATTAGGGTAATGGAATCTGGGCTTGTTTTTGTAATTGGACTTTTTGGACATTTAATTATTTTTTTGGTTTTTATTTCTTTGTGATTTTAGGCCCGGGAAAATTGGGCCTCTTACATCAGTATTTAGGCTTTAGGATAGAAAATTAATAAAATAAGTGTTTTTTAACACATTTTGCAGGTGTTATGACCTAATAAGCCAACACAGGCCCTAGGTTGTGCTAATTTGTTTAATTGAGTGTGTAGGATGAAGATATAAAGACCCAATTGACATGGAAGTAAGGGTTGAGTGATACCCAAGCTTCTCAGGAAATCAAAGCACCAAACGAACGACATTAGGTAAGATTTGGGTGTTGTGTCGCACCACGCAAGGGGTATGGCGCGACACATGTCGACCTGTTGCATAATTTTATCAGGGTTATGTTTGTCCGCGCAATCAAACTTATATAAAGACCTAATTTGGACTGCCAACACATCTATAAATAAGACATTAGGGGTTTGATGTAACTAAGTCATCCGAGACGCCTTCAAAAACCATAGTAGTTTAGGAGCATGATTAGATTATTTTCTTTTCAATTTTTCAATACTTTTTTGTTTTCTTTTTGAAATCAATTTTGATTCAAGAGTTTATTTATATTATCAAAGTCTTCAGTTTATATTTCTTTTTGCATTCAATTTAATTCTTTATTCCAATCAAGACATTTACTACTCCGTTCTAGATTCGATATTCAATCCATGATTTTTTAATTCTATTTTGTCTTCCCAATTGATCGTGTTCTTTACATGATTTATTCAATCAAGATAGAGATTATGAATAATATGAGTGGCTAAATCCCTTAAGGGAGATTAAAGAGTGGATGAGATATGATTAATGGAGGATTTAGGGTTTCTTGAGAGGGATTAATTGTTATGAATTATGTGTGCTTAAACTGTTAGGATTGAAAACCTTAGGAAGTTATCATAGGCTCAATAAGGTTGGGAGATAATTCAAACCGAGTAAATCGTAATTTATCCTAGTTGAGAAAGTGAGGTCAGGAGATAGGCAAGTATCAACCAATCGATTAGTTAATTATAGGTCGAGAGGTAATTATTGGTTAATCGATAGTTAATTCACCCTAAAACCCTAATCCAAAGTTAGTTACAAACCCTAAAGCAAGTAAATATTACTGATTGGTTTATTGATTTATTTTGTTTGTTTATTTTTCTTTATTTATTTCTTTTTATCTCTTCAATTTATTTTATGGTTTATCGTAATATAGGGATTAATTACTACTATTTAGACTTGTTATTGTAAAAATGTTTTCATTATTTATTCCATCCTCCCTTGGGTACGATCCTCAGAATACTTCCAAAGTATTTCATTATACAAACCATATTACAATTTGACTCGTGCACTTGTGAACACCGCCGTTCTTATATCTTAAATTTTGGTGTTATATTTAACTATAAACAATAACATGTTTATAAGCGATCAGCAATCAAACAACGAAGGTGGTAAATTGAGACAAGGGAAGTTCAAAATTGACTTGGTATTTTCGTGGTTTTCTAGTGGGTTTTGAGAAGCTTTGAACTATTAGATTGAAAGAAAAAGTAAATGTGGATTGTTTGGTGGCTATTCTAACTAGTGGCGTTGTGAAAGTGTAGTTGTCAAGGAAGAGTAGTGTAAGGAAGAAGATGATGAAAATGGGAGGAGAGAAGGAAAAACAAAAAAAGGAATAAGGGAGAAAAGAAAAAAAAGAAAAAAAAATGGAAAAAGGAACAAAAAATAGGCTTAATGGTGGAAGAAATAGATTTAACCGTAGAGTGACCAGTTTGGTCAATTTTTGTAGTGGTAGTGTCAAATTAACAAAAACCATTTCAGGGTAACCAAAATAGGAATAACCGCTATTTTGAGTGGCTAACGAAGTAATTTACCCCACATTTAATGATACGGTAGAGATAATTTTAATAAAAGAAAAGAGTTTTTAAAAAAATTGAGACATCAGTCTCTATATAAATATAAGGTTGTTACTTTTTGAATTCTAACTTAAAAAATTGAGTTAATAATCCAAGCAATGTATATCAAACAAATTTGAAAATTAAAGACTCCTAATTAATATAAAATAGATAAATAATAAAATACAGTTGTTACAACTTTTAAAAATAGAGGGTTACGACATAAAATGTTAGGTAAGAAAGCTTGTAAATTGGTGACTAATTTTCTCTTTTAAATAGAGATGGGTGAGATGTTAGAAATTGGAAAAATGGTTGGACTATCGATTTATGGTGATGAAAATATGGTGATTGATCTTTATGTTTGATCTCTACTTTGACAAAAATGGTTTCTTTTATATGAAAAAAAAATTCCACATTAAAACATAAATAAACAATCTATATATAGTTACTCTCCTACAAGCAACTAGCATGCTTTGAGAACTTTCTGCACGAGCAATGTAAAACTAAACTTTCTACCAGCCTCTATTGGGTAGGAATAACATTAGTAATCTTTACCAACTTTAGCTCCATTAAAAGTCTATGTTTGTGCTTATATATTTTTTACCTTGCACCAAGTCCTACGGGTTAAGGTGTGCTGCATTAAATAAGAGATTATTTTTATAAGTGAATATATTTCGAAGAATGGTGGTAATTATTCCAAAGAATGCTGATAATTCCTGAAGACAACAATATATAATAGTAATATTTTTAGAATGATAAAAATGTTATTTTACATATTTTAAAATTGACAACATTTCCTATCCTCTCAGTTTACCTCAAATTGGGGTATTTAAAAATAAAGTAAAACAAGGGACAGTGAAGGATTCTTAACTCCCTTTACTTTCCCTACCTTAATAAAAGAATTTTCAAATAAAGGAAAGATGATTCCTCCCCTTCATTTTACTTAGATTTCCTTAGTTTTTTTTTTCTAATCCAAACATAGACCAAACCAAAAGTTAACCTTATAGGTTTCAAAAAATGTGGCTAGACCACCTTGACTTTGAAAAAATCTTTCAATTAGCTTTGTAACACCTCTAACCCATATCCGTCATTGGAATAGGGTTTCAGAGCATTACTGAGAATCATAATCTAATAATTCATTTCAAACATTTCAAAAATAATGTAATGATTCAAAATTAACATGCATAGAGTCCCTTAATAAGCCTTTGAGAGTTTGAAAACACTTTAGAAACGATTTGAGACTAAATCGGGAGTATTTGAAAATTTTTAGAAAAAAATTAGAAAGTTTTTAACTGTAGGGTTCACAGGGCCGTGTGGTCAGGTTGTGTGACTCACATGGCTAAGTCCCACGTCCGTGTGTCTAGCTGTGTGGGCATTTGAAGTAGGGACACACGACTGTGTAACTCTCTGACTTGGGTCACACGGCCAAGCCACACGCCCATGTGCCAGGCTGTGTACTCTTTGAAATGGCCTCGCACGCCCATATACTACCTGTGTGTCTCGCACGATCAAGTTACACACCCGTGTGTCTGGCCGTGTGGGCCTAAAATGTGCCTTAAACAACAAATTTACCATTCCCTACAAGCTTGGACATTAAACAACTCAAAAACCATTCTTTTAACCAGTTCAAAACACGATCAAACAGATTCAAAACATGTCAAAACAATCATTCTAAGTGCCTAACCAATGTACCCTCATTGGTACCACGTTTATATCATCAATTCATATCATCTAAGCATCATTCAAATCCAAATTACAAACATACCAAATTCAATCCATTTTGCCTAGTTAATAAGCACTTAAACATCAACTTAAATTCACATGCAAATATCTAAATTTGGTTCAATTTACCGTGCCATAATATGGCTTCAAACACAAACACATGTTTATATGTATATACCAAACCAACCTAACACTTACAATTTCATTTACAATCCATCCACAAAATAACTATCATTTAGACATCCTAGGTACATGCCAACACAAAAGATAAACATCATCACATTTGAGTTCGGGATCGTTGTTGGATGCTGAATTGACAATCAAAAGTGAAGTACCTAATCTGTGCACGGAAAAACAAAACTGTGCGTTGAGTAAAGCTCAGTGGTATTTCTATAATCCGAATATTTAAAGGCAAGATAATATAATATGCACAATTGAATTTTAAGCACATATTAAGGTCTAGTATCATGACTATCATATGTTATCATATTTCATTTGTTAAACAATGTCCCAATTCACACAATTGCTATATAAATAGTTATTCACATATCAAACCATATTTATTTGTACAATGGCATTAGCCATTCAATACTCAACTTATGAATACATCATCTCATGCCATACTCAATTCTCATCACTTGTTATATAATAGCTTTTCACAATTTGATCTACATATCATTTAAATAATGACATTAGCCATTCCATATCCAATTCATGAGTACATAACTCATGTATCTCATTTTCATGTTTCAAATCACTATCTCATTTTCAATTCACATACAATATCATCCAATATCAATCATAGTACTGTTTTATTTAATTACCCCTATTAACACGACTAGGACGGATACACGGATCCAACCAACACACCAGTTTGGCACCCAATGCCTCATCGGATAAATTTAAAGTAATATGCGCCCAGCGCTATATACATTTGACACCCAATGTCTCATTGGTTAAACCAAAGTAAATTGGCACCCAGTGCCTCATCGACTCAAAGTCGAAGAAATCCTTGAACTCTTCCTATCCTATGGCATGCCATCTATATCCGACTCAGCCTGATACAGTTGATAGAGTTTAATTTCACATTTTAGATATAACCAATATCCAATACTAATTTTTCATATAATCACATATATATACATTTCAATTCAATAATCAATACATTCAATATGTATCTACCAATTCAATCCATTTCAATTAATTATCAAATGTCAATTACTCACCTCAACACTTACCATATGCATTAAATTGAATTATAACAATTAACAACTAAGTTCGAATTATAGAAATACAAACTAGGAATTCCGAGCTATTCAACGTCGATTTTATCTTTCTCCTTTTTAGTCGAGGATTCCGATACGACATTAGCTATGGAATTAAAACAATTAAAAGTCATCAATACAATAAAATTTCAATTTCATATTAAATATTGAATATTTAAATTTTTACTCAATATTTGCCTAAATTCTAATTTAGTCCCTAAACCAAGACTAATTTTTATTTTTCACATTTAATTTTATATTTTCATACTAATTTCCCTTTAAGCTAAATTTAACTCTCTATTTTCACTCGAATCCCTAAATTTCAAATTTTTCATAATTTAGTCCCTATTACTCAAAATTTACAATTAGTTCTACAATTTAATCCTTTTCCATTTCTAACTTAAAATCTATCAATTTAATCCCTAATACTAAAATTATTCAACATTAACAACATTTAAAAACTTAATAATTGCTAAAATTTCGACATGGGTTGGGTTACTCTAGGTACTGGGATTCCAAAAACATATAAATTACAAGAAAAAGGACTAAATTGACTAACCAATTAAACTTTGAAAATTTGGAGCCCTTGGCCGTGTGTCTCGTTTTTTTTCTTTCTATTTCTTTCTTAGTTTGTATGTTTTTTACATATTTTATTTTATTATACTTTAATTATTATTATATAATATATATACATTTACTTAATTATTAGGATTTCATATTTTAACTTTAATTATTATAATATAGGTATAATTACTACATTGGCCCTTTAATTGTTCTTTAATCTATAATTAAACTTTCACCCTATATGCAATTTAGTCCTTATACCTAATTACTTTTAATTCAAGTAAATTCGCTTAACCGAAACCTAATTAACTACACAACTAGTTTTGTAAATATTTATTAAAAATATTTATGAGTCTGATTTATAAGAACAGAGTCTTGAGAATGTACTTTTCGACACCCCTGACTATCGGGTCGTTACAGGTTTGGAATGAATCGTAAACCACTCTACACTAGCCCATTGGGGAACTCACTTCTCTCCTCAAGATATGGAATCAAGAAGTGTTTGATAGTTTCTTTCATAAGAAAAGTAAAATTCTTGCTAAACTTGCAGGAACTGAATGAGCTATAGAAATAAAAAGTTGTGATTTCCTTCTTTAACTCCAAAAGACTTTCGTGGATGAATACCAAGAGATCTTGAAGGAGGAAGAGGATTTTTAGGTTAAGAAATCTAGAGTAGATTGGTTATTTGACATGAAAAAACTCGAAGGTTTTGCTTCCCACTGCTCTTAAAAGGAAGAGTTTAAACAAAATCTTAAGACCTAATGATAACATAGAATAATAGACTACTGAGAAAGAGGGAATAAATGTAATCATACAAAATACTTTCTCAAAATAGTTTGACTCAAAAAAATTATTTTGAATACAAAGAAATCCCCCTCCACCCTTCTTTGGATAATCTTGTCATCCCAAGATAGATAGAAATTGATTTTCCCATTTTTGAGAGCGAGATTGCAATAGCAATGTTCTCCTTTAAACCGTTTAAAGCCTTCAGCCCAAATGGTCTTCATTCCCTCTTTTACCAAAGATGTTGAAGTTCCATTAAAAGAAAGGTATATGATATGGTGGTTGAGGTTTTTAGTACCTAGAAAACCCTAATTGGCACAAATGAAATCCTTATATCATTGATCCCTAAAACTCCCTCCCCTATTTTAGTGAGCCAATATGGGAGTCTCAATAACACCTTTTATATGGTCATTACAAAAATCTTGTCCATAGACTTAGATAGCTTCTTGAGAAGATCATCTCGCCAATTGAAAATAGTTTCATTAAAGGGCACTGAATGGTGAAATGCCATTATTGTACAAGAAGTGCTCCACTCAATTTGAAAGTTCAAAGGTAAGACATGAATCATGATCATTAAACTGAATATGGAAAAAAGCTTAATATAGACTCCCGTGAGGTTTTACTAGTAGAGTCCATTTTGTTTTAACTTTCCTGCCGAATAGATAAACTTGATCATGGGTTATTGTTAGAAAATTAGAGTTGCTACTTGAGGCGTGAATACCATTGTCCCTCAGAACTCAACAAGCACTTCTGTTACCCTTTGGAAATCAAGGAACAAGGAAGAGCAAACACTATATAAACATCATTTAAAGCGTGAGTACCCATCCTCTTATTTTGGATCTTATAAGTCCATAGTAAAAACACTATATAAACATCATTTAATAGGTGTATCTAAAGGATGTGGTGTAACTCCCCAAAAATTTGAATACTTATCTGTCAATTCTTGACATGAATTCAGCATCTGCTTCAATGGTTTAGTTCATTAGTTGTATGTTTGAGATTAAGGGTTTGAATCCCAATTTTGGAGAAATTTCCTATTTTTTTTGACTTAACCCTTAGCCTTGCAATTGTGGCTTATGTTTAATTCTATGTAAGTTTGACTAAAGAATGAGCTTGCTAGTTCACTGGTTAAGCTTCTATATTTTCTTTAGTCCTACGTTCAAGTCTTTGTGTGAATGAAAGAGGGATATATTTTCAGTATCACTCTGTTAAGTGAAGTTACTTTTTAAAAAAAAATTGATTACTTCTACTTTCCCTCTTTAGTGTTCTTTCCACATTTTTTGCTTGTTGCGATTCTTCTTTGTTGATCGTTTTGAGTTTTTTTTTGTTAAAATTTGTTGTGGTTTTGTTGAGGAAGTCGTGTGTCTTATAGTATTTCGACCGGAAGGTTAAATACGTAAGTTGTATTGTTAAATTTTGTTAACGTTTATTGATTTTGTTGGAATCGTGTTTTCTGCTTGGTCTTCTTTTCGGCGAAGGTCTCGAGGCTAAATTTTCTCCAATGCTTTAAGTCTATTACTTTCTGCGTTGTACGAAGGTAAGTGTTGACCTTTCGTGTTAGAGGTTTGCATTGAAGCTTTTCGACATAACTTGGTTTGGAGTCTAATTCTGGCAATTGGTTGGAGAATAATGGTTTATTTGGTCTTTGGAATGTTGTTTTTAGTTTTGGATTTGTCCTGATTGCTTCCCCGTCGAAATAGTGTCAGGGGCGTAACGGAAACTCAGAATTTTACGAAGGACAGAGGCTGAAAAACATGGTTGTTGACGCCACATGACCGTGTTCCAAGTCGTGTGAGCCACACGGCTGTGTGGCAAGCTGTGTAACTCACTATTTTGAATTTAGGATTACACAGGCTAGAGACACAAGTGTGTGTCCAGGCCGTGTAACTCACTGTTTGTGAATTAGGGTCACACGGGCTAGAGACATGGGCGTGTGTCCAGGCCATGTAACTCACTGTTTTGGGAATTTGAGTAACAAAACCTTATGTATTAATGAGCTAGACCACATGAGCGTGTGCTAGGTCGTGTAAACTACACGAGCCAACCATCTAGGCCGTGTGAATCCACGCAGGCGTGTAGGTCAAAAATAAAATTTTTTTCTAAGGCCGTAATTGTCATTTAAATCAAACGTAAGCTTTCCGTAAGATCTGAATTAGGCTATAAAACTTATTGTCTGATGGCCTGTTACTGGACAATCTGTTTATATGGACATAAATTTGTCGTGTTATTTGATGAGCAAGCATGTTCTATATTGTCTGGATCTATACCACTGTATATGCATGTTTGATATCTATTAATCATGCATCTGCATTGGGATGGAATTTGTGATAAAGGAGTAAGTGTGGGCAGTTTAATTATCTGCTGATTCTAGTGGCTAAGCCATATATACATATCTGATTCTAGCGAGTTATCACATTCGATCTGGCAACTAGCCTGTAATGTTCTGAATGTGACATATAGACACTATGCGATGTGTAGGGATGAATGAGTATTTGATACCCTATTTGGTGTGGAGGGGTGGTTAGAGATGGTGTAGCAGATGGGGGTAGGACTCTGCATTTGTATCTGAATTTGTAACTGTATCTAATATGTTCTGTATCTGTAACTGTATCTGATATGTTCTGTATTCGTTTTTGATTATGATATTCGACTAAATAAGATCTGAAAGTAAGATCGAGACTGTTTTACTTAATTAGTCCATAAGTTACACATTGAGTATATAACTCATTTCGACTGTTACTCGAATTTCAGGTAATCCTTAGAGTTGATCGGGTCGACGTTTCAGGAGCTCAATCATATAATTTAATTAACTTGTTATGTTATTTGGTTTTACGTTGTTATCATCTTACTGGGTTTGTGGACTTTAAATGTTGGGTTTTGTATTTTGATTGTAAACTTTTAAATGTCTTGGGTTGTTTGAACACTAATTATTAAAGGTTGGATTTTTTCAGAAAGAGTTGATATAGCTCTCTATACTTAGTAATATCGTCTAGACTGGATTTAGGGTGTTATATGTGAGATATGTCTAAATCTTTAAAATACATGGAAACTTCCAACAATTATATCATCTTAGGAACTCTAATTAGTGGTTAAAGGAGAAAAACTTAGGAGTTCAAACTTTCACGAGGAATAAGACAAAGCAATCCCTTTTCCACGTACATCTTCATCCTTTGTATGGAATTCTTTAACCTTGAGTTCTCCCAAGAGTCGATACTAAGAAATGGAAACATCTCTGCACCTCACATCAAGGCCCAAATATGTCATATATTCTTCATTGATGATGTCATTTTTTTGAAGACGAATCACCAACCCAGTTCAACTATCCAGTCTGTTCTGGATTTGTTGGTTGAGGAGTTAAATAAAAAAACCAGCCATAGCAAATGGAGAATTTTATTTTCACCCAATAAATCACCTACTCAAAACGAGTGAGTATTGAACTGCCTAAAATTCAAAGCCACTAACCTCTTGGGAAAATACTTAGGTTTCTTTATGTTCTCGAAACGGGTGAAAAAAGAGACCATGCTTTCTTTGAATTTTAATGAATCTAAATTATGGGATTCTAACCAACCCTTTAACGTGAAAATCCTAATAGATTGGAGTGTGAATTAAGGGTGGTCATTTGATCGAATCGAATAAAAATATTTTGAGTTAATTGAGTTGAAGAATTTTATTTTATTATTCTAACTCGATTTGGAATTTTTTCGAATCAAGTCAAGTGATATGGAACTCGAATTGAATATATTTGTTTGAGTTAAATTAAAAAATAACTTTGGGTCTTTATAGTCACTGTCACCCACCGTAATCAAATTTGTTATTAACTTTCATCCCCTCATAATTTATTTATTAATCTTTTATATACGGGTTAGCTTCTTTGATTACTTAGTTGCTTCAATTATCTAATTATTTTATGAATTTTTGACAATGTATTTTGAAATTAAAATATATTAAATGTAAAAATGTGATTTTTAATAAAATTTATTTTAAAGATAAAATGTGAAATGGATACCAACAGAATATTTTAACACGAATATTTTATGGCATCATCAATAATTCAATTTTAATAGAAATTGATAAATGTCCAGCATGATTAAACAATTCAATAATATAAATAGTAGACATAAATTTGAAAGAAAAAAAAATTGGGGTTTGGGAAAAAGTAAAAGATTTGGGGAAAGCAAAAACAAAAATGTTTTGGGGCTTGGAAAAAGTAAAAAGGAAAAAAATTGGGGTAAGGAAAGTAAAATGATTTGATATTTAATTTGTTTGAATTATTGAATTATTCAATTCAAAATTTAATACAATTTAAACTCAATTCTGAATTTTTTTTTTGAATTTTTTGAGTCGAATCGAATTACCAATGATGGTAATAATCTATGCTTATGTTATTAATAAAGTTAATTCACAATCATATGTTTTTTAATAAAATAAACTATGGTTTATTCAAGTAAAGTACATAAATTCTTTTAAGTCCGAAAATGATTCCAATCTTGAATTTTGACGTCCAAAATAGGATGTTGATTGCCTTGAAATTGGTGGGTAATCAAAATTTAAAACAAAAGTTTACAATTTAACTCCTAATTCGTAATTGGATGGGATGAAAGACTCCCAAGTTTTGTAGCTTATCCCAATATTTGTTGCCAATAGAGCATGCATTAGGATTGTGCTTAAAAAATGGCGTCTAGTCTGGATCCTCGTAGCTTTTGCATGTTGAAGGAGTGTTTACAGCAGTGATTTCACCACTAAATAATAGTTGCATTACGGTTGAGTGAGACCGAATTGAGTGTTTGAATTATTTATAAAATGTAAGTTTAAAAATTGTGATTGTTTGAAATTGAGCAGAATTCTATTTTTTATTTAATATTAATTAATTTTAATTTTATGATATAAAATAATTATTTTATATTTAAAATAGTGAAAATAGTTTAAAATTCTTGAATAATTATTATTATTTTTAGAAATATTTATGAATAAGACTTTAAAATTTTGTCGAAGTTATAAAACAAAAACTCATTTTCTTAAAATTACTTTAAAAATCCAAAACCAAAAATTAATATAGAAAAATCGAGATTCAATTGAATTAAGATTGACAGTTCAAAAATCTAAAAGATCTAATGGAACTGAACCAATATCATCCTTCAGTTGCATAAATAAATCGTGGACAAGAGTGATACTGCATCAATTATGATAGTATTACAAAGGACATTAAATTAAATATATAATACCGACAGTGTAATGGTAAGATACATTACACTCTCAAGGAGAGAACCCAGGTTTGAACCTTAGATACGACATTGTTGAGAGGAACAACCACAAACCTCGAATATGAACCGTAAAACGGACTTAATGAATATAAAAAAATTAAATATAATAAAAATTAAATAATTTTTTAAAAAAAAAAGTATACATATTTTTTACATGGTAAAACTCGATTGTAGACGTTAAAGGTCCTGCATCTATCTTCAACATTCACGAATAATACTACCAAAATCTTATTGGTGTTTTTTTTTCTTAAAAGAAATATTGTTTTGAGATTATGGGATGTTGGAAAAGATAAGGCCACTCAATTATCTCTTTGCTTACTCAGACTTGTTTTTTGCTTCAACCTTTTCCAAACTTGTAATAATTGGATAGCAAGTATAACTTTTCTTGTCTTAATATTACAAAGATAAAACCCTACTTTTCTTTTCTTTTTTTTTTAAATTAAATTTAATTGTTAACTTTTCAAAAAATTCAGATCACTTTTTTAATGAAAATGTTGATTAAAACGGCTTGGTAATCGTATGATAGTTCACATGCACTTCAAGTGATATAACTTTGTTTATTTTATATGTCATGTCAACAAATAATTTAAAACTATAAAAAATTAAAAAAACATAAATACACATGGATTGTCATGCATGTTAAAAACTTAATAGTTTAATTAGTATTTTGATTAAAAAATCTCATTCCAACTCTTTTCTTACAATGTTGACTCTTTTAAAAATTAAAAGTTAAATTTAGCTCAACAAAAGTATAAGAACAAAATTTGATAAAAAGATTTACATAGTAAGAACTAAATTTTACATTATACATTTATTTTTGATTCGGTTAATTTAATTGGTTAGTTGCGCTAAGAAAATGAATATTAAATGTAAGTAAACATTTGATAAAACTATGTAACCGATTAAACTATACAATTTAAGCAATTAAAAATTTAATTATGATCATATTTCTCGGACAAAACATTTTAAAAATAGTTCAAATAAAAAAAATTCTAGATTTTATTAACTTGGAAATGTTTTAATTTTATTATCCATATGGATACAACAGATCAATGATTTGAATTTAACATGGAATTAAGATGGAAAACCTTATTCTAAGAAAGATATTTTCCTTATATATATAAACAACAAAGCCAACACAATAAATGAAATGGGTGGTACATGCTATCATTTAGAACCTTACTCAATGTGCATAACTAGAATGAGAAAACTAAACTAAATAATACCTCACAGTGACAGTTTTAGGATAATCCTATCTCAAAGACATAACCCGTGAAAAACTTTGGTGGCATATGCCTTTTGCTAGAGGATCAACAATTATCAGCTTTGAATTTATGTTCAATGAGCATTTCGATGGACTTTAGTATGCTCCCTGGTTACTAAGTACTTAATGTTGATGTGTTTATTTTGATTTCGACTTTTGTTGTTCTTAGAAAAGAACATCATTTCCATATTTTCACAATATATTTGTATGGGCCTAGATATAGGCTTAACAACTCTAAAACATGTAATGAAGTTTCTCAACCAATTACCTTGTAAGTTAGCTTCAAAACACTAAACAAATTTAGTCTCTATAGTAGAAGTAGTCACTAGTGTTTGTTTGACCCTTCTCAAAGATATGACTCCATCGAAAAACATTAAAACATATATTGATGTTGATTTCCGAGAATCAATGCAATTGACAAAATCTGTTTGAATATCCGACAACTTCTAAAATGTAAGATTACTGACATGTAACAATGTAATTTTTAGTTAGTTGAAGATATCTCATCACTTTCTTTGCAGCTCTCCAATTTTCTATCCCATGATTACTTTAATATCTTTCTAACATTCACATTGGAAATGCAATGCTAGGTCTGGTACAAACTTAGTCATACGTCAGGAGTACAACATCTGAAGCACTTGAGATATTGTTCATTTGTTTCCTTCTCAATTTTGAGTTTCGTACATTGGTTCAAATTGAACTTATCACCTTTAACAATGGGTGCAACACTTGTTGAATAATCTTTCATTCAAAATCTTTCAAGAATTTTATTAATATAAGTTTCTTTTGGTAATCTTAACATGTGCTAAGATATTTCCCTACGGATCTTAATGCAATGACATGAGATTCCTCACCCATATTTTTCATACTAAAGTTCTGAGAGAGAAATTGGTTCACTTCATGTAGCAAAATCAAATCATTGGTTTAAGCATAATATTATCTACATGTAATAGAAGAGATGATTTTGCCCTCAATGACCTTATAGTATATACATTGATCCATAATAGTCTTTACAAAACCAAATGAAGAGATAACCTTATGGACTTTTAAATACAATGATGAGAGGCATGCTTAAGTCTCTAAATAGACCTATTAAGTTTGTAGACCAAATTCTCACCAACACTTGAGATGAACCCATCAAGTTGTTTCATATAAACCTTTTCCTATAAATCCTTATTGAGGAAGGCTATTTTCACATCTATTTGATGCAAATTGAAGTCAAAATGAGCAACTAATGGCATGATGATACAAAAGGAGTCTTTCTTGGAAACAATAAATTATCTTCCTTATAATCAATCCTTTTTTTTTGAGTGAATTCTTTAGTAACAAGTCTAGAATTGTATCTTTCAATGTTGATTAATAAACACCTCTTGGTTTAAATATCCATTTAGAGCCAATGAGTTTTTTCCCCTTGAGACAACTCAACAAGGTCATAAACTTGATTATTTGGCATATATTTCATCTCATCATTTATAGTATCATACCACATTTAGATATAGTACTTTCTGTGGCTTGTGAAAATGTGTCCAGGTCATCTTCAACACTAATGTTGTAGTCGGATTCATGTAGCATACACCACATAATCAATAGGAATTGTCAATTTTTCACTCTAGAAGATCTTTTTAAACCAACATCAACGATCTCTTATGAAGGTTGTTGTAGAATTGTTACTTTTGTGGAGGTTCAACTAATTGTTGTTCCTCTAAAGCTATCACAACAAGATGTGCATGTTGAACAATTGGTTCTTTAATGTTTGTCCTAGCTATTAGGAAAAACAACCAACTGTTTACTTGATTTAGGAGTTTTACCATTTATCTCAAGACCGATTCTTTATGTATTAACCTACTTTGGTCTCTAATGGAATCATTCCCACTAAACACATCCTTATCAAGAAATTTAACATTCATTGATTCAATGATCCTACTAGAATGGTTAGGATAATAGAACTTGTATCCTTTATATTTGTATACATATCTAATGTAATAGAAACTCATGATTTTGAGATCTAATTTCTTTTCTTGTGGATTATAAACTCTTACTTTAGCTGAACAACCCCAAACACATAAATGTATTAAGCTCGATTTCCAACCATTTCATATCTGAAATGGAATTTTAAGAACTGTCTTAATTGGAACTTGGTTTAAGATATACACTAATGTTTTAAAAGCTTCAATCCATAAAGAATGAGGTAGCTTAGTGTTACTAAGTATACCCTTTACTATCCTCATTAGCGTTTATTTCTTCATTCAACACCACCTTTCTTTAATGGTATGCTAGGCAAGTTGTATTGAGCCATAAACAAATGGTCCCATTTCTTGTCCTATACCAGTGTACCTACCAAAAAAATTTATCACTTACATTTGATCTCATGATCGTAATTTACTTTTTGCATTTTTCTCTACTTTTTTCTTTGTATACCTTAAAGGCATCTTACACCTCACTTTTATGATGAAGTAAGTAAAGATACATGTGTTGTGAAAGATCATCAATAAAAGTAATGAAACACTTTTAACTACTAGGATCCACATCGATGAAAGAAATGTCCGTGTGTATGATTTCTAAAATTACAGAACTCCTTTTAGCATATTTCTTATTCTTGTTATGTCTGCGTGTATGGTTTCTAAAATTACAGAACTCCTTTTAGCATATTTTTTTTATTCTTGTTAGTCTAATCTCATAATCTTAGTTTGCTTTTTGCATTGTTTCTCTACTTATGCTTTGTATACCTTAAAAGCATCTAATGAATTAGTTTTATGATGAAGCAAGTAGAGATACATGTATCGAGAAAGATCATCAATAAAGGTGATGAAATATTTTTTACCACTAGCATATATATTAAGGTTACAAATGTCTGTGTGTAAGATGTCTAAAATTCTAGAACTCCTTTTAGCATATTTCTTGTTCTTGTTAGTTTGATCTCATAATCTTAGTTTGGTTTTTACATTGTTTCTCTACTAATGTTTTGCATGCCTTAAAGGCAACTAATGCCTCACTTTTGTGATGGAGAAATTAGAGATACATGTATTGCAAATGATCATCAATAAAGGTAATGAAATACTTTTAATCACTAACATCTATATTAGGGCAACAAATGTTCGTATGTATGATTTCTAAAATTTCAGAACTCCTAGCATTTTCTTATTTTTGTTAGTTTGCTTTCCTTTGATGTAGTCTACACAAATATCAAAATTTATAAAGTCAAGAGTTTGAAGAACCTCTTCATTTACCAATATTTTGAATCTCTTAATGGACATGTTTCCTAATATTTGATGTCATAAAAGAGATAAGTTTTCATCTATAACAAAACATTTATTATCAACACCGATATGTGAAGTCATTAACCAATATGGCACTTCCATCGTTTAAAAATAATTTTGAACAATCCTTCAAGCATTGTACCAAAACAAAAATGTCCTTTATTAAATTAAAAAACCATCCCAAAAGTTGAAAATATATCTAAATGGTAAAAGTCTTGAAACTAAAATTAAATTCCTTGAAAAACTAAGAATATAAAATTTTTGTTCTAAATTAAAAATAAACTAATACTTAGTAATTATTGATAAGTCCCAATGTCCTCCACATATGATGGCATCTTACTACTTAAATAGATGTTGCACTCATTTCCTATCAGTTTCCTTAGATTGAGAAATTCCTGCATGGTATTGTAAACATTAATTGTAGAACCAGAATCAATCTGCCAACCATTATGTGAAACTGTAACCATATTGGATTCATAACATACAAAAGATACGAGATTACTTTTTTTTTCCAACTGCCTTACATTTAGGACAATCATTTTTTACGTGTCCCTTCTTTTTATGGAAAAAACACTTGAATTCATCCTTGTTTCCCTTGCTACTACTTTTTGCAAATTGGCATTGCCTTTCCACTGTTTAGTTTTGTTAGAAGTGGCCTTATAATTTCCTGTGATTAGATGTGTAACCTTGCTAGATTCCTGAAGTAGTCTCTACTCCTCTTGAACACATATGGTTAGAAGTTCGTTGATTGATAATTTAGCCTTATGTGTGTTTTAAGATATCTTAAAAATGATCATAATAAGATGAAAGAGAGTTCAAGATGTAATGCACCAAGAAGTTGTCAGTAATGTTCATATTTGAGGACTTAAGTTAAGCACTAATGTCACACATTTTCATTATATGCTCATGAACCCTTTTGATATTAGTAAGCTTCATGGATGCCAATCTACTCAGCAAGGTGCTTCCTAAAGCCTTATCGGATTACTCGAATTTAGCATCAAGGGCCTCCATATATTCCTTGATATTCTCACAAGTCGGTATCGACCCACGACTTTTGTCTATTATGTGATATTTGATAAATGTCATGCTTAAATAGTTGGATCGTTCCCATTGTTCATACAAACCAATCTCAACTTGGGTACTCCCTTCAGTATTGGAAACAACTCTACGGAGAGTGTATTCAAAGTTAATATAGCCAAGATGTAAAACAACATCTTTCCATTTCTTATAATTTTCACCACTCAAATTAGGAACTTTGTTATCAAGTATTAACATAGTTGGTTCAATTGTATGAGAAAAAAACAAACATGCTTTGTAACAGCCCGTTTTCAGTGAAATCAGAACAGTGGTTTTGAGACCACAAATCTGAGTTCGGAAGAAAAATTTATTTTTATATTATTTCATGGTTAAAATTTATTTTTACATTATTTCATGGTCTTCATTATGATAGAAATATCGTATGAAAATTTTGTTAAGAAAATTTTACCGATTAGATGTCAAACTTGATGCAAAGGATCAAATTGCATAAAGTGCAAAAATTGAATTCTAGTAACTAAAGGGATCAAATAGCTATGGAATTCAAAATTTGAGGTCTTTTTATGGAAAATAAACCATTTATAGGAGTTAGTGGATAAGTATGATGATTCGTCATTGGAAACTTAAGAAAAGAAAAGGATTAAATTGGAAAGATGAAATAATAAAAGATGATAAACTAGTTAAATAAAATATATCATTATATTCATCATCTTTCCCAAATAAAGACATGAAAACCCTAGTTATGGGTGTTGAGCTCAAGCAAACTATTTTGGCTTAATTAGGTATGTATTCTTATCCCGTTTTTAATAATTTTATATTTTCAATATCGTAATAGCTTAATCTAGCTATCTCGGGATTAATTTGTAAAATTATCAAAGTATTAGGGTTTTTCCATGGATGAATATAGTATAATTTTGAATTTTTATGGTAGAAAATGAAAGGTTGTTGATAGATAAACAACTTTTGTTAAGTGAATTTTGATGAAATTATGATAAAAAGATGTAAAATTCATGGAAAAATTTTGAATTTTATGACATACATGGGCTGCTATTGTTACATGTGAAAATTGGTTAGGCTTGGAACAATGATTAAATTGCATGAATTTCATTTTTCGAGCCTAGGGACGAAACTATAATTAATCAAAAGTATAGGGGCAAAATGGTAATTTTGCCTAAGATGTGAATTGGATTAGATTGAATTGAATATGAATTGTATTAAATTGATGTTAATTCATTCATATAGATCCGGATAGATCAAATAAGGAATTAAATCGAGGAAAAGAAAAAGTAGCGGATTAGTAGCTTTTGTGTACACGAACATTTGTCGAGGTAAGTTCGTGTAACTAAATTGTATATCTATATGTTTGAATTGAATTTTGTGTATGTGGATGGTGTAATTGTCATGTATGAAATTTGTATAAATTTTTATGTGTATTTATTAATCACATAACCAACAATGACTGATAAGTATTAAGTCTCGTTTGAATAAATAAAATTCGATGGATACGGAGTTCCTGATTGGCTGTGATCCTACATGTGTTGCGGACACACCATAGCTCTTATGAGCGTCCCGATATATGGCTCTCACAAGCTTCCCGTTAATAGCTTTTCGGAGCATCTCGATTGGTTGTGATCCTACATGTGTTGTGAACACACCGCAGCTCTTATGAGCTTCCCGATATATGGCTCTCTGAAACTTCCTATTATATGGTTCTTGTGAGCTTCTCATTATGACTCTTATGAGCTTCCCTATAATTGGCTCTTCGGAGCTTCCCGATAACTGGCTCTTATGAGCTTCCCGATTAATGGCTCTCCGGAGCTTCCCGATATTGACTCGCTTAAACTTTTCGATATTGACTCACATGAGCTTCCTGTTATATGGCTCGACAGAGCTTCCCATTTATGTGCTCGTATGAGCATTCTTGAATATGAATTGATGAATTACAATTTTGTACACTTTGTGTGTACTACCCGTGTATCCATCGACATTTTAAATGATTCAACGGGCAAAATCCTGACATGAGAAAATATGAGTTTGGAATGAATAATTACCTGTATATACATGAAACACATGAAAATTTGATATTTGATGAGCTTATACATGTTTCTTGGGATTCGTATGAAATACAAGACTAACATATTTGATGAGGTTATGTGTTTAGGCTATTAGCCAAATTTCTTTGGATGTATTTTGTATGCTGACCTTAAATGTAAATAAATGGAAAGTTAATTTCCGTTATATGAACTTACAAAGCATTAAATGCTTACTCTATTTCATTTCTTTTGTTTTATAGTAATTTGGAAGCAAGATTTGGTTGGAAGTTGGTCGGAGCAACATCACACTATCGTTCAGCTCATTTCGGTATAAATAGCAAATTACTTTTGGTTATAATGGCATGTATAGGGTGATTTGGCCAATGTTGGCTTAAAAGTATATATTTGATATGTATATATATGTGGCTTATCATGTTTATTATGTTGATGAATGGTTTGAAATAACATGATTGGAGAAATATGCATATATGTTTATATGGTCATTTAGGTAAGATTGAATACTTAGGCATATGGGGTGTTATGATATGTATTAAACTTGGTTTTGGCTTGAGTTAGATGTCTTGTATTGGTTGGTGAAAGTGTTAAAGTGTTAATGTAGGTGGAAGACAAATTGGGTGAGAAAAGTGGCCTTAGAAATGGCCTATTTTCGTTTACACAGGCAGAGACACGGGCGTGTGTCTCAGCCATGAGTGACACATGGCCTAGCACATGGGCGTGTGGTTTGACTGTGTGTTCCCTGCAGCTTAAAATTTGAGAAACATAACACTCATAATTATTCACACGGCCTAGCACACGGGCGTGTGGCTTGGCTATGTAACCCCTGTACTTATTAAATGCAAGTTAGTATGCTCACACGGGCATGTAGCTTGGCTGTGTGACCCAAGTCAGAGAGCACCCTAATTTGGACATAGGCTGGGACACGGCTGTGTACCTTACTTCGAATGCCCACACGACCTAAGACACGAGCATGTCTCTTGATCGTGTGAGCCAGACGGCTTGGCCACACCGGCGTGTGTCCCCTGTACCTAGGCAAAATTTTTGAAGTTTCGCGAAAAATTCTCTGAGCTCCCGGTTTAGTTCCGACTTGTTTCTAATGTGTAGTTTGGGCCTCGAGGGCTCAAGTGAGGGACAATATGATTGATTTTGATTTGGTTTCTGACATGAATGTTAAATGAAATGAAATGTCTGTATTTGATTTATAAATTTCGGTAATCTTCCGTAACTCTGTTCGGACGACGGATATGAGTTAGGGGTGTTACATGCTTACTAAAAAATTTTGAACCATAAATCATTAAACAAAATTATGAATTTATCAATGTAAATCATTTATCAAATCAACAATAAATAAATAGGCATATAATAACATTTCCCGATAAGCAAAGATATCACAAAATATAAGCCACTTTTCTTTATTCATGAAACTAGAAATTACTTATATTTCATAATGCTTATACGCTAATTAGGAAACAAATAACCTCTATTCCATCCTAATTGATCAAGAAACTATAATTATTCCATATAAGCAAATAACTACATTAATATGATTAATTACAAATTAAAGTTATTAACCTTTATGTGATTACAAGATATCTCTAGGTTTGGTTGTTGCAACTTTGAGAATTCAAGCTGTGACTTTATGTAACGCCCCAAAATTTTAAAAATTTAATTGTGAGAATCTACAGTAATTAAATTTCTATATCTGTGGTCCTGTGCTTTGCTTTTGTGTTTAAGTTCTAGAGTTCGAGTTGTATCGTTAAAAGTTTTATCCTTTTCAAACAACCGCTATCTTTGCAATATATGGTTAAGTGTAATTCTGTATGAATCTATGTCAGGAATGAGCTTGCTGGTTCATTGGTTAAGCATCTGTTTGTATCCTGTCTGGTCCCGAGTTCGAATCCCACCGTATGAGTTAGGAGAATTTTTGCTTGTTATCGGAAGTAAGTGGGTGGTTAATATAAAAACATCATAAAAATTTTGTTAACGTTTTGTACTCTTTCTTCTTCTTTCTTTTTATTTTTCCTTTCTTTCTTCTTTTTACTTCTTTGATTTCTCCTTTTCGATTGTGTTCAACAAGTGAATATAAAAAATTAGTAAGCCCCTTAAGTTATTGGAAGACTTCTGTGTAAGTTCTGTCGGAATCCTTCAACTTCTGTGAAGTTTTGTTAGATTTCTGTTGCGTTGTTAAATTGGGAAATCTCTGATTGTTTTACTTAAACTCTATGATAACTAATTGTTTTGTTCCCTTAGTCGTGAGTATGGAGGGAAGTGACCTTTCGTGTGGCGTGCCGATTTAGCACGGTTGAATCATTGGTAAGCGTTCGTTGTTGAAAGTTTCCTTGTGTTGATTTATTCGACATAATTGATTGAGTATTAATGTAGAGTTACTTAGTCGTTTTACTCAAATGATTGATTGCCGAATGGTTAATTAGGTTTTGGGTAGTCTCCGCATTATTTTTCCAGCAAAGTGAGACCAGGTGCGTACCGAAAACGTTAATTTTTGCAAGTTTTGGTCTCCAAAAATTGTGGCTGTTTACGCCACACGGCCGTGTAGCAGGTCGTGTAACTTACTGTTCATCAATTTGGAGCCATACGGGCAAGGCACACGGACATGTGTGACGATATTAGTGTAGGTTTCACACGAGCAAGGGAAATGGGCGTGTGTCTAGGCTGTGTAACTCACTGTTTGTGACTTAGGACAACACGAGCGAGGACATCGACGTGTGCCCAGGCCGTGTGAGTCACACGGGGAAGGACACGGCCGTGTGTCTAGGCTATGTAACTCTCTTATTTATGCTTTAAAACCACACGGGTAAGGACATGAGCGTGTGCCTAGGCCATGTGAACTACACGGGCAAGGACAAGGATGTGTGTTTAGGCAGTGTGGCGCATATAAAAGGGCCTGAAAACCGTTTTTGAGGCCGTAAATGTTACTTAAGACTGATATTGACATCTCATGGTATGAATGGTTTGAATTTGACTTATTGAGAATTCTCTGATACCCTGCGACATCTGCATGAATTCTATACCTGTATGTGTACTGTGATACTTAGTCTGATATTGAACTGTGCTATTTACTTGTGGAACAATTTAGAATAACTGAATACATATTGTGGATATTGGTTCTTTGCATATGCATGGGTTGGGATATTATGAAGAAGGAAGTGATTTGTTTTAAATTAGTGGCTAAGCCACCATATGTATAATTCTGATTCCGACGTTTCGTCACATTATGATTTAGTAGCTAAGTTGCGTTTCTGTAAACATGTTAGACATACACTCTATGGTGTGCAGGGTTGGTTGGGCATTGAACGCCCTTAACGATGTGTTGGGATGGCCGAAGATGGTGTGTAGTGGATGTAGAATTTGTACGCTTACAGAACTTTCAATATTGAGGACCTCTGAAAAGACTCTAAAAAAGTATGTGGATTTTTTAAAGAGAATGAAAGAGTAGGGATGAATAGTTACCATCAAACTCTCTCATAGTCTATTTAATCTCCCACAAAATATGGCAACAATTTAAGTCAAAATATTTACTTAATGGTAATTACCCTAAATATATAAAACTACTTAAATTTGTATTATAAAATTAAAAACCACCAATATATATAAAATATTTATTTAATAAATAAACATTCTAACATATATCTCGCGTAAACCAGTTTAACCAAGGTGAGCTTGTATTGTTAAGTTTTGTTTTGAATTAGATTTAAGCTTAGATAATATTATTTGATCTATCTTGAGCCGAGCTTCGACTAGCAAGTTCTAACTAAGCTCAAACTCAAGCTCGAACTTCTTCCTATTCAAACTCGGCTTGTCTAAATTAAAATCTTAGTATGCACCAACCCGTAAGTTCTTGTCAAATTAACTCATTGGGCCTCACGATTTTTCCCACAAATGTATCTCATAGAATAAAGTTAGTGTTAACATTTATATCTGAATTCAAATTCTAATGCAGTATCTATATGAGATTCAAAACTTCTTTAAGACGCTCAAAAAATTAAAAACTCTCTTACTTAAGTCCATTAAAATTAATTTAAATAACCCATTTAATTATTCCAAAATAATAATATATTAATAATATTTTACATCAATATTTTTTCCATAATTAAATTTAAATAAAAATTCTAATTTTATTATTAATTCAAACCAAGTTAAGTTTATCTAAATTAAAATTTAATTATTCGAATTAATTCAATTCAACTCAGTCAAATAATTCAGTTTTTGGATAAGAGTAGATGAAATTTCTTAGAGATCAAGTTAAACTTATCTAGAATTTAGTCAATCCAATCCAAACCAATAATAATAAGGAATCCAATCCTTACATAGGATTACATAAACTTTCTTACATGTTCTGTCTTCAAGTGTTAGTGTTAATTCTACACTTTTCCATTCATTCGCCTTCACATGCATTAATGGAGCATAAAAATTCGTGAACGTGACCAAGCTTCTAAAGACAAGGAGTCCCCACTGTTTTGTTTTTATGTTCTGTACCATTTTTCTTCATAAAACATAATATATTAAAGTTTTTTTTAATTGATTTAGTGGTATAAGTTAATATGATAAATAATAGTTACAAAATTACTAAAGACTAATTTTTTATAAAATAATAAATATTGCTATAAATTTTTTTTTTCCTTTATATATTTTTATAAATACGTATTGTGAGACTTGAAGCTAAGATTGTATAATCTTTAAAGCTTCAAACAATTTTTTTATAAATATATTTTTATATAGCTTTTTCACTCACATGGTATGCAATAATATATATACACCTACACACACGAGACAAAGCAAAGACAAAAGAATCTTCTGCAAAGACAAAGGATGACACAGATTTTCAGAGGTTGCCATTAGAACCATAACTATCCCCTTCAATTTACATACAACAAAAACATAGATACAAATTTTCTAACTTCATATACACATATACTAACATAATATAATGACGAGTAACCCTCAACGAAGATTGAGATAAAATTACGACAATAACCTTTTTTCGTATTTTTCTTCGGAATTTTGTTATGCGGTATCCACGTGGCATACAATGATTGATTATTTGAATTAGGGTAGCTTAGATTTTATTTGGAAAGGGGGACCTATGATAATCAAAATACAATACTCCGTGATCTTCCGTAGTAAACATATGTGTAATAGGACCACTGCCCCTCCCAAAGTTTTCTAAAAGGATTCCATGGACAATGGCTTTGATTTTGGTATCATTTGTTTCGCTAGATAAGGGAAGGAGGTTTTCGGGTTTTCTAACGGGATTTAAATTACAGTTGCAATACTTACATTTTTGGTCTATAATAGATGTTATTGTAATCAATTATGTTGAATAGCAATGACAAAGGAGTTGGAATCGAGAAATGATGAATGTGTAACCGTTATTTAAATCCCGGATCAGACCGATCTCATTTGTCAGGGTCTTTACTAGAGGAATCCGAGATCATCTTCTGGATCATTCGGCTCGTCTCTTCCTCGGACATTCGGTCTTGTTTGCTTTGAGATTGTGCATAGGCTTCAAAGAATTCCTTGTTTTCCTTTTCAAGCTCATTCCAAACTGTACATATATATATATATATATATGAATAACTTATTCCTTATTATCATAATAGGATGACCATTGATCATATAAAGAAAAAAAATAGGTACAAAATGAACCAACAAGTAATCAAGCTGATCTGAAAATGTAAAAAGACTAACTGAAAGCTGCAATTCTGTGAAAATATGTTGAAAATTTCCACCTAGATTCAAGCCCAAATTTTGATCAAGTTTAAACCTGAATTGGATTTTAGTCCAGTTAGTTCAGGTGATCATGGAAACCATTTAAGTTAAAAAGAAAACCCGAAGTTTAATTCAATTAGTTTAAAATATTCACTTAAGGAGATGACATAAAATATGTTTAAATTTGACGACCTTTTTCCTTATCCTACTCTAGTTTGATCTGAGTTTTTAGGTGGATAGGTTAAGATATCAGTAGAAGAAAACGAAACCCGTTGAAGCTGATCAGTTCTAAATGGATTGAAATAATATCTGCAACGGAATCATTAAAGATATCAAGAAAATAAGCAAAACCCAAAACTTGATCATTAGGGTTTGATCCAAATAATCCAAAAAACACTATCCTTAATTCCATTATTGCATGCAAAATATGTGTGTTAATAGTTTACCAGTAGAGGTGATGACAGGTTTAATATTTGCATGCTTTGAAAGTGCTTCCATGCACTCTTCTTTTGTCATGTTGAAGATCAAACATTTTTCTATCATGTGCTGCACCTGTTAATTAACAAAAGAAAAAGCATTACATATATACTTAATACATACGGAATCAAAGTAAAGAAAAAGAAAAGCAAAGACCATGTGTATGTAGGAAGTTGAAGAATCCCCCATGATTACAAGTGCAATATGATTGTAGCAAATCTTAGGGGGGTGGGGGAGGGGTAGAAGAATATAAGATATAGGGAGTTCTGGAAAAGGAGGTGGAAGGGGATGGGGATGGCCGGGTTGGGGGGCAGGAATCCCACGTGGGAGATAGATGATAATTGGCCGGGAAGGGATTAGGGGAGATTTGTAAATGACCAGTGCTTTTGTTTTTGTTGATGGATTTGGCATTAGGGTAATTCCTCCCCACGTGATAAGTGGGTCCTTCCTAAGCCTCTACTTTTCCTCCCAACATGACAAACCCCACACAGTCCCAGTTGGAACCCTTCAACAGTGCTAAAAAGATACGATCCCTTTCATTTTTCTCAATAATTAATTAGATACGACCGTTGGCCACCCTATTAAATGATGATATGATTTTCATTTTCATTTTTCTTATTTCTTATTGGTCCTTTTTAAATTTAGTGCACAGTTGAACTTGAGATTGATGGGTTTTTTTAGCACTTACATATATTTGTGCAGAGGTGTAGTATATTTAATTTACTTTTTATTTCATATTATAATATTATTATAATATTTAATTTTATTATTATTGTTATGTTTTCTTTAACTGTAAGTAAACGTATCGCATATTTAAACTATAACCCTTAATCATAAATCTTATTTAAAAGTTTAACTCTACTTCTCCTTTAAGTTAAAGTATGAAAAAGAAAGTAATGTTTTTCTTTTATTTACGATTCATATGATTTTTAATTAAATTGGTGTCACGTATAAATTGAGATTCAATTCAATCATAATTTATTAAAAATTTAATTTTATCATTTCAATCAAAACTTTAATTAATTATAATATATATTTTTATATTTATTATCTCTATTTTTCACCTACATTTTGTTATAAATGTGATAAAATCAAAATTGTGTTACAATCACAATGAAAACCCCAATATTACAAAAAAATAAATAAATAAATAAAAAGAAGACTATGCTTTTTGAATTTTTTTTCTCCATCATTGATCATGGCATTCTTGTAATCAATGTTTGTCATTTCTTTTACGTATTTGATTGCAGCATTCAATATTACTAGCAAAATACTGAAAACATGTCCATAATTACAACTTAAATCCCTAATCCTCAATTTGATGCATCTTAATTATTAAGTTCAACCTCTTCCCCACCCAAAGCTGAAGCCAAAAATGCAATCAATGTTTTTTTCAGTATATTAAACGCCACACAGTCGAAAACACAGTTTAAATCACAAATCCTCGCCCTGACTACACTGCCTTCCATAGCGCCCAACCCTTTCCCTATCAAAAGAAAGCAGTGTTGTTTTCACCAATGTCTTTGCAGTTGAAAGGAAGTATAGTCAGACTGAGGATTTGTGATTTAAATTGTGTTATGATTCTTTTGGGTTTTCAAAAGCAATCTTGTTTTCACCAATGTCTTTGCAGTTGAAAGAAAGCAATGTTGTTTTCACTATGCATATGATTTTTTTTGGGTTTTCAGAAGCATACAAAAACTGCCCATAATGTGATATGCCTTGGCTGTAAAACTTACAATTTAGTTGATAAAAGAGCAATTGAAAGGCCGGCTTGTTTTTACGTACAAAATGTATGGCATTGGCATCCCATTGCTTTCTCTCAATCATCTTTCACGCAAAGAACCAAAGCATGGCCCCTTCCTCAATTACAACATCTTTCAAGTATTTTATGTTACTTTCATTTGGTAGTTTTATTCCCTCTCTTTGTCACTTTGATCAATGACGAGAAAATTTCAAAATATCAAATAGTGGTCACAATATGATATTACAGTCATTATTTTGTAATTTCAATTTTCTCTGTTGCTGATATTTATCAAATTTTACCGCGATAGCATTTATTGGTCCGTAACCTTGACTAATATAATATGATTTGAATCCCTGATTTTAGGTTAAGCACAATTGTAATGTAACGCCCCAAATTTCTTAGATTTAAATTGTTAAATTATGTTAGCTAAATTAATTTAGTTCAATAGTTAAGTATTCTATTTATGTGTTTAAGGTCTTGTGTTCAAATTGCTTTCCTTAAAAATTTTGTATTATTTTTATTCCTTCTTTTGGCTCATTGCTTGTAGGTTCTAATTTATTCTTGTTAGCTTATTGGTAAGAATGAGTCTTCTGGTTCAGTGGTAAAGTTATAACTTACTTTTAGGTCTTGTGTTTGAATCCTCTTAGTGACGTTGGCAATTCTTTGTTTTCATTGTTGGTTGTGTGTTCTACGGAACTTCGGTATAGTTGCATAATTTTTGTTATCTTATTTTGCAATCATAATTCGTTTGTCTATAGAAGGTTGACTTTGATTTTGAGAGAGTTTTGGTTCTGTTGGGTGAAAATCGTGAGATACGCAATCCGCCAACAGGCTAGTTGTTGTTAACCGCTGATTTTCTGAGGTAAACGACCAAATGTTAGTTTTAGGGGCTGGTTTTATTAAGTTTTAAATATCGAATTCAAGCTTCGGTGTTGATATTGGTTGTTAATTGGGTTGGTCATGGATGTTGTGTACAGAAACTTGGAGTGCTGATTCGGTGCCGACAACCAATTAACATTAAAGTGTGTGTTCTAATCCGTAAATATTGTGAAAAGTCACGAAAATTTGAAATTTTGTGAAAATTTGAAACTGGCAGATGATGCCATGGCCGCGTGTTAGGCCGTGTAAACCACATGGGCATGTGGTTGGAGCACACACCTTAATTTAATTAATATTTATAGGGTGCCAGATCGTGTGGGCCACATGGCCTGAACAGATTTCAGAATACTCACACTTGGTCTATTTCCTGCAATTTGTTGGGCTAAGTCTGAGTATTCTAAAATCTGATTTGCATGGGCTCAATAAGGATATTAGACTTTGTGAAGCCATAAATTGGTGCGTTCATAATTTTTTATAAATGTGACTCTAAGTGTAATACCCTATTTTTCAGTGGTGCCAGAAACAGTAGTTTCGGGATCACAATTCTGGTATGTGGGGTTGCATTTTATTGTTTAATTAATATTTATAGGGTTGCATTAGAGTCGTATAAAATTTTGGTGAAGAAATATTAATGTTTGGTTGTTTAATTAATTAAAAAAGATTAAATTGTAAAACTTGCAAAAGTTGATTGCTATTAGTTAAATGGGTTAAATGGTTTTGGAGATGTAAGTTAAAGGACTTAGGTGGTAAATATGCCATGCATAAAAGTAGTGGAATTTTATGGACAAGGTTATGTTAAATTGTATATTAAAATAAAAAGGGTAGAATAGTAAATTAATATTAAAACTAAAGTAAAATAATAATAAAAGAAACATTGTCATCTTTCACATGGAGTGCACCGAAAATTTAGAAGAAAACCACCATTGTTGGAGCTTTATATTCGACCAACATAAACTCTTTGCATATCAAGAATCAAACCAAAAAGACGTCAACTAAGGAAAAGGGAAAATTGTGGAGTAGTCCTTGCTTTGTAATCGGAAGTGATCGTAGGTAAGTTCATAGTGATGTGCCTTATAAGTGTGAATTACTTGTTATTATTATATTGTTGTGCTTTTAGTTAAGTATTGATTTTTTGTGAAATTTACGCTTTTAGTTAAGTATTGATTTTTTGTGAAATTTACTTTAATGAATGATGTATTGTGGAGAATTTCAAATAAGGACATGTTTATGAAATACATTGGTGTGAGGAAAACGTATTAAAGTAAAGAGTTTATGTATATTGGCCGGTTGAATCTAGTAACCGTATAGGATAGGGTTGGCATGCCAATAGGGTAGTATGCACGCTTGTACGAGATTTACACTTCAGTGTCCCTGTTCGCACAACGGTGCCCTTGTCTGCACATTTGTGCCACTATTTGCACTTTGGTGCCCCTGTTATGCATTTATGATGTTTCTGGTGTGGTGTAGTTACCTGAGCATCTGAGTCGAGTTACTTAGTTCATCGAACTACATGTTAATGGATTATACAATCGATTTATGGATCGAAATGTGATATATATATATATTCAAGATCAGTAAAGATATGAAATGTTCATTGAATTTACTTGTTGACTTGATTATATACAAGTACATCTATGTTAATGAAATGTTGTTTATGGAAATGGCAAGTTAGTTGTATAGGGGATTATCCTGATGTATTTATGTTATGAGATCAAGAGCTAATACGAGCTACGGATATGTATTGGATTAATAGGAATTATATATTATTTCTTTATATTTTGATACAAGTAAGGTAAGATTAATTTGATGCTTTTAAGCTATGAACTTACTAAGCTTCTTAAGCTTACTCGTTTTATTTATGTTCTTTTGTAGTTACTATAGTAGCGGACTGACTGGACGGATCAACGAGAAGCTTACACTATCCAACCATTTGGTAGTTTTTGTATTTTGGCCTTGGGTGTGGCATGTATATATGTTTTTGTTATGAATATGTCAAATGTTAAGGTTGAGATATTATGCCTAGATGAAAATTAGTTTTGGTTGAGTTTAAGTTGGCTTAAAAATTAAATCTTGGTATTAATGCTTTTGTATGGCAAGCTATTATGCATATCTTTATTATAAACCTTGTGGTTCAATTGAATATGTTTGGTTAATGTGGTTTATATGATCACTTTGGGATAAGGATTTAGTATGAAATGATGAATTGAATGAGCTTGATTGTGGTTCCTTTGAATGACATATTGGTTAGTTATTATAGGATAGTTGAATTAATTTGTTTTGCAGTAAAATGAATGTATTATTTGATGGTATGTGTAGTTGGTGTGTATTGACTTTTGAACTTGTGATTTTTACCATTTAAACTTAGGTATCGATACCTCATCACTTGGTATCGATACTTGGCTTTGGAAAATAGTATAGCAATTTGGTATCGATTTTCAATAAGGTCTTTGATACGTATCGATACCATCTACAAAATTTCACTAATCATTTTTCTAATTTAAAATTTGGAAATGAAAAGTGTTTGAATACTACATTAACATATTGTAAACTTGATTTGAGATATATAAAAATGTTTATCTGTCATTTATGACAAGTGTTATAATTTGAAATTGTTTGGGCAATCTTAATTTGATTGAAGTAGATCATTCTACTAATATTATTGAAGGTAATAGTTTAGAAATGACTGAATATCCAAAAATTAATAATTGAATTAGTCGTGTTATGTATCTAACTTCTAGCTTTCAAGAGGGGATAAATAGTAATAATTGTTATTGTTTGAGTTTAAAGGTTCTAAATGGTACCATAATGCCCGTAACTCAAAACTGGCGATAAAGACGGGTTAAGGGTGTTACACTGAGTAAGATTACACGTATGAGTTGTTGTATTATCTTGCATGTACGAAAAACATGTATCCGATTTGTTTATAAGTAGGTGTGCATGATATGAGAACTATGCATGATCATTTTTTCGAAACCACTTTTGTTTAAAACGGGAGTCGACTTTGAAAACGAAAAATGGAGTCGCCACCACTCCTTTTTTGGAGGTGAGATCGGGACACCTTGAAATATTTGATTTACTAAAATAACGATTTTGGTCTACGAAATTTGAAAAAAAAAGTTCAGGAGTCGGTTACGCATGAGGAAGGATTAGCACCCTCGAAACGCCCAAAATTGATACCTAGTTGATTAATGGATATCTTATAGTCGAATGATAAAAATCCAAGAATTTTAGAAAAAATAACTCCCCTTTTATTGATACCATACATTTAAAAAAAAAACGCTTGGATAAATTTGAACGAGTGTAAAAGGCCTTCTCGCCTAGAGGCAATGAAATGTCGTACCCCATAAGTTAGGATGCAACATTCGAATTCTCAAGAATGAGCTAACATTTAAAAACTTTCTTGAAATTTAGCGATTTTTGAAAGATAAGAAATATTTAGCCATTTTAGTTCGACTAGAAAGTCAAAACCCCGTAAGTTAGAGTATGATCCCTCGAAGTCCCAAAGGCGACATGTAACTTGCCTTTAATTTTATTTAAAAACACAGGCTTTTGAAAAAGGTCATTTCGAGCTAGCATGGAAATCAAGACCCCGTAAGTTAGGATACGATTTTCCGAAACCTCGAAATGCATTATAAAGCTGACTCAATGCGTATTTAATTGATATTAACATACCAATGAACTAAAAATTAATCCTAAAGAAGTACCAAGTAATTAACATACATAAAATGTACAAGTTTAAAAAAACTAGAGAACAAATGGCTTAAAAGAATGGAAATTGAAATAATAAATTAAATGTACAACAATTTTAAATAATATATATAAGTTTGAAATAGATCCAAAATAGAGTTAAAATAGACTTTACATAAGCGGAAAATATATATAAAATAGGAAGAAAATCAACACAAGTGACGTAAAAAAAATATATATATATCTCTATATATGAGTCTAGATAAGTAATACATATAAAATGGAGAACTTAATATAATAATATATGCATATTAACATATACATAAAGTTGCAGTGAACAAAAAAGAAATAGAATTTAAACTAAGATGAGTAAAATGATTTAATAAATAGTAGAAGTTTAAATAAATGTTATATGAAAATAATTTTAAAATAATTAATATACAAAACAACTTGAAATAAAACTATACACAAAGTAATTCTAAAATAAAATAGTATATAGTAAAATAATACATATATATTTGAAAAATAAATGAAAATATAAACAAATATGATAGTAATCTATAATACTAAGAATAATACTAAGAATAATAGTAAAATATAATATAATGAAAATAATAACAATAGAGTAATAATAATAATAATAATAATAGCAAGCTAATATTAAACTTAATTAGTAAAAACTAATACAAAGGATTAAATCGTAATCAAAAAAGAATTTAAAAAAAAACAAAAATAAATTAAAACAGAGGGCAAATTTACAAAGTGCGCGTAACCTGGAGGGCCAATCGAGAATTTACCCAAACCTTTCAAACACTACATTTTAAAGGGATTTAAAAAAAATAAAATTGGAAATAAATGGGGCAAATTCAGAAAATAAAGAAAACAAATTAAAACAACGAAACAAATTAGAAGGATCAAAAATGCAAATTTCCCATTTAAGGCAAGAGCGCGCGGACCCTGCTTGCGGGTCGACGCCATTTTGCTTATATTATTAAAAACAAAAATTTTCTTAAAAAACATTTCTATTTCATTCTTTTAAAAAAAAACAAAAAGGGGGTGGGAGTCTTCTGCTAGGGTTTCGACCCTAGCACCTTCACACCGCCGCCATCTGTCAACTGTGGAACCACAGTATACGGCGCTCGAAACCAAGTAAGTGCTCTTTTCTTTTTATTATCTTTTAAAATATGAAATAAAGATAAAAACTGATGAAAAAAGAAAAAATCGAAAAAGGGAAAAAAACAAATCATCTTCAAAATTGTTCCTTGATTCTTTGTTTTCATATTTTTTAATATTTTCGATACAATATTCGTCTAACCCCATTTACATATTTTTTAGCTTTATATAGCCAAAATAAAAAAAAACTCTCAAAAACTCCCCACTTTTACATTTTTGTCGTCTTTTTTTTGCTATTATTGCCTCTCGCATGCGGCGCTGGTTTGTTGCTAGCCGCTTAGGGTTTCTGTGTTTGTTTTTTTGTTGTTTTAGGCTAGTGGGTTAAGGTAATGGACTTAGGTATTGGGTTTGTAATATTTGGGCTTAGTGGATCTGATGTAGTCGGATTTGAGTTTGTAATTTGGGCTTCATTTATGGTATTGGGCCCGGGCTAAAAATTGGGTATTACAATTTAGTATGACTTTGCATGTGCATTTGGGGTGGGATATATTTATTAGAGGAAGTGTGATTCTAGCAGTTTTACTGCATTATATAATTCTGGCAATATACTCACAATATATATACTCTGCAGCATAGTTGCATATTATATGAGTGGCGTACGACCACTACATGGTGTGATGGATGGATGAGTTCTTGTAGCCCTATTTGGTGTGATTGGTTGGACGGAGTTGGTGCGTAGCGGATGGGGGTAGGATTATTCTGTATGATTATGTCATGCTAAGTATGCGTAATTTCTTATCTGTCTACTTTGATATATGCATCTAAACATGATTCTGTTTGTGATTTTTCTTGTGGGCCGAGGCACACACTGAGTTTTACAGCTCACTCCGTTTGTTTAATTTTTTTAAGTAATCCTCAAACTTAGGATTTGGTAGTGATTAGGAGCTCGATTTGGTTTTTCTGTGTTAAACCTTTCAGAAAATTCTTATTTTTAAACTTTACGGATTTTTGGACTATTAGACTGTTTTCGGACTTTAGATTTGGTTTTTGGGATTTGTTAAGTTTTTGGCTAATAATTTTAAAAACTGGCATAATTTCTGATAATATAAATTAAACGATCAATTTTCATAGCTAAACAATTTTAAGAAAATTTTAATCAGGAATATGTGTTTTTACAAAGCAAGTGAATAAAGTCGATAGGTTGATATTCTTAAATATATTGAGTTTTATAAGTAAACGTTCCAAACTCGCATACACATTTTATGATTTGCAAATTTAATACCATAATGAATTCTGTTGACACCATTTTTTTGATAAGATGGAGTCGACTTGGGTTTTGAAAAATGAAAACGAAAGTGGGAGTCGCCACCAATCTTTTTTGATGAGGTGTGATCGGGTCACCTTTAAAAGCGGTTGTTTTTAATAAATAATTTAATTTTATTAAAACAACGAGTTTGGTCTACAAAATTCAGAAAACAGGTTCGGGAGTCGGTTACGTACGAGGAAGGATTAGCACCCTCGTAACGCCCAAAATTGGTACCTAGTTGATTAGTTAATGTCTTAATGTCAAAAATTGAAAACTTTGAAGAATTTTAAAAATACGATCCTTGTATTAAAATGTTGAGAATTTTGGAAAAAGGGGCATATTTCATGTGAGAAAGAGAATCATATCCAGTAAGTTAGGATACAATGTCTCGAATTCCCGATATGCAAACGAATGCCAAAATTTACTTATTTAAAAGATATTTTAGCTATCTCGGATTTAAAAAAGGATATCACGACCAGTAAGTTAGAACGCGATTTTTTAAATCTCGAGATTACTAAGAACTTGAGTTTGAAAAGAATCGTGCATTTAGATGTGTTGTGAAGATCGAAACCCAGTAAGTTAGGGCACGATCTTCTCGAATCTAAACACGATGCTATTTATTTAAAACAAACTTCGGTATATCCAATAAAATAAAACGCGAAATCGTAGTAAAGAATGTGAGAACAAATTACATTGTTGATATGCATGGCAATATCATAACGAATACGAAAGTATAAAAATAATACGGGCAATAATAACTAAAATAAAATAAATAAAAAGAACAAATCGATAACATGCGAAATAATAAACCGTAACATATAAATAAGATGCATAAATACATATAAATATTAAAAAGGATATGTAGATAAATATGTACATGTGAGATATATAAAATTAAAATAAGAACAAAAATATATAAAGGAAACTATATTTCAATATACAAAATATATATATATATATATATATATATATATATATATATATATGAATATGTATACATATATTCGTAAGAAAAGTAAGAAAAAGTATATAGATATACATAGATAAAAATTATTTATATATTAAATAAATTATAAAGAAAAAGGTACACGTGTATGTATATTTAAGCTATTATATAATAATAATAATAATAATAATAATATAATAATAATAATAATAATAATAATATAACAGACCCAGAACCAAACTGAAATTAAAACAAAATTAAATGACAGATTTTAAAATGAAATAAAAATTATAACAAAGGACTAAGGTGAAATGCGCGTCAAGAAGGAGGGACCTATCGCGCAATATCCCCATTCCTTATTCGCATCATTTTGCAAGGACCAGATTGAGACAAGTGCAAAATATGGGGTCAAATTAAAAGAAAAGGAAAAAAAAGAAAAGAACCGAATTGCAGCAGTTCGCGAAAGAAGAAGGACTAAGGGCACAAATAGCTCACTTTACAGAAACGCGCGGACCCCCTGGAGCAGGTCGGGTCACGCGCGGGTCATGGTGGACTAAAACGGCGCCGTTTTGTATTTAATATAAATATTAAAAAAGCTAAAAAAAATAGTTTCATCATTTTTGTTTTAAAAAAACAGAGAGAAAACTCTCTCTTCTTCCCTCTCTCAAGCTCCGATTCCGGCCTACATCTCTGGCGAGTTCCCGCCGTAGCGCCGCCACATACGGCGGTCGGTGGCTCAAAATGGGATCTTTTTGGTGCTGTTTTGAAGCCGAACGTCTCTAGGACGTGAACCCAAGGCCAAATCGCAGGAAAAACGAGCCTAAAACCTGAAGAACGAGGAGAACCGTTCGTCTCCTCTTCCTCCGGCGCGGCGCAGGTAAGGCTTTTCTTTTTCTTTTATTTTTACTATGTAAAAAAACATACAAAAAGAAGAGAAAACAAAAACGAAAATAGAGTTAAAAATCTAAACAAAAATGAGAGAAAATCACCTCTCAAATTTTTGTTTTTTTATTTCTTTTTGCTAATATCTAATTTTGTTACAAAGATCCCCCCTTTTACAATATTTTTTTTCAGCCATTTATAGCCGATTTTACATTATATTTTTATATAATTTTGCTACTGTTGTGCACTGTTCTCTTTTGCAGGTGACCGGCAGCAAAAACGCGTCAAACCTCGGGCAATGTGTCCATTCACGTGGGGGGCAGAGGAGCTGCGTTAGAAGGGTTTTTGGGGGCTAGGGTTTTCTAAAAATTTTAAGTGTTTTGGGCTTATCGGGCCCTAGGGTAATGAATTAGGTTTGTTGTGTTATTTTGGTTTGTTTGGGTTGGTTTACTGGTATGGGTCCGGGCAAAAATTTGGGTCTTACAGGTGCCCCTCTTTGCTCGTTGTCGTGTAGCGAGAACAAAGCAAAGACAAAGAAAGCCCAAATTTGCCCGGTCTCGCCGAGTCTTGACTTCTCTTGACGCTTCTCTGTTCAAGTAGTTTCTTTCCAGTCCACTACGTCTTCTTGCTTTGATCCACTCTACTACATTTCAGAGAGAACTGACTTGTAGCTTCAATCTTCTTCGCAGCAACTTCAGGGGGATGAGATTCTTGTTTTTAGTTTGCTCCACTACAACTTCAGGGAGATAAGACTGGATGCGATCTGCTCTACTGCAACTTCAGAGAGATAAGATCTTTGTTTTTTAATCCGCTCCACTGTAACTTCAGGGAGATAAGACTTGATGCGATCTGCTCTACTACTGCTTAGGGAGATAAGATCGGTTTCTTTCGTCTGCTCCACTACTGCTTAGGGAGATAAGACTTGATGTGATCTACTCCACTACTGCTTAGGGAGATAAGATCGGTTTCTTTCGACTGCTCCACTACTGCTTAGGGAGATAAGACTTGATGTGATCTACTCCACTACTGCTTAGGGAGATAAGATCGGTTTCTTTCGTCTGCTCCACTACTGCTTAGGGAGATAAGATCGGTTTTTTTCGTCCGCTCCACTACTACTTAGGGAGATAAGACTTGATGTGATCTAATCCACTACTGCTTAAGGAGATAAGATCGGTTTCTTTCGTCTGCTCCACTACTGGTTAGGGAGATAAGACTTGATGTGATCTACTCCACTACTGCTTAGGGAGATAAGATCGATTTCTTTTGCCTGCCCCACTACTGCTTAGGGAGATAGGACTGGTGGCTTAAATCTGCTTCACTACTGCTTAGGAAGATAAGATTCACCGTCTTCGATCTGTTCCACTACTGCTTAGGGAGATAAGATCTACCATCTTTGACCTGCTCCACTACTGCTTAGGGATATAGGATCTACCATCTTCGACCTGCTCCGCTACTGCTTAGGGAGATAGGATCTACCATCTTTGACCTACTCCACTACTGCTTAGGGATATAGGATCTACCATCTTCGACCTGCTCCGCTACTGCTTAGGGAGATAGGATCTACCATCTTCAACCTGCTCCACTACTGCTTAGGGAGATAGGACTGGTGGCTTAAATCTACTTCACTACTGCTTAGGAAGATAAGATTTGCCGTCTTCGATCTGCTCCACTACTACTTAGGGAGATAAGATCTACCATCTTTGACCTGCTCCACTACTGCTTAGGGAGATAGGATCTACCATTTTTGACCTGCTCCACTACTGCTTAGGGAGATAGGATCTACCATCTTTGACCTGCTCCACTACTACTTAGGGAGATAGGACTGGTGGCTTAAATCTACTTCACTACTGCTTAGGAAGATAAGATTCGTAGTCTTCAATCTGCTCCACTCTTGCTTGGGAGATAAGATCTACCATCTTTGACCTGCTCCACTCTTGCTTAGGAGATAGGATCTACCATCTTCGACACTGCTCACTCTGCTTGGGAGATAGGATGGTGGCTTAAATCTTCTTCACTCTGCTGAGGAAGATAAGATTCGCCGTCTTCGATCTGCTCCACTCTTGCTTAGGAGATAAGATCTACCATCTTTGACCTGCTCCACTCTTGCTAGGGATATAGGATCTACCATCTTCGACACCTTTCCGCTCTTGCTTGGGAGATAGGATCTACCATCTTTGACTGCTCCACTCTTGCTAGGGATATAGGATCTACCATCTTCGACCTGCTCCGCTACTGCTTAGGGAGATAGGATCTACCATCTTCAACCTGCTCCACTACTGCTTAGGGAGATAGGACTGGTGGCTTAAATCTACTTCACTACTGCTTAGGAAGATAAGATTTGCCGTCTTCGATCTGCTCCACTACTACTTAGGGAGATAAGATCTACCATCTTTGACCTGCTCCACTACTGCTTAGGGAGATAGGATCTACCATTTTTGACCTGCTCCACTACTGCTTAGGGAGATATGATCTACCATCTTTGACCTGCTCCACTACTACTTAGGGAGATAGGACTGGTGGCTTAAATCTACTTCACTACTGCTTAGGAAGATAAGATTCGTCGTCTTCGATCTGCTCCACTACTGCTTAGGGAGATAAGATCTACCATCTTTGACCCGCTCCGCTACTGCTTAGGGAGATAGGATCTACCATCTTCAACCTACTCCACTACTGCTTAGAGAGATAGGACTGGTAGCTTAAATTTACTTCACTACTGCTTAGGAAGATAAGATTCGCCGTCTTCGATCTGCTCCGCCGTTAATACAGGAAGGCAAGATCTACAACTTCATTGATCTGTTCTCTGGGGAACATGATCTGTATGTTCTATTTTATGAACCTAATTGTGCCTAGTGATTAGGATGACATGATCAGAATGAATCAAATGCTCCTAACTAGACGTGTGTGAATGGTGTTTGTATGAATGTAGAATTTTATTTTTTCGAGAATGATCCCGCTTAGGTTGTCATTACTCGAAGTTTATTAAGGCTTTGTGACTGACGTTGTTACAACACCTTCTTACTCGACTGGCTTTTCTGAAGAAACATTTAGCAGGTTACCCCCCACTATGAACCTCCAAGTTTAATTCATTGGGGCGCAAAACTTGTACCATCATTCTCCCACTTTAATCCAAGGGTAGAAATATGGCTTTATCACAATTCAAGGATACAGGATCTGAATCATTCTGGTTTCTTACACCATTCTCAAGGTGTCGTATCAAAAACTTATGCGCAGATGAGGGCTCTCTTCTCCGAGGTAATCTCTTCCTATTGCCTGATGATCATTGCTTGCTTGTTCATTAACCTGTCATCTTATCATTTTGTTCAACTAATGCATTCGACAACGAAATTCAAAGAGAAAGTCTAAATTCAGACTCTTCCTTTTCATATTTCCAACTTTTAAAATTGGTGTGTTCTAAACAATAGTCCTGTTTCAGGCTCCTATATTATTTAGAAACTTTTCAGAGTAATATGCAAAACTTCCATTGTGAAAGTTTTATTAGTCCATTAATCATTATTCCAATGCAACATGTTTGCAAAAAGGTCATAACAATGGATAAGAATAAAGTTGGTTCTGAGCATAGCTCGAAGGAACAAATTATCGAAAATAGTAAAGAAGGATGACAATTGGGAATGTATATCTTGAAAAAAAAAAAAGGAATTCCAAGAACAACAAATAATATGAGAATTGGGTGCCCCAGATATCGCAGCTTGAACTTCTCTGTACAAACTTTCTGAAGACCATTTTGAGTTGGACATGTGTTTAGGAGATCTATAGTGCTCTGTCGATTCCCCATGTGGTCGCCTATCCTTTCCTGTTGATTCAGGCATAGCAAGATCACCACATGCCTAATTTGGTCAAGATTCGAGTTGCTTTGATTACCTCATGCCCCACTTTAATCAATATTTGAGCCGCTCTTTTCGGGTTTTCAACTCAAATCCCCTTTGGCCTAAGGTGCCATTTGCGGGTTTTTCCCTTAGCCTCTCCACTTTTACTTTTTCATTTTTCATTTTTCATTTTTCATTTTTATTTTTCATTTTTCATTTTTCATTTGTCATTTTTTTTGACTCAAAGTGCCCTCTGTGGGTTTTCACCTTGGTCCTTTCTTCTTCTTTAAACGAAGTATTTCTTGACTGGATCTGAGCTTTTAGGATTAGCAATCTCACTCAGGATCAGTGCTCCTCTGAAAAATGTCTTCTTTACAATATAGGGACATTCCCGGTTTGGCATTCATTTCCATCTAAAATCCTTTCGAAGGATCTGTTTCAACATCCAGCCCTCTCATGGAATTCTCTGAGACGACCCTGTTTATTATGGGCACGTATCATTTGTTTCTGGTACATTCGACCCTGATGAATAGTTTTTAACCTTTTTCCTAGGTCCCATTGATCACATCGTGATTGGATCATTGCAACTCTAATACCCGGAGAGAGGGGATTTCAATAGGTAAAACTACCTCAATCCCGTAACCCAGAGAGAACAACATTGCTCTGATAGAAATCGTGATAGATGTTCGGCAAGCAATGAGGGCGAATGGTGATTTCTCATATCGGTTCTTGTAAATCTCAGTCATTTTTGCAATTCATTGTTTTGCAATATAGTGACAAATCGTGGTGTCTGATTTTGAATTGATTATAGCTCTCAGCTATCGCGTTATCATCCAAGTTCAATGCACTTTCCAATACCATCTTCTCTGGAATTCTATATCGGCATATGATGACATTGACACACGAAGTAGCCCCTATCCATTTGATGAAGTAATTGATGATCCCAACAGTGAAGCAATGCCTATTAGAAGTCTTCGTTAACGATGATGTCCATGCCCTATTTTGCTCAAAATTTGAGTCGCCCTTTTTGGGTTTTCAACTCAAAACCACCTTTGGTCACAAAGCGCCCTTTGCGGGTTTTCGCCTTGGCCTCTCCTTCTGTTTTTCCTTTTTTCTCCTTTTTTTCCCTCTTTTCATTTTCATTTTGACTTTGACTTTGATTTTTCTCTTTTTCTTTTCTTTTTGTTTTTTACTGCTTTTTTATTTTTCTTTCCTCTTTTTTTATTGAATCTTTTCTTTTTGTTTTTTTACTGTTTTTTTTATTTTTCTTTCCTCTTTTTTTATTGAATCTGAGCTCATAGGGTTAGGCAAATCCTTGTTGTCCCTTTCGAAGAATCTTTTTGATAACGGATTTCCTTCTGAGAGCCTTCTGGGACGAAACTATGACAGAAAATTTTTGATCTTCCTCTTCAATTAGGACAAAATCCAACAAAGCTTGAAGAGATGGACGCTCGACTTCAAATGGGCAAAGCTATGCTAACTCAACGAGAAAGGCATTGCCCCGACAAAGAATTTTCCTTGAACACTATTATCTGTTGTGTCAATTTCATTATCAGTGCTTAACCCAGGCATATCCTGGTGTGATTATGTGAAGACATCCTTTGATTTCTTGAAGTCTCACTTCGTCTTTGCGGTCAGGTCAATTCTAATCTCCATTAAGCTTACAATTTCTAATGATTCCTTGAGAGGTAGGATCTGTCTATCCTTTTATTCAACCATCCTCAATAAATCCAGAGATGAGCTATGATCTATGTCATTTTCAAAGTCACGTGATCCCTCTAAACACATGCCTCGCTCAAAAAGAAAATCTGAGTCTGTAGCAGTGTTATTCACGTCATTGATATTTGGGGACCTATAGCAAGTACCAAAGAATATACAAAAAAATGTATAAATTTGTACAATATAATTATGAATGAAGGGATGATGTGGAAGAAAATCTAAAAAATAAAAGAATAATTATTTAAAAAGAATAAAAGAATATTGGCTCAAAAATGAATGCAAAGATGTATTTTATTAGAATAATAACGTTCAGACATGAGCCTATTTCACAAAGAAGTTTCTATTGTTTTTAGGTTAAAAACAACAAAATTGTTCTGAACATTACTCTAAATAAGAACAAAAACTATAAGAATTTCTTCTGCAGTCCAATTGCTTAGAACGTTCCCAAATTTATAAGGGCAGACATCTAACAAGGTCTCTTTTCATTTGCTTTTTCGTCGATGTGAACATTTCCCAACACTTCTTCATATATCACATTCATCTCGTTGTCAATATGATTGGGTAGATGACTTTCTGCACTAGATGAGGCACCCAACTTGACAATACCCATGTTGATGAATTTTTCAACTAGCTTCTTGAAGGTAATGCAATTCTCTATTGAATGCCCCGTAATTCCCGTATGGTAGTCGCATTGTGCGTTCGTGTCATACCATTTGAGATACGGAGGCTGTATGAGTTTTAAGTAATGAGGAGCAACAACATGCGCATCGAACAAGCTTTGATACAGCTCTTTATATGACGTCGAAATTGGTGTGAACTGGAGTTTCTCAGTACCTGGTTTCACTCCAGATTCTCGCTTTAAAGGACTCCGATGTCTGGTAATTTCTGTCTTTGGCCGGCCTACAATGATTGGTTTTGAGTGGCCCTTGTTATATCCGTTTGCATTATCCCGTTTATTTCCCTTCTTCCTTGGGGCTTTTATAGTATCTGGGCACTCTACCCTCATCTGCTTTATTTCTGCTAGGTTAGCAACAGGATTAGCTAAATTGTTCCTTAAATTGAATCCTGGGCCTGTCAGGCAATTCACTGGTGTCGATGTACCAGTCTGATATTATTGGGATCCGATAGTGAAAAGTGTTCCTTGTGGGTGCCCATCTGGCTGGACCTGGATGCTTGTCAGAGTACAATCTAAGGAATAGACGAGATCCTTATTATTAGCCCCAAAGTAAACCACCGGGTCTTGCACTTCTTTTGACTTTCTAGCTAGCAATCGGTTGAACTGGTTTATCATAGTTCTCCGTAATTCTAGCATCTGATCTCTCATCTCCTGTTGGAATTCAGTCAATTGCTCCTGTATCTGGATCTGCATTCGCTCTAATTTTTCCAACCATCGTTCCATTTCTCTAGCCTTTTCTTGGATATCGTAAGGGTGTTTGGTTTGTTGGTTTTCCAGGTTAGCTGAAATAAATTTACTCGTTTAGACTCTTTCAATGGATTTTAATGCATGTAATGCAATGTGATGCAAATGCATGAAACGAATGCCTAAAGAGACGTTGATTCTGATTCAATTACATTTAGAAAACTTTTTTAGAAAGAAAATTCCCTTACATAAAACGGATACATGTACGGCCTCACCCTCATATTCTAAGAAACAACATCGATCTTTTTCTGCATCCGCATGTTTGAGGTAATCTCGCCAATAGATGTCATTGCTTGCTCCTTCTTTTGATCTTGGTCGCGATCCATCATCTGCCCATCTTCATAAGGCTCGTCAGCTTCTTGGAACGTCGAAGGCTCTTAAACAATCGCCTTGAATCCTCAGGCCATGAAGCAGGGTCACGAACTCTTCCATCGCCCTACTTGCGTTCCTCAGAATATATTCGGGAAGTCGTATTATTTTCCCCTTTATCAAGGAATTCATATTCCATGACAAGCTTTCTAATTTAGTAATCGAACTTGAATCCATATCTCTTTCCTAAGATGCAAATGCAATGCAATCATAATCAAAACACAACAAGAGGGGTTAGTACAAAACATAATCAAGCACAGAAAACAAAAGGTACCTAATCAGGTAGATACTAGGGGTTTGGAGTGGCTCTACCTAGGTTAAGTTCCTAAGTCTACTATATGAGGCTCGGTTCTAAAGTTAAGGTACCCGAACCGGCAGATTCCTCAATCCTCACCCATTATAGGCTCATATGGACTGAGTTCAGTTCAGGGGAATACATTTCCCTATGGCCATGCGGAGATGAAAATATCAAGAAGACATAGGTACAGATGTATCCCGGAAGCGATTCACTGTCCCATGCGGAGGTGAAAACCTCACGAAGGCGTAGTTTCTCACTCCCACTTAAAAGGGTGTGACCAACGGTCATGCAATGCAATGCAGAAAGATATAAAAATTTAAAATACAAAACATGATGAAAGCTATAACTCAAAACAAATAAAATGCAATGAGAGGATCGTATATTTAAATCAAGTTTTCAACTTTCGACAAAAAGACAAGAAATAATCAACTCGTGGCTTGACTCTCTTATTTAAAGTCCCCAGTGGAGTCGCCAAGCTGTTGACACCATTTTTTTGATAAGATGGAGTCGACTTGGGTTTTGAAAAATGAAAACGAAAGTGGGAGTCGCCACCAATCTTTTTTGATGAGGTGTGATCGGGTCACCTTTAAAAGCGGTTGTTTTTAATAAATAATTTAATTTTATTAAAACAACGAGTTTGGTCTACAAAATTCAGAAAACAGGTTCGGGAGTCGGTTACGTACGAGGAAGGATTAGCACCCTCGTAACGCCCAAAATTGATACCTAGTTGATTAGTTAATGTCTTAATGTCGAAAATTGAAAACTTTGAAGAATTTTAAAAATACGATCCTTGTATTAAAATGTTGAGAATTTTGGAAAAAGGAGCATATTTCATTTGAGAAAGAGAATCATATCCAGTAAGTTAGGATACAATGTCTCGAATTCCCGATACGCGAACGAATGCCAAAATTTACTTATTTAAAAGATATTTTAGCTATCTCGAATTTAAAAAAGGATATCACGACCAGTAAGTTAGAACGCGATTTTTTAAATCTCGAGATTACTAAGAACTTAAGTTTGAAAAGAATCGTGCATTTAGATGTGTTGTGAAGATCGAAACCCAGTAAGTTAGGGCACGATCTTCTCGAATCTAAACACGATGCTATTTATTTAAAACAAACTTCGGTATATCCAATAAAATAAAACGCGAAATCGTAGTAAAGAATGTGAGAACAAATTACATTGTTGATATGCATGGCAATATCATAACGAATACGAAAGTATAAAAATAATACGGGCAATAATAACTAAAATAAAATAAATAAAAAGAACAAATCGATAACATGCGAAATAATAAACCGTAACATATAAATAAGATGCATAAATACATATAAATATTAAAAAAAGGATATGTAGATAAATATGTACATGTGAGATATATAAAAATTAAAATAAGAAAAAATATATATAAAGGAAACTATATTTCAATATACAATATATATATATATATATATATATATATGAATATGTATACATATATTCGTAAGAAAAGTAAGAAAAAGTATATAGATATACATAGATAAAAAGTATTTATATATTAAATAAATTATAAAGAAAAAGGTATACGTGTATGTATATTTAAGCTATTATATAATAATAATAATAATAATAATAATATTATTATAATAATAATAATAATAATAATAATAATAATAATAATAATAATATAACAGACCCAGAACCAAACTGAAATTAAAACAAAATTAAATGACAGATTTTAAAATGAAATAAAAATTATAACAAAGGACTAAGGTGAAATGCGCGTCAAGAAGGAGGGACCTACCGCGCAATATCCCCATTCCTTACTCGCATCATTTTGCAAGGACCAGATTGAGACAAGTGCAAAATATGGGGTCAAATTAAAAGAAAAGGAAAAAAGAAAAAGAACCGAATTGCGTGATTCGCGAAGAGGAAGGACTAAGGCAAAATAGCTCACTTCTGAAGCGCGGACCCCACAGGCGGGTCGGGTCACTTGTGGTCATGGTAGACTAAAAGCGCCGTTTTGTGTTTAATATAAATATTAAAAAGCTAAAAAATAGTTTCATCATTTTGTTTTAAAAAGCAGAGAAAACTCTCTCTTCTTGCCTCTCTCAAGCTCAGATTCCGGCCTACATCTCCGTGAGTTCCACAGTAAGCCGCCACATACATCTGATGTCGGTGGCTCAAAATGGGATCTTTTTAGTGCTGTTTTGAAGCCGAACGTCTCTAGGACGTGAACCCAAGGCCAAATCGCAGGAAAAACGAGCCTAAAACCTGAAGAACGAGGAGAACCGTTCGTCTCCTCTTCCTCCGGCGCGGCGCAGGTAAGGCTTTTCTTTTTCTTTTATTTTGTACTATGTAAAAAACATACAAAAAGAAGAGAAAAGAAAAACGAAAATAGAGTTAAAAATCTAAACAGAAATGAGAGAAAATCACCTCTCAATTTTTTGTTTTTTTATTTCTTTTTGCTAATATCTATTTTTGTTACAAAGATCCCCCCTTTTACAATATTTTTTTAGGCCATTTATAGCCGATTTTACATTATATTTTTATATAATTTTGCTACTGTTGTGCACTGTTCTCTTTTGCAGGTGACCGGCGGCAAAGACGCGTCAAACCTCGGGTGATGTGTCCATTCACGTGGGGGGCAGAGGAGCGGCGTCAGAAGGGTTTCTGGGGGCTAGGGTTTTCTGAAAATTTTAAGTGTTTTGGGCTTATCGGGCCCTGGGGTAATGAATTAGGTTTGTTGTGTTATTTTGGTTTGTTTGGGTTGGTTTACTGGTATGGGCCCGGGCAAAAATTTGGGTCTTACAAATTCCATAAGTAAAGTCTGCTAGTAGAAGTCGATAATCTAAATGATTTGTATATGTGACTATATTTGGAAAAGCGCATCTATGTCTAGACCAGGGATTAGGCCCGTCAAATGATTGACTTAGAGATTTCATGGCTTGGGTTAAGCCAGCAAGTCGACGAAATTTCCTAAGATGCACAATGTGTTTATATTTCGTTCCCAGAAATATAGTACTTATATTCTTTGTTGTACAAAACTTCACTGAGTTCATTTGAACTTACAGTTGTTCTACCTTGGACGTAAGATCAAAATTATCAGTCACTCTGAGAGAACCAAGCCAGACGCTGCCAACATAACTCAATAGGCGCAATAGTTGTATCATGCGTATAGAAGGGCACCCTTAAAGGCTATGCCTTGCGGATTAATTTAAATATATCTGTATTTAAATTTTAATTTAAGAATTGTATAAACTGCTAGTTTCAATAAGGTAACAGAATTGTTATAATTTATTTCTCGTATGATATGAGTTATAGTGGAAGTAAAATTTAAGATTTGATAATGTTTAAGTACGCGAATAAATCAGTTTAGAAATTATGTTAAGTTAATCGGGTTAATTGTGACATTCAGCATCTGGGCGCAGCGATAGGGTCAAGTATAGGTGTTGCAGAATGAATTACACCGTAATACCAGAATGAATTACACCATAATGTCAGGATGCTTCCACCAATAGATATTAGAATCTTATGGCATGCCAATCATACCTTGACTATGTCTAGCATCGTTTAATAAGACAATCTCATACTTTGTAATATATACATATGTATATATTACCATGTACTTCTCAATCTAATAACTAAGTAACTAACAATTTTAATACCATAATGAATTCCATGAACATAAGCATACCTGTCAACTTACCAATTAAGCCAACATTTAACATGATACATTTTAACACAGTTTGTAATCATGTATCACTAGCAATTTAACAAGATTAGTTACTTAATTGAATTTAAGAAAGAAAGCAAAGTATGTTAGTACAAACCAAAATAGCTAGTCCTCAACGGCTTTTGGCTTCCCTTTATCTCTCGACAATTTGGCTTCATCTATAGCTATGTCAATAAATTAAAATACGAATACAAAGTTAAAACCACAGATTCAACTAATCACACAGTCAATTTAAGCATGTTGTGCAGTTATTCAATTTAGTCTCTATAAACCCTTATTATTTAAAATGCTTGTATCTTTCGATATTCATTATCAAATTGAAATCTAGCTTTGAATTTAACCACTAGGGATCTTGTACTTTCATTCTATAGCAAAATTTTCTAATAGCTTTCAATCTATTCAATTTAATCCTTAATGTCAAAATTCTAACAACATTCAACTCTTTTCCCTACTTTCTAACTTAGTCCTAACATAATCCAAGCTTATTAATCATAAATCTATCTATACCTAACTTAATTTCATCAATATTCATTAATAATAAATTTTATTAAAACTTAATAATTATAAAATCTAACACATGGAAATGAATTGTTAAGCTTGGATTATCAAAATTCTATAAAAACTATCAAAAGATACCTTTCTCACCTTAATCAATTGGAACCAAAATAAAAGTTGAAAACCTTCTTCTTCTACTTGGTTTGCTACGGTTTGGAGAGAAGAGAATGAAAGATGATTTTTTCTCTTTCTCTCTTAATTTACTATCTATACTTATAATTAGGGAATTGTAATTATGTTTAATTAACTCATGAATGGTGATGATTTATGATTAATAAACTTAGTGGAATGGAAAGGCTTAGATCATTCTCTCCCACTATCTTATATGATATTAATGGTTAATTAGCCATTAGGTCCCTTAATAATTACTAACCAAGCCTTTATACATTCCCTAAATTAAAACTCAATAGTGTTTGCAATTTTATAAATTACTCCTTATACTATTATAAAACAACTTAATTTAATTAATTACTGTTCAATTCTATTAATTAATCCCACATTCAACTTACTAACTTCTCGATTTAAAATTTGAACGATTCGGTTTAAGAAATTTAACATTGAATCCGGCTTTTTAACACCGACAAAAATCAGTTCATTACATTTTTCATCTACGTTTTGCGGATGATAGCTTTCTTTCTTTTCGAGCTACTGCTTCAAAAAGCCAAACTATCAAAAATATTCTTCATCAATATAAGGAAGCTTCAGGTTAGGCAATAAATTTCCATACGTAAGGCATCATGTTTAACTTGAATACGAAAGCTTATGATAAAACTTTGGTGATCTTTACAATGGGTGTTTATGCTCCTCTTAACCATGGTAAATATCTTGGTTTACCTTCTCTAATTGGTAGAAATAAGAAGCAAGTTTTCTCTTTTATCAGAGACCATTTGAGCAAGAGATCATATAGTTGGAAGAATAGATTGCTTTATAAAAGATATTGCTCAAGCTCTTCCCATCTTTTGTATGAGTGTGTTCTTCATTCCCTTAAACACTTGTGACACTTTACAAAGATGATGAACTCTTCTTGGTGGGGCTTGGCGAATGATGATAAAAGTAAGATTCATTGGACCTCTTGAGATAAACTTTTTGTCTCTAAGAAATTTGGAGGGTTGAGTTTTCAAATTAAACCTACATTGCTTTAATTTGGCAATGCTAGGCAAGCAATCTACTAGGTTTATTAGTGAGTCGGATTCTCTTCTAAGCAGAGTTTTCGAAGCTAAAAATTTCCCATAATATGGATTTCTTGAGGCAAAAGGAAGAAATAATCCTTCTTATATTTGAAGGGGCATCTTTGCGGCTAAGCAACTCATTTGTAGTGAATTTCATTGGAGAGAGGGGGATGGGGCAAACATTGAAGTTTTCAATGATCCATCGGCTTCATGATAATGAGGACTTTTTTTTTTTTTTTGTCTCTTTTACTCCTTTGGAGGGATTAGAACAATTAAAGGTCAAGGACCTCAAGAATGTGGAAGGAAGCTCGTGGGATACTAATTTTATTGATGGCATATTGGCTCCAGTTAATGCGAGTAGTCTATAGTGTTCCTATAAGCGTTCAGCAAGGATTGGACCAACTTGTATGGCATTTCAGTAACAACGTATTGTGTAGCATTAAATTGGGATATACACTAGCTCTTGATAGGTTTTATAATTTATCTTGTTAGTTTACTCAAGGTCCTTGGCAAAGAATGTGGTTATGCCAAATGCCTCCTAAAGTTAGAGATCTTATTTGGAGTTGTTTACGAAATTTTATTCTTAAGAAGGTTCGGAGGGAAGAGAAAGGCATCCATATCTTGATTGCGTGCACTCAATGTGGGAGTCCGAAAACTCTAGACCATGTTTTACTGTCTTGCCTTAAGGCGTAAGAGACATGGCAATCAACAAGCTTTATCTTCTCGCTTAAATCGAGTAGTGAGATTATCCCTGCTATTTTGGAATAAATAGATACTAACAGGCATGGGAGGATCTTTTCAATGTTGTGGAGTTTGTGGTATCATCGTAACCTTTTCTGTTGGACAGCACAATACTGAACTATAGTCTTGCAGACCTGGAAGAAAGCTAAAAGAGTTTATAACACTGTACAAATTCAAGAGTCTAGTCCATACTCGACAATCTCTTACTGGAGGAAATCGAAACTAGGATGGTACAAGTGTAATGTTGATGTTGCGTGCTTTAAGGTGAAAGGCTACGACATATGCTACTGTGATCCGTGATTGGAGTGGTAAGGTTGTTAACTCTTGTCTCTAGTCATAGGGGTATCTTGTTGACACCAAGCCTTGTAGAGATATATGTTTTCAAGGAGGTTCTTTCCTGGATGCATGGGTTAAGAGGGAAACTAATAAAGCGATTCATTGTTTAGCAAAATGCTTCTTTTCAAGTTTGGACTACGCCTCTAAATACTTTGCTACCTATTATTTCTTGTAATTAAAATTATTAAGTTTTTTTTCAAAATTAAATGAGAAATGATTTTGTTGATTTAAAATGTTTTAAGTCAAATTATGGTTATAGTTACTCTACTATGTTTAAATTTCTGATTCAAAATTATGTTCATTATGATACTTAAACTTAGATTTTTTTTTTTTATAAAAATGTGATAACCTAACATTCTAAAATTGTATAAAATTATTACCTAAATATAATATATATAATATTATAACAAAATCTAAATTCATGGACAAAATTAGATTTAATTACCAAATTCAAATCCCTAAAATCACACTATTACTAACCGCTGACTTCAACAATGGGCCAACTGTTACCGCCGCGTTTAAAGTTAGGATTTGGTTTGAATTAAAATGGAAAAAATATAAAAAGATTTGTGGCTGCTGGGATTCGAGCCCAGGTCTCCACGGCCACAACGTGGAATTCTTACCACTAAACTACAGCCACAAGTTGTCATTTTTCCGTAAGCAATAAATATAACCAAAGTTAAGTGGTAGGTGAATACTTGATTTATTTTTCAATGGATGTTATTAAATCTATTGGTTAATATAATTAATTACTCTTAAAAGGTAATATTTAGTAGATTTAGCAATTAAAATATGTGCATCAAAGAAAAGCTCCTAATTTCATAATTTTAAAAGGTAAGATGCAAGAAAAGAATATGGTTTTATTTGCTTTAAAGGACTAAGAATACATACTTTCTTAATCTATAGAAGAGAAAGTAAGGAATATGGGCATATATTTCTTTATATCTTTTACCAACCTATACTACATTCCAATATGATTTTATTCAACAAAACAATCATAAATCTTAAATATGAACCATAAAATGATGAGATTGAAATTTTGTATCAATTAAACAATATTTTTTTATAATTTTTAAAATTATATATTAGATAAATTACACCAATCGTCCCTAAATTTTGTTTAAAATTTTATTTTAGCCATAATTTTCAAATGTTACATAATTGCCACTGAAGTTATTGAAATGTTGCACTTTTGTCACTCATCCATTATGACGTGGCATGTTAATTTAAAAAGTTAATAACCAATTTAGCCCCTAAAATATCAATTTGATACTTTTAAAATTTTTCTTAATAATAATTCTAAAATATTTAAAGGATAAACTACTCAGATAGTCACCCAAGTTTTAATGCATTCCTATTTTGGTCACCGATTTTTTTTTTGTTAATTTAGTCACTTGTCATTTTTAGTCACTCTACCATTAAAATGCCTTGGTCATTGAACGAAATGTTGATGTTTGCAGTCTTTTGATTGGTACACATTCTATCAAGTTGGTCCTGATTTTAGAAAAATTTAATAAATTTAACCCTCAATGTTTACACATTTTGTCAATTTAGTCCAAATTCAAAAAAAATTATAATTTTATATAAAATTTATTATAAAAAGACATAAAAATTATATATATAATTTAATCCAATCTTCTAGGTATGGCTTATAATGGCTTTTCTGCCAAGAAAATACTTCTAGAATCTGATTTCTCGAAGAAATTGGTGTATTTATGGATGATGAAAACCAATTTGATAGGTGAAATCCCAACAAATTTTAATAATCTTTTGATTTTAGAGCATTTGGATTTGTGGAGGAGTTCCAATTCCAAGTAATTTGTTTACTTCAAGAATCTAACTATTGTGTATCTCTTCAAGATCATCTCTCAGGTAAAATGCCCAAAGCCATTGATGCTTTGAATTTGGTTGAAGTTATCTTTTCAAAATAATTATTTTTAAAGAGGTTGGAATGAAATTAATTTTGTATGAGAGATAAAATATAAATTTTTTATTGTAAACTTAAAAGATTAAATTATGATTTTATGAATTGTTTAAAATTTAACCCTCTAATGTCATAAAGTGACATGTAGCCTCCTATATTTAATAAAAGCTTGGAAGTCCTAAAGAAATTACATATGTATATATAATTTTGCTTTCAAGTGGAAGGGGACGTTTAAAGCACAAGTCTTTTGCTATTCTACCCCTGATTTGTATGTATAATTTCATATGTTTGATTCTGTTTTTCCTTTTAAAAGAAGTAAAGTATATAAATATGTCTTTTCCATAGAAAAAACAGAATGATATCCTTCTCAACCAATGTATAAATTTTGAATCAGGGGACTTCGAAATCCCACATACCTTGCTTCTAATTAACCCACAAAACTTTCGTCGAAACGAGAGGGAAAGAGAGATATGGAGCTTCAACACTTCAGCCATAAACATCCACTTGTGTTCATTGAAAAGCAGAACCATGAAAGTGAGAAGGCTTATTGCTCGGGATGTGGGGAGCTGGTTTCAGGCTCAAGCTTCGGCTGTGTAGAGTGCAGATATTACCTAGACAAGTTGTGCGCTGAGGCTCCTTCGGAGATAAATCACCCCTTTCATTGCAACCACAGCCTTAAACTTCAAGTCAGTCCACCATTCAGAAATATTTGTGATTTTTGTGACAAAGGACTTGACAAGTTTGTTTATCATTGTTCTTGTGACCTTAACCTTCATATCAAATGTGCCTTGCTTTCTAAAAGCATTGCTGAAAAAGGCTTTGGAAAGCTTGACGATATTCCCCATAAAGAGGCACTGGTCTCTATTGAAAATTTTTCGGAAGAATTGAAGGGTGCCAAGTGTTTTGCATGTTGGCAGCGATTGCTAGATTTTGCATACCTTGATCTTGGCCATGGAATTTTCCTACACAAGAAATGTGTTGATTTACCTACTGAAATCAACCATTTTCTCCATAGCCAGCACTCTCTAATTTTACAGTTCAATAGTAAGCCTCTCCCTTGTCAAATGTGTAAAAAAACCCAACTCAAGGGATTTGTTTATCGTTGTTCGCCTTGTGAGGTTGCCCTTCATATAACATGTGCTGAGCTACCAACTAAAATTAACCACCTTTGCCACCGTAACCATCCTCTCTTTCTAAAATTCGATCCAGAATCCCTTCCTTGCCAAATCTGTCAAAATACCCAAGATGAAGGGCTTGTTTATTGTTGTTCCATATGCAAGTTTAAGCTTCATGTTGATTGTGCATCCCCACCACCTATTATTAAAGGTGAAATCCATGAGCACCCATTCACCCTGTTCTGGAAGCAACTCCCATTCATTTGTGATGCATGTGGTACAACGGGGAATTGTGCTTCTTATACTTGTTATAAATGCAGTCTTACAATCCATGGAAATTGCATTTCATTACCACCCATTATCAAATTTCCACGACATCGTCATCCGCTTTCCCACACCTTCATCCTTGGGCAATATGAGATGAAAACATTGATATGTGAAGCTTGCCCTGAAAAGGTAAACGCACAGCATGGGGTTTATTGTTGTTCTGATTGCAATTACGTTGTTCATGCGGATTGTGCACAAGAATATAGTTGGTTCTCATTCTATGAGTTGGAAGACATGGATGAGGATCTTAAGGAGAAGTCGGCGTTTGCTGTTATCAAAGTGTCTAAACTTGGAGAAGACATTGTAATAGCTTCAGAGATAAAGCATTTGAACCATCAGCATAACTTGGTTCTAAGCAATGATTCTGAGGGTCATAAGGTTTGTGATGGTTGCATGCTATCCATCTCAACTTTATTTTACTGTTGTTCACAATGTGAATTCTTTCTCCATAAATCATGTGCAGAAGCACCTAAAAAGAAAAAACTTTGGTTTCACCGTCACCAAAGTCCCCTTACCTTGACTTCAAATCACATTTTCAGGTGTCCACGATGCTTCTATTGGTTCAATGCTAGTTTTGCCTACAAATGCAATATTTGTAAGAGTTATAGATGCCTTGCATGTGCTCTAATTTCTGATACTCCCACATTTCAAGGGCACAAACACCGCCTTTACCGTTATGACAAATATGAAGGGCAATGCAATGGATGTGGAGATCAGTTACATGCAGCATATGTATGCAAAGACTGCAAATTTGCTGTGCATAATAGGTGCCTTAGGCTTCCCAGCAAGATTCTACACGAGTATGATGAACATCCTCTCATACTCACCTATCATGAGGATAATCTTTATTCAGAATACACTTACTGTGACATTTGTGAAGAAACTAGAAATCCAAACCATTGGTTTTACCATTGTGCAATTTGTAACACTTCAGCTCATCGTGAATGTGTTGTGAAAAGGCATTCATATATGAAGCTCGGGGGTTCCTATAGAATGAGGAGCCATCCACACCGACTGACTTTCACCAAGAAGATCTCTGCATGTCATGTCTGTCATCAACCTTGCCTAGATCTATCTCTTGAGTGCTTAAAGAATGGGTGTGACTACATTGTTCATCTGGAATGTATAACATGGCAGAGTTTTAATTATTCTTTTATACAACGGGAAGATGAAGGAACTTCATGATCCGTTGCCCCCAGAACTCCTACCTTGGTTGGTTGCAGAACACTTCACATTACAGTTTACAAGTGTTGGCTTTCTTGTTTGGTTATTGAAGTCCATATATGGATTCCTTGCAAATAATTTGTGAATTGTGTGTTCTTCTAAGTCTTTCTTGTTTGGTTTATGTACTTGTAAATGTCTTGTGAATTGTAATGATCTTTGGTGTCAAATACAGCTCAAGTATCCTTTTATGGTTATTTATTTTTCTGATCAAGCAATTGAAATGTTATATCCTTCAACGATGTCTTATTATTTTATTGTGTTTCCAACACAAATATTTCATCGGATTTTTTCAAAAATTTATATATATATATATATTTTAAGAGATTTTAATCTCAATCGAATTCCTTAAAAATAATATTCCTACGCTTAAACAGTAAATAAATATATACTATTAGGAATAAGATCGATTCCATTTAAAATTATAAATAAATAGCAGTATTAGGAGTAGGATTAACCCCATTTAAAATTGGGTGACAGGCGAAACTCTTTGGAAAAATAAAAAGAGATTAAATCCAATTAAATATAATAGAAATAAATAGAAATCAAATTGTAGTAAAATAAACTAAAATCAAATAAACCGATGTGACAATATTCTAGATTCAGGATCGATTTTGGTTCCGATTTTGAACCCTTAATAGCAAGTCTTCTCCTTCAACCGGTAAATCGGTTATAGTGATCGATTAAAGATGTTTCAAACTACCAACCCTTCCATATATAAATTAATTGTAGAAACACCAACAATTAATCCTTACAGAACGAACATCCACGAAACAAGCGTTCACAATTTAGCTCTTTGATGGTCTTGTGAACTAGAAGGGCACAACTCGAACTAACAGTCTCAACCACGTGAATTGTTTAAATCCGAGTGTTATTTAACCAACCACTTAATTGGACACATTGATGTGTTCCTTGATAGATCGAATACGACAAATAATCGTAACAGTTCTTCCAACTGTAAGTCGTACAACATCAAATCAACAATCTTTTTATACTTGATGTCAATATGACTTTTTGAGAGGGTAATATTTATCCTCTTAATCAAAAAAATAACAAATACCAAAATAAAAAATTTTACATACAGTTTGAGTCCCACAATTCCGAAAACTGGATAAAAAACCGACCTAGAACAACATCAAATGACTTCATAAAATTGAAGAACAATAAAAAGGAAATATGTAAAAAAGAAATTTTATTCAAAGAAAATAAAAATAAACGTAACAATGGGTATTTTTTTGGGTGGCTGTACGCCTCCCCTAATTTTATCTGACTATATAAAACCTAAAAGGGTAAAGGGGTTGGTTGTGCGCCGCCCCCTCCTCTCAAACCTAATTTTTATATATAAATTAAAACTAAAAGGGATTTGGCCGCTATAGTAAAAATATAGGTCTGAAAAGTAGGTTAGGGCAAAAATTAAGGTCTGTTTAAAAAATAGGTCAGGCCGAAGGTAATATATTTTTTGCCCAGGCTTAACTCGACTCAAATTTACTAAAGGACAAAAAATTATTTTTTATTTTCTTGTTGTTTTCTTCTTATTTTGTTACTATTTTAATATTATGTTGCTACTATTTTATTGTTATCGTTTGGATATTGTATAAAACTTATTTTATTGTTAATTTTGTTATTATTTTAAAGGCATTTGCTTGTTAAGTTACATATATGTTAGTGTTATTTAAGTATACATATTTTTTAAAATTTGTTGGGAAACATTTATTTTGATGTTTTTAGTATTTTTGATTTATTATATATATTTAAAAATTATATAAAAAATTAATACGGGACGGACCCGGGTTTTAACATTTTTATCCGGGTTAGAATTGGGCAAAATTTTAGGCCCATTTTTCGGGCTAGACCTGGTCCTACCAAACGAGCCTAAATGTATAGTTGAGCTCGGCCCAGTCCATAAATACCTCTAAAATAATAATAACTATTTAAAATAATAATAATAACTTATAAAAAGTTTTAATAGAAATAATAGTAAAATAGTCCTAATCAAATTGAATTCTTGTGTCAAATATTTTGTGTAATTCACATATTCACTCGTTTTCAAACACGTTAAATAATAATTATATCTACATAGAAAATGAACGAATAAATACCAAATTAAGTAAAATTCATATTCAAAATTAATTAAAATAAAAATAAATGTATGTGGATTAGGTGTCTTATCAATGTACATCATTAGTTATTTTCATGCTTAAAATTCAATTTAATATACATTTTCCTTGTATTTTTAAAGTAGCCTTACATGGATGAATAATTTCTAAAATATCAAATTTGATATTTAGTTGACTCGTGAAACCAACACAATCACTAACTCGGTCAAGAGTTTTAAGTATGGTTTAGATATATGTATATCATATTAAGGGATAAATCACAAAACTAGACATAAACTTTGATTGTGATTCAGATGTACACATTTAAAAAAAATCACTTTATTTTATATTAAATAAATATAATAATTTATGTATGTATTATATAATAAAATGATTATATAATAATAATTGTGTAAGTGATTTGTGAACAAGCAAAGGGTGCATATACAAACAACTACCATTAAATTAAATGTGAGAAAGACTATTAAATTATAATATTAATAGGTTTGAATCCGTATTAAATAAGTGTCTCACAAGAACTAAAATTATTACTTCACATAAATCAAAATAAATTATCATATTTTTATACAATAACAATCAAATTATCATCATGTTAATCTATTTAACCCCAATATATATTAAATTTTATTTTTAATTCTAATATTTATGACCATAACAACAACCCCGATTCGGTTATAGTAATTCTAATATTCTTTAATTCTATGAAATAATGTAAAATGTTTTAAATAATAAGGATGAAAATGTAAAATAAAGTAAATCGTAGTATAAAATTGATATATATTCAACAATCTAATTATATTCAGCAATTAATTTAATTAGCATATTATATAAATTTGATAATTTAAATTCAATTCTTAATTTTTAACACTTAAATTTTAGCACTTAGTCTTTTTGTTTATGAAACAACACCCAGGAAAAGAATAAAAGATTGTTTTTTTTAGATTTATGCTTAGAATCGAAGATTTAAAGCAATGGGTACATCATGTTTCTACTGAAACTGGCATGTACCAATACCAGTCTGTTTCAATGTATCATTTTGGATTTATTAATACATGTATATGAAAATATATACAAGTATTAAAAAATAGATTAAATAAATTTCAAATATAAAATATTCATCAATTATACAAATTACTTATCAATAAACTTCACAAATAAAAATTCATCATTCAACAAATTCAAAGTAAACAAGGAAATCATCCCATATATAAACAATAAGATTGTCCACAACAAAATCATTTCATACTAAACATATACGGTGAAAATTCCATACAAGTATGCACAATAAATTGTGTTCATGAAGCTTTTAAGCTTTTGTCTCTTTTTTTCATAAAACATACACATAAATTTATGTTCATGAAAATCATCAATAAAGGTGATAAAATAATTTTTCTATTATTATATGGAACATCAAAAGGCCCACATATATTAGTGTGTATTATCTCTAGAAGTTGAATATTTCTTGTGGCATCTTTCTTAATATGTTCTATTCGCTTTCTTTTAATGTAATACACACATACACTAAGGTCGATAAAATTTGCATTTAGTAGAATTTCATTCTTTACTGATCTTTCTAGCCTTTCTTTGGATACATGACCCGATCGTTTATGCCATAAGTAAGCAAAATTTTCATTTAACATACTACGCTTAATTCCAACATTGGAATGATCAATGAGTAAGAATACTGCAAAAACATTATCAAGTTTCAATTTATATAAATCACCAAAAAGGTTTCAAGAACCTAGAACAATATTATTCTTAAATAAACTGAAACAACCATATCCAAGCTTAACATTAAATCTCAGAAGCATCAATTTTGAAATAGATATAAGGTTCCTAAAAACTGAAGGTATATAAAGAGTTTGAAATATGTCTAAATGATAAATCCCTATGTCTTCTATCGCAGCCTTCATACGGTTCCCCATATATAGGAAATCTTTAGTTATGTTTGTGGTTTGGGCCAAAATGAATCCTTGCATCATGTTGGATACAAGAGTAGTACTACCAAAATCAAATCCCCAAGTATTATTAGGAACTTTAATTAAGTTTGATTCGAAATATACAGAAGTATAAAAATTACCTTTATTTTCAAATCAAGTTTTATGATTTTAGCAATCATTTTTATAAGGTCCTACTTTCTTACAAAAGTGACACTTATCTATCATCCATTCCTTTTTATCACCATTAGAGACATTGACAAGCGTGTTTTTCTTCTTCTTGAATTTGTTGGCTTTGCCTTAAGTCCTTTTTCAACTCTTTGACCCACAAGATTAATGGAATTACTTCCTTGACTCTTTAATCTTACTTCCTCCTGAACGAGCTTACTAGCCAATTTCATTAACATCTCACTTATTTTTAACGGTGTTATAGTTAATTTGAAGTAATTCATAATTTGAAGGTAGGAAGTTCAATATGAACTGCACTAAAAAGGATTCATGCTTTCAATTTGTAGAATTGTAGTATTAATGTTGTTAGCATAGTCAATAGTAAAAAGATAATGCTCAATCTATTTGATCATTCTCATTGTTTAACATACAACATCTCTTCCTCGTAGCTTGAGTCAATAATAGAAGCAGGTTTATCTTTTAGTAGTTTCAAGTCAAAATCTAAAACACCTAAATGGAACTTGACTTTTTCACTCCATTTAGAAAATTTTAACTCATTCAATAAAGTAACATATGAAGCTTGTGAATGAAGAAAAATAGGTGTGAAATAATACATAAAAGCAAAACAATTCATAAATGCTCAAAATATATTTACTTTATAATACTTTGACTTTTAATGGTAGGGATGATTTAAGAGGGGTTACATGCTCATGACATGGTCTTCAAAAAGCCCTCAATTCCACAAAAAAAAATTGATAGTATCTGTTGACACCATTTTTTGGGAAAAACGGGGTCGACTTGGATTTTGAAAATGAAAACAAAAATGGGAGTCGCCACCAATCCTTTTTGATGAGGTGTGATCGGGTCACCTTAGAAAATGATTGTTTTTAATAAACGATTTGATTTTATCAAAACAACGATTTTGGTCTACGAAATTTAGAAAACGGGTTCGGGAGTCAGTTACGTACGAGAAAGAATTAGGACCCTCGTAACGCCCAAAATTGGTACCTAGTTGATTACTTAATATCTTGGTGTCGAAAATTAAAAACTCGAAAAGAATTTAAAAATACGATCCCTCTTTATATTGTGTCATTTTAAAATTACTTGAATAAATCAAAATGGAAAATGTCTCCTTATCTCGAAGTAACAAAATGTCACATTCAGTAAGTTAGGACACGACACCTCGTATTTTTGAGAGTAAGCTTGCCTTTTATTTTTTATTTAAACCTCATTTATTTCAATTTTAAAAGGATATTCGACTATTTAGGTTTAACGCGAGAAAAATCGAAAGCCAGTAAGTTAGGGCACGATCTCTCGAATTTCCAAATACGGAATATTGCCTTTATTATTTTTTGAAAAATCATTGTCTCGAGAAAACGTGTATCCAATGCGTTAGGACACAACATATTGAATTCCCGATAATGAGCTTTTTATTTATGTTTTTTGATTAAAGAGCATTCTCGATTATTTAGGTTCAACGAAGAAAATTGGAACCCAACACGTTAGGACTCAATCCTCTCGAAGATCCCAAGTATCGAGTATTGCCTTTATTTCTAAAATTTTACTTTTTTTTTTTACGAATTTAGGTAAAAATTGATGTAATGTTAAATTTGATGTATGAATAAATGGTTACGTTGATGAATGACAATAATATTAAAATACGAATAAACAATTCATAGTACACATAATGACAATAAGCACACAACATACATTACTTAAAGACTAGCATTAATAATCAAAAACGAATAAATTAAATAACATATATAACAATGTCAAGATGAGTAGTATAGAGCAAATTAAAATAAATAAAATGTAGAACAAATTTAAAATGATAATAAATGAGTTTTAAATAAATAATGTAAAACGAAATTTAAAATCAACTATATACAAAACAATTTAAAAATATTATATATGAAAAATTTTAAAATAAATAATGCATATGTACATATAAAAGCGTAAAATAAGGAATATATATAAAAAATCTTAAAATGGATAATAAATAAAACATTTTTAAAAAATAGTAGAGTTGAAAAAGGTACAAAACAATTTTAAAATAATTAGCATATATAATATATTTTAACATAAGAAATAAACAAAATAAACAAAAATAAAATAATATATCAAGTACTTAATGTATAGAAACTTAAAATAAACAAAAATAAAACAGTTTTGAAATAAACAATTTAAATTACATAGTACATATAAATTTAAAATGGTATACATATATTCGAAATGAATAACATATATAAAAACTTGAAATAAATAATAATAAATCTAAAACAGCTTAAAAGTAAATAATACATAAAAGAAAATCCTAAATAACGACAACAAAAAAAATACTAATACAATTTAGAGAAAAAATATATATAAAAAAATTGGGGATAAAAGGTCAAGGGCGTGATTGAAATCAAAATGAAATTAAAGGGGCATAATCAGAAATTGCAAAAAGGCATAAAGGACTAATTCGCAACGTACTGAAAATATCAGGGAGCGAAAGAGCAAATGTTCCAGGCACCTTGCGCAACATTTTATCGGAGGGCCACAATGACACACAAATAAAATCGTGGGGCAAATTTAAAAGAAGAAAAAAAAACAAAATGGAACCAAAATAATAAAACAGAAAAGGCGGAAGGACTGAAATGGATATTTTCCCACTTTCAGAAAACACGCGGATCTCCCCCCAAGCTGGTCAGGTCGCGGGTCGGCCTCCCTAAAACGATGCCGTTCTGGCGCCTGGGGAGGCCTGTTGAAACGGCGTTGTTTTATTACACTATAAAATCACAATTTTTTTTTTACAAAAACCCTCATTTCTGTCAAAAAAAAAAGAAAACTTAAACTCCTCTTTTCTCTCATCTCCCCTCACCCTCTTCGATCAGTGGACCGTGCCGCCGCCATAGCGCCTCCGTATCCAGTGGTTGGCGCTGCGCGAAGTCGTTTCTGACCAGCGCTATGAAGCGCGTTCAACGGCTAGAACTTCGGGACGGAGAGCCGAAGGAAAGAAAAGGTTTTTTGCCCTCCCCTGAGCCTGAATCCGCCGACGGCAACGGACCATCGACGGCGGGTCAAAGAGCCTATTCAAGTGCGTTTTTCACTTCTATTTTCCTTGCTGATTATTTTAAAATGAGTCACAAAAAAATAAATAAAGGTAAACAAAATACGAAAAGAAAACAGTGAATCTCAACCTTAAAATTTCAGTTTCTGCTTTCCGATTTAATAATGTGTGTAAAAAATTACAAAGAGATGCTGTGGCTTTTTTATAACCGAATTACAAGACCGTTTGTTTCTATTTTTTGTCTCTTTACTATTTGGCTTTTCTGCTGTTGCGTGTGGCTTCGTTTTGCAGGTGTCAAACGCGAGGATGGCCGGTGATAGGCATAGGTGGTGGTGACAGGCGACGGCAGAGGCTAGGGACAGGCTAGGGCGACAGCACTCGGGTTTAGGAGAGTTTAGGGTTTCTGAAACATTTTAAGGGTTGGGCCGTTTAGGCTTTAGGTTTTTAGTTGGGCTGTTAGGTGTAGGTTAGGTTTGTAAAAGGAGTGGGTTTATTTTATTTAGGCTTTGGGGCCATATTGGGCCCGGGCTAAATTTGGGCTTTACAGTATCAAAGGAAATCCTTGATCAAAAATTGTGCTTTGAGCTATATTTAAATAATGGATATTGAAGAAGAAAATAACAGTTTTCAAGGGGTTATCTATAAAATAGTAGCAAAGGTTATGGATGCTAGATTATCCAGGCACATGGAAGAGATTTTTGGTAAAAATCAATTCGATTTTATTAAAGTGTATCAAATCTTTAACTACTCACTTATAGCTAATGAAGTTAGACTCTAGGAAGAGAAGCGTCTTCTCGGGATTGATCTTTAAGGAAAATTTTCAGAAGGCATACAATCATATAGATTTGTTCTTCCTTGATTTTCTTATGAGGAAAATAGTATTTGGGATTTGTTGGCAGGTTTGGATTTAGGCTTTAGTCTCCATTGCGCCAATTTCAATTTTAGTGAACGATTCCCCAAAAAATTGATTCTTTATCAAGCGAGGTCTCCACTAAGGATTCTCCCTATCTTTGTTTCTTTTTAACATCATTGTTAAGGCGCTCAACCAAGTATTGTGCAAGGCTGGAGACATTGGGTTGATTGATAGGGTAAGGATGAGCCATAATTGCAACAGTGTAAGGATGTTTCAAAGCAATGAAGTGACCATATTTGGTCACTCTGTCCACTATCACTAGAATGGTGGTCTTGCCTTTGGACAAGGGTACACCATCCTCAAAATTCATGCTGATGACAACCCATGCCTTATTAAGAATGGCCAATAGCTGTAGTAAGTCATGATAAGCAGTATTGTCACTTTTTCACTTTTGACACTCTCTCACCCATGTTTTGACATTTTTAAAGATACCATTCCAATAGAGAAATCATGTTATTCTTTGTCTAGCAGTATGTATTCCTGAATAGCTACCAGTTGCCTCTCTATGAAAAAGATTAAAGATGGCCTTCCTCAGTTCCAACTGGTTTCCCACGACTATTTTTCCCTTCTTTCTAAGAACTCTCATCCCAAGAGTAGTTAGAATGTGAGTGAGATTAGTTTTATAAATCTTTACACAATTGTTGTAATCTAGCATCTATGATTTTTTCCTCATAATTCAAACCAAGATAAGGTACTAGTATCTACACACTGAAAAACTGGCTTTCACCCTCACAATGCCTCTTAAATAGAGCATCAACAACAGTGTTTTGAGATCCATTTCAATAAACAATGGAATAGTAATATGCCAATATCTTGGCTACCCATTTCTGCTAAAAAGGAATGATTGCTTGTTGTTCTGAGAGAAACTTCAAACTCCGATGATCTCTCTTATTCATAAAGTGTCTTCCCACCAAGTGCAGATGCCACATCTTATCTGTTAGGAGAACTACTAGCATTTCCTTGTCATAATTAGACAGGGCCTGATGTTTTATGCCCAAAGCCTTGCTGAAAAAGGCTATTGGCTTCCCTTGTTGCTGTAGTACTGCCCCAACTCCCAAGCCACTAGCATCAGTCTCCACACAGAAAGTTTTCTAAAAATCAGGTAAAGTCGATACTGGTGCCTGACAAATAGCCTCCTTGAATTGTTGGAAGGCCCATTGCACCACATCACTCCATTGCCAGACAACATTTTTCTTTAGTAAGTCAATGAGTGGCTTAGCTAAAACTCCATACCCCTTTATGAACCTCCCATAATATCTTGACAACCCTAAAAACCCTCTCAAATCCTTGATAAATTGTGATGTAGGCTAGGTAAAAACCGCTTTCACCTTCGTAGAATCTATACTAATTGTGGCATTTGAAATAATATGGCTTAAATACTCAACTTGGCTGGTACCAAAATTGCATTTACTTCTTGTAAAAAATAATTAGTTGTTTCTTAACAACTGCAACACTTCCCTTAAATGCTTCAAGTGAACTAACCAATCCCTTGAGTGCACTAATATGTCATAAAAAAACACCAAGACTGATTTTATAAGTAGTGTATTAAAAACAACATTTACTAAAGATTGAAAACTTAGTGCTGTATTTGTTAACCCAAAGAGCATTACCATAAATTCACAATGCCCTTTATGAGTCCTAAAAGTTGTTTTGTGTGTGTCTTTGTCCCACATTAGAGTTTCATGGTAGCCTGATCTTAAATACAGTTATGAAAAAATGATTGCCTAGCCTAATTCATCCAGAAGCTCCTCAATAAAAGGTATGGAAAACTTACTTCTGATAGTGAGTTGGTTGAGCTGTCTATAGTCAATGCACAACCTCCAACTGCCATATTTCTTTTTCACCATGAATACAGGTGAAGCAAAACGACTATTGCTATCTCAAATCACCCCAACTTGCTTCATTTATTGGATAAATTTCTCTATTTAAACTTTCCAGACCATTGGATATTTGTAATGCCTCACCTTTACAACCTTGCTCTCATCCACTAATGGGATCATGTGGTCTTGAAGTCATTTAGGTGGTAGTCCAGTAGATACTTGGAACACATCTTCAAAATCTACCAAGAGTGCTTGCATATTTGGCTGCATCTGAAAATCTAACATAGTTAGGGATGTGATGTTACCTTAACTACTTGAACTGTATATTAAAAAAGGGAAAATTTCATATGATGAAACCAAGAGACAACAACCATTGAATTTCAAACACAAGGTCACAACTCTTGACTAGCAATACCAAAAAATTAGTAAGGAACCAGGAGTCTTGTACCTTCCATTGGACAGACCGACAAACGCCTCGAGTAGAAAGTCTGACCCCATTTACTAGCATCACATTTAATGAAGTGGCCTTCTCAACTAGTAGATTTAGCTTCATTACCAGCTTGGTATCTAGGAAGTTATGTATGCTTTCAGATTCCACTAAAATAATCACCTCTACTTAGTTGATACAAGCTGAAATCCTCATAGTGTTATGCCATTGAGAACCATTTAAGGCATGTAATGACAGTACTGGTGGATTGATCTCAGGTTCCTAGTCTACTGGCTTCACTTGTTCATTGCAGTCTAGGAACTCCTTTAAAGTTAGACTCTTATATTCACCCTCTTGCTCAAGATTAGATTCTATCAAGAGCTGATACAGTTGAGACTTAGCACATTTATGCCTTGGTGTGTATTTAGTAGCATGCCAAAAGTAAAGACCCTTTTTCCTTCTTTCATCCATTTCAGCTTAGGACAAATACTTAACAGGAGTCTTTTGTTACACACTGTTATTGGTATGCCCTATGTTGGTGAGCTACTAGAGGTCTACAGATACTTAGATCCAGGCAAAATTGACTTAAATTGACCCACTCCACCCCCTGTAGTGAAACTTATCTTTTAATGTCCCGACCAGATACTCTCTTCCTGTCTAGCCAACAAGTAACCATCTACTAGAGTTTAAGGTTTAAATAGCCTCAAGTACTAGCCTACTTTAGGCTTTAAGTTACTAATGAAAACACTTAAAGCATACACGTCAGGTAAATGGATCTGGTTTAGTATACTTACAACATAGTCATAGTATTGATCAACAGAACCTAATTGCTAAAGTGAAACCAACTATGACATGGGGTCCAGGTATGTGTCAGACCCAAAGCGTTCCTTCAACCCCTTGGCATAAACATTCCAAGATAGTTTAGGTAACCCTCCCTGCCTCTGCACAAAGAAGTGGTGCCAATCTAGTGCCTTACCATCCAAATGCAGTATGACCACTCTAGCTTTGGCTTGCTCACTTACTCTTCCAGCTTCAAAAAATTGGTCTAACTTTAGCCACCAACCCCTGAAGTCTGTCCCATTAAAACGAAGACATTCTAGTCTGTAATTTTTTCTAATCATGTCCATAAAGGTAACATGAATTGGTGTCCCGATGTTCTATGGACCTGGAAGATGTGACATAGTGAGATGCTCCATTGAAGGAATTCTAGATGGAGGACTCCTCAAGATACCCTTGCCCTTGTCCAGACTTGCTCCAACAACCGTTGAAGAAGAGTTTTGACCAAAATACTGTTCGAATAGAAAATGAAGTTCTATACAGATCTCACCTTTGATTGTCTAACAGAAATCTTTAAGACACGAGTTAATATTAGAGTCAATCTCCACATGCAACTGAGACAATTCTTGCTGCAACATGCTCATTTCTTTTTGTAACCTGGTAGTCACCCTATTGTTGGCTTTGAGAATCGAGAGGCTCTGATACCTTTTGTAACACCCCAAAATTTTGAGGATTTAATTGTAAGACTCAGTAATAATTAATCTTAGTATCTATGGTTCTGTGTTCTGCTATTGTGTTTAAGGTCTGGAGTTCAAGCTACATCATTAAAAGTTTTGTTATTTTTAAAACAACCCTTATCCATGCGCTATATAGTTAAGTGTAATTTTGTGTAAATCTATGTCAAGAATGAGCCAGTTGGTTCACTAGTTAAGCGTCTGTCTGTATTCTGTCTAGTCCCGAGTTCAAGTCCCAACGTATGTGTTAGGAGAAATTTTGCTTGTTGTCGGAAAACTGGATAGTGGTTGAGACAATAACTTAAATGTTTTTTTTCCTCCTCTTTCGTTTCATGTTATGTTCTTCCCTTCCCTTCCCTTCTCCCTTCTCCCTTTTCCTTATTTTATTTTTCCTTTTCTTTTTTTTTATTTCCTTGAATTTTTCTTTTCGATTGTAACGACCCGAAAGTCAGTGGAGCCAGAAACGATGGTTTCAAAATACTATTTTCTGATGATAGGATCAATGAATATTATTTATTAATATTACGAGGATATTACAGTATTATGTTGAAGTTTGGTCTAATAATTTTGATTGTTTGGAAGTTAGATAATGTACAAGTGTATTGATCCTAAAGTCAGTGGTTTCAAAAAAATTAAGGTATCAGGATCTTATTTTTGTAAATTAAACTCGTAAATATTTTTATTAAATATTTACTGAGTTATTTTTAAAAACAATTGAATTTCAGTTAGATAATTTCGTTAAATTAGTGTGTAATTTGAGTACAAGGATTAAATTAAGTGAGTGATAAAAGTAGTAATTAATATTAAATTTCAAAGTGGGATTAGATTGAAGGACTTGTTCAATAAATAGATCATTGTTTTTATAGATTTTGATAGTGGATGTTTATGAGGATATTATAGATTATATATATTAATTATATAGTAACAATTAGTAAATGATGTAAATAAAAAGTGGAAAATAGAAAGAAAGGCAATTCTCTTTCTTCTTTGCATGCTGAATTATTGAAGGTTGGGGGAAGACTTTTGGCCATTTCTTCTCCATTTTAGAAGCTCAATTGGTTGGTATTCTTTTATCCTTTTAGCATAAATTTGGTATTTTTGGAGCCTTAAGATCTTGAATTAATTTACCCATGTTGAAATTTTTTTAATTTAGTGAAGTTTGTGGAAGTTGCCGTTGAAGGGAATTTGAGTTCTTAGTGTTATTATGTTAGATATTAAGTTTGGTAGATAAATAGGAATAATTGTTAAATGATTTTGATGATACTAAGGTTTAGGGATTAAATTATGATAATGATAAATTCAAGGATTAAATTGTGAATTAATTGAAAGTATGAGTTATTTTGGGCCTTGTGGAAAAATTGGTTAAAATGGGATTTTCTTGATTTTAATTAAATAATATGATTTAAAATTGAGGATTTAATTTTATTGAGAGTAAATGTTGAGTGCAAATAAGTAAATATGTAATTAAATGGTAGAATGGTTTGAATTTGAACTTGATATGGTGTTTGAATTAGTTAATAAATTAATTTATTATGTTTTGATCATGAAACTAGTAAATCGATTGTAAATCGCGTAATAATTGTTTTCGATTTTAGGTAAGTTAGTAGTCCTTGAACTCGAACTTTATAAATTGTTTTAATTAACTTAGTAACTTCTTGATGTCTTATTATATCCTTAATGTATTTGTTAATTCAATTGAATGGAGGTTTATGGAATGTGGCATTGTGGAATAAATTAATGTATGATTAGTAGATAATTGGAGAGGAAGTGTTATTAAATTATGTAATGTGATATTGAGTTATGAAAAGAAAAAATTATGGACTTGCAAATAAGTAATTGATATCATCGATTATGGGTGCAACTTTCGCTAGTTTATCTAATTAATGCTGGGCACACATTCGTCGATTTATCCGACTAGTGCTGGGCGCAAATATCGTTGGTTTACCCAACTAGAGCTGGGCCCACTAATTATTCGTCGATTTATCCGACTAGCACTGGGCGCAACTTCCGTCAATTTATCTGACTAGTGATAGGCACACATTTGACGGTTTATCCGACTAGCGCTGGGCGCAAACTCTTTCGCGAATTATCCGCTAGGCATCGGGTGTCGTGTATTAACTAGACTATGCAGTAATGTTTTATGAATCATCTAAGAAGAATGGTTATAAGTATTACTAAAGAAGATTATATTTACTTATGTATAAACAATTATTCATTAGAAGATATGATATATTCTTGAGTTAGATTATTAAAGTTGTGAAATAAATTCAAATGCTTTAGATATACTTGTGGTTATTCAAATAAGTGAAGTTTGCTTAATGTGGATTAGCTTGTACCTTAATATAAGTAAATTGTTGATTGATCTATGCAACGCTATTTATATAGCAAGTGATGTGAATTGAGATCTATGTTCAAACCAACTAAATGTGAATACTTGTGAAAATTGAGTATAGCATGAAATAATGAGATAAAATGCATGTAATTGAAATGGTGATATCTTGTAATTCTATGTTTAGATAGTAGTATGATAGTATAATTCAATTTGAGCATTCATGTATCATATCATGTCTTAAAATTTTCGGATTATAGAAATATCACTAAGTTTTACTCAACGTGCGATTTTGTTTTCCGTGTGCAAGTTAGGTATTCTCTTGTTATCACTGACTCAACATCTAACAACAATCCCGATCTCAAGTGTAGTGATGTTTAATTTTGTAATGGCATGTACCTAGGATATCTTTGGTTGTTAGTTGTTTTATAAATGTGATGTAAATTGAGTTATAAGTATATGTTTATGTTTGAAGCTAAATGTTAGTATATGTTTTGACCAAAGGCTTGATATGTGTAACGACCCGTTTTCAGTGAAATCAGAACAGTGGTTTCGCAACCACAAATTCGAGGTCAAAAAATTTATTTTAATATTATTTTTGTGATCTACAACATGATAGTATTATAGTATAAAAATTTCGTTTAGAAATTTTAACTTTTACATGTTCAATTTGATGAAAAGGACTAAATCCCGTAAAGTGCGAAAGTTGTGTTCTATTAGCTAAATGTATTAAATAGCTATAGAAATTTAAAGTGGAGGTCCTTATATGGTAATTATACCATTAATTGAGTTAGTGGATGTGCATGGCTTGGCAATTATGAAAATTTTAAAGTTAGGTAAGGGAAATTTTGTAATTTAGTAATAAAAGTTAAATTAGATAAAATAAAACAAAATGGTCATCTTCTTGTTTCATTTTTCAACCGAAAATTTCAGCAAGAAAGAGCCAAGGAAGCTTAAAATTTTAGAAAAATAAATCCCTTGCATGTAAGTGAAATTTTGTCCCGCTTTTAATGATTTTTATGTTTTAAGGATCATTGTAGCTTAATCTAGCTATCTTGGGGACTAATTTGCAAAATGGTTGAATGTATAGGGTTTTACCATGAGTGAATTTTAGTTGTTTGTGAATTTTAATGGAAGAAAATGAATCCTTATTGTTAGTTAAATAACTTTTGTTAAGTGATTTTTGATGAAATTGTCAATTAGGGGTTAAATTGAGAAATGTGTTAAATTGTATGGTCAATATGTGAAATTGTGAAATTTATTGGCTGCTATAAGCATGTATAGAATTCAGCTAGGCTTAGGTGTGGATGAAATTGCATGAATTTCATTTTACGAGCCTAGCGACTAAATTGTAAAGAAGTTAAAAGTATAGGGTCAAAATGATAAATTTTCCAAAACATGATTTTTGGATTGAATTGAATAGAATGAGGTTTAAAGTAGTTAAATTTGATTATATAGATCAAGAAAAGCAACGTACAGAATTAGATCGGAGAAAAGATAAAGTGTTGGAGTAATCGATCGATTTTCTCCTACGAATTCGAGGTAAGTTCGTATGTTTAATAAACATTAAATTATATTTGATTTAAATGCTTTATTATTGTATTCTTGATGATACGACTCCACGAAAATATTCGACGAGGTTTCGGCGACTTATGGATCCCAGTTGAACCTTAGGAATAGATAGGATACAAATGACATGTCATTAGGGGTTACTATGTTTTAGGTGCTGGTCTCGTACGTCCTACCGGTGGCTAAGTTTCTAGCATGTGTTGCGGTTACTTTAGAGCTTATGTGAAGAACACCGTGTAGCTACTGTCGGAACCGTTTTTTTGAAAACAAAAATTTGGTTGTCGACTTTAAAAATAAAACTGGAGTCGCCACCGATCCTTTATTAGGGTGTGATCGGCTCACCTTAAAAAAATTTATTTTGGCCTACGAATTTTGAGAAAACGAGTTCGGGAGTCAGTTACGCACGAGGAAGGGTTAGCACCCTCGTAACGCCCAAAATCGGTACCAAATTGATCATTTAATGTCTTAGTGTCGAAGGTTAAAAAAGATTTTAAAATCAACTCAAATGATGAAATTTAAAAAGGATAATCAATTGTTCAAGTCATGTAAAGAAATCGAGTCCCAATACGTTAGGGTACAATTCCTCATAATCCCCGAACTTTGAATATCACTTTTATTTTATGCGAAAATCTTCATTTCGAGAAAGTAACAGGCCACACCCAATACGTTAGGGCACAACAAGTTAAGTTCCCAAAAATGACTTTTATGCTCATGCATTTTGAATAAAGAATATTCTCGGTCATTTAAGATTGACAAAGAAATCAGAACTCAATACGTTAGGGCTCAATTTCCCTCGAAAATCCCAAACTTCAAATAATGCTTTTATTCAAAAAAAACCTTTAAATCAAGAAAATAAATTTGATGAATGGTTAAAACCAAAATATATTTTTAAAAGGGTATGTTAAAAAGTTAATGTACAATATGATACAGATACTTTAATTTACAGCATATACTGAATAAATATTTACAAATATATATATACAAATACAATGTACCAATAAATTTCCAAACATGTACGCATATATTTAATGCACATATACAATGATACATATAAAAGATGGAAAAAATGCATGTATGTATGAGTATGAAAATCGTAAAAATAAAATAAAAGTATAAAGATATGCATATGTGTATATATTTACAAAAACAAAAATGTATAAGTATATATGATTTGGTAAAACATGCAAATATGCATACGTATATTAAAATACTTATATCTATGTACAGTATGTATATATATAAAAAAATGGAATAGAATAGTAAAAAAATATTTAAAAGAATGTATATACTATAGGAAATGAATGTATATTTTAGAATATGTATGTACGGAAAAAATTATGAAGAATAATATATATATCTATAAAATATATATTCATATTTACAAAAGGAAAAAACTAAAATATGAAAATATTTATATATGTATATAAAAGTTAGAAAATAAAATAAAACACATGTATGATATATGCATAAGTAATATAAGACAATATATACATATTATATAAAGACGTCGCATGCATATAAATATAAAAATAATAAAATAATACAAATAGTAATAAACAATAATGAGAATAATGACAGTAAGCATCAATTTTCTTTTTCTAAAACACAAACACAATTGAATTGCAAAGAAGAAATGTAATTAAAATGAAACGGGGGACCGAATTGCGATTCACGCATTACGTGAGGGGCCTAAAATGGAAATATTCGATTTCCCTCTAAACGGTGCGTAGCAATGGGCTAAATTGAAAAACAAAATAAAAATATGCGACTCAATTTAAAAAGAGACAAAAGGATTTAATCGAAACGCAACGCAAAAAATGGGGACTAAATGCGCAATTGTACCATCAAAAGCAAGAACGCGCAGATCCTTCCCTTCGGGTCGGGTCGGGTCACCGCGCGGGTCTGTTTTAGTAAAAACGACACCGTTTTGGTGTCTCTATTTAAACCCTCTTTTCTGCAAAAATATCATTTAAAGTTAACCAAAAAAAACAAAAACTCAAATCCACTCCCTTGTCTGCTAGGGTTTCATACCCCAAGCCGCCGCCATCCATTCGCCACGGTTTCGCCGCAACCAGTGGCCGGAGGCTCGCCGAACCGGGTTTTTAACCCCTTTTTTAGCAGATCTGAGAGCAAGGTACGTTACTCTTTCTCCTTTTTATGCTTTTTTTGAATAATAATAAAAACTAAAGCAAAAGAATAGGAAAAAATGAAAGGAAACTTTCTCCTTACTTTCAATCACTGTTTTTCGTAATATTTCAATGGCAGTTACAGAATCTTCCCCCCTTTACAGATTTGATAACGGCCTTTTTTATAGCCGAAAGAAAATAATAATAAATTAATATAAAAATATTTCCCCAACGATATTTGTTGCTTTTGTTTCTATTGTTGCGCTGTATACCTCCTTTTTTGGAGGTTTGGACGCTAATAGGGAGTGCGCGCATGCTGGGGAGGGTCGTGGTGCGAGATTCATGGCGGCATGTGAGGGTGAGCGGCGGCAGTGCTGAAGCAAATAGGCTCCTAGGGTTTCTGTTATTTTGTTTTTGTGTGGGCTAGGTTTTGGGTTAATATTTGGGCTAGGTTAATTTGGGTTTTGGGCCTGTTTATTGGTTTGGGCCCGAGCATATTTGTTTGCTTGGGCTCGGGCATTATTCGGCTTGTACAGCTGCCCCTCTTTGCTCATTGTCGTGTAATGGGAATAGAGCAAAGACTAAAAGCCCAATTGTGCCCGGTCTTACTGAGCCTCACCTTCTTCAGTGCTTTTCTTCCTCAAGTAGCATCATTCCAACCTACTGCATCTTCAGAGGTATAGGAACTAGTGCTTCAATCCACTCCTACTGCATCGTCAGAGAGATATGATTTGTACCTTGTAGCTTCTCCAAAGAACAAAATTTGCTATCTTTAGTCTGCTCCACTGCAACTTCAGGGAGATAAGGCTTGTAGCTTCAACTTATTCTACTGCAACTTTAGGGATAAGTCTGATGCGATCTGCTCTACTACAACTTCAGAGAGATAAGATCCATCATTTTAATCCAACCACTGTAATATCAGGGAAATAGGGTAACTGGCTTCAATGTACTCCACTGTAAACACAGGGAGGTAAAACCCGCCATCTTTGATCTGCTCCACTACTGCTTAGGGAGACAAGATCTGAAATCTTCAATCTATTTCGCTGCTGCCGAGGGAAGTAGAATTACTGGCTTCAATGTACTCCACTGCAACCTCAGGGAGGTAAAATCTACCATCTTTGATCTACTCCACTACTGCTTAGGGAGACAAGATCCAAAATCTTCAATCTGTTCCACTGCTGCCCAGGGAAGTAGAATTATTGGCTTCAATGTACTCCACTGCAACCTCAGGGAGGTAAAATCTGCCATCTTTGATCTGCTCCACTACTGCTTAGGGAGGCAAGATCTGAAATCTTCAATCTATTTCACTGCTGCCCAGGGAAGTAGAATTACTGGCTTCAATATACTCCACTGCAACCTCAGGGAGGTAAAATTTGCCATCTTTGATCTGCTCCACTACTGCTTAGAGAGACAAGATCCAAAATCTTCAATCTATTCCACTGCTGCCCAGGGAAGTAGAATTACTGGCTTCAATGTACTCCACTGCAACCTCAGGGAGGTAAAATCTGTCATCTTTGATCTGCTCCACTACTACTTAGGGAGAAAAGATCCAAAATCTTCAATCTATTCCGCTGCTGCCCAGGGAAGTAGAATTATTGGCTTCAATGTACTCCACTACAACCTCAGGGAGGTAAAATCTGCCATATTTGATCTGCTCCACTACTGCTTAGGGAGACAAGATCCAAAATCTTCAATCTATTCCACTGCTGCCCAGGGAAGTAGAATTATTGGCTTCAATGTACTCCACTGTAACCACAGGGAGGTAAAATCTGCCATCATTGATCTGCTCCACTACTGCTTAGGGAGGCAAGATCTGATATCTTCAATTTATTCCACTGCTGCCCATGGAAGTAGAATTACTAGCTTCAATGTACTCCACTGCAACCTCAGGGAGGTAAAATCTGCCATCTTTGATCTGCTCCACTACTGCTTAGGGAGACAAGATCCAAAATCTTCAATCTATTCCACTGCTGCCCAGGGAAGTAGAATTATTGGCTTCAATGTACTCCACTGGAACCTCAGGGAGGTAAAATTTACCATCTTTGATCTGCTCCACTACTGCTTAGGGAGACAAGATCCAAAATCTTCAATCTATTCCACTGCTGCCTAGGGAAGTAGAATTACTGGCTTCAATGTACTCCACTGCAACCTCAGGGAGGTAAAATCTGCCATCTTTGATCTGCTCCACTACTGCTTAGGGAGACAAGATCCAAAATCTTTAATCTATTCCACTGCTGCCCAGGGAAGTAGAATTATTGGCTTCAATGTACTCCACTGCAACCTCAGGGAGGTAAAATCTGCCATCTTTGATTTGCTCCACTACTGCTTAGAGAGAAAAGATCCAAAATCTTCAATCTATTCCACTGCTGCCCAGGGAAGTAGAATTATTGGCTTCAATGTACTTCACTGTAACCACAGGGAGGTAAAATCTGCCATCTTTGATCTGCTCCACTACTGCTTAGGGAGGCAAGATCTGAAATCTTCAATCTATTCCACTGCTGCCCAGGGAAGTAGAATTACTGGCTTCAATGTACTCCACTGCAACCTCAGGGAGGTAAAATCTGCCATCTTTGATCTGCTCCACTACTGCTTAGGGAGACAAGATCCAAAATCTTCAATCTATTCCACTACTACCTAGGGAAGTAGAATTATTGGCTTCAATGTACTCCACTACAACCTCAGGGAGGTAAAATTTTCCATCTTTGATCTGCTCCACTACTGCTTAGGGAGACAAGATCCAAAATCTTCAATCTATTCCACTGCTGCCCAGGGAAGTAGAATTACTGGCTTCAATGTACTACACTGCAACCTTAGGGAGGTAAAATCTACCATCTTTGATCTGCTCCACTACTGCTTAGGGAGACAAGATCCAAAATCTTCAATCTATTCCACTGCTGCCCAGGGAAGTAGAATTATTAGCTTCAATGTACTCCACTGCAACCTCAGGGAGGTAAAATATGCCATCTTTGATCTGCTCCACTACTGCTTAGGGAGAAAAGATCCAAAATCTTCAATCTATTCCACTACTGCCCAGGGAAGTAGAATTATTGACTTCAATGTACTCCACTGTAACCACAGGGAGGTAAAATCTGCCATCTTTGATCTGCTCCACTACTGCTTAGGGAGGCAAGATCTGAAATCTTCAATCTATTCCGCTGCTGCCCAGGGAAGTAGAATTATTGGCTTCAATGTACTCCACTGCAACCTCAGAGAGGTAAAATCTGCCATCTTTGATCTGCTCCACTACTGCTTAGGGAGACAAGATCCAAAATCTTCAATCTATTCCACTACTGCCCAGGGAAGTAGAATTATTGGCTTCAATGTACTCCACTGTAACCACAGGGTGGTAAAATTTTCCATCTTTGATCTGCTCCACTACTGCTTAGGGAGGCAAGATCTGAAATCTTCAATCTATTCCGCTGCTGCCCAGGGAAGTAGAATTACTGGCTTCAATGTTCTCCACTGTAACCACAGAAAGGTAAAATTTGCCATCTTTGATCTGCTCTGCTGTCTAAGCAGGAAGGCAATATCTGCTATATTCAACCTGTTCCACTGTCTCCGAGGGAGGCGAGGTTGGTGTCTTCGATCTGCTTCACTGTCGATGCAGGAAGGCAAAATCTGTTATCATCACTGATCTGTTCTCTGGGAAACATGACCTGTATAATGAACCTAATTATGTCTAATGCTTAGGATGGCATGATCAAAATGAATCAAATACTCCTAACTAGGCATGTATGAATGACATTTGAATGAATGCAGAATGTCATTAAAATGATATTTTAACGCTTGAGTTATCATTACTCCAAGTTTATTAAGGTCTTATCGCTTAATGTACTATAGCGCCTTTATGCTCGACTGGCGTCTCTCAAGAAACACTTGACCAGATTGCCCCCACTGTAAACCTCCAAGTTTGATCTATTGAGGCACAAAATTTGTACCATCTTTCTCCCGTTGTAACCCAAGAGTAAAAAGATTTGGCCTTTTCTCAATCCTCTGTTATCACAATTCAAGGATACAGGATGTGAAACTCTTTGGTCTCTTACACCATTCCCAGGGTGTTGTACCAAATGCTCATGCACAAATGAAGAATTTTCTTCTCCAAGAACAACTTCTTCTTATTATTCGGTGATCATTTCTTGCTTGTTCATCTAAGCCTTGTCACCAACACGACATATTACCATTTTGTTTAATCGACGTTTTAGACACCAAAATTCCAAGGGATAGTCTTAATTTAAACTTTTCCTTATTAGATTTCCAACCTTTGAACTTGGTGCGTTCTAAACAATAGTCCTGTTTAAGGTTCCTATATTATTTTAGAAACTTCTAGAGTAATATGCAAAACTTCCATTGTGAAAGTTTTATTAGTCTATTAATCATTACTCTCATGCAACACACTTGCAAAGAGAACAAAATGATGGATAAAATTGAATTGGTTCTGAGCATAACTCGAAATGAATAAATTATCAGGGATAATAAAGATGGATAACAAAGACATTGATTTAGGAATGCATATCTTGGAAATGAATAAGTGTTCCAAGAATAACAAAAATAGTATAAGGATTAGGTGCCCCAGATATTGCAACTTGAACTTTACTGTACAGACTTTCTGACGACCATTCTGAGTTTAACATGTGTTTAGGAGTACTTTGTCGATGCCCCAAGATGTCACCTACCCTTTCATGTTGATTCAGGTATAGCAAGACCACTGCATGCCCCCATTCTGATCAGTACTTGAGCTACTCTGAAGATTTTAAGCGCCATTTTGATCAACATTTGAGCTGCTTTGATTACCTCATGCCCCATTCTGATCAATATTTGAGTCGCCCTTTTTGGGTTTTCAACTCAAATCCCCTTTGGTCTAAGGCGCCCTTTGCGAGTTTTCACCTTAGCCTCTCCATTTTTACTTTTTCATTTTTCATCTTCATCTTTTCATTTTTTCACACCACTTCTTTTTTTTCTCTGTTTTTGGAGGGGGATTCAAACTGCCCTTTGCGGGTTTTTACCTTGGTCATCTCCTTCTTTAAGCGGAGTATTTCCTGACTGAACCTGAGTTTACAGGACTTTGCAGGTTTATCATCCATCTCGCTCAAAATCAAAGCTCCTTTGGAAAAGACCTTCTCTATAACATAAGGTTCTTCCCAATTTGGCCTTTGTTATATTTTTTGTAGAGTGAGGATCTTCTTGAGCATTAGGTCGCCATCGTGGAATTCTCTGGGACAAACCTTTTGCTATAGGCTCACATCATTCATTTCTTTGTACATCTAAGCATGATGAATAGTTTCTAGCATTTTCCTTCAATTAGGTTCAACTAATCGTATTCATTTCCTATAGTATATACATTCTTTTAAATATTTTTTTACTATTCTATTCCATTTTTATATATATATATACATACTGTACATAGATATAAGTATTTTAATATACGTATACATATTTGCATGTTTTACCAATTCATATATACTTATACATTTTTGTTTTTGTAAATATATACACATATGCATATCTTTATACTTTTATTTTATTTTTACGATTTTCATACTCATACATACATGCATTTTTTCCATCTTTTATATGTATCATTATATATGTGCATTAAATATATGCGTACACATGTTTGCAAATTCTTGGTACATTGTATTTGTATATATATATATTTGTAAATATTTATTCGTATATCTTTGTAAATTAAAGTATCATATCATATTGTACATTAACTTTTAACATACCCTTTTAAAAATATATTTTGGTTTTAAACATTCATCAAATTTATTTTCTTGATTTAAAGGTTTTTTTTGAATAAAAGTATTATTTGAAGTTTGGGATTTTCGAGGGAAATTGAGCCCTAACGTATTGGGTTCTGATTTCCTTTGTCAATCTTAAATGACCGAGAATATTCTTTATTCAAAATGCATGAGCATAAAAGTCATTTTTGGGAACTTAACTTGTTGTGCCCTAACGTATTGGGTGTGGCCTGTTACTTTCTCGAAATGAAGATTTTCGCATAAAATAAAAGTGATATTCAAAGTTCGGGGATTATGAGGAATTGTACCCTAACGTATTGGGACTCGATTTCTTTACATGACTTGAACAATTGATTATCCTTTTTAAATTTCATCATTTGAGTTGATTTTAAAATCTTTTTTAACCTTCGACACTAAGACATTAAATGATCAATTTGGTACTGATTTTGGGCGTTACGAGGGTGCTAACCCTTCCTCGTGCGTAACTGACTCCCGAACTTGTTTTCTCAAAATTCGTAGGCCAAAATAATTTTTTTAAGGTGAGCCGATCACACCCTAATAAAGGATCGGTGGCGACTCCAGTTTTATTTTTAAAGTCGACAACCAAATTTTTGTTTTCAAAGAAAACGGTTCCGACAGCTTGGCGACTCCACTGGGGATTTTTAAAGGAAATGAATAAAGTGTTCCAAGAATAACAAAAATAGTATAAGGATTAGGTGCCCCAGATATTGCATCTTGAATTTTACTGTATAGACTTTCTGACGACCATTCTGAGTTTAACATGTGTTTAGGAGTACTTTGTCGATGCCCTAAGATGTCGCCTACCCTTTCTTGTTGATTCAGGTATAGCAAGACCACTGCATGCCCCCATTCTGATCAGTACTTGAGCTACTCTGAAGATTTTAAGCGCCATTTTGATCAACATTTGAGCTGCTTTGATTACCTCATGCCCCATTCTGATCAATATTTGAGTCGCCCTTTTCGGGTTTTCAACTCAAATCCCCTTTGGTCTAAGGCGCCCTTTGCGAGTTTTCACCTTAGCCTCTCCATTTTTACTTTTTCATTTTTCATCTTCATCTTTTCATTTTTTCACATCACTTCTTTTTTTTCTCTTTTTTTTGGGGGGGATTCAAACTGCCCTTTGCGGGTTTTTACCTTGGTCATCTCTTTCTTTAAGCGGAGTATTTCCTGACTGAACCTGAGTTTACAGGACTTTGCAGGTTTATCATCCATCTCGCTCAAAATCAAAGCTCCTTTGGAAAAGACCTTCTCTATAACATAATGTTCTTCCCAATTTGGCCTCTGTTATATTTTTTGTAGAGTGAGGATCTTCTTGAGCATTAGGTCGCCATCGTGGAATTCTCTGGGACAAACCTTTTGCTATAGGCTCACATCATTCATTTCTTGGTACATCTAACCATGATGAATAGTTTCTAGCATTTTTCTTCAATTAGGTTCAACTAATCGTATCGGGATTGGATCTTCATCCTACTTCAGCTCAACCAAAACTCGAAGAGAAAGAATTTCAACTTCAATGAAAAAAATCGTGATAAACTAGAAAGAGTGGCATTGCCCTGGTAGAGTTTTCATTCACCTTGAACATACTGCAAATTTCTGGTATCGTGCTGTTGTTCAGATGACAGCGCTTAAACCGGGCACATCCTGGTATGACCATCTGAAGGCATCTTTGAATGCTTGGAGTAACTCAACAATGTCTTGCTTTACTTTTTTTGGTCATGCATGTTCCCTCAAGGTCACAGTCTCTATTGTCTCCTTGTGAGGTAAAATTTCCTTCCTGCTCTACCATCTTTAATAAGTCCAGAAATAAGCTACAATCCATGTCATCTTCAAAGTTGTGAGATCCCTCTAAACACATGTATCACTCAAAAGGAGATTCTGAGTCTGTAGCAGCGTCACTCATGTCATTGATATTTGGGGACCCATAGTGGGTACCAAAGAATATACAAAAGAATGTATGAATAATATGAATGAACGAATGAATGGTTTGGCAGAAAAAATCCAAAAGAATGAAGAAAACGTAAAGACTTAAAAAACATTTGCTCAAAGATAATTGCAATAATGTATTCATTAAAATAATAATATTTAGACGTGAGCCTATTTCACAAAGAAATTCTTATTGCTTCTAGGCTGAAAGCAACAAGTGTGTTCTGAACATTACTCTAACAAGCTCTAAATACTACAGGGTTTCTTCTGTAGTCCAATTATTTAGAACTCTCCCAGGTTTACAAGGGCGAATATCTGACAAGGTCCCTTCTTTAGTTGTTTCTTGTATAGGTCACTGATGTGAACACCTCCCAACACCTACTCATATATTGCATCCACCCTATCGTCAATCCTGATTAGGAAGTGGATTTTTTGCACTAGATGAGTCATCAAGCTTGACGACACCCATGTTGATGAGTTTTTCGACTAGCTTTTTGAAGGTAATGCAATTCTCGATTGAGTACCCTGTAATTCCCGCATGGTAGTCACATTGTGCGTTCGCATCATACCACTTGGGATACGGAGGTTGTGGGGGTTTTAAGTAGGAAGGAGAAACAACGTATGCATCGAATAAGCTTTGGTACAGCTCCTTATACGACATCGGAATTGGCGTGAACTGGAGCTTCTCAGTATCTGGTTTCACTCCAGATTCCTGTCTCAATGAACTTTGTTGACTAGCAAACCCTTTCCTGGATAACTTACAGTAACTGATTTAGAGTAACTTGTGTTGTTCACCTCATTTTCTCTTCTCCTTGAGACTGATCTCTTGTTACTCTCTCCAGCCTCAATCTTCCCATTTCTTATGGCATTCTCGATCATCTCTCCATTCATAACTATATCAGGAAAGCTTTTTGTAGCACTCCCTAACATATGCATATTGAACGGTGCCTTCAGTGTGTTAATAAACAGCATGGTCATTTCTTTCTCCAAGAGCGGTGGCTGAACTTGGATCGCGACTTCCGTCCATCTTTGTGCATATTGCCTAAAGCTTTCGCTCGGCTTCTTCTCCATATTTTGAAGGGTGATTCTATCAGGAGCCATGTCTGCTACATGACTATACTGTTTCATGAATGCTTGTGCCAAGTCCCTCCATGAACCAATCGTGGTACGGCTCAACTGATTGTACCACTTAGATGCTGCCCCTGCTAGGCTATCTTGGAAACAGTGTATTAATAGCTGGTCATTGTTAACGTATCCAGCCATTCGCCTGCAGAACATGGTGATATGAGCCTCTGGGCAAGTCGTCCCATTGTACTTCTCAAATTCTGGCATCTTGAACTTGTGAGGGAGTACCAAATCTGGAACTAAACTCAGCTCTTTTACGTCAACGCCTCGATAACCCTCAGTGACCTCCATCGCTTTGAACTTCTCCTCGAGCCACCTACACCTTTCCTCTAACTGTTTCGGTAACTCCTCCTTCATTTTTTCCTTCTCAACCACTTCATCAAAGTCAGGAATGACAGAGTTAACAGGATTATTTTCAAGATTAGAACTCGGCCCAGTTTGGAAGTTTGAAATACCAGACCGAAACTACTGAGGCATGATGGTGACAGTTGATTTGCGCGGGTATTCAGCTTGAGTTCGCACATGTGGAGGGGTGAAACCTAGAGGATAGAGAGGTTCATCATCATTTCCCTCATCGACATTTGCCATGGGGCCCTTTCCTTTATCACTTCCCCTAGTTATCAGTTGGGTTAACTTTGCCACTATATCTTCTTGGGATTCTCGCATCTTCTCAGACATCTCTTGTTTCATCTTATCTAACCGCTCCTGCACCTGTAGCTGAAGTCGGTCTTGCATCTCCTTCTGACACTGTTCGAGTTTTTCCAATCTCCGATCCATGTCCTTAATCTTTGCTCGAGTGTCGTAACGGTGTTTGGCTGGTTGGTTGGTTTCCAGGTTAACTGAGGAATGATTTTAATCAATTAGAATCATTTAGAGGTGTTTAATGCATATGATGTAATGAAATGCGAATGCATGAAATGAATGCATAAAGAGACATTGATTCTGATTCAATTCCATTTAGAAAAGTTTACTAGAGGACAAATTTCTTTACATAAAGCGGATATATATACGGCTTTGCCCTCATACTCCAAGCAAAGAAATCTTCTCTTTCTTTATCCGGATGTTAAGATAAACCTCACGAACTTCTAAAGGATGTCACTACTAGCTCCTTCTGCTTGATTCTGGTCGCAATCCGTTGTCTGCCTATCCTCGCCATGCTCATTAGCTTCTTTTAGAAATTTGGAACGTTGAAAGCTCTTAGACAATCATCTTGAATCCTCGGGCCCCGAAGTAAAGTCATGAATTCTTCCATCGCCCTTCTTGTATTTCTCGGAATATATTCAGGCTGCCGTACTATTTTCCATTTTATCAAGAAACCCGTTTTCTTATGATAGGCTTTCTAAGTTAGTAATCAAACTTGAATCAACATCTCTTTTCTAAAATGCAAATGCAATGCAATCATAACAAAAACAAAACGAAATGGGTTAGTATCGGGTATAAACATTAAATCCAATACAATTAAGAAATAATAAAAACTCCTAGTCAGGTATCTACTAAGGTTTAGAGTAATTCTACCTAGGGTATGTTCCTAAGCTTCACTATATGCGGTTCGGCTTCTAGGGCAGGGGTACCCGAACCAGCAGATTCCTCGATATTCACCCATTATAGGCTCATATAGATCAAGTTCAGTTCAGGGGGACACATTTCCCTATGGCTGCACGGAGATGAAAATCTCTCGAAAACATAGGTACGGATGTATCCCGGAAGCGGTCCACTACCCTGCACGGAGGTGAAAACCTTACGAAGGACTAGTTTCTCGCTCCCACTTAAGGGTAAAAACTGACCATGCAATGCAAAATGCAAATACAGATCAACCAACTTGATTCAATCATGCAAATGATGAAAATCAATAAATGCAAAAGGAAATCATGATTTTAAAAAAAAAACTTTTTGACTTTCGACAAAAAGACAAAGCATAATCAATTCATGGCTCGACTCTCAAATTTCCCCAGTGGAGTCGCCAAGCTGTCGGAACCGTTTTTTTGAAAACAAAAATTTGGTTATCGACTTTAAAAATAAAACTGGAGTCGCCACCGATCCTTTATTAGGGTGTGATCGGCTCACCTTAAAAAAATTATTTTGGCCTACGAATTTTGAGAAAACGAGTTCGGGAGTCAGTTACGCACGAGGCAGGGTTAGCACCCTCGTAACGCCCAAAATCGGCACCAAATTGATCATTTAATGTCTTAGTGTCGAAGGTTAAAAAAGATTTTAAAATCAACTCAAATGATGAAATTTAAAAAGGATAATCAATTTTTCAAGTCATGTAAAGAAATCGAGTCCCAATACGTTAGGGTACAATTCCTCATAATCCCCGAACTTTGAATATCACTTTTATTTTATGCGAAAATCTTCATTTCGAGAAAGTAACAGGCCACACCCAATACGTTAGGGCACAACAAGTTAAGTTCTCAAAAATGACTTTTATGCTCATGCATTTTGAATAAAGAATATTCTCGGTCATTTAAGATTGACAAAGAAAATCAGAACCCAATACGTTAGGGCTCAATTTCCCTCGAAAATCCCAAACTTCAAATAATGCTTTTATTCAAAAAAAACCTTTAAATCAAGAAAATAAATTTGATGAATGGTTAAAACCAAAATATATTTTTAAAAGGGTATGTTAAAAAGTTAATGTACAATATGATACAGATACTTTAATTTACAAACATATACTGAATAAATATTTACAAATATATATATACAAATACAATGTACCAAGAAATTTCCAAACATGTATACGCATATATTTAATGCACATATACAATGATACATATAAAAGATGGAAAAAATGCATGTATGTATGAGTATGAAAATCGTAAAAATAAAATAAAAGTATAAAAATATGCATATGTGTATATATTTACAAAAACAAAAATGTATAAGTATATATGAATTGGTAAAACATGCAAATATGCATACGTATATTAAAATACTTATATCTATGTACAGTATGTATATATATAAAAAAATGGAATAGAATAGTAAAAAAATATTTAAAAGAATGTATATACTATAGGAAATGAATGTATATTTTAGAATATGTATGTACGGAAAAAATTATGAAGAATAATATATATATCTATAAAATATGTATTCATACTTACAAAAGGAAAAAACTAAAATATGAAAATATTTATATATGTATATAAAAGTTAGAAAATAAAATAAAACCTGTATGATATATGCATAAGTAATATAAGACAATATATACATATTATATAAAGACGTCGCATGCATATAAATATAAAAATAATAAAATAATACAAATAGTAATAAACAATAATGAGAATAATGACAGTAAGCATCAATTTTCTTTTTCTAAAACACAAACACAATTGAATTGCAAAGAAGAAATGTAATTAAAACGAAACGGGGGACCGAATTGCGATGCACGCATTATGTGAGGGGCCTAAAATGGAAATAATCTATTTCCCTCTAAACGGTGCGTAGCAATGGGCTAAATTGAAAAACAAAATAAAAATATGCGACTCAATTTAAAAAGAGACAAAAGGATTTAATCGAAACGCAACGCAAAAAATGGGGACTAAATGCGCAATTGTACCATCAAAAGCAAGAACGAGCGGATCCTTCCCTTCGGGTTGGGTCACCGCGCGGGTCTGCTTTAGTAAAAACGACACAGTTTCGGTGTCTCTATTTAAACCCTCTTTTCTGCAAAAATATCATTTAAAGTTAACAAAAAAAAAACAAAAACTCAAATCCACTCCCTTGTCTGCTAGGGTTTCATACCCCAAGCTGCCGCCATCCATTCGCCATGGTTTCGCCGCAACCAGTGGCCGGAGGCTCGCCGGACCGGGTTTTTAACCCCTTTTTTAGCAGATCTGAGAGCAAGGTACGTTACTCTTTCTCCTTTTTATGCTTTTTTTGAATAATAATAAAAACTAAAGCAAAAGAATGGGGAAAAAATGAAAGGAAACTTGCTCCTTACTTTCAATCACTGTTTTTCGTATTATTTCAATGGCAGTTACAGAATCTTCCCCCCTTTACAGATTTGATAACGGCCCTTTTTATTACCGAAAGAAAATAATAATAAATAAATATAAAAATATTTCCCCAACGATATTTGTTGCTTTTGTTGCTATTGCTGCGCTGTATACCTCCTTTTTCGCAGGTTTGGAGGCTAATGGGAGTCTTGCGCATGCCGGGAGGGTCGTGGTGCAAGATTCGTGGCGGCGTGTGAGGGTAAGCGGCGGCGGTGCTGAAGCAAATAGGCTCCTAGGGTTTCTGTTATTTTTTTTTTGTGTGGGCTAGGTTTTGGGTTAATGTTTGGGCTAGGTTAATTTGGGTTTTGGGCCTGTTTATTGGTTTGGACCCGGGCATATTTGTTTGCTTGGGCCCGGCCATTATTGGGCTTGTACAGCTACGTCTTGATTGACAGCTTGTGTGAGCAGACTCAGTTATGGCTCGAGAGAGAGCATTGATATGAGATCGTAGTGGTTTCGACCACGTGTTGGCACATTGTGTGTGAGATACTCGCGTATCCGATATTATTCCAAGTGGTTCAATAGGCACAGTGTTGTTACGAGGATTATACGAGTTCAATACGAACTAGTATAGGTATTTTATGTGAAATACGGAAAGTGGTATATATTGACATATGAATTCATGGCTAACATGGTTGATGATTGATTATATGTTAGGCTTTTGGGCCAAATTGAGTTGTATTATGCCTAAATTTTACTTACTTAAATTATGGTTGATTGGTAAGTTGTATTTTTAGTTATATGAACTTACTAAGCTTAATTGCTTACTCTGTTTTATTTTTTTCGTGTTCTCTGTTTTATTTTTTTCGTGTTTTATAGTGGTTCGGAAGCTCGTTCGGATTGAAAGTTGTCGGAGATTGCATCACACTATCAATCGTCTATTTTGGTACTTTTGGGTTATATATTTTGGTTTTAATGGCATGTATAGGTCATTTTCGCTAATGATAGCCTACATGTTTTGTTATGTTTTTAGCTATTTCATTTGACTTGTATTTTGGGTATATTTTGTTATGCTTATATGTGTAAGTGGCCTTATCATATTGGTGTATGTTTATCATGTGAATGTGCTAGTGTGTGAATTGGTATTTGGGTATCAATTAGTTGATATTGATAAGTGGCATACATGATAAGTTTTGACACAATGATGCATATAGGTGTTTAACCATTTAGGTATGTTTGGGATACATAATTGGCATGTTTATAAATGGTCAATTGAGGTGCCTATGGGCATTATGGTTGTTGCTGATGATATTGCATGTTTTAGGCTTGATTTTGGTTAATTTGAATTGCTATTTATGTCATGGTCATATGCAAATTGTTATGTTTATATTGATACTAATTTGGGTGAGAAAGAGGGCTTGGAAAATGGTCTATTTTTGTCCACACGGGCAGAGACATGGGCATGTGTCCTCTATAACTTTTAAATAACTCAAGTCAGTAGCCTCACACGGCCTAGCACATGGACGTGTGGCTTGTTCGTTTGTTAGAAGTCAGTATACTCTCCAGTTTTCACACGACCTAGCACACGGGCATGTGGCCCAAGTTAGTGAGTTACGCGGGTACAGACACGGGCTGGGACACGACCGTGTGTCCCCATTTCGAATGCCCTCACGGCCTAAGACACGGGCGTGTGTCCCCTGCACCTTTGAAAAATTTCCATGTTTTTCGAAAAATTCTTTGAGTTCTTGGTTTAGTTTCGACTTGTTTGTAATGTCTAATTTGGGCCTCGAGGGATCATATTAGGGACTATATGAATAAATTTGATTGCTTTCTGATTTGAATGTAATATGAAATTATATGTTTGTTTGTTTAACCTGTAAGTCTGGTAAAGCTCTGTAACCTTGTTCCGGCGTCTACGGGTTAGGGGTGTTACAATATGTGTATAAAACTTAAAGCTTGATGTCTTAAGTAGCTTTAAGTTAGGCTAATTTGAGTGATTTTGGCATACTTTAAACTTTGATTTGGTTGATGAATTGTTAATGTGTTTTGATGATATAAAATGTGGTACCAATGAAGGTACATTGGTTAGGCACTTAGAATGATTGTTTTGGCATGTTTTGAGTATGTTTAATCATATTTTAAATAGGTTAAATTATTGGTATTTGAATTGCTTAAGGCCCAAGTAAGCTTGAATGGTAAACTTGTTGTTTAAAGTACAATTTAGGTCCACACGGACAGAGACACTGGAATGTGACTCAGCTGTGTTAGACACACGGCTTGGGGTCACGGCCGTGTGTCACCTGTTGAATGATTAAAGTGCAAGTCAGTTAGTTACACGGCCTAGCACATGGCCTGGCACACGGGCGTGTAATATGGCCGTGTGACCCTCCTCAGTGAGTTACACGGGTGGTGATATGGGCTAAGACACGGCCATGTGTCCCTAGTTCGAATGTTACACAGTCTGAGGCACAAGCATGTGTCTTAGCCATGTGAGGCACACAGCCTGGCCACACGGCCATGTGACCCCTATTTTCAATTTTTGTTAATTTTTCCTAGGCTTTCCAAATGATTTTAAATTGGTCTTAATTTGTTTCTAAGGTATTTATAGGGCTTCGATGGCTCGGTTTAGGGACAATATGTGTATGTATGAATGGTTTAGGTTATGTTTATGATTTTTGAATGAAAATAATTATAAATGTTCCAATTGTACGGTAATGCTCGTAACCCTAATTAGTGACAGAGAGGGGTTAAGGGTGTTACATCGATTACGTTCGAAGTTGTTCGAAATATTGGTAGAATATTTCTGTGTAAGTTCTGTCGAAAAATCGTATGCCTCTCCGAAGTTTCATTAGTTTTTGTTTGCGTTGTTAAATTGAGAATTCTTTTACTCCTTTGCGTAAACTCTCTGATAATTGGTTGTTTACCTTTTCTTTAGGCGTAAATAGCAAGGGAAGTCGTCCTTCGTGTGCTGTTTTGAATTAGCGTTGTTGAACTGTCGGTAAGGGTTCATCGTTGAAAGTTTAGCATCGAGGTTTTGCATTTTCGGTTGAATGTTAATGTATGCGATGTCTCGTTGTTTTAGTTGTTTGATTGGTTGTTGAATGGTTAAATTAGGTTTCGGGATTTCTTCGTGTTGTCCCTATTTCAAAATCTCTTCAGGTGCGTGTAGAAAACCTTAAATTTTGTGAGTTTTGGTCGTCGAAAAGTGTGGCTATCAATGCCACACGGCCAGGCACACGTGCGTGTGTCCAGACCGTGTGTGGCCATGTTAGTGCAGGGTTCATACAGGCAATAAACATGGGTGTGTGTCTAGGCCGTGTAACTCACTATTTGTGTCGTAGGACCACACTGACGTATGTCCAGGCTGTCTGAGGCACACAGGCAAGGACACGAGCATGTGTCCAAGCCATGTAACTCACTGTTTACGTTTTGGAACCATACGGGTAGAGGACACGGGCATGTGTCCAAGCCATGTGAGCTACACGGACAGGGACATGAACGTGTGTCCAGGCCGTGTGGCATAAAAATAGGGTCGAATCTTGTTTTTGAAGTCATGAGTGTTGCCCAACACTGACATTGATCTCCTCAATGTATGAATGTTTTGAATCTGGTTGTACGAGAACTCTCTGATGCTCTGCGACTGACATGGTATTCTGATATTGAACTGTACTATTTAATTATGCAATGATCTGGAATGACTGAACATGTTGTGGATATGTGTACACTGCATTTGCATGGGTTGGGATATTGTGAAGAATGAAGTACCTTGCGCTGAATTAGTGGCTAAGCCACAATATTGTGGATAATTTTGAATCTGACACTTTGTCGCATTTCGATTTAGCAGCTAAGTTGCGTATCTGTAACCATGTCAGATAGACACTCTATGGTGTGTAGGGCTGGTTGGGCCTTTAATGCCCTTAAAAGTATGTTGGGATGGCTAGAGATGGTGTGTAGTGGTTGGGGGTAGGAATTCCTGCATATGAATTTGATTTGATCTGTAAATGAAACTGAAATTGTTTCCGCTTCTGTATCTGGTCTGTTCTGTATCTGAACTGAAACGACTTCTGTTGCTTCACCGAATCTTGAAATTCGAGAATTATCTTTCAAATGTATTTTAATTGAATGAATGTCTTTCTGCACTGAGTTCACAACTCATTTGTTTATTGATTGGATTTTAGGTGGTTCTCAGACTTGAACGGGTCGGCGCAACGGGAGCTCGGTGAAGCTTTTACCTTTCGTTTAAATATTACCATTAGGAGTTTTCAGTATTCTATGATACTATGATGTTTGGAAAGATTGCATACTTAATTAACTATTGTGATGGTTATTATGTAATGAATGGTTTAGTTTATTGCATTATAACTATGAGATTTTAGAATCGATGTTATAACTCTCTAGATCAATAGACAGGTTAATTTGCCTTTAGTTTGTGGTTAATTGATAGTATGATTGTTGAGCTGAACATGTTACGTCTCTCGACTATCAGGTCCTGACTCTTGCAGTTCGTAGGGGTCCTCTTTGTATTGCTAATATGCTGAGATTTTAATACTTACATCCCTTTGAAAAAAATTAAACTAAAAAGTTATTTAATATTTAAAATACAAAAATATTATAATTCATGTTTCACATGTCGATATTCACAAAAAATTACATTGTTAATAGATTAGAGTAATTTGTATAATCTTTGAGATAAATTTAGGTGTCAAATTAGAAAGAAATATTGAGAAATTCAATAAGCATTAAGGTCGTTTATGAAATTATCCCAATTCTAATTATGGGGAAACTTATTTCTCGTTGTATTTTTTATTCCACCAAGTGTTATGTTGGTGATTTTTCATTAAGAAAACCACTTAAAAGGAAGTCATTATTTAATAAAAATCACCAATAATTCAACTTATAAATACTAAAAGTTAAGGTTTTTGGTTAAGTCAGCATGAGCTATTTGTTGTTTGTTGATTTATTGTTGAACTACCCTCTCATTCTCTTTCTTTCTCATTTCTTTACTTTGAAATATATATGTATATATCGGTAGTTCAATAAACACTTTTCATATAAAAGTCGTTGATTTCCACCAATTACTTATCAAACTAAAGTTGCACATAAATTGTTAGAATTCTTGGAATTATATTATAAAAATAAGCAAATTAAGATTTCTAAAATGGATTAAATTTTTTTATTTGGATGGGTGTAAGATAAGTGTGCATTGTAACTAGATGGTAAAAAATAATAATTTAATTTTGACGGTTTCGACTCAATCCGATAATATTAGATTTTTTAAATAAAGATTTTAAAATCGATACATCAAACAGATTAAATCTTTAACTAAATTAGTTCAAAGTCAGGTCAAAAGAAAATTTACCCGACTAGAATAATTACAAAAATATCTTTATATATAATATTAGATTTCCTCTTATAAAAATACATTTTAGAACTCTACTAATATAAAACATTTATTTGTGTATAAGAAGAGTACAATGTTTAGTTTGGTAGTAAAAAAGGTAAATTACACCCATGATTACTTTAAAATAGAGTTTGTCCTATTTTGATCATTTTAATATAAGATAATTGTCTAAATTGATCACTGTCGTTAAAAATTTCATTAATCCACTAACAAATTGCTGGCGTTGCATATTAGGTCATTGAGTGAATGATACGCGACATTTTTTTTTTTTTTACTTTTGACTAAAGCTAGAGACTTCTCTGTAATTATCTCAAAATACTTTGTTTTTGTTTGGCTTAAGGGTGTAAAAAGCTCTTAAACTTTTTCAAAGAAAGCAATTAAGCCCCTACTTTCTTTTTTTTACACAAACTTGGGCACTTGAACTTTCACAATGCATCAAAAAAACCCTTAAGCTTTTTCAAAAAAAGCAATTAAGCCCTTGTTTTTTTTTTTTGCACTCAATTGGACACTTGAACTTTCAAAATGCATAAAAAGGCCCTCAAAATTTTTCGAAAAAAGCAATTAAACCCTTGCCTTTTTTTGCACTCAATTGGGTACTTGAAACGTCCTTAATTTTTTTCAATTAAAGTTACCACGTGTCACAACCACAACGTGACATGTGGCAAAAAATGATAAAAAATAAAAATTAATAAAAGTTATAAAAATATTAAATTTCAGTAAAAAATATAAAAATATTTAAATTTTATTTAAAATTACAAAAAAATCGTAAAAAATCGTAAAAAATTATAAAATTTTATAAAGTCATAAGAAAATTATAAAAAATTTAAAGAAATATAAAATTAAGTAAAAAAATATAAATTATCGTACTAAAAGAAGCATTTTATAACTTTTCTATAAATTTTATTGATTTTTTTTTATGAATTTTTGTCACACGTCACGCTATATTGCGATGCATGATGGCTTTAATGGAAAAACTGGGGGTCATTAACTTTAACAGTGAACGGTTAAAGTTAATAGTTAAATGACTTTTTTTATGATTTTTATAAAATTTTACAATTTTTTATGATTTGTATAAAAATTAATTAATTTTTAATATTTTTAATATAATTTAATAATTTTTATAACTTTTATTAATTTTTTATTTTTTATAATTTTTTTGCTACATGTCACGCTGTAGTTGTGACACGGATGACTTTAACTGAAAAAAATTAAGGGTAGTTAATTTTAATAGTCAACTATTAACGTTACTGGTCAAAGGGCCTTTTTAATGCATTTGATAGTTCAAATAACCAATTGAGTGAAAAAAAAGGTTAGGGACCTAATTACTTTTTTTATGTTCGAAAATTTTGAGGGTCCTTTTTATGCATTTTGAAAGTTCAAGTACCCAACGGAGTGAAAAATAAAGTATGGGCTTAATTGCATTTTTTTAAAAAGTTTGAGGACTTTTTACACCCTTAAACCTTTTCATTTTTGTTTTTTTTTTCCTCTTCTCTCGCTTCTGTTTGTTTTGGGGTTTGAAGATTGGACATTCAGGCATGAAAATTGGTGGAATAGGTGTATTTCTTTCATCCTTTCATGTCTGAATGTGTTCTATTAAGTCCTTTCACTCTGACTGACATATAACATTTTTTGTCCACCTCAGAGAATGTTACTCCCATTCCCACTGACGGTACCCGTAGAAAGGGTGGCAGACGTGGAAGAAGTCTGTGATTCTTTGCTTCATATCTATTACTCAGCTACTACTGCTGTGATGCTTGGAGTTTTCTTTTTACATTCAAATGTGTTTTGCCCAGTTCTCTTGCTGCACATTTAGTTTCTGAAATGGATTTTATCTAGACTGAGAAAAGCTGTAGAATCATTTAATGCAGCTTCAAAATTAAGAGGTTCTCATAATATTTTATTATTAGATCCTTATTATTGTTTCATAATTGCATAATTGGTCAGGGATTTAAATTGCGGTCGCGGCCACGTTTTCGGTCGCATTGCGTTTATCGCGGTTGCGGACATAATGGATGCTATTGCAGTCATTGCGGGTATTGCGGTCGTGAATTTTTTAAAAAATTCACACAACTTATTGTAAAATATAATAGCGGTTTCGGCAGTAGCAGTTTCAGACGGTGCCGTTACCGCTATATAACGGCTGCTATTCCGGTAACGGACCGCTATTTAAATCCCTAGTCTAAACCAATTTTTCTAGGTTGAACAAATACCAGATTACTAGAAATCCAAATTCCAGATTTCTTTTAAAAAGTTGCAACAGAATGAGACATAGGATTCAAACTTCATATGATAAACAACAATTAAACTTGTTTAACATCTTTTTCATCTACCATCTCAAAAAACCAAAAAAAGTGGGGAAAGAACAAAAATAATAATAAAACAAAGTGTTTTCGGCTAATTACAGAGAAGTTCGTAGCTTTAGTTAAAAATATAGAAAAAAATGTCACATGTTAGTCACTTAATGAGCTATTGTGCCATGTCAGCAATACGTTAGTGGAATAACGAAAATTTTTAATGGCAATGACTAATTTAGACAGTTATATTAATTAAGAAAAAAATAGAGTGACCAAAATAAAATAAATCCTATTTTAGAAGGACATGAGTGTAATTTACCCAAAAAAAATTGTAACTCAATTTGAAATGGAAACCAAATTAAAGATATATTAAATGGGAAGTAGGCAGGCAAAAAACTTTCCCACCCATTGACACCTCACAAAGGAACTTTTAAAATATTCATAGGAAGTTCGAATGCAATTTCACGTGTGTAAAGCAATTAGTGACCTAACAAAGAAAAACATTTTTGTCACTAAAACCGTTGGTACATCATAATGCCCACGAATTGAAGATGACATCATCGCTAGTACTAAAAACCAAAGGTGTGTTAAGTACATTGTTTTGCACGACAATTTTAGGCTAAGAAATTTCTTGAGAAATTGAATTAGTAATTTTGCCATTAGCAATGACCAAAGAATAAAGAAGTTAAGTCTTTGTTTAGCTTTTTTGCAACGAAATTGGATCAATATTCCTATCTTTATGTTTGACTCTAGGAAGTTAGTGGAAATTATATATAAATTCCAACCTTATTTAAAAATTAAGTTTTATTTGATTTTAAATTTTTAAAATATGGTTTTCATTTCCTATTTTTTAAAATTTGAAAAACCCCATTTATTAAAAGATTTAAAATTTGTTTCAAATAATGTAAATGTGAAAAAAGTTATTACATTTATATGGTAAGAAATTTTATTTTCAAAATTTATTGAAAAAATTGTGTATAATTAAATTTAAATTGAGTCAATCCATTAATTAAATTCAAAGTTTAAAACCCTTGTTTTCAATTTTTCGATTTTACGAAATATTTTTAGTGAAAATAATTTTCCATAATATTTTCAAATTTTATTCATTTCCGACTTAAAGACTTAATTTAAACCTTTTCTTCCACAATTTTTAAAAAGTTTAAATATGAATTTTAAACATGAATATTGATTTTCATTTTTTTTGGTAAGTAATTTTTTAATGTATATGATAAATTTAAGAGATTAATGCACCCTCAAAATCACATGAAAAATTAATTAAATCTTGACTATATTACATAAAGATAGAGAATGGATTGTATGAAACTATAATTCTACGCTATTCTTATCCCTTTCCAATAAAAGAATGGCAAATCAGATTTTTCCTCCTAATTTTTAGCTTTCTCCTCATGAAAAACGTTAAATCCAACTAAAAATGCTAAAAATTAAGAGGAAAAATATGATTTATCATTCTCCCATTAAAATCACAGTTTCATACAATCCTTTCTCCATAAAGGTATCTACAAGTATAATTTTTTTATTAAAAAAGGTTAATATGAGTTTTTAAATTTCCAATAATAGGGCAAAGCTCGAACAACAAATGTGTGATTAGCACAACTCAAACCCAGACCACACTTGAAGTAATGAACACCCTTAACCATCAAACTATCACAAGAGATTGTACTTGTAAAAGACTTTTTTAGCATATATAAGAAGTCCCATAAATACCTATTATCTATCTAAAATAACTAATTTTTTGGCCGATACCCAAAATCATTATTTAAGACAATAAGCTAAAGAAAATAATTTTCTTAAATAAGTGTGAAAACATGTAGAGGTTTTTTTTTTCCTTTACATTATAAGTTCACATGGAAACAAACCTACTATAAGTAAACCGTGTCACGAATTATCAACAACCACGTATTACTCCATGGCTATAAATCCACGTGGCGAGATCTTTTGGCACGACTAGTCTCTAGGTTTTGCTGAGAAAGTCAAAAGCATCTAGACGATTGAAGATTCTAATTTTCGAACAAAGATTTTCAACTCGCTCGAAACTCATTGAGGAGTCTCATTGAGGAGTCTTGGCTCAGCCACTCGGTCATGCTGACGTGTATAAGAGCCGAGCTGATTTCACACTCAAACTCCCCCAAAGCCGGACCATTTTTTAATTCCCAAATTCTCCATGACTTCATTGCTTTATCAATCAAGTAAAACAAGGGCAAAAACGTCATTATAAGAAGGTCAACTTGAAAAGTCAAACTTCCAACCTACCTAACCAACCTATAAATATACCAAACCTCACAGTACCCTAAATTCCCATTTCCCTTCTTCTTCCTTTGAAAGAAAAAATCAAATATAACAAACTTCCATTTTCACACCATATTCATCCCCAAAAAGAAAAGCATGAAGAGAAGCTTTTCCAATAGAGAAGAGGAGAACAATTTCGCTTTGGCAAATTATTTGATTCTACTTTCACAAGGAAGAAACATGTATGAATCCACCACGAATGATAGTAACCTTACTTGTCGGGTTTTCAAGTGTAAAACATGTAATCGGCAGTTCACGTCGTTTCAAGCTCTAGGAGGGCATAGAGCAAGCCATAAGAAGCCTAAATTGATGGAGAGAGATGGTGGGGTGTTGGAGAATCAACCACCAGCAAAGCCTAAGATGCATGAGTGTTCGATATGTGGACTCGAATTCTCGATCGGGCAAGCATTAGGGGGTCATATGAGAAGGCATAGGGCTAATTTGAGTGAAGAAAACCACCAAGAGCCATTGATGTCACCCCTTGTGAAGAAAGCTAATAAGGTTTGGTGCTTAGATTTGAACTTAACACCATTCGAGAATGATTTGGAATTGTTGAAGCTTGCCGAACCAACTCTTGCAATAGATTGTTTCTTGTAAACCCTTCTAATCTATTTTATTTTATGTTCATTAAGTTATAACATATCGTAATTTTACATAACTATATTCCATTTCCTTTTTAAATCAATATTTTTATTATAAATTTTCTTTTCAATACTATTGTTAATGGCGTAAAAGGGATAAAAATGAAAGAGTAAATTAATATTGAAAACTTTTCTCAAGACTTTTTTGTGAAGTCTAACCATGCTTTTTCTCTAATGAATCAAAAGCGTTTGACATTTTTGTGAAGAATTATAGATATTTTAGAATAATTACATATAATGAGAAGCACATGTTTTCATTTTTATTTAAAATTGCAACACTCCATAGTTGGCTTAGACATTAAGATTAAGTCTGGAGGCTACATCAAAACGTTTAAGATTAAGTCTGGAGGCTACATCAAAACGTTTAAGGGAAAAACCAACTTTAAGTATTTTAAAACTCGTCATACAGAAAATGTTTAACCAATTAAACCAACATGAAAATCCGAGATTACAAACCATAGTCCGAAATGAAACATACGTTAGTTCAAATTTAAACAAACAGTAAAATATCTAGAAAAGAGAGATGACCGAGCTCCTGACACGCCGAGCCTCTTAAGTTTGTAGGTTACCTGCAATTCAGTCAACAAATAGAACGAGTTTATAACTTAAAATGTGTAACATATATAAAGGCAAGGCAGAAACATAAATATAACAGTAATTTCACAAATTCATATACAAAAACAAAAAAAGATGAGACTCAATATTATTGTAAACAATTCAGATAATATGCAAAATAAATCAAATACAAATGTAGAACAGATCAGAATCAGATACAGTTTCCTACCCTCATCCGATACACACCATTTTCGACCATCCCAACACACAATATAGGGTATCAAGTACCCATCCGGCCCTACACACCAATTAGTGTCGATATGACACATGTCAGCATAATTATAACTAGTTGTTAAATCAGTATGCGATAAATCGCCCAAATCAAATAAAATTTGTGGCTTAGCCACTCAATTCGGCAAATCATTAAACTGCCAGCTAGGGGTGAGCAAAACTCGATTCGATTAGAAAAAATCGAAAAAATTCGAATTTCGAGTTAAACAAATCGAGTTATTCGAGTTAATCGAGTTATTCGAATCAACTCGAATTTTTTTTCGAATTTCGAATTCGAATCGAGTTGAGTTTTCGAATTCGAATAATTCGAATAATTCGAATATCAAACTATAATATTTTACATTTTTACCCCAAACTCCCAAACCTTTTTACTTTTCCTTCAAAACTTTTACTCCTTCCCACTTTCCCCCCAAAACTTTTACTCCCTCCTCCCAACCCCCAATCTACCCAAAATCTATTTCCCACCAAAATTTTACTCTCCCATTTACTTTTTCTCAAAATTTTACTCCCAAAAACCCTCAAAACCTTTTATTTTCCCCAAAAATTTTTACTCCCTCTCACTTTTCCCCTAAAACTTTAACAGAAGTTAAATGGCCTAACATACGGTCGTGTGACCCACACAGCCTAGCACACGGCCTGTGACATCAACAGTCATGTTTTTCGGCATTCGAAACTTGTAGAAAAACGGGTTTTCATTACACACCTAACACCGTTTCGACGGGGAAGCAACCGGGGTGAAACCAAAACCTTTGCACAATGCAGAAATTTTCAGATTTAAAGGGTCGGAGAATTGTTAACCTCAAGACCTTCGCGAATTTAACCTATCAATCGAATTACCACAAGACACATGGCTTCCTCGACAAAACCGTAGTAAATTTTTAACAGAAGAACTCAAAACGAACCACAGAGAAGAACCACAATCGACAAAAATAAAAGAGGAAAAAGTAAAAGAAGAAAAAAAACATAAATAAAACTAAATGGGAGAAAGAAGAGTTAAGATTTAAAAAAAAAAAAAACTTCCCTTAATAGGGGAGAGTGATACTAAAAATATTTCATCTTTACTCACGCAGAGACTCGAACACAAGACCAAAAGCAATATAGAAACTTAACCGTTGAACTAGTAAGCTTATTCTTAACACAAATTTACACAAAATTTAATTTAAGTCAAAAATCTAAAGTAAAGGTTGAATCAAAATAATAACAAAAATCTAGAAACGGGACTTGAACCCCTGCTTTCAACACACAAACAAAATACTTAACCATTGAAGCAAATTCATAACTATTGACAAAAATTAACAAATAACAGTTCAAAAATTTGGGGTGTTACAAAAATAATATTTTTTCTTAAAAGAACTCTATTTTATGTTTAAATTGTTGAATCAAATTCAAAAAGATTAGGAGAAATTAAGCTAGTTAGCAATTTTTATATAGCCTCCCACTTCCGTAAAAAAAAAAATCTTCAATTTATGCTTATTTTATTGCCTTTTACACATTTAAAGAAAAGGGTAAACTGCTAAAATTGTCACTTTTGTTTGCCTCAGGTTACATTTTAGTCATTTATGTTTGAAATGTTATGTTTTAGTCACTTACGTTATCGTGTTGTAATATTTTAGTCACTAAATAGTTAATTGTCATTAATGGTGTAATAATAAGCTGTCATGACATGTTAAATCATCATTTTAAATGAAAATTTTAAGTTAAATTTTACAATTGGTCCCTATATTTTTTTATTTTGAGCAATTTAATAATTTCTTTTATGTTCTTTTAACTTTCCTTTTATTTATTTATTTATTTTCCATTCTCTTCTGATTCTCTCTCTATTTTCCTCCCCTCTTCATTTCTTTTAACATAGTTTTTCTATGTTTTCTATTTGTTAAAATTAGTTCACAATCTCGCTGTAACAGCCGTTTTCAGTGAAATCGAAATAGTGGTTTCGGGACCACAAATCCGAGTCCGAAAAGAAAAATTATTTTAATATTATTTTATGGTCCGAATAATGATAGAAATATCGTATGAAAATTTTGTTAGGAAAATTTTACCGATTACATGTTTAATTGATAAAAGGACCAAATTGCATGAAATGCAAAAGTTGAGTTCTAGTAGCTATAAGTATCAAATAGTTATGGAATTCAAAATTGGAGGTCCTTATATGGCAAATAAACCATTAAGAGGGGTTAGTAGATAAGTATGATGATTCATCCATGGAAAATTAAATAAAGAAAATGACAAAATTGGAAAGATAAAAATAAACATTATAAATAATAAAATAAAAGAAAATATCATCATTTATATCATCTTTCCCAAAATTAAATACATTGAAACCCTAGCTAAGAGAAGAGAACTCAAGCAAGCTTACTTGGCTTAATTAGATCCGGATAGACCAAATACGGAGTTAGGTCGAGGAAAAGAAAAAATATTGGATTTGTAGATTTTGCATACACAAACACTTGTCGAGGTAAGTTTGTGTAACTAAATTGAGAATTTATACGTGTTAATTGAGTTGTATGCATGTGATTGTATTATTTCCATTTATGAAATTGATCACATATCCGATAATGTCTGAAAAATATAAAGTCCCGTTTGAATAAAGTAAATTCGATGGATACTGGGTTCCCGAATTGGTTGTGGTCCTACATATGTTACGGACACACCACAGCTTGAAAGAGTGTCCCGTTATTAGCTCTCATGAGCATTCCAATATATCGCTTTTCGTGAGCTTCCCGATTAAAGGCTCTTTGTCAACTTCCTTATTAATAGCTCTCTAGAGCTTCTCGATATTGGCTCACTTGAACTTCTCGATATACGACTATTCGGAGCTTCTTGATTAATGGTTCTTCGGAGCTACCCGTTATTGGCTCGCATGAGCTTCCTGAATATGACTCTTATGAGCTTCCCGTTATACAGCCTGGATAAGCTTCCTGTTACATAGCTCACATGAGCTTCCTATTATATGGCTCGAGAGAGGGCTTCCTGTTTATGTGCTCGTATAGCATTACCGAATATGAATTGACGGATTATAGTTTTGTACACTTCGAGTGTACTACCTGTGTATCCATCGATATTTAAAGTAAGTTCAACGAGCAAAGTTCCGACATGGGATAATTTGAACTTGAGATGAATTATTATGGAAATGTACATGTTATATGAATATTTGATGTGGAAAGCATATATATATATATATATATATATATGAAAATTGTTACATGATGAGCTCATCTTTGTTTCTTGATATTCACATGAAGTACATGACTAACACGTTTCTTGAGATTATATGTGTTTAGGCAAATTGTCAAATTTCTTTGGATAAATTTTGCATGCTTACTTTAAATGTAAATGAATGGTAAGTTAATTTCCTGTTATACGAACTTACTAAGCATTAAATGCTTACTCTGTTTTATTTCCTTTGTTTTATAGTATTTCGGAAGCTCGTTGAATTAGAAGCTTGGTGGAGATATTTCACACTATCCATCAGCTAGTTTCAGTATAAAAAGTACATTAAATTTTAGGTTATAATGGCATGTATAGGCTAAAAGTGATCAAGAATGGCATGTATGTGTTTGGTTGAAATTTAGCCATTGGTATGGCTTGTAATTGGTGTGTTTTGATATGTAAAAAGTAGCCTTAATATGTTGATGTGTGTTTAAAATGGATAAATGATGGAAATCATATAGGTATGTTGAGATTTGATTTGAGATAGTATCTGGTAATATGACATGCATAAAACTTAGTTTTGGCTTGAATTAATTGTCTTGTATTGGTCTATATATGTGTTAAAGTGTTAATGTAGGTAGAAGGCAAGTTTGGGTGAGAAATAAGGTTTGGAAATGGCCTTATTTTGTCCACATGGGCAAAGACACGGGCGTATGTCTCAACCGTGTGTGACAAACGGCCTAGCACATGGGCGTGTGTCCCCTGCATCTTTAAAATTTCAAAACAAAATGCTCAGAATTGATCACACGGCTTGGCACACGTGCGTGTGGCTTGGCTGTGTGACCTTTGTACCTACATACGGCCTAGCACACGGGCGTGTGACCCAAGTCAGAGAGTTACACGGGTATAGACATGGGCTAGGACACTGCCGTGTGTCCCTATTTTGAATACCCACACGGCCTGAGACACGGGCATGTCTCTTGGCCGTGTGAGTCACACGGTCTGGCCACACGTGCGTGTGCCCTTTGCACCTAAAATTTTTTTTTGAATTTTTGCAAAAAATTCTCTAAGAACTCGGTTTAGTCCCGACTTGTTTCTAATGTATGTTTTGGGCCTCGAGGGCTCACATAAGGAACTTTATGAATAATATTTGACATGAATGTTAAATAGTATGAAATGCATGTATTTGATCTGTTTATTCCGGTGATGCTTTGTAACCCTATTCTGGTGACGGATATGGGTTAGGGGTGTTACACTCGCCTCACTCAAAAAAATTAAATTGTTCAAAAAATAAAAGTATAGGGATTAGTTTTAACAAATGGAAAACATAGAAAAACAATGTTAAAAGAAATGGAGAAGAGAGGAAAATAGAGGGAGAAGCAGCAGAGAATGTAAAGTAAAGAAAAAAAGAAGAAGAAAGTTATAAGAACATAATATAAAAAATTAAATTGCTCAAAACGAAAAAATATGGGGACTGATTATATAAATTAACCTAAAATTTTTGCTTAAATTGATGATTTAGTATGCCACGTCAACGTACCGTTACATCGTTAACGACAATTAACAGCTCAATCACTAAAATGTTACAACACAATAACGTAAGTGACTAAAACACAACATTTCAAACATAAGTGACTAAAATGTAACCCAAAATAAACAAAAGTGACTATTTTAATTGTTTACCCTAAAAAATTGGGTTTTTAAACATTTATTCCATTTAAATAAGTTTTTTACAATATATTGGTTGATGACGAGGAGTACAAAGTTTGAATTCGTATATTATGTAATTCATAATAAATAAAAATAAATCTATACTAAGTATATAATACTACTCTAATGTGAATATTAAAATAATGTTAAGGACTATATAAAAAGTTTCAATAAAAATATATTAAAATAAAATAAAATAAATATTTTTAAAAAAATTTAAAATTCATATGAACAGACCTAAAATGAATTTGGATTAATCTTTTACAAATATGGACAGGTTTGAATAAAATTTTAAGTTCATATTTGAAGTCGAATCAAACTTGAGCAAGCATAAAGTATATTAAGATCATGTGTAGACCTAGTCTAACCCATGAACACCTCTATCTCCCTTTCCTTATTTCAAAAAAGAACTCAGAAAAATACAACGCAAACAAATATAAAAGAAACTTGTTGAATTCGAAAGAAAAATATCTAAAAAGTTCCCAGACTTTGAAAAACTTGAGTATTGCATGTAATGGGTCCTTGTACCATTGTGAGGAAGATGGAAATTGGAATAATCTGATTCCTTTTCCTCCCTAAAGATCACTATTTTGATATATTTCCGAAATAAATCATTTTGGTGATATGTTTTTTTTAAGTTTCTAATTTTTTTTTCAATTCGAACCCTACCCAAAATTAATCTTTCTTAATTTTTTTTTCGATTTAGTTCTAGATGATGAACATTTCTTTTTAATTTTCAGAAATAAAATAAATTTCATTATATATATTATATGATATATATCAAGGTTTTCAAAATCGATGGTCGATCTGGTCAGACGATAGATTCAATTTAATAAATAATCTAAAAAATCATAAAAATAAAGATCAAACAAAAAATTCTGATTTAACCCACCTGGTTTAATCGAATTTAACCAGTCTAATGCTTTTTTCCTATTTAGTCTGGTCCGGCTCAAATAACCATGTATATATGATAAGGATAACTAAAGGTGTGTTTGATAAACCATTGAAAATTTTCATTTCAGAATTTTTAACGTTTAATTTTTTAATTGTGTTTGATAATCATATTAACTTTTTACATGATATAAAATTTTCAATAAAAAAGTGTTGAATATGATAAGTAAGCATATAGCTATTTGTCACTTAATGTTGAAAATATTAAGTTGATTTTATTTTAAAATAAAATTGAAATAATTTATTTCCTTATTTTATTAAAATTAAAATCTTTAAATTATTACCTTTAAATTTTATTCAAACTAAAATAAATAATATCATATTAATAAGATTAAAATTATAAAATAATAATTTTCAAAAATAAAAGTACTATTATCAAACAAAATAATTAAATTTTGTACTTATTTTTACTAATGTATCAAATTGTTTATAATATAAATTCAATGCTTATAAAATTCAGTATTTAACTTTCCAGTTTATTAAATACACCTAAAAATACATGTACATATAATACATATTCATATGATCATAAATTGTCAGTTAAAGTTTACTACAAGTCCTTGCACCATATAAAAGTTCATTTTAATCCCTTTATTATCACAAGGAACATTTTAGTCTCTATACATTTGAAGAGTTAACATTTTAGTTATTGCATGTTAATTTTGCTGTTAAGACATTAAATCAAACTAAAAATTTTATTGGACTTGAAAAGAATGGAATGATATGACTTAATGATCGCTCACATAGACAATTTAAATGCATCAGTTATGTAAAAAAAAATACACACATATAATCGAGAACAATTTAGGGCAAAAGCAAAAACCGCATATAGGGATTAAAATAATAACTTTGCAAACATATAGGGATTGAAATGTTCTTTTTAATAGTTAATGAATTAAAATAAACTTTATGATATGATATAAAAACTTGATCTAAGCATTAACCTAAATTAAATGAAAGAAATTTAATCTTTAATTTAAGATTTAGGGTCTAGAGTTAAAAACTCAATCCTCGGTTATAGATTCTGATTGAACTTGGACTTAACATATGGACCATTAACATAGCTTGACACCAGTTTGAACCCGACTTTTGATTTGACCCAATTGGGTTTAGCAAAACTGGATTTAGACTACAAAGATGGATAAACATTGGGCTTTTCGGATTTTAATTAGTATAAAACTAAATTTATTAATAATCAGTTTTAAAATAAAACTTAATTTTAATTTTGAACAGTGGAAATCAAAACCAAGCATTTAAACGGTAAAAAGGGAATAATTTGTACTCATACTTTTATATAAAATTAATAAAGTCTCGTATAATATTTTTTTTTTGATATTCTTCATGTTCGTTTTACGGTTTATATTTAGGGTTTGTTGATGTCCCTTTCAACAATGTCGTGTCTAATGTTTAAACCTGAGTCCTCTCCTTGGAAATGCAATATCTTACCAAGACATTACACCAAACCATTTATTGGTAAAGTCTCGTATAATAGTACATTGTTACAGAAAAATAATTGTTATAATAGTATATTGTTATAGAAAGATAATCGTTATAAACCCATAATAGAATTCATATGGTAAATTTTTATCAAATAAAAAGTGATAATTATGTTAAAAAAGTGGGAATCAAACACCAAAATTAAGAGACGCATAGCAAATGCATTATCGCTTTTATGTATATTTTATTTTACATTCTTTCACATGATTAATTGTCGAGTTCATAAATGTAACAAGTTCAATTATCAACATGACTTATCAAATTAAATAAATTAATTTATCATGAGTTATTAAATTCATGTAATCAATTTATAAGTTTATGATGTTCCAAATTCATAGTAGAATATTTAATTAGGGAACTTAATAGTTTATTTAATTGATATATTTAATTTCACTCATTGAAGATTATTTTCATTTAATAAATACGATTAATAATTTTTCATGTGAAATTTAAACATTTTATTAAAATAATATTTTAATTGAGATCATTTTATTTAAATAATTTATAATTAATAGGCGTGATTATATGAAATAGCTATATTTTTACTTAAAAATTTAAGCAATCTATTGTTAAAGAGAACTAATTTTAATATATATATATATATATATATATATATATATATACTTATAAATGTGTTAGTTGTTGTTATAATTGAAAAACTATAATAGAGAGGAGGAAAACATTTAAATATAACATAAAAATCAGTTCTACTAGAAACTTAATTGTTAAAACATTAAATTATATTAAGGCCAATTTAAGAATGTCATCGTTCAACTTACAAAAACTTAAAATCTCTCTTTCTACTCTAATCTATCATAATTTGATAGGTATATTTTACGAAAATTGAGAAGTTTCTTCAATTAGTAGCAAACACATGAAACCAATGACTGGTTTTGCTAATTAGTTGCATATCAATCATTAACAATCATTGAATTGTTATTTTTTAATTCCTTATATATAAATTGTTGAAATGTTGATTTTCACATCAATGGCTTAACCACAAAGTTTAATAGTATTATCTGATTGGACTAACTCTTAGAACATGCTTGATATCCTGCTGAAAAATTAAATCAATTGAAAATTAATATTTTCAGTGATTTAATTTTATAAATAAATTTAATAATCCATCATAAAAATAGCCTAATAGGATTATTTGTATAAAAATTATGAAAAATATGAGTAGATAAATAATTACTTACCACTTAATAGAGAATATTTTAGTTTACTTTATTTTTAAATATTTTATATTATTCTTTTAAAGATTTTACCTTTAAAATTTGAATTTAATTAGAATAACAAACAATACTAAAAATAATAAGTATCAAAATGTGAAATAATTTTTTTCATAATTTATGATTAAATGCTAAAATACATATTTCATGTAATTTAATTGGTCAATTTATGAGGATGCACCATTGATTTTTCCATGTTTATATTGAATTTTATACAGGGGTGCAATTTCCGGTCAAAAGAGAAAAATGAGAAGCAATTGGGCTAGATTGAAGAAAGGAGCAAAGAAGGCGAGCCAAAACAGAATTTTTCCAAGATGTAATTAGTTGAAATTTTATTTTGACTTAGTGGGAGATTATGTAGGGATTTTGATATCATGGGAATATTTTGTTTCCTTCATTTTCTATGGCTAGTGGTCTTTAATTTGGCAAATTTGTTCAAAGCCACTAGTATAAATAGGGGGTTACTATGTTCATTTAATCATCAAGTTTTTCAATCAAGTTTTTAATCAAGCTTTCATCTTTGGAATGCAATACTTCCTTCCTTCTCTCGAAATTATTTGTTGTCTTTGGTTACTGTACTTTCAAAATATTAATTTCTAGCTTGTCACCAACCTACACTACTTACATTTTTCTTTTTCAAACATTTTCCTCATTCCCTGTAACCTAAAACTATTTTTATACCCAAACAAAATCCCAGCCACATATTAAGCCACCCACTTTTTACCATTTCAACATTTTTTTCATCCAACCCACTCAAGATATGACCAGCTCCAATATGCCCTAAACCTTAGTCAACTAAACCCATTTCAGCTTCAGGTCAGTGTTAGCTTCGTCAAGATCCGTGAGTTACGAACCCGAGCAATTCAATTCTTAATTTTCAGTACTTATTATTTCTCCTAATTAAGAGTATGACTTCGTCAACTCACAAAGTCAAATCAACACTAAGTCAAAAAAGACGTCGTTTGAGTTAGTGTGGTTAGACGTACAGTTGGAATTCTGAAAGGATCGATTGTCTAATCGTTTTTCCGTGAACACATTGGCGTGCCAAGTGGGGATTGTTGTTTGGTTCCATCAAGGAAAGTAGTAATTGAATTTAAATGTCCCACGCGGTTGAGAACATTGGTTCGAGCTAGGCTCTTCTAGAACGCAAAGCTGCCGGAGTTCTAAACCACGAACGTTTTGTTGGTTGTTCGATCGGTAAGGGTTTGTTATAGGATGTTCCATAACTAATTTACACAAGGAACAGTTGGTGTCTGAGGCGTCCTTGGTAGCTATAACTAGCTTATTGGAAAAGAGGAGTTTATCTAATTTCGAGCATCGGTTCAAAGACGAGGAAAAACTTGTGCCTGAAGCTGAGCTAAGTTAGATTATTTTTTTCTTCAGATTTACTTAACTGTTTTTATTATTTAATTGTTTTCAGCTTTTACTTTTTATGCATTTTTTCCCTGTTTATTTCAGGTATTCAAATTTTATCCCCCCAAATTTCTTGGGCACGACAACTGCCCAGACACGAATCTGGTCAAAAGAGAGCAACAATTTTTCGTGAACCCAGTCTCTGAGGGATTGACCCTACTCCCTATACTACTCAAATTGAAAATTAGGCGTAGGATTATATTGGTGGAATCGACACCCATCCGTTTTGTAGTATAGTGGTGAGTATTCCCGCCTGTTACGCGGGTGACCCAGGTTTGATCCCCGGCAACGGCGCCAAAACTGATGGGTGTTGATTCCACCATTATAATCCTACACTTAATTTGCAATTTGAGCAGTATAAGAAGTAGGTTCGATCCCTCAAAGACTGGGTTCACGGAAAATTATTACTCTCTTTCGACCAGATTCGTGTCTGGGCAGTTGTCGTGCCCAAGAAATTTGGGGGGATAAAATTTGAATACCTGAAATAAATAGGGAAAAATGCGTAAAAAGTAAAAGCTGAAAACAATTAAATAATAAAAACAGTTAAGTAAATCTGAAGAAAAATTAATTAAACTTAGCTCAGCTTCAAGCACAAGTTTTTCCTTGTCTTTGAACCGATCCTCGAAATTAGATGAACTCCTTTTTTCCAATAAGCTAGTTATAGCTACCAAGGACGCCTCGGACACCAACTCTTCCTTGTGTAAATTAGTTATGGAACGTCCTATAACTAACCCTTACCGATCGAACAACCAACAAAACGTTCGTGGTTTAGAACTCCGGCAGCTTTGCGTTCTAGAAGAGCCTAGCTCGAACCAATGTCCTCAACCGCATGGGACATTTAAATCTAATTACTACTTTCCTTGATGGAACCAAACAACAATCCCCACTTGGCACGCCAATGTGTTCACGGAAAAACGATTAGACAATCGATCCTTTCGGAATTCCAACTGTACATCTAACCACACTAACTCAAACAACGTCTTTTTTTACTTAATGTTGATTTGACTTTGTGAGTTGACGAAGTCATACTCTTAATCCGGAGAAATAATAAGTACTGAAAATTAGGAATTGAATTGCTCTGGTTCGTAACTCAAGGATCTTGACGAAGCTAACACCGACCTGAAGTTGAAATGGGTTTAGTTGACTAAGGTTTGGGGCATATTGGAGTTGGTCATTTCTTGAGTGGGTTGGATGAAAAAAATGTTGAAATGGTAAAAAGTGGGTGGCTTAATATGTGGCTGGGATTTTGTTTGAGTATAAAAATAATTTCGAGAAAAGGAAGGAAATATTGCATTCCAAAGATGAAAGCTTGATTAAAAACTTGATTGAAAAACTTGATGATTAAATGAACATAGTAGCCCCCTATTTATACTAGTGGCTTTGAACAAATTTGCCAAATTAAAGGCCACTAGCCATAGAAAATCAAGGAAACAAAATATTCCCATGATATCAAAATCCCTACATAATCTCTCACTAAGTCAAAATAAAATTTCAGCTAATTACATCTTGGAAAAATTTTGTTTTGGCTCGCCTTCTTTGAATCTAGCTCAATTGCTTCTCCTTTTTCTCTTTTGACCCCAAATTGCACCCCTGTATAAAATTCAATATAAACATGGAAAAATCAGTGGTACATTCTCATAAATTGGCCAATTAAATTACATGAAATATGTATTTTAGCATTTAATCAATTTAAAATTTATATTTATCGAATAGTTTGATTATATTATGTATTTAATTTTAAGTAATATACTAAGCATATTTTATAATTCAAATTTAGTACTTAATTTTAACACTTAAAATTTTCAGTTAATCAAATAACACTTTAATTTTCATAAAATATAATAATTAAATTCGGATAAGATGGAAGGATTACTCAACTTTTGTAAAGTAGTGGGATGACATTTATAACTATTCCATTATCTTGATAAAAGTGTATTTAGAAATTAAGGTCACAATTCTTTTTCACATTTCATTCCTTTTAGTTAGTTTTAACTAACCTTCTTTTCCTCACTTATTATAGAAAAATAAAATATCATCTTCCATATTTTTCCTTATCATGAATTTACATGAATATACACTCACCATAATTACATGATTGGTAATTATAAATGAGAAGGTTGAATGGTTCATTTTATAATCACATAAATTATTCTAAAATTATATATATATTTGTAAGTGTTCATTAGGTGAGTAACCTTTCATCCCTCATTTGCCAAACTTAGATATTAAGTTTCAAATTTCAATTACCTCCTATTTATGATTTTTACTATTTTGTTTTAGTATTTTATTTTAGAAATATAAATCAATTATCTAGAAATTAAAAGACAGATTAATTGTATAAGAGTTTAACTCCAACTTATTCTCCAACAAGTTTGAGAGTGTTGGAACTTAATCATTACAAGAATTGAAAGCTTCCACCTCTATTTATAGAGTTTAGTGGCCGTTGGATTGTTGACACATGTCAACATTCTTGTCATTGATTTTACAAATATCTAATAACTAGAATGTTCATCTAGAATATCTAGTCTTCTAAATACTAATTTATTTTTTTATTTTATATTCTAGAATTCTCTCAAAGGAAATATCTCTTAAAAGGATAAGTTTTGATTTTATGTAACAGTTCGATTTTTCAGTAATGTCAGAAATAGAGGTTCGAGGCCACCAGATCCTACAAGTAAATTCGTAAAAATTATTATTTTTTATTTACAAGTCAAATATGGTTTTAAAAAGGTTTTTGAATTGGTAATTTGTGTTTTATAATAATTTATTAGGTTAAGTGGTTTTAGAAAGTGAGGTATCAGGACCTCGTTTCTATAAATCGAGCCTTAAATATTTACGGAGTGTCATTAAGGTAGTATTAAAGTTTTGTTGAAAAATTTTAACGTTTCGATAGTTAATTAATTAAAAAAGACTAAATTGAAAAAGGTACAAAACTTGTTAATTATAATATTTAAGTGATTAAATGGCTTGACTAATAAATGAGGGAGGACTTAAAAGAAAATAAACCTAAATTAAAAGATGTGGCGGCATAATAAAGGAAAATATAAAATAAGGCCATTCAATGGCAAAATTGTAATTTTGGTGAAATTAAAATAAAAAATTTGAAATTGGAAAGTTTCTAGACATTTTCTTCTTCAATTTTCTGTTCAAAATAGACATAGGAGAGAGCTTAAGTTGGCTCTTCAATTTTTCTTCATGTGAGTTCAATTCTTACCCTTTTTTTGTAATTTTTATGTTTTTAAGATTGTTACAATTAGGTCCAACTACACCATACCTTTGTTTTTATTTTATTAAAACTTTTGGGAGTTTCCATTGATAAATATTAGATATTTTTATGAATAACATGAATTTAGAGCTTTGATTATGTTGTATGATGATTTTATAAAATGATTTTGTTAAATATTGATTTTACGATTAAATTGTGAAAATGTTAAAATATTAGGATTTGATAGTAAATTTTTCATTTATTAGGGTTGTATGAAGGCCTAGAATATTTGGATAGATTATTAATTGAGAAAACTTAGTTAATTTGATAGATTAACTAATTAAGGGACTCAATTGTAAAGATTTCAAAAGTTTGGGGTAATTATATAAATTTGAAAAATAAAAGGGTATTAATTGTAAATTGAATTAAAAATTAAATATATGCTAATAAGTGAGTAATTTTATATTTTAGATCAAGATCCTGTAGATACTCGTGAAAAAGAAAAAATAGCGGAATAGTCCCTGAACTTCTACAATTACTACAATTCAATCCAGGTAAGTTCATACGGTTAAAATTTAATATTTTGTATAAATTGGTGAATGGTATCATTTATTTATTCTATTTTTGGAAATGAATTGTTGTTGGAATTATAATATTGAATTGGATTTCGGTTTGAATGTAACGCGAGATTTCAGTACATTCGTATTTTGGTGTATGATGGTATTGGAAGGAGACAACGACATTTTCCCAAGTAAACCGAGGTTCAGCATTTGTTGCGAACTCTCATGTTTTACTTTCTGTTCAGCTCTTCTGAGCTTCTGTTTAGCTTTTACGAGCTTCTGTTCAATTCTTACGAGCTTCTGTTGGTGTATTCGGGAAGACCAACTCTTATAAGCTTCTGTTGACAATGTACTCTTATCCGTAAGTCGTTCTTCGAATGAAAAATTTTGGTAAAGTGATTTATTTAATGAATTTGAAAGACATGTTTTGTATTTTTGTATTGATTTGAATATGGAGGTATTTATCAATTGAAGTTGTGAATGACAGGGAGTTGACATGAATGATTTTATTTATTCGACTTATTATAGTAGGTTCGGTAAGATTTATGTTTAACCTGTCGAACTTACTAAGCTTCATTAAGCTTATTTGTATTGTTTAATGTCTTTGTAAATTTTCGAAAGGCTAGACAATCGGATCGACACTCAAGTGACACTATCCAGCTTATCTCGGTAGTTTTTGAAACATTAAATATAGTTTATATGGCATGTATATGCTTTTGTTCGATTTCGGTCAAAATTTAGCTTATGTAAATATTATGAATAATATTTTGTTTATATAACCAACATACACATTGACATGAAATTAAGGTATGAGTGTGATGTTAGTATAAGTGATATATGTATGTATATAATTGAGTTAAAGTGAACTTTAGTAACTTGGTTAGATAGGTTAATAAGGCAAGTTTGGATACTTGGTTGACCTGTTTTAAGTTGTCATATGAGGTGCCTAAGGGTCATAATGGTTGTATGTGGTGATAATACATGTTTAAGACAAAATTTTAGCTTGTGTTGAAGGCCTTGTTATGGTTTGTTGATGTGTAATTTGTTGAGGCTAGGTTGGTGTCAATTTGGGTGAGAAATGTGGCTTAGAAAATGACCTATTTTCGTCCACACGGGTAGAGACAGGGGTGTGTATCTTATCCGTGTATGACACACGCCCAGGTGACACCTCCGTGTGTCCTCTATAACTTTTTCAAATGCAAGTCAGTATGCTCACAAGGCCTAGCACACGGGCGTGTGACTTGGCCGTGTAACTTGGTCGTGTGACCCAAGTCAGAGAGTTACACGAGTATGGACACGGGTTGAGACATGGGCGTGTGGCCCTATTTTGAATGCCCACACGAACTGAGACACGGGTGTGTCTCCTAATTGTGTGAGTCACACGACCTAGCCACATGGCCGTGTAACCCCTGTAGTGTTGAAAATTTTAAATATTTCTAAAAAATTCTCTGAATATCGATTTAGTCCCAACTTAATTTTAACATGTATTTTGGGCCTCGAGGGCTCGTATAAGGGACAATATGTTTGATCTCGATTGGTTTCTGACATGAATGTTATATTATATGAAATATCTATTTATTGATCTGTAAACTCTGGTAATGCTCTGTAACCCTATTCCAGTGATGGATACGGGTTAGGTGTGTTATATTTAGTGGTATCAGAGCTAAGATTTAGTCAATTCTCAGACTGAACGTAGCGTATGAAATGTCTAAAATTACATGCCATATAAATCTGTGATTGTAAAGATGTCGGACGGATCTGATCGTGCTGACAATGATGAGGTTAACAGTAAAGTACCGACTTTTGAACATGGGACGAGTAGTAATGTTCGATTTCTTCGGCTCAGGAATGTGAACTTAAAAATATGTTCTTTGGGTATATAAAACAGTGGTTCAATGAGTTTATGCATGAAAGAAATCCAACTCAGCAACCTCTACCCCTTATTGTAGTACCTGTTGTACCTTATGTTGCACCTCCACCTCCTCTAATGATTGAACCTAATAAACGAACTCTGATCGAGAAACTTAAAAAGTATGGTGCTGAAGAATTTCGAGGCAGGTTTGAGGATGATCCGGTTAAAACTGAGTATTGGCTTCAAAATATAATAAGGGTTTTCGAAGAAACGGCTTGCTTTCCTGATGATTTTTTTAGATGTGCTGTTTCGTTATTAAAAGAAGAAGCATATACTGGTGGTCGACAATAGTAGTTGTGGTACTAAAGGAGAAAATTTCTTAGGAATTTTTCCAGACCGAGTTTAAAAAGAAATATGTCGAAAAAGAGTATTTGGACAAGAAAAAAAAAAGAGAATTTCTTGAGTTACATCAGGAAAATAGATCAGTAGCTAGATATAAGAGAGAATTTACGTATCTTGGTAAATATGCTCGAGAAATTGTACCTATTGAATAAGAAATGTGTATCCGATTTAAAGATGGTCTGAATGATAGTCTGATCATGCATAGAAAATGAAAGAAGTGTATAGTCGTAAGATACAACAGGATAGGCGGAATCGAGAATTTCACAAGAGAGGTTCTTCCAAGTCATTTTTGGCATCATCGGTAACAAAGACTAAAGATGATTTTCGTCGAGCTACCTCAGCGCCTGAACGTTCGAATAAAAATAAGACGATTCGACATGATTTCAGGGTACCTACTAGACCAACTGATAGTGTGGGTAACATACAAAATACCCTGTAGCCTAAATGTAGATATTATGGGAAATATCACCTTGGTGAGTGTAGAGGAAAAACGAGAGCTTGTTATAGATGTGGATCAACTGATCATTTTAATCGTAATTGTCCTAAATTGCCAAAAGTGGATGAAGATCAGAAAGAAAAGCAAATGTTTACCTCTCAGAAAAGTAGACGTTTGGGTCAGAATAGTGCTACCGGGACTACTCGTTCAAGAATGAAGGACACTGCTGTTCAGCCAAAGGCTAAAGCACCTGTTCGTACCTACACCATTCGAGATAGAGAGGAAGCTACTGATCCAGATGTGATTGTTGGTATATTCTATCTCTTTGATGTTATTGTGTATGTATTGATTGACCTTAGGTAAACTCATTCTTATATTTGCACTGCATTATTAACGAAAAAGAAATTTTGAATTTACTGATTATGACATTCAAGTTACTAATCCACTAGGTCTAAGTGTGATAGTTAATTTAATTTGTTGTAATTTCCACTGAAAGTTAAGGGTTGTGAATTCCCTACTGATTTGATATTGTTACCCTTTCAGGAATTTAATGTTATTCTGGGTATGGATTGGTTATTTTTGCATGATGTTGTGGTAAACTATAGACAAAAACTGATTGATTTGAAATGTTAGACAGGAGAGATGTTTTCAATTAAGTTTGAGGATCCAAAAGATGTCATTAGAATTATTTTGACTTTTTCTACTCAAAGATTGATACGACAAGATAGCAAAGCATTTCTAGCATATATCCTTGATACCTGAGATTTAGAATTAAAGCTAGATTAGTTGCCAGTTATTAGTGAATTCATTGATGTATTTCTTGAATAATTGTTGGGTTTACCTGCTGATCGTGAAGTTGAGTTTGTGATTGATTTGATTCCTGGAACAACTCCGATATCAATATCACTGTACCGTATGACACCAGCTAAACTAAAAGAAATGAAAGCATAGTTGCAATAGTTATTAGATCAAAGGTTTATTCGATCGAGCATGTCTTCTTGGGGTGCACCTATTTTCTTTGTGAAAAAGAAAGACGGCTCTTTAAGATTGTGTATATACTACACACAGTTGAAAAGAGTCACAATTAAAAATAAATACCCTTTGCCACTTATTGGCGATTTGTTTGATGAATTGAAAGGTGTCATAGTGTTCTTGAAGATAGATCTCAGATTCGGGTATTATCAATTGAAGATTAAAGACTGTGATGTGCCAAAGACTGCTTTTAGAACTCGTTACGGTCACTACGAGTTTCTGGTAATGCCATTTGGTTTAACTAATGCCCCTGTTGCTTTTATGTATTTAATGAATCAGATTTTTCAACCTCATTTGGATAGATTTATTCTGTTTATTGATGATATACTAATTTATTCTAAGGCGGAATCTGAGCATGCACAACATCTAAAGATTGTACTACAGACTTTAAGAGAAAAGCAGTTGTACGCAAAATTTAGTAAATGTGAATTTTGGCTTCGTGAGGTTGGATTTTTGGGTCACATAGTATCAGGTGATGGGATTTGAGTTGATCCAAGTAAAGTTTCTACTGTGATAAATTGGAAACTCCGAAAAATGTATCAGAAGTGCGAAGTTTTCTGGGTTTAGCAGGGTACTATCGACGTTTTGTTAAAAAATTGATTATTGCTTCGTCGATGACCAGATTATTACAAAAAAAAAATTTAAGTTTGTTTGATTCGATAAGTGCCAACAGAGTTTCGATCAGTTGAAGAAAATATTGACGGAAGCTCCATCTTGACTCAGCCCGAATCTGGAGTAGCGTATGTTGTTTATAGTGATGCATCTCTCAATGGTTTGGGTTGTGTATTGATGCAGTCAAGAAAAGTAGTAGCCTATGCTTCTCGACAATTAAATTCGTATGAGAAGAATTATCCTACACATGATCTCAAGTTGGCCGCGATTGTATTTGCTTTAAAGATTTGGAGACATTATTTGTACGACGAGAAATGTAACGTGTTTACAGATCACAAAAGTTTAAAGTATTTGATGACTCAGGAAGAATTGAATTTGAGACAGAGATGGTGGTTAGAATTACTGAAAGATTACGATATGTTATTGATTATCATCCAATAAAGGCTAATGTAGTTGCTGATGCACTTAGTCGAAAGTCGTCATTGTTTGCACTTCGAGTGTTGAACGCTTATTTAGCTCTTAATGAAGGTTGTTCTGTATTAGCAGAGTTAAGAACGAAACCCCTATTTTTACAACGAATTCTAGAATTTCAAGATGACGATCCAAATTTGTGGTACATTGCGTTATCGTGATAGAATTTGTGTTCCGAATAATTTAGATTTGAAAAATGGTATTCTTTTTTAGGAACACAGTAGCACGTACTCTATTCATCCATGTAGCACGAAGATGTATTGTGATTTAAAATAGCAGTATTGGTGGCTGGGTATGAAATGAGAAATTTGTAAGTTTGTAGCTAAATGTTTGATTTGTCAATAGGTGAAAGCAAAACATCAGGTACCGACGGGTTTACTACAACCTGTTATGATTCCTGAATGGAAGTAGGAGCGAGTCACGATGGATTTTGTATTTGGGAGTCACGATGGATTTTGTATCTGGCTTACCTATAACTCCGATAAAGAAAGATTCGATCTGGGTGATTGTTGACAGATTGACTAAATCAACACATTTTATTCCAGTCAGAACAGACTTTACACTTGAGAAATTAGCGGAACTATATATATCTGAGATTGTAAGATTACACAAAGTTCTGACATCCATTATTTTAGATCGAGATCCGAGATTTACATCGAGATTTTAGAGAAAACTTCATGAGGATCTAGGCACTAAGCTTAATTTCAGCACAACATTTCATCCTCAGACTGACGGACAATCAGAACGAGTGATTCAGATTTTGGAAGATATGTTGAATGTTGTATACTAGAATTTAAAGGTAGTTGGGAAAAGTATCTACTGTTAGTTGAATTTGCATATAATAATAGTTATCAATCTAGTATAAAAATGACACCATTTGAAGCTCTTTACGGGAGAAAATGTAAAACACCGTTGTGTTGGTCTGAGTTAAGTGAATCCAAAATGGTAGGAATTGAGTTGATGTGAGAAACTGAGGATAAAGTTTAGATTATTCGAGACAATTTAAAAGCTGCATCTGATCATCAGAAATCGTATGAGGAGCTAAAAAGGAAAGATATAGAATTTGCTGTTGGTGATCGAGTATTCTTAAAAGTCCTTCATTGGAAGAAAGTGTTACAGTTTGGTAGGAAGAGAAAGTTGAGTCCGAGATTTATCGGACCATATGAAATTGTTGAAAGAATTGGCCCTGTAGCCTGAACTCGAGAAAATCCATAATGTGTTCCACGTATCGATGTAGAGACGGTACAGATCTGATCCTTCACATGTGATTCCTCATAGTGAGATTGAGCTACAGACAGATTTAACGTGAAAATTTTAGCCCAAGAAGTCAAAGAATTGCGGAATAAACGAGTACGACTGGTAAAAGTCTTGTGGCATCGACATGGTTCAGAAGAAGCTACCTGAGAAACTGAAGAATCAATGAGATTACAATATGCGAATCTATTTTCAGGTAACAAATTTCGAGGATGAAATTTGTTACGGGGGGAAAAGTTGTAACAACTTGATTTTTTAGTGATGTCAAAAATAATGGTTTAAGCCACCAAATCCGGCGAGTAAATTCATAAATATTATTATTTAATATTTACAAGTCAAATATGGTTTTAAAAAGGTTTTTGAATTGGTAAACTATAATGATTTATTAAGTTAAGTGGTTTTAGAAAGTGAGGTATCGGGACCTCGTTTCTATATATTGAGCCGTAAATATTTTTATAAATATTTACAGAGTGTCATTAAGGTAGTATTAAAGTTTCGTTGAAAAATTTTAACGTTTCTATAGTTAATTAATTAAAAAGGACTAAATTAAAAAGGTGCAAAACTTGTTAATTATAATATTTAAGTGTTTAAATGGCTTGATTAATAAATGAGGGAGGACTTAAGAAGCAAATAAAGCTAAATTAAAAGATGAGGCGGCATAATAAAGGAAAATAATAAAATAAGGCCATTCAATGGCAAAATCGTAATTTTGGTGAAATTAAAATAAAACAAATTTGAAATTGGAAAGTTTCTAGATATTTTCTTCTTCAATTTTTGGTTCAAAAAAGACATAGGAGAGAGCTTAAGCTAGTTCTTCAATTTTTGTTTCATGTGAGTTCAATTCTTACCCGTTTCTTGTGATTTTTATGTTTTTGAGATTGTTACAATTAGGTCCAACTAAACCATACCTTTGTTTTTTATTTTATTAAAAATTTTGGAATTTTCCATTGATAAATATTAGATGTTTTTGATGAATAACATGGATTTAGAGCTTTGATTATGTTGAATGATGATTTTATAAAGTGATTTTGTTAAACATTGATTTTAGGATCAAATTGTAAAAATGTTAAAATATTATGGTTTGATAATGAATTTTGATTTTATTAGGGATGTATGAAAGCCTATAGTATTTGGATAGGTTATTTATTGAGAAAATTAGTTAATTTGATAGATTAACTAATTAATGGACTAAATTGCAAAGATTTCAAAAGTTTAGGGTAATTATGTAAATTTGAAAAATAAAAGGGTATTAATTGTAAAGTGAATTAGAAATGAAATATATGCTAATAAGTGAGTTTATATTTTAGATCAAGATCTCGTAGATATTCGTGAAAAAGAAAAATAGCGAATAGTCTCGAACTTCTACAATTACTACAATTCAATCCGTAAGTTTTTACGGTTAAAATTTAATATTTTGTATAAATTGGTGAATGGTATTATTTATTTATTATATTGTTGGAAATGAATTATTGTTGGAATTATAGTATTGTATTGCATTTCAGTTTGAATGGAACGCAAGATTTGAGTACATTTGCATTTTGGTGTATGATGGTATTGGAAGGAGACAACAACATTTTTACCAAGTAAATCAGGGTTCAGAATTTGTTGCGAACTCTCGTGCATTACTTTCTGTTCAACTCTTACGAGCTTCTGTTTAACTTTTGAGCTTCTGTTGGCGTATTCGGGAGGACCAGCTTTTATGAGCTTCTGTTGACGATGTACTCTTATCCGTAAGTTGTTCTTCGAATTGAAAATTTTGGTAAAGTGATTTATTTAGTGAATTTTATAAGACATGTTATGTATTTTTGTATTGATTTGAATACGAAGGTATTTATCAATTGAAGTTGTGAATGACAGGGAGTTGACATAAATGATTTTATTTATTCAACTTATTATAGTAGGTTTGGTAAGATTTATGTTTAACCCGTCGAACTTAGTAAGCTTCATTAAGCTTATTTGTATTGTTTAATGTCTTTGTAGATTTTTGGAAGGCTGGACAATCAGACCGGCACTCAAGTCACACTATCCAGCTTATCTTGGTAGTTTTTGAAACATTAAATACAATTTATATGACATGTATATGCTTTTGTTCGATTTTGGTCAAAATTTAGCTTATGTACATATTATGAATAATATTTCGTTTATATAACCAACATACACATTGATATGAAATTAAGGTATGAGTGTGATGTTGTATAAGTGATATATGTATGTTTATAATTGAGTTAAAGTAAACTTTGGTAACTTGGTTAGATAGGTTAATTAGGTAAGTTTGGATACTTGGTTGACACGTCTTAAGTTGTCATATGAGGTGCCTAAGGGCATAATGGTTGTATGTGGTGACAATACATGTTTAAGTTAGCTTGTGTTGAAGGCCTTGTTATGGTTTGTTGATGTGTAATTTGTTGAGGCTAGGTTGGTGTCAATTTGGGTGAGAAATGTGGCTTAGAAAATGACTTATTTTCATCCACACGGGTAGAGACATGGACGTGTGTCTCAGCCGTGTGTGACACACGGCCAGGTGACACGGTCGTATGTCCCCTGTATCTTTTATGAAAGCAAGTCAGTATGCTCACACGGCCTAGCACACGGGCGTGTGACTTGGCTGTGTGACCCAGGTCAGAGAGTTACACGGGTATGGACACAGGCTGAGACACGGCTATGTGTCCCTATTTCAAATTCCCACACAGCCTGAGACACGGGCCTGTCTTCTGATCGTGTGAGTCACACGGCCTGGCCATACGGCCGTGTGACCCCTGTAGTGTTGGAAATTTTAAATATTTCTAAAAAATTCTCTAAGTACCGATTTAGTCCCGACTTGTTTTTAACACGTATTTTTTCCCCGAGGGCTCGTATAAGGGACAATATGTTTGATTTCAATTGATTTCTGACATGAATGTTATATTATATGAAATATCTGTTTATTGATCTGTAAACTTCGGTAATGCTCCGTAACTCTGTCCCGGCGATGGATACGGGTTAGGGGTATTACATTTTATCTAGAAGTTACATTCGCTTTCAACAGATAAATTCAAAATTTATGATAAAATAAGTTCTAATCATGAACGTTTAAAAAAAAACATGTTTAACAATTTTCAAAATCATTATTTACATTCATAAATTTTATCTTGTCGTAATTTTAATACAATTATATCAAAGTGATTAGTGTTTGAACTTGTTTCAATTATTTATACTCAAGATTTGTAATTAGATGGGATGAAAATATGAAGTTTTTCTTTTTATTTTAAACCTGTATATTCTTCATTTATATATATGTAATTGAAAATCTGAACACAATTTGAATTATTTATAAATTAGATTTGTGATAAAATGTAGTTAAAATTATATGTATGTGTATTCAATTAATAATTAAATTAAAAAGCAACATAATAGGGTGAATTTAATTCAAATCCCCAGCATTGAAGATTTGAGGTGGAAGAATTTTTTCAGTTTCCACATCAATGATTGTAAAGCAATGGTGACTGTCTTGCTATGAAGGCTTATTGCTACTCTGCCTTTCAACTTTTCCGTATCAAAGAAATATATATATATATTGATGTTTTGTAATTTTGTAATTTGATAATAAAATGGTAATTTTTTAAATAAATAAAACTCACGTCCACTTAAGAAAAACTTATCCCTTAAATTTTTTTATTTTCTCATTTTACAATTTTTAAAATGTAAGGGTGTGTTTGATAAATCATTAAAAATATTCATGTCATTAAAAATGAAAATTTTCAACATTTCATATTTTAAATGTATGTGATAACCATTTTAATTTTTTACTTTACATAAAATTTTCAACAAAAAGTGTTGAATAAACTAATTTGATAAGTAGATACTTATCACTTAATGTAGAAAATATTAAGTTGATATATATTAATTTATCAAATAATTTTCAAATATAAATAAAGCATTTTAAAAAAATTAACATTAAAAATTTAATACTTAAATTTTCAACACTTAAATTTTCAGTTTATCGAACACACTCTAAATTCAATAAATTAATATTAATATCATGCTTAAGCTGGACCAAATCTAACCCGACTCATGAACTCCTTTATGGGTCACCCGCAATGTATGTGAAAAAAAAATGTAATAAATATATTTATTAAAAGATGAGGTAAAAAACAAATGTTGCTTTATTTTAAATGATAAAATTAAATTTTAAGATTTATTATGTCCTAAATTTAAATCTCGTTATATATGTAATACCCCAAATCTGTCCTAGAAATTAGAAGAACCGATGCTACAAAGATTCAATAGAAAATCGTCGGTGGAAGAACTTGACAAATAAAAAGGAAGAGAAAAGAATGATAGTCAAGAACAAAAAGAATAGAAAGAACATAGCAGGCAAAAAAAAAAGAGAAGTTGAGAGATTTTGATTAATTTAAAACCAACCAAAACTACCTCACGAGACAGCAAAATAAAAAAAATTTCATATTGCTTTTGCGAAATTCAAACACAAGATCAAAGGGTATACAAAAAATTAACTATTAAACCAACAAACTCATTCTTATTATTATTTGATAAAAAATAGCTTATAACCCATATGTCCAAAGATAGGGTTTAGTCAAAATAGCAAAATTTCAAGAGGTGAGATTCAAACCTAGAACCTTGCATACATTACTAAAACATTTAACCACTAAATCAAATCAAATTTACTTATGAAAATTTCAAAATCCTAACTCAAACTCAGAACATAACCACTCTGGGTTTCAAAACTCAATTTCTTCTAATCCGATTTTTGGGATGTTACATATGATTTTTTATTAATTTATAAAAATATAAAAAGACAAAAATATCATCATAATAATAAAAATTTATAAAATGAATGATTTTCTAGCAAATTTTCAATATATATGTGAGTATGTATGTGCGTGCGTGCGTGCATGCACGCATGGATATATATTTAATTAATCTAGGTTTACACAAAGTTTTCAGAATTAAATCGATGGTCAAACCGGTTAGGTCACTGGTTTTCAATTTGACTAGTTCAATTGCTTTGACCGCCAATGTAGCTGATCCAATTTTTTTTCTTAAAGTATGAAAATAGGAAAAATAAGGTTAGTAATGATATAAGGATTAATATTTGGTACATTGGCATTATACTTTTTTTATTTCACAAGTAGCGTTAAAAAATTACCACATGTCTCATTTTTTTAAATATTTTTCTATATTCATATAAGATATTTATCAACCGCTAACCCTACTTATGGAATCTAAAAACTCCATTGACAATTTACCAAATATTTTTTATCTGTCATTTGTTGAGAGGACTTAGAAAAAGTACGTAGGGCATGGGTGAGTGGGTTATTTTAGATTGTTTCTTTTTATATATATATAATTTTTAAAATATATAAACTATAAAATGGTCACCGACTATTTAATTTTTCTTTGTTTTCATCAATGGCTAATAATGACAACTTTCAAAATTGACATAACAACAACTTTAACCCTCAACATTTATAAATTCACATAAATTATGTTAATTTAGTCTTATTTTTAAAAACAAACCCTAAAATTTACACATTGTGTAATTTGGTCTTTTCTTTGCGCTTTTTTTGTGACATTAAGGGTTAATTTTAAAAGAATGAGAAAATATTAAAATTATTATTTTAAATTTTAGTGTTTCCATTTTTTTGTACATTTTCAATGAAATTTAGCTAATAATTTTATAGCTTTTTAGGTAAAAGGGTCACAAATACAAATAAAATAATAAAAAGATCAAATTACACAATGTGTAAATGTTGAGGATAAATTTTTAGAATTAAGACTAAATTGACACAACATAAAATATTGAGAGTTAAAGTTGTTATTATACCAATTTTAAAGGTTGACACTGTTAGCAAGTTGGTAACAAAAAAAAAACAAAATTGGATTGTTGGGTGACCATTTCTTAACTTTTCTTAGTTGGGTGACTAGAAAAAAGAAATTTACTGATAGTTGGGTGACTATTTTATAACATTTCGTAGTTGAGTGATCAAAAAATATATTTACTAATAATTGGATGACTACTTGTGAAATTTATCCTTTTAAAGTTTGTTTTATTATTTTGGGCTGGGACTTAGGTTGGGTTTATAAATTTTAAAGGGTTGGGCCGGTTTTGGAGGAATTTAAGCCGAATATATATTTGCTTGGCCTAGGAATGTATAGCACAAAGCTGGTTCAACCTATTTTTAATGGTTTGTCCAGCCAAAGATCCACGGCTCAAAAGCGGTTCAACCCGATTTTGAGCTCAAACAGTTTTCCTTTATTTCATATTAGAGGTGCTCATGGGCCGGGCCGAGTCGGGTATAGGCCAGGCTCAGAAAAAAATTCCGGCCAATGTTCTAGACCTGGGTCCGGCTTGAAAAATGGTCCATTATTCAAAAAATTTTGAAAGACAAAAACATTTCACATTAATATTTAAAATTTTCTATAATTAAATTTTAAAAAATTGTTATTAAATATTAATTTGATTGAGTTGAGTTGGTTTAATTCATAATTTCTTATCTAAATCTTAACTTATACTAAGTACATATTATTAAATCAATGAAGTTGCTACACTAACAACGATATTAACTAAATTAAAACTCAGTCGGTTGATTTAAATTAATCTTTTTTTTAACAATCTCATTATAGATTCTGACAATATCTGACTCTTTTTTACATCATGCTTAGAATTACCCATAGCTCTTCTCCAACCCATAAATAGGAGGATAATGAGCTTTAGCACACTTGAATTCTCATCGTCCTACATTAACAACAATATCCATACCAATCGAGCTAAAACTCAAACCACAATTTAAACTAATCTTAATTTAAAACATTTAAGGTATGAAAAATAAAGTTTTATAATGTAAGGTGGCTGTCATTCTCATAATTACTAAGTATGCAATTGTGATACAATAAACCAAAAAAAAAGGCATCTTTGTAGAATATTTTAAAATGCTTTTCTTTGGATTCCAAAGAATATGATTTGTTTATTTGTTAATCTTTAATCTACACATTTATTTTCCTAGGATGTTATAAATGATTCATTGCTTCTGCACTTAATAAAGCCTTTTTTATTTTATTTTATCATTTTAATGATAATAATTGATAACAACTGGGGCTGACCAAGATCCCAACATAATACTGTTTTAATCTTTACATATTGTTGCATTCATTGTCGTGCTCCTTTAGAACTCGTTTTCAGTTTGGTGCTACTATTATTTTTCTCAATGGGAATCCACTTCAGAAATCCACACCAACACTTTCCAATAAAGAAAATTTCTCTACACTTTTTTTTTTCAATCACAAAACATCTTCCAATATTTAGGTATAAATTAATCACATGCATTGATACAAATTTGAATCGATTCACTTAAAATGGTAAAAAGTCAAAAAATGAAGTATGATGCAAAATAGGATTTTCGTGGGGGAGAAGATAAAATTTCTTGAGATTGTATAGGGACTTTTAATGGGTCTGCACTATGATGCTTTATTATGTATAAGGTGGTTATAAGGTATGGAGAACATGATAGACGTTATAACAAAATGTTATACGGTATAATAAAATATTAAAATAAATATATACAAAGAATTGAGACGTATGCCAATTTTTAATTTTACTTAGCTTTAGTTGTGGAATTAAAAAATATATTATTTTAAATTTGTGTCTATTTCATCGTTCATAAATAAACATCCATCAAATATACATTAGTGGATTTCAAGAAAAAATTATTCCTTAATCTTTATTTTGATACAGATGGACAAATCCAAATCTAAATCTAGAAAAAAAAAAAGAGAGCATGGAACCCTAGATTGATAAAACCAAATGGCTAATTAGGCCAAACCAAACAATTAAAATAAGCTTATCAGATATATATAATGATATTTTATTTGGGGTTGTTTTTGGAAGACTGATTAGAAACATCCCCTTTGTTTAAATCCAGAACTACAAAATCTTGATTGGAAATGGGTGTTGTTGTTTGAGTGGCCATTTGAAGTTCATCACCACTAATGGGAATTTCATCCTTAGTGTTGTTCGATGAATCTGACGAAATCTGATCTTTGCTTTTTCCCCACAAGACCATGTAAAGCCCTACAACTATCACCATTGCTCCAATTACCCTGCAATTGTTTGGCATTTGAGTTGACATCAAATTAGTTTTAAATATATCATGTAAGAAAGAAAAAATATAGAAAACTATTGAATTGTCTTTTGTGTTGATTAATTAGGCTTTTTGGTGACACAGTCCATCAAAAACTGTCACCTAATGGTTAAAGGGAAATTCATCCCAAACTATGCATATTTTGACCATTAAAGTATTATAAAAGTTTTTGTATTAAGATTTACTCATTCTATTTTTAAAAAATATAGACAAATTAATCTGTGTGTTAGATAAAAGAGCAAATTGATCATTTCTATTAAAATTATTATCCACTTGTATTATTAAAAATTGGCGTGATTGACGGAATAACTACACAGTGACACATGACGTGCCATGTATACCGCATACTGACGAATAGGGACCGGTTTTTAAAAGTAGAATCAAATAAATTTTTTAACAAAAGGCCTAATTTACTCTTTGATGTAACGTAGATGCACTAATTTGCTCATTTGTTGAGTGAAAAGTATAAAATGCAATCTGACTTCTAATACAATGATTTCCATGATACTTTTACCATCTTTTGAATAATTGACACTACTGAATTTATATTTCATTAAATAACTAATTCAGACCACGAGAGTGAAGCCAAGAAATTTATTTTAGAAAATTAGGATAAAATGTGGATTATATAAAATATTTGTAATTAACGAAACTAAATATATATTTTTCCCTTTCTAAAAGTTGATATGATATTGGTGGACTAAGTTATGTGGGATCCCATAAAGTTTAATACATAATTGTAAATTGTCTCGATTAAAAGTATTTAGTTTAGGAAGCAATTTACTTTATTTATATTTAAAAATAGTGAATCCAAATGAAAGCTACTTTTATTTCTAAGTGTTCCAAAAAACAGAAGATTCAGATATGCAAATTACGTACCTTCCTAAATACATTATCTCAGAAAAGATAAAGGAGCTCATAATGGCAACTATAACCATTGTTAAAGGGTTAAATGACGCAAAGAAAACAGGGCCCTTTGCTTGAATCACCATTGCTCCTATATAATAAGCAACCCCGGAACATATAATTCCCTGCCAAAAAAAAAAAATTGAATATGATGTTACGTTTGTCTGTAATTGTGATAAATGTGATTCGATACTATCATAATTTAAATCCGTGATGAGAAAAAAAGGGCTTTCTTACACTGTAAACTACAGCAAAGAGTTTAGAATCCCAGTGAATGGCCCAAGCAGCAGCATTGCCCCTTTCCATTACTAAGGCAACAATGCCACCTTCAATTGCGCCCATAAAGCAAACTAATGTTGTTAAGGAGAGCTCAGCAGGGTATGATTTTAGGGTAATCGCCTATACAAAGACCAAAACATGGTTATAACTCAAAAAATCTATATTGAATTTGCTTTTCAATTTGACTCAAAACCTATGTTACTCGGACTTAATTGTAAGTATTAGACCTAGGTATGTATATGAATAGTACTCAAATTTGAATGTGAGTGTCTGGCACGAGTATTTGCCTTTAAAGAATTATATTCTTATATATATGTGATAAATAGGAGAGTTAATACAGAAATTTTAAGAAAAATGAAGAATTGAAGTAACATGAGAGGGTCCAAATTTGGATTTCTTACTTGAAGAATGACAAAACATGCCCAACAAACACATCCTACAAGGATCATGACAGCACCCTTTAGAGCATCTTCATTGTTTTTTGTATCAGTGTTAGTAGATTGGTGATGATTATTGACTTTGGTCCATGGCAATGGCAACATTGGCCCATAAACCATTGTCATAATCATTGCTCCTGCAACAGTTCCAATGGTCCCCAAAATCTTTGCTTGGCACTTCACTTTCCTCACATCAACTTTCTCAAGCCTGCAAAAATATCAACTTTCAAGATCGGAAAATATGGAAAAATTCATTTTTCCGTAAAATAAACGTTTCTAGTCATATTTTATTTGCAATCAACTGCTAATTTACCTGCAAACCCAAGCTAGCAAAAACACAAAGGCTGGTAGAACATTGCACAAGGCGGTCGCCACGGTTGCTGTCGTGTACTTTATGCCGGTATAATACAAGTTCTGGTCGATAGCAGGCCTGTAAGAAAAATCAAACCTTACGTCCACGATCACGATTAACACCGAAAAACTTGGTTAATGGTTTAAGATTTGATTACTCTAATAAGCCCAACAAAGCTATCTGAACAAAGACAGATAAGGTCATCTTCGGCCGAACTTTCCTGCAAAAAAAGAACATCATTCGGATTGTGATTTCCGGGACCAATTCCGAACTCAAACATAAACAAAAAAAAAAAAAAACCAAACCTGTCGAAAACAATGGCGAAAGGAGCAAGAACAAGAGTGGCAATGATGAACCGGTAAACCACTAAAACATGTTGGCTCATACCTCTGTTAAGAGCGTATTTGGCAACTATGGGCATACCGGCAGAGCCGAATCGCATTAAAACCATGGCCACATATGGCAAAGCTTGATTGTAAACGCTAGCTGAGGACTTCAAGCTCATGGTGTTCTGTTTTTTTTTTTGGGTTAATCTCTATTTGACAAATTTAGAGATTTCTTTGAAGAAATGAAGAAGGCGATGTATGTATTTATATACACTACTTTTTGTCACTTTTGCATGTCAAAGTTATTACTAATTCTTCACGTCTTCCTCGACTGTTTTTAAAAATTTAGGACAAAGGTGGAGTTTGGTACATGATGCTCCCAATACTTACAATTGATAAAATTGTTGTGTGATCTGACATGGTGTGGTGATTTTTCAATTACGGACTGAGTGGTGATAGCATTATTTTGAAATCAACTACTTGCTTTACGGTTTAGATTATTTGTTCGTTTTAAGAACTAATTTGAGTTCATATTTTAAAAATAAAAATTATAGTTCATTAATTTTTTAAAAAAAACATAAAAACATTTTAATATTTTATTAGATGTGGCACACCTATGTACAAGTTTTTTTTTAGATTTTATCTAAATAAAATAAAATTATTTTCAAAATAATATATATTTTAATTGAAAATAATATCTATTTTTATGAAAAGTAATGGATATTTTCTAAATTTTATATGAAAAGATAAAATTGCCCTCAAAATAATATCTATTACCTTGTAAAAATAAGGGACTTTTGGTAACCTGAGTTGAGACCAAGGTAGTGAGTATCGCACTGATGGACACATCATTTTTCTATTAGAACTAGTACATACCGGTATTGGTATGTTTTGGTGTACCATTTTGGATTTATCGATATTTAAAAAAAATATTTACAAATATCAAATAAATGATACTAAATAAATTTCAAATATAAAATGTTTATTAATTATATAAAATACTCACTAATAAAACTCACAAATAAAAATTCATAATTCAATAAATTCAAAATTAACAAAATAAAAAGAAGCCAAAGGGTGAAGGGTTTTTTATTATTATACAAGAAGCTCAACGACGAATGAGGATTTTTTTCTTGGATAGTCGGGTGAGTGGGGTTTTTTTATTATATTTTAAAATTTATATTTTAAATGTGAAACTATTTCCCAATTTTTTTAAAATATTAAACAAAAATCTCAAAAGCGAAGATCGTAACAACGGAAGAAAAACTAATAGGTTCATTCAGTTGAGTGAAAATATTATTTATGCCAGATGATCAAAGATAGGGGTTTGGAAAAAATAACAAAAATTTAAGGGAAAGATTCAAACTCAAAACCTCACTCACACAAGCACAACAGCTAACCATTGAACCAGAATAAATTACTTGACAATATTTCACAATCTTAACTTGAAATCAAGACGTGGCCACTCTTGGTTTCACTAACCCAATTTCTTTTAACCCGATTTTCGGGATGTGACAGAGTACGAGTTGCTTTGACTACATGCTGATGAGTGCTGGGCACAACTTATACTTCGGTTATACTGTTGAGAGTTGGATGCAATATATTTACTTTAGATTTTTCGATGAGGCACTAGGTGCCAAATTTGGTGTGTTGGTTGGATCCGTGTATCCATTTGAGTTTGAGTTAAGTTAATAGGGATATATAATGTAAAGTTGATAATGGTACATCAAATGAATTGATATTGTGAAATAATGCTTAAAGGATATATGAATTTCAGTAGTATACGAAAGATTATACAAACTAGACATACAAGTCCAGAGGCTTGATATGAGAATGTGATGAATCAATCGATTCGATTCAGAAAATTATATGAATATGATATTTAATTGATTAAAATGTTGATTGATTATGTGAATATCATTGTAATGTTGATTATAAGTGAATTGGAATGTTACATGTTTGAATTACTATATGATACAATTATATATTGAGCTCACCTTATTGATATGTGGTTGCCATGTTTAGGCAAACTTGTCAAGCTAGTAGCTTATCGTATTAAATTGTAAATGGATGTAAGTTGTTGTTTATTGCCTGTGAATTTACAAAGCATTCAATATGCTTAACCTGTTGTTTTCCCTTTCCATGTAGATTATCAATTTGCAGAACATGTTAAGCGGATCGTCGAGAAGCTCAAACTATCTCTTTATTAAATTGATAATCTTTCAAACATTCTAAAGTCTGGTTATGTGGCATGTACATAGAAGTTTATATATGTGTTAACTTGGGAATGATAGTTTTGGTTTGAACCTTGATTAATGCTTGATTTTGGGTGAGCTAATGTTTATATATATTTATGTGTTTGTGTGTGTATGTTTTGGTAATATGTTAAGTTATATATGGCTTTTGAATGATAAATTTGAGTGTGAGATGGTATGGAAAAAAATGATGATTAGAATGGCTAAAAGACATGATTGTATATAAGTTTGAATAGGTTGGATTGGTAGGTTTTGATGCGCAATTGAGGTATATTGGAATGGATGATTGGAATTGGTTAAATGCTATGTTTTGGCATGTATTTGGTAAGTTTTTGTGTAGGAAAATGTTGTGTAAAATGAACCAAACGAGAAGTTTGAAAGGTTGTTATGAAATTGGTACCAAAGTTGTGTTTTGACAAAAACAGGGGATTTAATGGATTTTTTTTGGTATCACGATACTACACCCTGGATATCGCGATACCCATCTGTATAAGCCCAAATGTGCCCTGCCCGTTCAAGGAAAAAACCAACCAATAACACCCAGGCCCAAACTAACAAACAAGCACTGGGCCCAAACCCTAAACCCAACAACTAGTAGCCCCATCAGCCTAAAACAAAAAACCCTATCTTCTCTGCCGTCGCTGCAAGCCGCAACCACCCCTCCGCAAGCGCCGCACATCACGCCAGTTGCTCTCGCACGTCACGCTTGCTGCTCCGCGCATGTCGCACGCACTCAACAGCCACCAAACCTGCGAAAAAGAGGCGTACAAACACAACAAAAGGCAGAAGAATAGCAAAAATCGGGGACAATGCCAAACAGAATTATCTTTTGTGATTTTTGTTTTTTGCTCTCTTTTCTATTTCGACTATTTAAAGTCGTGAAAGGTCAGTGTAAAGTGGGGGGGACATGTAAAAATCACAAAGAAAAATCAATAGAGAGCAAATATCAGTTTTAAGGTGACTTATTAGAATTTTTTTTTTAGTTTTCTTTTATTTTTGTTTGTTTCTGTGCATACGAAAGTAAAAAAGGGAAAAGGACTAACCTTTTTCGCCTAAACCATTGAAACGGTCCCCCTCCGTCGCGATCGGAGGCTGGGGCGATGATTGAGCCATGAGGAACCCCGTTGGCGGCGGCGGCAGAGAAGAAAATGAAAACCCTTGCTAGGGTTATTTTTTTCCTTTTTGTAAAAGAAAGCAGAAAAGTGATTTTTTTTAAAAAGGAAATTTTTGCTTTATAATAAGAGCGAAACGACGCCGTTTGGAAGGGAACTCGTGCGTCGACCGACCAGTTCTGTGGTCCGCGTCGACCTTAAATGGTCTATTTAGCATTCGGTCCCCCGGTCTTGCGGTGTGTTTAAATTAAGCTTCGATTTCTTTTAAATTTTCCATAAATTTTATTTCGTTTCAATTTGGCCCATCTTCTTCTTGCTAGCGTTTTGGAAGGCGGGAATAATTTCCCTTTTGGTCCTCCACACTTGCGCACGCATTCAATGTGGTCCTGTTTTCAGATTTATTTCGAATTTAGCTTTTTTTTCTTTTTTATTTCAATTTAACCCTTTTTTATTTTTTTTTCATTTTTTAAAAATTATGTTATACTATGACTTTATTACTATTATTATTATTATTATTATTATTATTATTATTATTATTATTATTATTATTATTATTATTATTATTATTATTATTATCCTTACATATATACGCATGTGTATGCTAATAGATATATATATATATTTTGAATGTTTTAATACATATACATATATTTTATATATTTTGCTATTATTTCATTTTCTTAGTTTCTATATACATATATACGTATGTACATTTATACTTTATAATATTTATATATTTTTCATATTTTATAATCAAAATTATTGTAAATAGATTTTTCGTTTTTTATATACATATATACACATATTTTCAAACTTACTTGTATATTGTGCTTGCGTTTACATATTTTGTAAATACATGTACATATATATTTTAAGTTAAAATATTTGCTTGATATTGTACATTAGTTTTTTAACATACCCTTTGGAAAATAAATCTTGGTTTTTTTTCGATAAATCAAAATCATTTTTTCTTGATTTAAGGTTTATTTTGAATAAAACCAATATTCAAAGTTTGGGGTTTTCGAGGAAATTGAGCCCTAACGTATTGGGTTCCGATTTTCTTTGCTAATCCTAAATAACCGAGAATATTCTTTATTCAAAATGCATGAGAATAAAAATCATTTTCGGGAACTTAACTTGTTGTGTCCTAACGCATTGGGTGTGGCATGTTATTTTCTCAAAATGAAAATTTTCACATAAAATAAAAGTGATATTCAAAGTTCAGGGATTATGAGAATTGTACCCTAACGTATTGGGACTCGATTTCTTTACATGACTTGAGCAATTGATTATCCATTTTCAAATTCCATCGTTTGAGTTGATTTTAAAATCTTTTTTAAACCTTCGACACTAAGACATCAAATAATCAATTTGGTACCGATTTTGGACGTTACGAGGGTGCTAACCCTTCCTCGTGCGTAATTGACTCCCTAACTCGTTTTCTCAAAATTCGTAGGCCAAAATAATTTTTAAGGTGAGCCGATCACACCCTAATAAAGGATCGGTGGCGACTCCAGTTTTATTTTTAAAGTCGACAACTAAATTTTTTGTTTTCAAAAAACAGTTTCGACAGCTTGGCGACTCCACTGGGGACTTTAGAGAGTCTAGCCATAAACTGATTATGTTTGTCTTTGTGTCGAAAATAAAGTTTTTTAAAAAAATTCATGAGTTCCCTTCGCACTCATTGACTTTTCATCATGGTATGTTGGTAACTTTGCATTTGCATTTTTGCATTTTACCCTTAAGTGGGAGCGAGAAACTAGTCCTTCGTGAGGTTTTCACCTCCGTGCAGGGTAGTGGACCGCTTCCGGGATACATCCGTATCTATGTCTTCGTGAGATTTTCATCTCCGTGCAGCCATAGGGAAATGTGTCCACCTGAACTGAACTTGATCTATATGAGCCTATAATGGTGAAGATCGAGGAATCTGCTAGTTCGGGTACCCTTGCTCTAGAAACTAAGCCTCATATAGTGAGCTTTAGGAACTTACCCTAGGTAGAGCTATACCAAACCTTAGAGGATTCCTGAATAAATGTATCTGGCTATTTAATGTTTGTATTGGATTATATCTTTTTGGTGGGATACTGACTTGGCTTTATTTTGTTTTGATTGCATGACATCATTATTGCATTGCATTTGCATCTTAGAAAAGAGATGTTGATTCGAGTTCGATTACTAAATAGAGAGCTTGTCATAAGGAAATGGGTTTCTTGATAAAGTGGAAATAATACGGTTGCCCGAATATGTTCCGAGAAAACATAACAAGAGAAAGATAATAGTTTAATGGAGGACTACACAACCATTGCTCCGTTGCCCGAAGACTCAAGCTGACGAAGATTATTCAAAAGTCGCTGAACTTTTTTTTTAAAGGGAAGCCAATGAGCATCACGACGATAAAGGAGCAACGAGTCACGGCCCGAATCAAGTAAAAAGGAGATAGAAGAGACATCCCTTTTGAAGAGTTCGTGAGATTTATCTTAATGCTTGAATGAAGAAGAGGATCGAATGACTCCGCCTATAAGGACAAAATCGTATATATATCTGCTTTATGTAAAGATATTTGTTTTCTAGTAAAGTTGTTCTAATAGAATTGAACCAAGAATCAACGTCTCTTTTTGCATTCACTTCATGCATTTGCATTACGCAACATTATGTGCATTAAGGACCATTAAAAGACCCTAATTGAGTAAAATTATTTCAGCTAAAAAACCAACATTCCTGCGGTACCCGAACAGAAACTAAAGGAATGGACCAAAGGTTGGAGAGATTAGAGCTGATGGAAATACAGATGCTAGAGCAATTGGCCAAATTTCAACAAGATATGAAGGATCAGATGCTAGAAATCCAAAGAAATTTGATAAGACAGTTAACCCAGTTATTGGATATGAGGTTAGAAAAAGGAAAAAACCCAGTGGTCCACTTTGGGAATGATAATGAAGGCCCTGCATATCTTCCAGGCTTTACCTCAACAAACATCCAAGCACAACCAAACACATATCCACAAAGGGTAACTGTTAACATTCGACCACAGTACCAGACCAATACCTCGACACCGTTGAATTTCGCGACAGGCTCAAGTTCCAATCTTAAGGGCAATCTAACTAATCCTGTTGTCCTCGATGATCTAGCAGAAACAAAACAGGCGAAAGTAGAGTTTTCAAAATAATTTGAAGATTGTTGCAAACGGAATGGGCAAGAGTGGAACTCCCAAGACAATACTTCAAAAGTCTCGAGGAAGAGGAAAAATGAGGTGAATAATTCAAAGCCAATTACCGCAAACCAGCCAAAGACGGTTACTATTGGCCATCAGATCCCCCCAAGACAAGAATCTGGCACAAAGCAAAACATTAAGAAGTCTCAATTTGCACCAATCCCAATGTCGTACCAGGAGCTGTATCAAAGTTTATTTGACGCACATGTTGTCTCCCCTTTCTACTTGAAGCCTTTACAACCTCCGTACCCCAAATGGTACGACACAAATGCGCAATGTAACTATCATGCGGGAATTACGGGGCATTCTATAGAAAATTGCACTGCCTTTAGAAAGCTGGTCGAAAGGTTTATCAATATGGGCATTGTTAAATTTGAGGATTCATTCAGTACAGAAAACCCGCTACTCAATCATACGGATAATGAAGAGACTGCGATGAATGAAGAAATGTTGGGAAACGTACACATCAGTGCCAAACACGAAGAAACAACTGGAGAAGAGATCTTCTTGGATGTTCGCTCTTTATAAACCTAGGAATGTTCTAAATAGTTGGACTGCAGAGGAAACCCTGTAGTATTTAGAGTTTGTTAGAGTAATGTTCAGAACACACTTGTTGCTTTCAGCCTAGAAGCAATAAGAATTTCTTTGTGAAATGGGCTCACGTCTGAATATTATTATTTTAATGAATACATTATTGCAATCATCTTTGAGCAAATGTTCTTTCAGTCTTTACGTTTTCGTCGTTCTTTTTTATTTTTTCTGCTAAACCATTCATTCGCTTATTCATATTATTCATACATTCTTTTGTATATTCCTTGGTACCCACTATGGGTCCCCAAATATCAATGACATGAGTGACGCTGATACAGACCCAGAACCTCCTTTTGAGTGAGACATATGTTTAGAGGGATCTCACAACTTTGAAGATGACATGGATTGTAGCTTATTTCTGGACTTATTAAGGATGGTAGAGCAGGAAGGAAATTTTACCTCATGAGGAAACAATAGAAACTGTGACCTTGAGGGAACATGCATGACCGAAAAAGCAATACGTTGTTGGGTTACTTCAAGCATTCAAAGATGCCTTCGTATTGTGATACCAGGATGTACCCGGTTTAAGCGCCGTCATTGCAATCTGAACAACAGCACGATATCAGAAATTTGCATTATGTTCAAGGTGAATATCATGAATGGTGCAATGAAAACTCTACCGAGGCAATGTCACTCTTTCTAGTTTATCACATTTTTTCATTGAAGTTGAGATTCTTTCTCTTCGAGTTTTGGCTGAGCTGAAGCAGGACAGATCCAATCGCAATGTGATCTATTGAACTTGATAGAAGGAAGAAGATTAAAAGCTATTCATCACGATCAGATGTACCAGAAATGAATGATGCGAGCCTATAACAAAAGGTTCATCCTAGAGAATTCCACGAGGGTGGCCAAATGTTGAAGATCCTCCCTCTACAAAAAATATCTTGGAGGGAAGCAGATGCCAAATTGGGATGAACCTTATGATTATAGAGAAGGTTTTTTTTCCTTCCAAAGGAGCTTTGATTTTGAACGAGATGGGTGATAAACCTGCAAAGTCCCATAAACTCAAATTCAGTCAGGAAATTCTCCGCTTAAAGAAGGAGGACCAAGGTAAAAACCAGCAAAGGGAAGTTTGAGTCCAAAAAAAAGTGATGTGAAAAATGAAAAGATGAAAATGAAAAATGAAAAAAGAAAATGGAGAGGCTAAGGTGAAAACCCGCAAAGGGCGCCTTAGACCAAAGGGGATTTGAGTTGAAAACCCAAAAAGGGCGGCTCAAATGTTGTCCAAATGGCGTTTGAAATTTTTAGAGCAGCTCAAATACTGATCAGAGTGGGGGCATGCAGTGGTCTTGCTATACCGGAATCAACAAGAAAGGGTAGGCGACATCTTAGGGCATCGACAAAGTACTCCTAAACACATGTTAAACTCAGAATGGTCTTCAAAAAGTCTGTACAGAGAAGTTCAAGCTGCGATATCTGGGGCACCTAATCCTTATACCATTTTTGTTATTCTTGGAACACTTCATTCATTGCCAAGATATGCGTTCCTAAATCATTTTCTTTGTTATCCATCTTTATTATCTTGGATAATCTATTCATCTAAGAGCCATGCTTTAAATCAATTCTATTCCTACCCATTGTTATGATCTCTTGCAAGCATGTTGCATTAGAATAATAATTAATGGACTAATAAAACTTTCACAAGGGAAGTTTTGCATATTACTCTAGAAGTTTCTAAATAATACAGGAACCTGAAACATGACTATTGTTTAGAGCACACCAGGTTGGAAATTTGATAAGGAAAAGTCTAAATTCAGACTATCCCTTTGAGTTTTTCTTGTCTAAAGTATTATTTGAACAAAATGGCAAGATGTCGTGTTGGTGACAAAGCTTCAATGAACAAGCAAGCAATGATCACTGAATAATAAGAAGAAGTTGTTCTTGGAGAAGATTTCTCCATTTGTGCATCAGCATTTGGTACAACACCCTGGGAATGGTGTAAAAGACCAAAAAGTTTCACATCCTGTATCCTTGAATTATGATAGCAGGAGATTGATAAAAGGCCAAATCTTTTACATCTTGGTCTACAACGGGAGAAAGATGGTACAAATTTTTGCATCCCAGTGGATTAAACTTTGAAGGTTACAGTGGGGCAATCTGACTAACTGTTTCTTTGGAGACGCCAACTGAGTAAGAAGGTGTTATAACACATTAGTGATGAAACCTTAATAAACTTGGAGTAATAATAACCCAAGCGTTAAAATATCATTTTCATGACATTCTGCATTCATTCAAATGTCATTCATACATGTCTAGTTAAGAATATTTGATTCATTCTGATCATGACATCCTAATCACTAGGCATAATTAGGTTCATAAAGTTCATTATACAGGTCATGTTCCCCAGAGAATAGATCAGTGATGATAACAGATCTTGCCTTCCTGCATCGACAGTGAAGTAGATCGAAGACACCAACCTCGCCTCCCTCGAAAACAGTGGAGCAGGTTGAAGATTTCAGATCTTGCCTCCCTAAGCAGTAGTGAAGCAGATCGAAAACGGTAGATTTTACCTCCCTGTGGTTGCAGTGAAGTACATTGAAGCCAGAAATTCTACTTCCACAGGCAAGCAGCGAATAGATTGAAGATTTCAGATCTTGTCTCCCTAAGCGATAGTGGAGCGATCAAAGATGGCGATTTTACCTCCCGTGGTTGCGGTGGAGTACATTGAAGCCGATAATTCTACTTCCACAGCAGCGGAATAGATTGAAGATTTCAGATCTTGTCTCCTAAGCGAGTGGAGCAGATCAAAGATGGCGATTTTACCTCCCGAGGTTGCGTGGAGTACATTGAAGCCGTAATTCTACTTCCCGGGCAACAATGGAATAGATTGAAGATTTCAGATCTTGTCTCCCTAAGCAGTAGTAGAGCAGATCAAAGATGGCGGATTTTACCTCCCTGAGGTTGCAGTGGAGTACATTGAAGCCAGTAATTCTATCTCCCTGGGCGGCAGTGGAATAGATTGAAGATTTCAGATCTTGTCTCCCTAAGCAGTAGTGGGCCAGATCAAAGATGGTGAATTTTACCCCCCTGTGGTTATAGTGGAGTACATTGAAGCCAGTAATTCTACTTCCCTAGGCAGCAGTAGAATAGATTTAAAGATTTCAGATCTTGTCTTCCCAAGCAGTAGTGGAGCAGATCAAAGATGGTGAATTTTACCTCCCTGTGGTTACAGTGGAGTATATTGAAGCCAGTAACTCTATCTCCCTGGGCAGCAGTGGAATAGACTGAAGATTTTAGATCTTGCCTTCCTGCATAGACACCGAAGAAGATCGAAGACGGCAGATTTTACCTCCCTGAGGTTGCAGTGGAGTATATTGAAGCCAGCAATTCTATCTCCTAGGGCAGCAGTGGAATAGACTGAAGATTTTAGATCTTGCTTTCCTGCATAGACAGCGAAGAAGATTGAAGATGGCGGATTTTACCTCCCTGAAGTTGCAGTGGAGTACATTGAAGCCAGTAATTCTACTTCCCTGGGCAGCAGTGGAATAGATTGAAGATTACAGATCTTATCTCCCTAAGCAATAGTGGAGCAGATCGAAGATGGCAGATTTTACCTCCTTGAAGTTGCAGTGGAGTACATTGAAGCCAGTAATTTTACTTCCCTGGGCAGCAGTGTAATAGATTGAAGATTTCAGATCTTGTCTCCTCAAGCAGTAGTGGAGCAGATCAAATATGGTAAATTTTACCTCTCTGAAGTTACAGTGGAGTATATAGAAAGTAACTAATCCTATTTCATTGAAGTTGCAATGGAGTGGATCAAAGCCACAGATCTCATCTCTCCAAAGTTGCAGTAGAGCAGATCGCATCAGATTTATCTTTAAGTTGTAGCAGAACAAATTGAAACTACAAGTCTTATCTCCCTGAAGTTGCAGTGGAGCAGATTAAAGATAGCAAATTGAGAAGCCACGGTATACGAATCTTATCTCTCTAACATTGCAGTGGAGTAGATTGAAACACTAGTTCCTATACCTCTAAAGATACAGTAGGAAGGAACGGGACTCAGTAAGATCGGGCACAATTGGGCTTTTAGTCTTTGCTCTCTTCCCGTTACACGACAACGAGCAAAGAGGGGCAGCTGTATAAGCCACAATGTGCCCGGCCCGTTAAAGGAAAAAACCAACCAATAACACCCAGGCCCAAACTAACAAACAAGCACTGGGCCCAAACCCTAAACCCAACAGCTAGTAGCCCTATCAGCCTAAAACAAAAAACCCTATCTTCTCTGCCGTCGCCGCAAGCCGCAACCACCCCTCCGCAAGCGCCGCACATCACATCAGTTGCTCCCGCACGTCGCGCTTGCTGCTCCGCGCACGTCGAACGCACTCAACAGCCACCAAACCTGCGAAAAAGAGGCGTACAAACACAACAAAAGGCAGAAGAATAGCAAAAATCGGGGACAATGCCAAACAGAATTATCTTTTGTGATTTTTGTTTTTTGCTCTCTTTTCTATTTCGACTATTTAAAGTCGTGAAAGGTCAGTGTAAAGTGGGGGGGGGACATGTAAAAATCACAGAGAAAAATCAATAGAGAGCAAATATCAGTTTTAAGGTGACTTATTAGAATTTTTTTTGTTTTCTTTTATTTTTGTTTGTTTCTGTGCATATGAAAGTAAAAAGGGGAAAAGGACTAACCTTTTTCGCCTAAACCATCGAAACGGTCCCCCTCTGTCGCGATCGGAGGCTGGGGCGGTGATTGAGCCATGAGGAACCCCGTTGGCGGCGGCGGCAAAGAAGAAAATGAAAACCCTTGCTAGGGTTATTTTTTTTCTTTTTGTAAAAGAAAGCAGAAAAGTGATTTTTTTTTTAAAAAAGGAAATTTTTGCTTTATAATAAGAGCGAAACGACGCCGTTTGGAAGGGGAACCCGCGCGTCGACCCGACCCGGTTCCAGGGTCCGCGCGCCAGACCTTAAATGGTCTATTTGCGCATTCGGTCCCCCTGGTCTTGCGTTGTGTTTAAATTAAGCTTCTGATTTCTTTTAAATTTTCCCGTAAATTTTATTTTTGTTTCAATTTGGCCCATGCTGTTGCGCAACGTTTTGGAAGGCGGGAATAATTTCCCTTTTGGTCCTCCACACTTGCGCACGCATTCAATGTGGTCCTGTTTTCAGATTTATTTCGAATTTAGCTTTTTTTTTCTTTTTTTAGTTCAATTTAACCCTTTTTTTATTTTTTTTCATTTTTTAAAAATTATGTTATACTATGACTTTATTATTATTATTATTATTATTATTATTATTATTATTATTATTATCCTTATCCTTACATATATACGCATGTGTATGCTAATAGATATATATATATTTTGAATGTTTTAATACATATACATATATTTTATATATTTTTCTATTATTTCATTTTCTTAGTTTCTATATACATATATACGTATGTACATTTATACTTTATAATATTTATATATTTTTCATATTTTATAATCAAAATTATTGTAAATAGATTTTTCGTTTTTTATATACATATATACACATATTTTCAAACTTACTTGTATATTGTGCTTGCGTTTACATATTTTGTAAATACATGTACATATATATTTTAAGTTAAAATATTTGCTTGATATTGTACATTAGTTTTTAACATACCCTTTGGAAAATAAATCTTGGTTTTTTTTCGATAAATCAAAATCATTTTTTCTTGATTTAAGGTTTATTTTGAATAAAACCAATATTCAAAGTTTGGGGTTTTCGAGGAAATTGATCCCTAACGTATTGGGTTCCTATTTTCTTTGCTAATCCTAAATAACTGAGAATATTCTTTATTCAGAATGCATGAGAATAAATATCATTTTCGGGAACTTAACTTGTTGTGTCCTAACGCATTGGGTGTGGCATGTTATTTTCTCAAAATGAAAATTTTCACATAAAATAAAAGTGATATTCAAAGTTCAGGGATTATGAGGAATTGTACCCTAACGTATTGGGACTCGATTTCTTTACATGACTTGAGCAATTGATTATCCATTTTCAAATTCCATCGTTTGAGTTGATTTTAAAATCTTTTTTAAACCTTCGACACTAAGACATCAAATAATCAATTTGGTACCGATTTTGGGCGGTACGAGGGTGCTAACCCTTCCTCGTATGTGAATCGACTCGAACTCGTTTTCTCAAAATTGTGAGGCCAAAATAATTTTTAAGGTGAGTCGATCACACCCTAATAAAGGATCGGTGGCGACTCCAGTTTTATTTTTAAAGTCGACAACTAAATTTTTTGTTTTCAAAAAATGGTTTCGACACCATCTATTGTATATTTTGGAAACTTTGCATTTGGGTCCTCAAGTTGGAAAGCTTGACTACTGTCATTGATATCGTGATTCCAAACCTTGGACATCGCAATAACCACCTGGCTTATTTTGAAGTTTTGATATTCCTTTTGGTATCACAATACCATCTCAGTATATTTTGAAAATTTTCATTTGTCCAAGTGCATTCCTGAGATGATAAAGAGCTTTTGTAAGCTCGATTAAGGCTCGGATTTAATTGTATATCATAAGGTGAATGCGTTTATAACATGATTGTATGTTTGAATTATATATTTACAGTGTATTTGACGATAGTTGCTCTGACAACGGATGTGACACCTTGTAGCTCGAACCCGACGATTGGGTCAGGCGACGGGTGTTACATTAGTGTTGTAAAAAACTTAACAATTCAATCAACTTTTTTGTCTAGAAAAAAACAATTTGACTAAAATTTGAAGTTTGAGGACAAAAGTGACAAAAATATGCTTAAACTCACTTAACTTATATTCTCTTAATTATTACAATAACAATTCTACCAACTAAACTAAAGCACAACCTGTGGTTATTTAGAAGTTATTAATTAATATTTTAAATCATTTTAGTAGTTTGTATAGCATTAAGAAATTTTTCTTGGAAAAAAAATTAAAATGGCACAAATACTAACAGACATTTTCTAAATATCTTTTCATTAAATACAACTTTAATAAAACAACAATCCAACTAATTAAGGAATCCACATAAACTCTTGTAATTCTAACTCTTTCAATAAAAATTCTTGTGAATCTTTGGTTAAAACTGTTTTAAAAACTCAAATTAGTAGCTTCCTATGGAAAAGAATATTCACATTCAGAGCAAAGCATCCATTAAATTTAAATACATAAAAATTAAAAGAAAAGTAGTTCCCACTAAAATTACCAACTCTTGGGGCCAATACATCGTCTTTATTCCACACATAATAATATCAAAACCAAGAACCAATGTATGGAAGAAAGTAGAAGGGGAAAGAGGACCATATTGTCTACCAAGTGCAAAATTTTATGATGGATTGGTGGGGTTTGGTAATTCATTGCTAAATCTTATCAATTCTTTGAAGAATATTGGGAAGAAAAAAGTTCAAGATATATGTTTTCGTTTTTCTTTAATTTATATTTTTGTGGGTATTGTATATTTATAATGTATTTGGTTGAGACGATAAAAAATAAGACTTTGGATATCTATTTTTGAATCCCATCGTATCTGAGTTTTGTTTAAATTTTATCCTGTCTTGATGTGTAGGGTTTATTCTGGTCTAAGTTGTGGCATTTATGTTTTTTAAACGATTAATTCTATTTTATCACACATGTATGCGTGTGAAAGATAACGGATTTAGAACATAGATATGTGTTTAAAATTAACATACAATAAATAAAAATCATATAGTTAGAAACTGATAATAATGAAATTAACATACAATATGCAATATGTATAAAATGAAAATGAAAATATTAGTTTAAATTGTGAGTAAAAAGAAATTTAAATAGATAAATACATCAAATTAATAATATTAAATGCACTCCAATTGTTTTTCATAAGATTGTCATTTTTCTATAACATGTCAAAATGTTATAATGTTGGCGAAAAGAAAATTCAATATTAAGTTGACTTGACACAAACTCATTTAATGCCATTGTTAATATACTAACAATGTAGGCGAAACCTTTTGTAAAATAATACTAATTTATTGAAAAAATTAAAATGAAACTTTAGTTATAATGGTAAGGTTGAGGTCTTATGTATGTTGATGACATAAGTCTAAATATCATCATTTGTAATTTTTATTGGTTTTATTTAAATATAAATAATGAAAATACACTTGCAAGAGTATAATTTATTTTAAATATGTAAGGATAATTCGATAATTTCTCCAATCAAGTTGGTGTTCTCATCTGAAGTTTAAATAATAGTATAATAATATTTAAACAATGATATTTAAAAAAGTATTTATTGATAAGATAATAAAAAAATGTAAATAATTTACTAAGACTTGCATACATATTTGGCACTTGAATTTGATACATCTTCTCCAATTGGTGCTTAAGGTTTTTTTTAAGGATTAAATCACATTTTGGGATTTAAACTTGACAACTTTTCCCACATTGAGACTTGAATTTTTTCTGTCTAAATTAGACCTTGAACTTGACAATTGTTCTCACATTGCGGCCTGAACTTTTCTTTTGGTCCAAGTTAGGCCCTGAACTTCACAAATGTTCCCACATTGAGACTTTAACCTTTTTTTTAAATCCAAGTTAGTCCTTGAAAACTCTAAAGTTCAAGCCCCAATGTAGGAACAATTGCTAAGTTCAAGACCTAACTTGGACAAAAAAATGTTCAAACCCCAATGTAAAAAATTTTGCCAAGTTCAAGCACCAAATAGTTATTTAACCCTTTTTTTTATTGTCCTAGATTGATATTTGAATTTATTTTCATCAATTAATTTAATTTTTTATACAATTGTTAAATCGGAGACACGTGATAGTATGAGATCACGACATGTGACATTGATGAATGGAATTATAATTTTAAAATTAATTAAAAATTCAAAAATATTATCAAAATAAAATTATTAAAAATCATAAATAAAAATATAATAAAATTTTAAATTAAAATAAAATAAAATTTTGGTTTCTCATTCATGGAAGTAACGAAAGTCATCGGCATTTTTAAAGGATTAATGATAAATTTGGCCACTAATGTTTACATGTTTTGTTAAAATAACCCTAATTGTATTTTTGAGTCATTTTTGCCATCAATCTTTATTATTTTAACAAATTTGATGAAAGTACCGTTAAAAAGTTAATGGGCTGATGAGAATATTTTAATGAGATGTAATTTATTACTTAGATAACCTAATAAAATAATTACATGTGAAAGATAATAAAACAAATAAATAATTCATGAAGTTAAAAAAATAACTCTTAATTTAAAGAAAATAAACATAATTATCTAAAAAATATTCAAATGAATGAACGCATCCATTATTTTCGGTTTGATTTATTAATTATCTTTTGAAACCTATCAAGAAACAAATATGCATTCATTTTGAAACCTCTTTTAGATAATTACACTTATTTTCTTTAAATTAAGAGTTGTTTTTTAATTTCATGTATGATTTGTTTATTTTATTATTTTCATATGTAATTATCTTATTGGGTTACCTAAGTAATAAATTATATCTCATTAAAATATTTCACATCATCCCGTTAATTTTTTAATGGTATTTTCATCAAATCTGATAAAAACAGTTTAAAAGAAAAACAAAGGTTAATGGTAAAAAAAGCTTAAAATACAATTAGGACCATTTTGACAAAACATGTAAACATTAGTGGCCAAATTTGTGATTAAACCTTTATTAAAATTAGAAAAAGTAAAGTAAAACCCCCATTTTTTATCAGCAAAAACCCACTTTTAACTTTCAGACTCGGGAAACAAATCTCTCCACTATCTTCATCTCATCACCATCAAATCTGCATTCACATCTTCAATAATTGTTTAAACCCAAAAAATTTGCAGTATTTTATATATTGAAAACTCCTAAAAAGAAATCAACCCAACAATTTCAGAGTCAGATTCTTTGCTTCCAAGAAATCAAAACTCTGGAAGTTTCTGATGAAGCCATTGAAGCTTCCGATCAATATTTTTGGGAAGGATGAACAAGTTAAGAGAAAATTCCTTTAAGAAATTTTATTTTTAAATTTTTTTTTCAACTTTTTAAAAAACAATCTAGAAATTTTTTTGAAATTTAATTTTTTATTTTTAAATAATGTCCGCCACATGCTGCAATTAGACACTGTCACCTGTTCTTGACTTAACCTTATTACAAAAAAAAAGTCAAATTAATTGACGGAAAAAATTTAAAGTACTAAACTGAGAAAAAATGTCAAATTCAATGATCAAATATGTATTTACACCTTTTATAAATGATGTTTTGGTTATGTTGGCAAGCTTAAGATATTAAATTATGAGAAAGTTTTTTAACATAATGTCTAAAATTATCTATAACTCCTCCTCAACTCATAAATAAGAGGGTAATACGCTTTAATGCACTTGAACTCATGTCATCGAGAAATGTAAGTATTTGCAAAAGTATTTTTTAAATAATAAATCATCTATAAAACCTACTACTAATGTACTAGTTTTGCTATGAATTTGGTTTTTTAATTGAGTAATTTGTAACATTAACTTAATTAATCAATTCATATAATATATAATTAGATTATAAATATATATATTAAAACTTAAATATAATAAATTGATTATTTTCTTTTACCAAAATTTTAAAATAATTGATCATTTAATAAGGTATAATTTTTTAAAATTTATATTTCGATAATATATTTTAATAAACGAGTGGGAGTATGTAAACTTATTAATTTTATATTTATTTTTAGAAAAATAATAAAATGAGATAATCTAACTTTTTTTGAAAGAAAGAGATAATCTAACTTTTTTTTGATAAAAGAGAGATAATCTAACTTACTAATAATTAATAGGATAAATTTCAAAATTATACATGAAATTTGGTTTAATATATAAGTGTATATATGAATTTTAATTTGGTGGAATCATACGCATTTAAAGAAATAAACATATCAGTTTATTTTTATATTGTATAAATATAATTATTTCGTATGCAATATATAAACATAAAATGATACTATATCAATAATTTGTAAAAATCAAATCAAATCAAAATTTCATTTATGCAATCTGTATATTAAATTAAAGTTAATGTATAATTTTGAGATTTATCATGTATAAATTTATATAAAATAAGAATTTAAATTTGGAAAGAAAAAAATATAAGATTTGTTTTATTTATTAAAATCTGTGGTAGTATAATTGGTGGCTAATCATAAAAAGAAAAGGTAAAAAGAATATATATTGTTGATAAAAAGAAAAGAAAAGACATGAATTTATGTCACACAGCTTACCTTTAGACCACTACATTCAAATCTATTGACACGACATTTCATCTTCTTTTCTAAAAAGAGAAAGAAAAGGAAAATCAATAATGTTCCAAAAATCATATTAAAAACCATATCCATAAATATTTTCTTTTTCCAATTCAATTAAAATTTTAAATCATTTTTGCTCAAAAAGAAAAAAAACTCAATATCATTTTGTCAATTTTCAACTTTTAAATATAAAATTACTAAAATGATTTAATTTTATTTTTATATTTAGTTTTATTTGAACTGAATCCTCAATAATAGTAATCAAATAAATTATTTTGGATTTAATCAAATTTTAATTGTATATTGTTAATATGATATTAATTTTTTAAATAATAAAACTATTTTTAGTACCTTATATAATATTTTTACTTTACCATATAGATTCAAAATAAATTTATTTTTAAACTTTAATTTTTGTATTACAGTTTGATTTAAATTGAATATCAATTATAACAACTAAATAAATTGTTTTGGATTTACTTGATTTTTCAAGTTATGAGTATAATTACAATGATAAATAATACATATTTGAATTAACTATAATTATAATCAAGCATTATAAAATATAGTCCAAACAATAACCAAAATATACCTGGAACCAGGGCATAGTCAGGGGGCTGGCAGGGGTCCGACCTCCCTAAAATAGAAAATTTATCATTTAGGCTACTTTAAAATTTATAAAAATTTAATTTAATCATTTAAAAATTATAAAGATATAGATATTAATGTGGTAAAATTACATTTTTACTATCGCAACAATATACAATTTAATTTCGACCCCTCTAACAAAATTTATGGCTTCTCCCCTATCTAGAGCCAAACTAATAGCTCTAATAAATTGGATAGAGAACTCACACATAATTTACATATGATAGGACTCGAATCTAAGATATCAAAATCTAAAGACCTCAACTTTGCCAAGGTCTCACTAAGAAATTATAATATGATTTTGAAAATTTGATGAATAATAAAACTATTTTTATATATAATTTATATAGTATATGTTACTTTATTATATACTAGATTCAAAATAAATTTATGTATCTATATTATTATTTAAACCTTTGACTAAGTTGATATCACGAGTCAACCAAACACCAATTTAATTGGGAAATGAAAAAATATTTTTTCTCACAAAGTAATAAATATTATTATGATATGCTTTTCTCATTTTATATTTTATATAAAACCAATAAAACTAGAATGATTTAAAAAAAAAAGTACCCACAAGTGGTGAGAGTTGAATCTAAATCATCATAATTAAACATTACAACTTTACCATTTCAACCAATGCCTAATTTAGTTTTGGTATAACGACAAAAGCCCTCAACGTTTACATTTTTAACAATCTGACCCTTATTCTTTTTAGCTAAATTTTACCATTAACCTTTAAAAAAGAGTCAAATCATTTTCTAATAAAAATATTGACTAAAACATTAACTTTTTAATGATGTTGGCTTGACAATCCGCATGGCAGTCCACATTTACTTTCGTGCTAACATGACACTAACTTTCTTATATGCCCTGTCAAGAAATAATTTTAAAAATTATAGAAAAACAAAAATATAAAAAATTTCATTAAAAAAAACATAGAATTACATGTGGATTGCCATGCAAGCTGTTATGTTTAAAAATTCAATGTTTTAGCAAGTATTTCCTTTACAAACACTCTTTTTGGAAGATTGATGGTCAATTTCATTTTTTTAAAAATAAGATTGAGGCCAAATTTAACTTAAAAAAGAGCCAAATTAATAAATAATATAAATATTGATGACTAAATTTAACATTATACCTTTAGTTTTTACATAAATTTTATAAATATATTTTTACATAATACTTTATGTGCTATAATCTAATTTAATTCTATTTCTTTACTTGAGTTTGATTTAAATGGAATCTTCACTAGCTAAATAAATTATTTCATATTTAATCAAATTTCAACATTTTCAATAATATTTTGCTCATATGACTTTGAATTTTTTTATGTAATACAACTATTTAAAAAAAAAAAAGAAGATAAAACTATTTCTTATATATATAAGAGCAATCACTACACCAAATCTGGTTTTTAGCGGCGGTTCTAGCGGTGTTTATACAAAAAACGCTGGTAAAAATCGAGCATTAGCGGCGCTTAAAGGAAATCGCCACTAAAGACTGAGCATTAGTGGTGTTTTTTAAAAAACGCCGCCAAAAATAAGCATTAGCGGCGTTTCCAGGAAAAATGCCGCAAAAAAAATACAACGGCATCGTTTAGTGGCCTTCGGTGGCCTTAGTGGCGTTTTTGGTCTAGCGCCGTTAATGGTCTGTGTTTTTAGCAAAATACAATGGCGTCGTTTGGTGGCCTTCGGTGGCCTTAGTGGCGTTTTTGGTCTAGCGCCGCTAATGGTCTGTGTTTTTAGCAAAATACAACGGCGTCGTTTAGTGGCCTTTGGTGGCCTTAGTGGCATTTTTTGTCTTGCGCCGCTAATGGTCTGTGTTTTTAGCGACCTTTTAAAAAAAATGCCTTAAAAAATAAAATACAACGGCGTCATTTAGTGGCCTTCGGTGGTCTTAGTGGCGTTTTTGGTCTAGCGCCGCTAATGGTCTGTGTTTTTAGCAAAATACAACGGCATCGTTTAGTGGCCTTCGGTGGCCTTAGTGGCTTTTTCTGTATTGCGCCGCTAATGGTCTGTGTTTTTAGCGGCGTTTTCAAAAAAAATGCCGTAAAAAATAAAATACAACGGCGTTGTTTAGTGGCCTTCGGTGGCCTTAGTGGCGTTTTTGGTCTAGCGCCGCTAATGGTCTGTGTTTTTAGCAAAATACAACGGCGTCGTTTAGTGGCCTTCGGTGGCCCTAGTGGCGTTTTTGGTCTTAGGCCGCTAATGGTCTGTGTTTTTAGCGGCTTTTTCAAAAAAAACGCCGCAAAAAATAAAATACAATGGCGTCGTTTAGTGGCCTTCGGTGGTCTTAGTGGCGTTTTTGGTCTAGCGCCGCTAATGGTCTGTGTTTTTAGCGGCGTTTTTAGGAAGAACGCCGCAAAAAATAAAATACAACGGCGTCGTTTAGTGGCTACGGTGGCCTTAGTGGCGTTTTTGGTCTGGCGCCGCTAATGGTCTGTGTTTTTAGCGGCATTTTTAGGATAAATGCCGCAAAAAAATAAAATAAAACGGCGTCGTTTAGTGGCCTTCGGTGGCCCTAGTGGCGTTTTTGGTATAGCGCCGCTAATGATCTTTTTTTTAGCGGCGTTTTCTGGAAAAACGCCGCAAAAAATAAAATACAACGGCGTCGTTTAGTGGCCTTTGGTGGCCTTTTACCTTAATTGAGTTATTATTTATAATAATTATTTAAAATTGAACTTATTTCTAATTGATTATTTAAATTCTTCCAAAAAAATAACACGTTCAAATAATTTGAAATAAAACACTTGGAAAAATGAAAAGACTATTATTTAAAATAATTATAAAATTATTTGGGTACATGATTAGTAAGTGTTTTTAATTTATATTTAAAATTTTTATTATATAATCGTAAAAGAGATATTCCTAATTTTAAAATGTTGAATTAATTATCACTATAGTTTAGGGTTTTCAGTTTAGGGTATATGAGTTAGGGGTTATATATGAGTTAGGATTTGGGGCCGGGTTTACGAATTTAGGGGTCGGGTTAGGGTAGTTTTGGGTTTAGATTATTAATTTTTATTTATATTTTAAATATGTTATTATGTGGTTGTAAAAGATAATAATAAAATTGTTTACAGTTTTTAATTACTTTATGGTGTATAAGAAATTTAAGAATTAAGGCCGGTTTAGGAGTTCATATAATTTTAAGGTTTAAGGAGTACTATATATATATTGATTTATATATGGATTATAGATTAGGGGTTTTGCTTAATTAAGGGTTGGCCGGGATTTAAGGTTTAGGGGTTAGGGGTTAGATGTTAGTGGTTAAGACTTAGGGATTTTGTGTTTAGGGTTTTAGGGGTCGGGTTACGGTTTTGGTTTAGATTAATTTTTTATTTATATTTTAAATATGTTCTTATGTAATTGTAAAATATGTATAATTTAGGGTTTAATTAATTATGCCTTGAGAGAGAGATATATAATAGATAGAGTACTTAAATATTTATATCCCTTCAATGGTTAATTTAGGCGGGTTTAATAAGATTAAGGCTTAACTGAGATTTTGAATTTTATACAATTAATTAATGCTTTTTAATGTTTAGGGAGTACTATATATATATGGATTTAGGGGTTATAGATTATGGATTATGCTTAACTAAGGGTTGGCCGGGATTTAAGGTTTAAGGGAGGGGTTTATGGGTTAGATGTTAGTTATTAAGACTTAGGGATTTAAGGTTTAGGGTTTCAGGGGTCTGGTTACAATTTTGGGTTTAGATTAATTTTTTTATTTATATTTTAAATATGTTCTTATGTAATTGTAAAAGATGTATAAATTAGGGTTTAAATTATGCCTTGAGAGAGATATATATAATAGATAGAACACTAAAATATTTATATCCCTTCAATGGTTAATTTAGGCGGGTTTAGTAAGATTAAGGTTTAACTGAGATTTTGAATTTTATACAAATAATTAATGCTTTTTAATGTTTAGGGAGTACTATATATATATGGATTTAGGGATTATAGATTATGGATTATGCTTAATTAAGGGTTGGCCGAGATTTATGATTTAGGGGTTAGGGGTTTAGGGGTTAATGTTAGTAGTTAAGACTTAGGAATTTAGGGTTTAGGAGAGGACCAAATTAACAAATGGAATTAAATTAAAATAAAAAATAAAAATGAAATAAAAACGCTAAAATTTATAATTTTATGTAAAATTTATAAATTTTAGTTAAAACACTAAAAATTATAATTTTTAGTACTATATTATAAGTATTACTTAACAAAACCATGGAATAGAAAAACAGAGCCGTTTCAGTAGAAAATTTGATGTAATAGTGGTGTTTTCACTAAAAACGCCGCAATAAACGAGTCATCGGTGGCGTTTTTGTTCCAAACGCCGGAAAAAATTCTTAAATTTTTTACAAAATGGCGTAGCTTTGTGCGATTTTAATGGCTTTAGCGGCGCTAGATGAAAACACCACTAAAGGTGGTGCGCATTAGTGGCGCGTTGATAAAAACGCCGGAAATTTTGGCCTTTTGTTTAAACAAAACGTACCGTTTTATCAGGGCATTCGTGGCGCTAGGCTGAAAACGCCGCAAAGTTTGAATCTGTTGTAATTAATACGCCGTCGTTTTTCAATCCCTCGCAATTAATTTTTATTTACCTTAAATACAAATAATAAAAAAATTAATCTAATTAATTAATAAATAAGATTAAAATAGAAAAATAAAAATGAAATTAAAACACTAAAACTGTTAATTTTATCTAATTTATTATAAATATTACTTAAATGAAACTAAAAATAAGTTAAAAATTTAATTTATAACATTTGAGTTTTTAGGAGAGTACCAAATTAACAAATGGAATTAAATTAAAATAAAAATAAAAATAAAATGAAATAAAAACACTAAAATTTAAAAATATTACTGAAAACACTAAAATTTATAATTATTAGTACTATATATTATAAATATTACTTAACAAAACTAAGGAATATCAAAACGGCACCGTTTTTAAGAAAATTTGATTTGATAGTGGCGTTTTAATTAAAAACGCCACAAAAAACGAGACATTAGCGGCGTTTCTGTTACAAACGCCGCACGAATTGTTAATGTTGTAGCCAAAACGGTGAAGCTGCAAATTATTGGCCTCTGGTTTATACAGAACGACATCGTTTTTTCAGGCCATTACTGGCGCTATTCTAAATCGCCGCAAATCTTCAATCTCTTGTAATTAATACGCCGTCGTTTTTGTAACTTGCAAATTTATTTCTGCTTCCAAATTTCCTCATACCCGAAAACCTTGGTTCAAATCCCATTCCCCTCCCTATTTTCCCCAAAATTCCCCCAAATCAAGAACCCTAGCCTACTGTCGTTGACGACTCGGACCTTTCCCAAATCTGTTACATTATCATCGACCGTCTCTTCTGCCGGCGCTCGTCTATCGTCGTACTCGTGGACCGTCGTAGGGCTCTATCTTCGCACTCCTCTGTCGTCGGAAAAATCGGTAAGATTCTTCTATTTTGTTAAAAAATCATCCAGTTGTATTGAGCAATGTTTTTATACCTGTTTATTTCTCAGCAGTCTTTTCTTGAGCAATGTATTGAATTAATATAGTTAGATCGACTAATTGGGTAAAAAGAAAAAGAGCCGTGTTGAATGAGTTAATCTTCGCAAAACCAAATAGAAATAAGAAGAATTTGTTTCAGTCGTCTTATTCCCTTCAACATGTTTCTGGAAATCATTGTTTTGTGCCATCGAGATTATCTTAAAATTTCCAATAATTGTTGTCAATGAAACTGCATTCAAAGACACTTAAAAATGAAACATACAAAGAAATGAACTCTGAAAACTGAAACCATATTTCTTGGGTTAGTGAAGGTGTTCCTTCAATCATGTTTGAAATGGGACCGACCATTCAACCATATTGTCTTCAATAATGAACTGAGCAATGCAAAGATAAGTTATCTGGTCAGGTGCTGTGCTAAATTTTGAAACTGTTATGAAATAATGTTATGTTCTTACAAATATGTTGAAATACATGAATATTTCAGATTGATGTAATACTGATTTGAAGGAGGTTCTTAAAGTTATACTCATTTGAAATGTACAAATCCAATAAAAGGCTATATTACTGAAGAGTCAAAATTATCCAATTAGTGGGTTGGTGTCGAGACATACGATGTACTGAGAAAGGAGAACTTTAATTTACGTGCAGCTTTGATGTGGACCATTAATGACTTTCCCTCTTATGCCAATTTATCCGGTTGGAGTACCAACGGTCGTTATGCGTGTCCTTGTTGTACTGCACAAACATGTTCGCAATGGTTGTACAATGGGAAGAAGTTCTCTTACATGGGGCATCGTCGGTGGTTACCGGAAAATCATAGATTTAGATTTTAGAGTTCTGTATTTGACGGCACTGAAGAGTTCAGAGAAGCTCCTTCGCAGACCAGTGGCTCTGAAATCTTCTTCATGTTGGAAGATATGAATTTCATTTATGGGAAGATGAACCAACCGCCAAACACGCAAATGATGAAGCTGATGATGACTCCGATGAAGAGGACGATCCTAATGAGGCGGGCTTGTGGAGAAAAAGAAGTATTTTTTTAGTTGCCTTATTGGGAGCATCACCTTTTACGACACAATCTTGATGTTATGCACATTGAGAAAAATATCTGCGAGAACATTGTGGGTACAATTTTGAATGTCGACGGAAAATCAAAAGACAATCTTCAGAGTCGACTTGATTTAGTCCAAATGGGAATTCGGTCTGATCTTCATCCCAATCCACTTTCGAATTGGAAATATCGGTTGCCGCATTCTATTTTCTCAATGTCCAAGACAGAGAAAAAACTGTTTTACATGGTGCTGAAGGATATAAAGGTTCCAGATGCGTATGCATCAAACATATCTTGATGTGTTAGTGTTAAAGATCGAAGATTATATTCGCTAAAATCACATGACTATCACATCTTGATGCAAGATTTACTGCCAGTTGCTCTACGATGTTGTATGTCCAAGAAGGTGACATCTTGTATAACTGAACTATCCAATATAATGAAAGTCATTTGTGGCAAAGTTTTGGATGTTCAAGAACTTCAGAAGGTACAGGATCGAGCCGTTTTGACTTTATGCAACATGGAGAAAATCTTCCCACCTTCCTTCTTCGCCATTATGGTTCACTTGATAATCCGTCTCCCGCACGAAGCAATTCTTGGCGGACCCGTTTTCTATCAATGGATGTATCCCATAAAAAGGTGTTAATTGAAATTTTTAAAATTTTCCTTCATTCACCTCTATGGCTTTAGTAATACACTTTTGATAATGTTGTATATCGTGTTTAAGTTCCTATCCAAATTAAAGTCTTACTGCCACAACAAGCGATATCCAGAAGGATCGATTGCTGAAGGCTACTTGGAGGAGGAATGTATGACCTTCTGCTCAAGATATTTGGAAGATGTCGAAACAAGGTTGAACAGACCAAATAGGAACGCTGGACTCACGGACCATAACTTCGCTGATACTTATTTGTTCCAAAATTTTGGAGAACCAATCGGCAAAGTTGAAATTGCAGAATTAGATCATTTATCGTGGGTACAAGCACATCGATATGTTCTGTTTCACCACGAATCAATGGAACCTTTACGGAAGTAAGTTCTACAAATTTGATAAATATTTATCAAATTAAAAATTGTTTATCTTCTAACAAAGTGAATTTTTTTTAATATAGTGAGTACAAAAAAATATTGAGATCTCGTTCGCGCTCCCGAAGAACACAACATCGAGATATCAATAAGTTGTTTACAGAATCTTTTTATGAATGGTTAAGCCAAACGGTATGTAGTTGGAGCTTCCGCTTACAAATAATAATGTTTTCTCATAACATTTTTAATTACTCAGTTTACTTTCTATTCAATAGGTTTGGAGTGGGAAGAACGTAAACGACGAAGTTAAATGGCTCTCCCAAGGTCCAAATCGAGTGGTTAAAAGATATAGTTCATTCCTCATCAACGGATTCAGATTTCATACAAAATATTGCGAGAGGTTGAGGAGAACGTAAAATTGTGGAATAGTTGTTAATTCTGCAATTACAAGTTATGCTAGTGCTAGGGACAATAATCTTGTTGAGGGAAATGTGGAATATTTCGGACATCTTACTGACATAATTGAGTTGGATTACTACGGCAAATGGAAAGTTGTCTTATTTCGAGGTGATTGGGCGATGTTAATCTTTCTCGTGGAATTAAGCAAGATCAATTTGGTTTTACAATGGTGAACTTTGACCGATTGATTCACACAGACAACAAGCGATAGATGAGCCGTATGTATTCTCATCTCAAGTCAAACAAGTTTTTTACTCAAAAGATCCAACTGATGAGGGTTGGTACGTTGTACTCCGTAACATCCCTAGAGACTTGTTTGACATGGGCAGTGGAAGTAGAGATAACATCGACGACAGATCAGAAACTTTTCTATTTCCAAAACAAAACTTAAACGATAATATCCCTAGTACTAGTGCACAATTTCAATGGGTTCGTCAGGATACGGATGAAGATATTTACGAATAATGATGTAGTAAGATTTTACGATTGTTTAATTATATGTAATATCATAATTTAAATCTTGGTCTTATTATATATTTCAACTATTTTATATGTATTGTTATTGTTGTAATTAGTTATTAAGTTTTCAACTATTTTATGTGTATTGCAGATAAAATGCCTAGAAGAAAAATTCTAAGGGGAAGCATTGTTCAAAATGATCCAAACTCGACAGAAACAAATAGTACTGAACAACAGACATCAATTAGATCTTCGAATGTTCCGATTACACCTGAGGATCCTACAGAAGTTCAAAGTAATTTTACATTTAATTTACATGCGTGTTGACTTATAATTGATTCATTTTTCAAATTCTTATATTATAATATACCATTTGTAGCTGAAAATGGTGGGACGCGCAGAGTCGAGGACGTCTGCTACTTAGAGAGTTATACGAGTTAGATCCAGTCGAGCACGTCAAAGTTGGACGAAACAGTTTTGGTCAGCCTGTTGGATCAGAAGCTCGACTTTTAGCAGGATACATGGGCATTTTAGCATGAAATGCGAATATGTTACCTATCAACTACGAGTTATGGCATCAAATGCCCGATAGCAACAAAAACCAAGCCCTCGATAATATTGAGGTCTCGGATTCTTATGTAAAGAAGGCATTGGGAAAAATATGGAGAGACAATAAAAGTACTTTGAAGAAAAATTATTATAAGACAAAAATAACCCTCGATAAGAAATTGTAAAATGTCCCGCCGGGTATGTTGAGGTACCGATGGGAAGATGCGGTTAGATTTTGGCATTCGAAGAAAGGCGAGGTATGACGTACTTCCAAACTACTGTAATTATTTTGGTTTATAGTATTTACTATTTACGTACTAAAAATTTCATAACGTAGGATCGTGAACAAGTTGGAAAAAGCGTGACGAAACAAAATTCACTCACACAGTAAGATTAGAAGTTTTGCATGTGTAGCTGAGGTGGAGGTATTTTTAATTTTTTAATATTGTCAAATATGTATAACTTTCCATTAAATAATATTTTTACTACTATATTGTAGGAACTATCGCCCAGTCAAAAAGTTGGACGCCTTCAACTTTTGGAAATTACACATAGGAAGAAAGATGGATCTCCCATGACTCCTAAAGCCGGTGAAATAATTGTACGTTTACTTAATACGATTTGACTTGTTTTAGTTATTTATAGTGTTTATTTTCTAATGGTTTAGTTCATTGCTTGTAATGCGACTATTGTTATGTTGCATATGTTTTTTAATATATATTGCGTTCCTAACTATGTGATTTATTTATTAGGAAAAACTAAAGGATAAAAAGGCGGAGTACGAAGTGATTGCTTCTAGTGATAGTTCTGTTCATCTTGAAGACATTGATAACCGGATTATTACTGAAGTTTTAGGTCCTGAAAGATATGGTCGGGTTCGATTTCAAGGATCTTTTGTTAGCCCAACCCAATATTTTGGATCTAGCTCGCAACAATACATGGCTTCGGGGAGTCAGGCTCAAGCTGAAGTTCAGAGGTTAAAAGACCAGATGGCTCAGATGCAAGCGACCACAGTTGAGGTTCAAAGGAAATATGAAGAACTCTAGCTACAACTTAAAGCAGAGGCGACAGCGAGGGAAGCAGCGGCTACAGCGAGGGAAGCAGAGGCTACAGCGAGAGAAGCAGAGCAGAGCAAAAAGTACGATGAACTCCAGGCTTCAGACTATGATGAAGATGTTTCAGTCGCAACTTCCGCCGTCATAGTGTATTGCATAAATATTTTTATCATTTTAACATTTAACATTTTTGCAAAAATAATATGATTTCACTTTTATTTATTGATATTAATATTATTTTATTCATTTAATTTGAAATATTATATAAATTTATTGCTTTTGGCTGGTTTAGATCTGGTTGCTTTTGATTTGTTGCTACAGGAGGGCTGAAAAAATAAAAATTTTAATATAAAAAAATCCCAAAAATAGTGGCATTTTTGTACAAAAACGCCGCTAAAGAATATGTTATTTAGCGGCGTTTGTAAAAAAAACGCCGCAAAAGATTATGATCTCTAGCGACGTTTTCTACAAAGTGTCGTTAAAGAACATGTTCTTTAGCGGCGCATATTCACAAACGCCACTAAAGATCATGTCCTTTAGCGGCACTTAGAAAAAAACGCCGCTAAAGATCTTGTTCTTTAGCGGCGTTCTTTAGCGGCGTTTAGGCTAAAGATCATGTTCTTTAGCGGCGCTTATGAAAAATGCCGCTAAAGATCATGTCCTTTAGTGGCGCTTAGAAAAAAATGCCGCTAAAGATCATGTTCTTTAGCAGCGTTCTTTAGCGACGCTTATGAAAAAACGCCACTAAAGATCATGTTTTTTAGCGGCGCTTAGAAAAAAACGCCGCTAAAGAACATGATCTTTAGCGGCGTTTTTGTTTGTAAACGCTGCAAATGTTAGCGATGTTTTCGTTAGCGGGCTTTTTTGCAGCGCTTGTGGAAGCGCCTCAAACAGCTTTAGTGGCGATAAAAAGCGCCGCTAAAGGCCTAAAAAAACGCTGCTAAAGACCTGTTTTGGTGTAGTGAATTTTCCCTGTATACAATCTTTAATAATTTTCACACAGTTTAAGATTTTTCAATTGGATCTTTAATATATTTTCTATAAAATATTAACACCCCAAAATATATAGGGATGGATGAAATAAATAATCAATAAATTATTTAGCTTTGATGGTTATGTAGTTAGTGCATTTCCTAGAGATTTTAGATTCTATCCATCCTTCTTTTATTTTCTTTCCTTTTTATTTTCAGCAACATAGGATGGAAACCACATTAGAATATGTATAATTTAGAGTGAAAAATTAATAAGCGTGGGTAGTAGTCCAATAGTGAAAACTTGCATGCATGCATTAAAGGGTATTTTGCAAAAAATCATGCCATAATTTTTTTTAAAATTGATTTTATACAAGAAATAAAATTCGAGACTCCGATGTCGGTCCTACTACAGTTACTGTTAAAACTTTAGATAAATTTTAAACTCTGGATAGTGAACATTTAGGAGGATGACTAATGCTTGAACTTTTGTTTGAAAATTGTAGATATACTTTAGATTTAAAACTCTCAAAAGATCACTATGAATACCTAAAGTAGATGTGGCAGGGGTAGGCTGTGTAAAACTGCACCTGTAGAGCCACCCATTGTTTAGGGTAAGAACCCGATTTTTGAGGAGGAGTACGTTGAGAATTCTACCACCAATGGTGGCAGAGGTTACGAAAACGACGATGACGTCATGACACAGGTAATGCTGAGGGTGTTGCAGCCCAAACTGGATCGGGGAGCCGTGGGTCTGTTGCGGAGAGGCTCCGATCGAATGGGGTTGAGACATTTAAAGGCGTTGCTGGAACGACTCCCACTATGGTTGAGAACTGGATGGAGTCAATAGAAATAATTTTGGGGGACTTAGATTGTACTTCGAAACAGAAGTTGAAGGGAATTGTGTCTTTACTTAGAGAGGAGCCCTATCGTTGGTGGAACTCTGTTGTAAGTGGTTGTAATATCCCAAACTCGATCTGGACATTACGATCGAACCTTGAAGGTTACACTACTTACTCGATAATCAAATTATTTTCTCTCTAAATCATTACTTATCAATAATTTTGCATAAACTTGTTTCTAATTATTTATTTTTAAAAAAAACTTAACTACAGCCTAACATGTATTTTTCAAAACATTCATCTTTTTCTTTAAAACAGAAAAGTTGTATCATTAATTTGGTTACTTTTCTAAAAACTTAATTAACAATTCGGGTTGCAACAGAAAGTCCATAACTTATTTTATTTGAAAATCAACCATTTAATTTTAATTTACAGAAACCAGACGAATTATTTAAACCATTGAATTAACTCTAATTGGAAAACCCAAACCCAAAACCAAAGTCCAAAAATTAATTCAAAAGTCCAAAAGTCCAAAAAATTAATTAATAAATAAATTAAATTGTCTTATTCGAGAAAAACCCAATCTGAGCTCCTAAATGCCGCCAAATCCTAACTTTGCAGATTACCTGAAAAGATAAAGTAATTGGGTGAGCTAGTGTGTAACTTAACTCAAGTATAAACATAGATAATATAATAACTTATCAGAATATCGCAGAGAATTTCATCAAATCCAAATGAACAAAAATTGAATATGCATGGCTATGTCAATGCAGTATTTTCAAAAAACATAATGCAGATTTTCCAGAAAACTTCCTACCCAACTCCACTATATACCAATTAGAGTTTCCCAAAACTCGTCCATCCAAATCACACAAATATATAATTATGGACAATGCCACCATAAATTATGCAGATAAACTGCCAGAATAGATATATGTGGTCAAGCTAACATATTTGCAGTCAAGTTGCCAAAATAGATATGTGGTTAAACCACTAGATAGTGCAGATCATTAAACTGCCAAAACTTCATTCTTAAAAGATCATCCCAACCCCATGCAATATGACATGGCATGCAAATACAGAATCAGAACGAAAATCATGTAGAACATGTAGTCTTATAATAAACATAAATCAGTAGGCATAGGATTCCATGCTTTATAAAACAAATGTGTCAAGTATTAACAATAACAAATCAATTTTGCCATAATGCCACATGCATATTCATATAACAGGTTCAGATATAATCAGAATAACATACTCAGATGTCTCATGCTCATATATGAATATAGCAAAACAAAAACGTGCCAACGATGAGTACGAATTTATAGATCAGATATGTCATTTTACAAAACTTAGCATATTTTCCAGAAATTATACTTACAACACTAACATACCCGCCAGCCTTAACCGGTTACTTCGTAACCTTATTTTAGATGAAAAAATATAGTTATTCCCAAACCTACATCCCACATCACAGCCTGAAAAGCCTTTTTAGGATGGACCCATATGCACATGTGGCCCACACACCTTAGCTTATTGTGCTTGGGTGGCTCACATAGTTGAATATACAACCAACACGCCTGTGTGGCTCACTCAACCATGTGATGTCGATTGGCAGAATCAATTTTGTACAAATTTTACGAGTTTTCAAGTTCAGGTGACACACTTGATTAACGTGAAACTGAAATACTATCATAAATCCACAACTTCTATATTTTAGATCTAGCTAAACTAGTTCAAACCAGTACCTTTGCAAATATAAAGTTTCTTTCTTCACACGTTAAACTATTTGAACGCCAATAAATTGACAGCAATATGACAGGAAAAATAATAGCACAACATAGCAATAATTGCAGCAGAAATCTCAATCAAGTTGTCATAAATAGAAGGGGCTATGATAGAAGAATTTTAGACAAGAAGGGTAAAGACTTTGAATGGCAGTAGCAAGGTTTAAGAAACAAGTGATAACCTTGAGGACATTAAAGTTTGAATTGACAAATTGAAGTAAAAGATGAATCGATGACAATAAAAATTTTTGGAGTTCAAAGCTTGGACGGTCAAAAGAACAAAGAATTGATAATGTGAAAATACAAAAAAAAATACTAGCAACATGGGTGGCTCAAACAATCACAAAATAAACTATGATTTAAGCACAACGAGATTCGAACTCAGGACCTATGGGTAAGCTAAGGTCTTACCACTAAAATAGTAGGCTCATTCTTGTTAACAACTCATGATAAATAATAGATAATCTAGATGTGGCAAGCTAGATATAGGAACAAAAATACTTAAATTCAAGGAAAAAAAATCGAACACAGAACCTCAAGCACACATCCAGAACACTTAACCATTGAAACAAATCAATTTACTTTACAAGATTGCTACAACCTTAATTCAAAAACAAGACGTGATCACTCTTGGTTTATTAACCCAATTTCTACTAACACGATTTTTGGGATATAACAAGGGTACATAAACTGATCGCATAAATTAAGAATACTTTCAAAAGACCTTCCAGAAGAAGTGTGTAGGCACTAGGCATGTGGAGGTTCGCAAGCTCAAATTTATCGAGCTACAATAAGGAGACAAGTCCGTGTCAGAATATGAGGTTGAATTTCTGAAGCTCAATCGTTATCCCCAAATTATGGTCGCCACAGAGCAGGACAAATGTGTAAGATTTGAAAATAGGCTACAATTCAACCTTAAAATACAAGTTGCTTCATACCAAAAACAGGTGTTTGAGACCCTAGTGGAGAAGGGAAAAATCGTTGAGGAAATCAAGTAAGTGAATGTTTAGATCAAGAGAGATTCTGGATTCACTGGCTCGAATGTTTGTCCTATAAAACGAGTTAGGGAAGGTAGACCGCAACAAAGGGTTACTATGGCTAAACCGAGAGATTAGACTACTAACTATACACATTGTGGTAAGCGTCATTTAGGCGAGTGCTGGAGAAAATTGGGTGCTTATTTCAATTATAGGTCGACTGAGCATGGGATTAAGGATTGTCCTCAACGAATTGAAAAGACGCAAGCTCCGGCCCAAAATCATAGAGCGGGCCAATTACCTCTGAGGGGCCAAAACCAAAATAGGGCCGCAAATACTATTGCAACGAGTGTAAACCAAACTGAGACTAGACAACCCACCCTTGTTTATGCCATTAGTGGTCGTGAAAAGAAGGATGTGTTCGATGTCATTGTAGATATTCTTACCATAAATTTTGTCCCATAATTTACCTTAATTGATATAGGGTCTACCCACTCTTATGTTTCTTGTAAAATATCTAAAAAATTGGGTGTTGGGGTAGAGGAAACCACTACTGATGTTACTGAAGTAAGTCTCTTAGGACAATCAATTATTGTTAACAAAATATATATGAGATGTTCATCAGAGGTTCAAGGGGTAGTGTTTCCCGCAGATGTTATGGAGTTACCTTTTGGGGAGTTTGATTTGATTCTGGGTATAGATTGATTAGTAGAACATCAAGTTAGCCTAGATTGTGCCTCTAATAGGGTAATTTTGAAAACAGCCGAAGGTAGATGAATTGTTATGGTTGGGGAGTGATGAGATTATCTGTCCAATGTAATTTCTGCTATGGTCGCTGAGAAGCTAGTTTGAAAAGGGTGTGAAGCTTATCTAGCCTATGTGTTGGATGGGAATGCTAATAGTTCAGCCTTAAATAACATAAGAACAATTAGGGAATTCCCATATGTGTTTCCCGGTGAGTTACCAGGGTTACCTTTAGATCGTGAGGTAAAATTTAGAATCAAACTATTACTAGGAATTGCTCCAATGTCCATTCCTCCCTACCGCATAGCACCTAAGGAGATACAAGAACTAAAAATCCAACTTCAGGAGCTTTTGGATCTCGGGTTTATTAGACTAATTTTTCTCTGTGGGGAGCTCTGATACTATTTGTGGAAAAGAAGAATGGTTCCTTAAGGCTATGTATAGATTACTGACAGCTAAATAAGTTAACCATTAAGAACAAATATCCTCTGCCCAGAATCGATGACTTGTTCGACCAATTTTGAGGGATAACGATGTTTTCTAAGATAGATTTAAGGTCGAGATATTATCAACTAAAGGTGAAGGAAGCAGATGTACCTAAAAGTGCTTTTAGAACCCATTATGGCCACTATGAATTCCTTTTGATACCATTCGGTTTAACCAACACTCCTGCCGCCTTCATGGATCTAATGAACTGAGTCTTCCGACCCTTCCTTGATCAATTTGTTGTTGTGTTTATCGATGATATCTTAGTTTACTCCAAAACCAAGCCTGAGCATGATGAACACCCTAGAAATGTTCTGCAAATCCTCCGTGGAAAGAAGTTGTATGCTAAACTTAGTAAATGTGAATTTTGGCTTAAAAAGGTTATGTTTCTAGGTTATGTGATATCCGCAGAGGGTATCCAAGTAGATCTAAAGAAGATAGAAGCCATCCTAGAATAGAAACAACCCAAAAATGTTTCCCAAATCTGAAGTTACCTTGGTTTGGCTGGGTATTACTGTAGATTTGTTGTAGGGTTTTCCTTAATAGCTGCACCTCTAACCAAATTTTTGAGGAAGGATGTGTCATTTAGGTGGAGGAAGGATCAACAATCCAGCTTTGAAAAACTAAAGGTTGTGTTAACCCAAGCTCCTAAGTTGATACAGCCCAAATCGGGAAAATAATATTTGGTGTACTGTGATGCATCCTATACTGGACTTGGATGTGTGTTGATGCTAGACAGTAAAATAGTTTCCTATGCGTCAAGGAAATTGAAGCAGTATGAGTGCAACAACCCGACTCACGACTTAGAGTTGACTGCAATAGTTTTTGCACTAAAAATATGGATGCACTATTCGTATGGAAAGTGTTACATCTATACCGATCATAAGAGTCTTAAATACCTTCTCACCCAAAAAGAATTAAACCTGAGGCAACGAAGGGGGTTAGAACTGCTAAAAATTTATGATTGTATGATTGAATACTACTCTGGTAAAACCAATGTTGTAGCAAACGCTCTAAGCAAAAAATAGATGACAGGTTTAAGAGCAATGTTTGCTAGGCTAAGTAATAGGAAAAACTTGAGTACCCATATCAATCTTTCTTTCTATTTTTGTATTTTAAATAAATGGTCTTAATATAATCTATTTAAATGTACTTTTATTTAGTTGTTTAATTTTTTATTACAAAATAAAAAATTTATTTTAAACTTTAAAAACTTTAAAACTGTTTTGAAAATAGTAATTAAAATTTCTACAACTTTTAAAATGTATAAAACTTTTACTCTAAAAATGCATAAAACTTTAGATAAATTATATTTATATTTTATTGAAAAATGTTTTTATTTATTTTTAGTGCTTAATATAAAATAGTTAAAAATAAAATAAATTTTAAATTTTAAAAGTTTTAAAACTTGTATATAAAACAAATTATTGTAAACATATTTTTCAACATTATTTAAAAAATATATTTTTCAACATTTTAGATTTTTAAAATATATTATATCTTTGCAAGCACATTTTAAAAAGTAAGTAAACATCCATCTAAAATTCGGAAAAACTTCAAAACTATTTGAAAATAATGAAAAAAAAAGAAGATAAATTTCAAATTTTATAATAAATGTGAAGACAAAGGGACTTACTAGGCAAATAATCAAGCCACGGTTTCAAAATTTTAAAGCATTTAAAACCTTAGAGGACTAAACTTATGAACTTAAAAATGAAAACCCTTGAAAATTAACTTCAAAAACGTGTAAGGTTAAATATTGCAATTAATTATGCTGAATTTTGAAATTTCAAATAAATATAAAATAAGGACCTAGGTTGTAAATAAAACAGGCAAAAGGCCATGTGAAAACAATATGAAAAAATAGAGGGACTTATCTTGTAATTTCTCCACTAACTCCAACTACAAAAGCTAAACTTTACACCTTTGTTCATTTTAACTTTTATAAATATATTTTATATATATTGTCGTAAGCTCAAGCAGGAGAGATTTTTTTTTAGAAAAATATCTTTGTTTCTCTTTATTTCACTAGTTACTTTTATGTCGAAACCGATTTCTAGCATCATATAGCTCAAGTTTCACCTAAATATCAAATTTAAATTTTATATTTCTATAAAAATCATTTTAAGTTTATTTTAAGAACTCTATTTTTAGATCTAAGCTTCTTGCTTTTAGATTTGGTGGAATAAAATGTTTCCTCGCGATTAGGGTTGATATATTCAATTTTATTTATTTTAAATCGTTTAAAAATAATTTATTTTGATAATTTATCACGAGAAATTCAAATAAATATGGATATGTCATCAAATTAAGTAATCCATGTGTCTTAAAACTTGTAATATATATATATATATATATATATATGATATAAATTTCATTTTACTTTAAAAAATCTTATTTTTAGCAATTTGTGACACTTGATAAATAATATAATATTACTTTTATTTTACTTTTGAAAAAGAAATATCTTTGTTTAGCAAGTTGTGGCACCTGAAATGGAAAATCAATATGCTTACTTTTGTGTTATCATACTATTCTTAGCTCGCGTCTTCTTCATAAGAGGAGTTACTGTAGACTGGACTGTAAATAGTTCAATTTTCTTAGCTGGTTTTAGGCAATTTAAATAATGTAATTGTATTGACCACTCAAACAGCACTCCTAATAATATTTTTGCTTGGGACTCGATATACCTTTCATGTATGCTTTAATTTTATTTTTAATTTCAAACCCAATAATATAATTGTATATGTTTTGTAGTTGTTAACTTATGAATAAAACTTGGGTTTCAAATTTTAGAATAAGTCCTAAATGGAATTGAGTGTTTCTTAGATTTTGCATTTGCTAAGTCGGCTAAAGGGAAGAAATTTTAGGTCCATATGTAAAATGTACACGAACACTTGATATGTAGAGGATTTAATAAGTATATCGATTGGATTTTTCATGGTGAGAGATTCTTATCGAGACCGATGATAAAATTATTATGCATGATACTTGTTGACACCATTTTTTGGATTAAAAACGGGGTCGACTTGGATTTTGAAAATAAAAACGAAAAAAAGGGAGTCGCCACCAATCTTTTTTTTATGAGGTGTGATTGGATCACCTCAAAAAGTGGTTGTTTTTAATGAACGGTTTGATTTTATTAAAACAACAAGTTTGGTCCACGAAATTAAAAAAAAATGGATTCGGGAGTCGGTTACGTACGAGGAAGGATTAGCACCCTCGTAACGCCCAAAATTGGTACCTAGTTGATTAGTTAATATCTTAATGTCGAAAATTGAAAACTTTAAAGAGATTTAAAAATACAATCTTTTATTGAAATGTTAAAAATTTTTGGAAAAATGGGCATATTTCACGTTATCGAGAAAAAGAATCATATCCAGTAAGTTAGGACACAATGTCTCGAATTCCCGATACGAGAATAAATGCCAAAAATTTATTAGAAAAACCCTCATCTTGAGAAAACGACGTGCCATATCCAATGCGTTAGGACACAACGTATCGAATTCCCGATACGAGAATAAATGCCAAAAAATTTTACTTATTTAAAAAGATATTTAATTATCTCGGGTTTAGAAAAGGGATCGTGCCCAGTAAGTTAGGACATGATCTTTTTTTATTCCCGAGATCATTTAAAACTTGAGTTTGAAAAGATTCACATATTTAGATTTATTGTGAAAATCGAAACCCAGTAAGTTAGGGTACGACCTTATCGAATCTAAACACGAGGTTTTTCTTATTCAAAAAAAATCATAATTTATGCATTGAATAAAATTAATCTAACGCGAAATAATAGAAATAAAGCACGGTGTCAATATGCACAATAAAACGATAATTAATACGATGATGTAAAAATAATACCAAAGAATCGCAATAAAATAAATAAAAGGACAAATAAATAACATACATAATAACGAGTATGTAAGCAAATACAATTAGAACATACTTTCAAAATAATAATGAAAATGTAAAATAAAAGAAAATAACTAAAGGAAATGAACAAAATTATAAAATGTAAAGTATGGATATATCTATACGTGTGTATAAAAATGTTTGTAGATATATATAAATAGGCATATATAAATTATAAAACATATAAAAAATGTATATAGACACGTATATATATGTATATAAAAATTTTAAAATATATAAGATCAAAGATATATACGTATAAATAAGTTGTAAAAATATATACATGTATATTGATATATATATTATGAAAATGTATGTATGCATATATAATCAAACTTGAAACCTAAAAGAGGCGCCATGAGTAAATAATTAATAGTAAAGTAAGTAATAGTAATAAATATAATACTAATAATAATAGTAGTAGTAGTAATAATATAGTAAATAAAAGGGGTTAAATTGAGACTAGAATAAAATTAAAATCAAAATTATAATAAAGAAAAAAACAAAAGGGCATAAAAGGGACTAAACGAGACTTAGATGAATTTAAGGTGCCAATCTTAACAAAATAAATAATAAAATCAGAATAAAGGCCCAAATGAACGCGCGTGAGAACAAGAGGGACCAACGGAGAAATTATCCCAGTCTCCCTGGACTCGTCGTTTTGATCAGGACCAAAATGAATCAAAAGTAAAATTTCATGACCAAATTAAGAAATTAAAAAAGATAAAAGGTAGCACTGCATTGAAACGCGCTGAAGAATGGAAGGACCAACGCGAATAATATCCCCAAAGGAAAAACGCGGATCTCGGGCATTGGGCGGTCGGTCATGGTCGAGACCAAAATGATGCCGTTTTTGGTCTCTGAACCCCAAGCCTAAACGACACCGTTTAAAGAGGATTTAAAAGCTTCAAAACCAACCCTAATTTCATCTTCAGCCGTAAAAAATAAAAAAAAAAAAGAAAGAGGGCTCTCCACCCCTCAAATGGCCGGCGGTCTACCGATCCCGTCACGTCACCACCATGGCCGGCGTCTGGCAATGGAAAAGGAGCTCTTTTTCCCCCGCTTCACAACATCCTTGAGAGCCCGAAGCTCTCTCAATTCGTGAGAGTCAAAACAAAGGGGTTTTCGGCCCCTTTGGACCCGATTCAGGCGACGGAGGAGGGACCCTCCGACGGCGCAACCATGGCCACTTCCGGTGAGTTCCCTTTTATTTATTTTATTACTAATATTCTAAAAAGTAGATAAAATAAAAAAGATCTTATAAATGAATGATAGAGAAAAAGAAAAAAGGAAAACCTTTGATCTGTTTTCTGCTTTTATTTCTTTCTTTTAATGTTTTTTTCTTTTCAAAAATCGGGACCCCATTACAGTGATTAAGCCCCCTGCTTTCGGTTTACAAATTGATTTTTATACCCAAAAGAAAATAAAATAAAAAATTAATCTTTGCTATTGTCCTTTAGGTCTTTGCTTGTTTCTCTCTGTTTGGCCTCTATTTTTGCAGGAGTAGGTGCGGCGTCAGAGGCAGGAGCGTACGGCACACATGGCCCTGGCATGCGGCGCTGGAGAAGGCAGGGAACCCTAGGGTTCCCTGATTTTTAAGCCCAATTGGGCCAATTTAGTTTTTTTTGGGCCTGTTGTTTTTGGGTTAATGGGCCCCGGGCAAATTTGGGCTTGTACAGCTGCCCCTCTTTGCTTGTTGTCGTGTAACGAGAACAGAGCAAAGACTAAGAAAGACCAAATTTGCCCGGTCCCGCCGAGTCTTGATTTCTCTTGACGCTTCTCTTCTTCAGGTAGCCTCATTCCTGTCTACTGTGTCTTGTTGCTTCTATCCACTCCATTGCACTTCAGAGAGTTCTAACTTGTAGCTTCAATCTTCTTTGTAGCAACTTCAGGGGGACAATGTTTGTGTTTTTTCTGTCTGCTCCGCTACTGCTTAGGGAGATAAGACTTGATGCGATCTGCTCCACTACTACTTAGGGAGATAAGATCTGTGGTTTTAATCCGCTCCACTGTAACTTTAGGGAGATATGATTGGTTTCTTCTGTCTGCTCCACTACTGCTTAGGGAGATAAGACTTGATGCGATCTGCTCCACTACTACTTAGGGAGATAAGATCTGTGGTTTTAATCTGCTCCACTGTAACTTTAAGGAGATAGGATTGGTTTCTTCTGTCTGCTCCACTACTGCTTAGGGAGATAAGACTGGTGGCTTAGATCTACTTCACTACTGCTTAGGAAGATAAGATTCACCGTCTTCGATCTGCTCCACTACTGCTTAGGGAAATAAGATCTACCATTTTAACCTGCTCCACTACTGCTTAGGGAGATAGGATCCATCTTCGACCTGCTCCACTACTGCTTAGGGAGATAGGACTAGTGGCTTAAATCTGTTTCACTACTGCTTAGGAAGATAAGATTCGCCGTCTTCGATCTGCTCCACTATTGCTTAGAGAGATAAGATCTACCATCTTTAACCTGCTCCACTACTGCTTAGGGAGATAGGACTACCATCTTCGACTTGCTCCACTACTGCTTAGGGAGATAGGATTGGTGGCTTAAATCTGCTTCACTACTGCTTAGGAAGATAAGATTCGCCGTCTTGATCCGCTCCACTCTCTTGGGAGATAAGATCTACCATCTTTGACCTGCTCCACTACTGCTTAGGGAGATAGGACTACCATCTTCGACCTGCTCCACTACTGCTTAGGGAGATAGGACTGGTGGCTTAAATCTGCTTCACTATTGCTTAGGAAGATAAGATTCGCCATCTTCGATCTGCTCCACTACTGCTTAGAGAGATAAGATCTACCATCTTTGACCTGCTCCACTACTGCTTAGGAAGATAGGACTACCATCTTCGACCTGCTCCACCACTGCTTAGGGAGATAGGATTGGTGGCTTAAATCTACTTCACTACTGCTTAGGAAGATAATATTCGCCGTCTTCGATCTGCTACGCTACTGCTTAGGGAGATAAGAGCTACCATCTTTGACCTGCTCCACTACTGCTTAGGGAGATAGGACTACCATCTTCGACTTGCTCCACTACTGCTTAGGAAGATAGGACTGGTGGCTTAAATCTGCTTCACTACTGCTTAGGAAGATAAGATTCGCCGTCTTCGATCTACTCCACTATTGCTTAGGGAGATAAGATCTACCATCTTTAACCTGTTCCACTACTGCTTAGGGAGATAGGACTCATCTTCGACCTGCTCCACTACTGCTTAGGGAGATAGGACTGGTGGCTTAAATCTGCTTCACTACTGTTTAGGAAGATAAGATTCGCCGTCTTCGATCTGCTCCACTACTGCTTAGGGAGATAGGACTACCATCTTCGACCTGCTCCACTACTGCTTAGGGAGATCGGACTGGTGGCTTAAATCTGCTTCACTATTGCTTAGGAAGATAAGATTCGCCGTCTTCGATCTGCTCCACTACTGCTTAGAGAGATAAGATCTACCATCTTTGACCTGCTCCACTACTGCTTAGGAAGATAGGACTACCATCTTCGACCTGCTTCACTACTGCTTAGGGAGATAGGACTGGTGGCTTAAATCTACTTCACTACTGCTTAGGAAGATAATATTCACCGTCTTCAATCTGCTACGCTACTGCTTAGGGAGATAAAATCTACCATCTTTGACCTGCTCCACTACTACTTAGGGAGATAGGACTACCATCTTCAACTTGCTCCACTACTGCTTAGGGAGATAGGACTGGTGGCTTAAATCTGCTTCACTACTGCTTAGGAAGATAAGATTCGCCGTCTTCGATCTGTTCCACTACTGCTTAGAGAGATAAGATCTACCATCTTTGACCTGCTCCACTACTGCTTAGGGAGATAGGACTACCATCTTCGACCTGCTCCACTACTGCTTAGGGAGATAGGACTGGTGGCTTAAATCTGCTTCACTACTGCTTAGGAAGATAAGATTCGCCGTCTTCGATCTGCTCCACTATTGCTTAGGGAGATAAGATCTACCATCTTTAACCTGCTCCACTACTGCTTAGGGAGATAGGACTACCATCTTCGACTTGCTCCACTACTGCTTAGGGAGATAGGACTGGTGGCTTAAATCTACTTCACTACTGCTTAGGAAGAGATTCGCTGTCTTCGATCTGCTCCACTGTAATCTCAGGGAGATAAGATCTCTGGCTTCTTCTGTCTGTTCTACTGTAATCTAAGGGAAATAAGACCTGTATAATGAACCTAATTATGCCTAATGATTAGGATGGCATGATCAAAATGAATCAAATGCTCCTAACTAGACATGTATGAATGGTGTTTGCATGAATGCAGAATTTTATTTTTCCGAGAATGATCTCGCTTAGGTTATCATTACTCGAAGTTTATTAAGGCTTTGTGACTGACGTGCTAAAACACCTTCTCGCTTGACTGGTTTTTCTGAAGAAACATTTAGCCAGGTTGCCCGCACTGTAAACCTCAAAGTTCAATCCACTGGGACGCTAAAATTTGTACCATCATTCTCCCACTACAACCCGAAGGTAGAAATATGTGGCTTTTCCTCAATCCTCTCTTATCACAATTTAAGGATACAGGATTTAAATCGTTCTAGTTTCTTACACCATTCTCAAGGTGTCATACCAGAGACTTATGCGCAAATGAAGGCTCTCTTTTCCGAGGTAACCTCTTCCTATTGTCTGATGATCATTGCTTGCTTGTTTATTTAAGCTTTATCATTAACCCGTCATCTTATCATTTTGTTCAACCAATGCATTCGACAACGAAATTCAAAGAGAAAGTCTAAATTCAGACTCTTCCTTCTCAGATTTCCAACCTTTAAAATTGGTGTGTTCTAAACAATAGTCCTGTTTCAAGCTCCTATATTATTTAGAAACTTTTCAGAGTAATATGCAAAACTTCCTTTGTGAAAGTTTTATTAGTCCATTAATCATTATTCCAATGCAACATGTTTGTAAAAAGGTCATTACAATGGATAAGAATAAAGTTGGTTCTGAGCATAGAAGGAAAGAACAAATTATCGAAAATAGTAAAGAAGGATGACAAAGAAATTAATTGGGAATGTATATCTTGGAAAGGAAAAAAAAGTATTCCCAGAACAATAAATAATATGAGAATTGGGTGCCCCAGATATCGCAGCTTGAACTTCTCTGTACAGACTTTCTGAAGACCATTTTGAGTTGGACATGTGTTTAGGAGATCTACAGTGCTCTGTCGATGCCCCAAGATGTCGCCTATCCTTTCCTGTTGATCCAGGCATAGCAAGATCACCACATGCCTAATTTGGTCGAGATTCGAGTTGCTTTGATTACCTCATGTCCCACTTTAATCACTATTTGAGCCGCTCTTTTCGGGTTTTCAACTCAAATCCCCTTTGGCCTAAGGTGCCCTTTGCGAGTTTTCCCCTTAGCCTCTTCATTTTTACTATTTCATTTTCATTTTTCATTTTCATTTTTCATCTTTTTTTTTGACTCAAAGTGCCCTCTGCAGGTTGTCACCTTGGTCATTCATTCTTCTCTAAACGGAGTGTTTCTTAACTGGATCCGAGTTTATAGGATTAGCAACCTCACTCAGGATCAGTACTCATCTGAAAATGGTCTTCTTTACAACATAGGGACATTCCCGGTTTGGCATTCATTTCCCTTTAGAATCCGTTCGTTAAGGAAGAATCTTTTTCAACATCCAGCCCCCTCGTGGAATTCTCTGAGACGAGCCTGTTTATTATGGGCTCATATCATATATTTCTGGTACATTCAGCCCTGATGAATAACTTTTAACCCTTTTCCTAGGGCCAACTGATCACATCGCGATTGGATCCCTCCAACAAGCAATGAGGGGATTTCAATAGGTAAAACTACCTCAATCCTGTAAACCAAAAAGAGAGGTGTTGCCCTAGTACAGATGTTCGACAAGCCATGATGTCAATGGTAATTTCTCATGCTAGTCTTCATTTACCTCTAGGTAATTCGGTGACAAAACGTGGTGTCTGCTTTTGAATTGATTTCAGACCTCAGTTATCGTGCTATCATTTAAGTTCAATGCATTTTCCAATACCATCCTCTCTGAAATTCTGTACCGGTATAGGATGGCCTTGATCCACGAAGTAGCATATCAAAAAATGAAGCAATGCCCATTAGAAGTCTTCGGTAATGGTGATGTCCATGCCCCATTTTGCTCAAAATTTGAGTCGCCCTTTTCGGGTTTTCAACTTAGATCCACCTTTGGTCAAAGCGCCCTTTGCGAGTTTTCGCCTTGACCTCTCCTTTTTCTCTTTCTTTTTCTTTTTTCTTCCTTTTTTTCCTATTTTTGACTTTGATTTTTTTAATTTTTTTCTTCTTTTTTTTTGTCTGAACTCATGGGATCAGGTAAGTCCTGGTCATGCTTTCCGATCAGAATCAATGTTATTTTAAAGTTTTCCACATAGATCTTCCACTTTCATCTTGTATGTGAAAAACCTTCTTGGGTACCAGATTTCTTTCATAAAGCCCTTTTGGGACGTAACTACGACAGAAAACTTTGGATCTTCCTCTTTAATCAGGATAAAATCCAACATCTTGAAGGGATGGAAACTCAACTTCAAATGGGCAAAGCTATGCTGACTCAACGAGAGAGGCATTGCCCCAGCAAAGAATTATATCGTTCGCATTACAAATTTCTGACATGGTGCTGTTGTGCAGGTTTCATTATAGGAATCGAGGCATACCCTAGTCTAATCATACAAACACATCTTTGAACTCTAGATGTAACTCAACAAGGTCTTGCTTCGTCTCTGTGGTCAGGTCAATTCTACTCTTCTCCAAACCCACAATTCCTAATGATTCCTTGTGAGGTAGAATCTGTCGGTTCTCTTGTTCTACCATCCTCAACAAGTCTGAGATAAGCTACAATCTTTGTCATTTTCAAAGTCATGAGATCCGTCTAAACACATGCCTCGCTCAAAAGGAAAATCTGAGTCTGTAGCAGTGTCACTCATGTCATTGATATCTGAGGACTCATAATAAGTACCATAGAATATACAAAAGAAAGTATAAATTTATGAATAATTATTTATACAATATGATTATGAATGAATGATGTGGAAGAAAATCCAAAAGAATGAAATAATCAGACATAATTATTCAAAAAGAATGAAAGAATATTGGCTCAAAAGTGAATGCAAAGATGTATTTTATTAGAATAATAACGTTCAGACATTAGCCTATTTCACAAATTAATTTCTATCGCTATAGGCTAAAAACAACAAAATGTTCTGAACATTACTCTAGAAAAGCTCTAAAAATTATAGGGATCTCTTCCTTGGGGACTTTGTAGTATCTGGGTACTCTACCCTCATCTGCTTTATTTCGGCTAGATTAGCAACAGGATTAACTAAATCGCTCCTCAAATTGGATCCTAAGCCTGTCAGGTAATTCACTGGTGTCGATGTACCAGTCTGATAGTGTTGGGATCCAATAGTAAATAGTGCTCCTTGTGGGCGCCCATCTGGCTGGACCTGGGCACTTGTCGGAGTACAATCTAAGGAATAGACAAGATCCTCATTATTAACCCCAAAGTAAACCACCGGGTCTTCCACTTCTTTTGACTTTCCAGATAGCAATCGGTTGAACTTGTTTATCATAGTTCTCCGTAATTCTAGCATCTGATCTTTCATCTCCTGTTGAAATTCAGTCAATTGCTTCTGCATCTGGATCTGCATTCGCTCTAATTTTTCCAACCTTCGTTCCATTTCTTTAGCCTTTGCTTGGATATCGTAAGGGTGTTTGGTTGGTTGGTTTTCCAGGTTAGCTGAAATAAATTTACTCGTTTAGACTCTTTCAATGGATTTTAACGCATGCAATGTGATGCAAATGCATGAAATGAATGCCTAAAGAGACGTTGATTCTGATTCAATTACATTTAGGAAACTTTTCTAGAAAGCACATTCCCTTACATAAAACGGATACATGTACGACCTCACCCTCATATTCCAAGAAACAACATCGGTCTTTTTTTTCTTCATACGCATGTTTGAGGTAATCTCGCCAATTTTCAATAAATGCCACTGCTAGCTCATTTTCTTGATCTTGGTCGCGATCCATCATCTGCCCATCTTCATAAGGCTCGTCAGCTTCTTTAAGGGAGTGGAATGTTGAAGGCTCTTAGACAATTGCCTTGAATCCTCAGGCCACGAAGCAGGATCACGAACTCTTCCATCGTCATTCTTGTGTTTCTCAAAATATATTCAGGAAGTCGTATTGTTTTCCACTTTATCAAGGAATTCGTATTCCATGACAAGCTTTCTAATTTAGTAATCGAACTTGAATCAATATCTCTTTTCTAAGATGCAAATGCAATGCAATCACAATCAAAACGCAACAAGAGGGGTTAGTACAAAACAGAAATAAACAAGGAAAACAAAAGTACCTAGTCAGGTAAAACACTAGGGATTTGGAGTAGCTCTACCTATGGTGGGCTCCTAAGGTCTTCTACATGTAGTTTGGTTCTAAAGCAAAGGTACCCGAACCAACAGATTCCTCAATCCTCACCAATTAGGCTCATACAGACTGAGTTCAGTTCAGGGGAATACATTTCCCTATGGCTGCACGGAGATGAAAATCTCACGAAGACATAGGTACAGATGTATCCCGAAAGCGATCCACTATCCTGCACGAAGGTGAAAACCTCACGAAGGACTAGTTTCCCACTCCCACTTAAAAGGGAATAATCGAGCGATTATGTAATGCAATATGCAGAAATATATCAAAATTCAAACCAATAGAGCAAATACAAACTGAAGTAAGGATAATCGTAACAAAAACGGACAAACATACAACAAAATGACCGTAGATTTGAACCAAGCTTTCGGGTGACCTCTAGGCATTCGGTGTGGTTCTACCTAAGGTAGGCTCTTAATGCCCATTATATACGGTTCGGTTCTAAAGTAAGGGTACCTGAACCAGCAGATTCCTCGATCCTCACCCATTATAGGCTCATACGGACTGAGTTCGGTTTAGGGGAATACATTTCCCTATGGCCATGCGGAGATGAAAATCTCACGAAGACATAGGTACGGATGTATCCCGGAAGCGATTCACTATCCCATGCGGAGGTGAAAACCTCACGAAGGCGTAGTTTCTCACTCCCACTTAAAAGGGTGTGACCAACGGTCATGCAATGCGATGTGCAGAAATATACATCTAAACGCAATAATTATAAACAAGATGATAAAGACTGAAATAAAGACGAATGAAATGCAACATAAGGATCGTGTCAAGTTTTCAATCTTTGACAAAAAGACAAAGTAATCAACAAATGGCTCGACTCTCTTATTTTTTGTCCCCAGCGGAGTCGCCAAGCTGTTGACACCATTTTTTGGATTAAAAACGGGGTCAACTTGGATTTTGAAAATAAAAACGAAAAAAGGGGAGTCGCCACCAATCTTTTTTTATGAGGTGTGATTGGATCACCTCTAAAAGCGGTTGTTTTTAATGAACGGTTTGATTTTATTAAAACAACAAGTTTGGTCCACGAAATACAAAAAAAATGGATTCGGGAGTCGGTTACGTACGAGGAAGGATTAGCACCCTCGTAACGCCCAAAATTGGTACCTAGTTGATTAGTTAATGTCTTAATGTCGAAAATTGAAAACTTTAAAGAGATTTAAAAATATAATCTTTTATTGAAATGTTAAAATTTTTTGGAAAAATGGGCATATTTCACGTTATCGAGAAAAAGAATCATATCCAGTAAGTTAGGACACAATGTCTAGAATTCCCGATACGAGAATAAATGCCAAAAATTTATTAGAAAAACCCTCATCTTGGGAAAACGACGTGCCATATCCAATGCGTTAGGACACAACGTATCGAATTCCCGATACGAGAATAAATGCCAAAAAAATTTACTTATTTAAAAAGATATTTAATTATCTCGGGTTTAGAAAAGGGATCGTGCCCAGTAAGTTAGGACATGATCTTTTTTTATTCTTGAGATCATTTAAAACTTGAGTTTGAAAAGATTCACATATTTAGATTTATTGTGAAAATCGAAACCCAGTAAGTTAGGGTACGACCTTATCGAATCTAAACACGAGGTTTTGCTTATTCAAAAAAAATCATAATTTATGCATTGAATAAAATTAATCTAACGCTAAATAATAGAAATAAACACGGTGTCAATATGCACAATAAAAAGATAATTAATACGATGATGTAAAAATAATACCAAAGAATCGCAATAAAATAAATAAAAGGACAAATTAATAACATACATAATAACGAGTATGTAAGCAAATACAATTAGAACGTACTTTTAAAATAATAATGAAAATGTAAAATAAAAGAAAATAACTAAAGGAAATGAACAAAATTATAAAAATGTAAAGTATGGATATATCTATACGTGTGTATAAAAAAGTTCGAGATATACATAAATAGGCATATATAAATTATAAAACATATAAAATGTATATAGACACGTATATATATGTATATAAAATTTTAAAATATATAAGATCAAAGATATATACGTATAAATAAGTTGTAAAAATATATACATGTATATTGATATATATATTATGAAAATGTATGTATGCATATATAATCAAACTTGAAACCTAAAAGAGGCGCCATGAGTAAATAATTAATAGTAAAGTAAGTAATAGTAATAAATATAATACTAATAATAATAATAGTAGTAGTAATAATATAGTAAATAAAAGGGGTTAAATTGAGACTAGAATAAAATTCGAAATCAAAATTATAATAAAGAAAAAACAAAAGGGCATAAAAGGGACTAAACTGAGACTTAGACAGAATTTAAGGTGCCAATCTTAACAAAATAAATAATAAAATCAGAATAAAGGCCCAAATGAACGCGCGTGAGAACAAGGGGGACCAACGGAGAAATTACCCCAGTCTCCCTGGACTCGTCGTTTTGATCAGGACCAAAATGAATCAAAAGTAAAATTTCATGACCAAATTAAGAAATTAAAAAAAGATAAAAGGTAGCACTGCATTGAAACGCGCTGAAGAATGGAAGGACCAACGCGAATAATATCCCCAAAGGAAAACGCGGATCTCGGGCATTGGGCCGGGTCGGTCATGGTCGAGACCAAAACGACGCCGTTTTTGGTCTCTGAACCCCAAGCCTAAACGACACCATTTAAAGAGGATTTAAAAGCTTCAAAACCAACCCTAATTTCATCTTCTGCCGCGAAAAAAAAAAAAGAGGGCTCTCCACTCCTCAAATGGCCGGCGGTCTACCGATCCCGTCACGTCACCACCATGGCTGGCGTCTGGCAATGGAAAATGAGCTCTTTTTCCCCCGCTTCACGACATCCTTGAGAGCCCGAAGCTCTCTCAATTCGTGAGAGTCAAAACAAGGGGGTTTTCGGCCCCTTTGGACCCGATTCAGGCGACGGAGGAGGGACCCTCCGACGGTGCAACCATGGCCACTTCCGGTGAGTTCCCTTTTATTTATTTTATTACTAATATTCTAAAAAAGTAGATAAAATAAAAGAAAAAAGATCTTATAAACAGAATGATAGAGGAAAAGAAAAAAGGAAAACCTTTGATCTGTTTTCTGCTTTTATTTCTTTCTTTTAATGTTTTTTTCTTTTCAAAAACCGGGACCCCATTACAGTGATCAAGCCCTCTGCTTTCGGTTTACAAATTGATTTTTATACCCAAAAGAAAATAAAATAAAAAATCAATCTTTGCTATTGTCCTTTAGGTCTTTGCTTGTTTCTCTCTGTTTGGCCTCTGTTTTTGCAGGAGTAGGTGCAGTGTCAGAGGCAGGAGCGTACGGTACACATGGCCCTGGCATGCGGCACTGGAGAAGGCAGGGAACCCTAGGGTTCCCTGATTTTTATTTTTTGGGCCCAATTGGGCCAATTTAGTTTTTTTGGGTCTGTTGTTTTTGGGTTAATGGGCCCCAGGCAAATTTGGGCTTGTACAATACTCGAAACATGAACAATGACATGCATTGGTTCTTACATGATGCATTTAGAGATAGGATGAATGGATATTCGAAGGCTACATACGAGGATGGAAGAAAATGAGTTTTTCTCTAAAAATTGTATATACACAAGCTAAGTTATAAGGAAGTGGAAGTCTAGATAATATAGTAAGTTGATTTTGGATTCGACGCGAGATGAAGGAATCAGGGTAAGAATCTGCCTTTTTGGCGAAACGCTTGACAATCCACCAAAGTTAGTCGAAAATCTGTGCATTTGCTTGTGTGGCTATCTTTTATGAGACAAACTAGCAAGGTAGAATAAGATGCTGAAACGAAGCTTGAAAAAATTTAGTCTAAAAAAAGGGTCGTCAAAAAGCGTACGATTGCTTCTAAATTCACCATCGATATATCCACCAGTGATATGATCAAGAAGAACACATAGACATTTTCTGCGCCATTCAAATTGGGTAATCTTCTATGTTACTCAGGGAGTTTAATTATGTGCAATAATTCTTTATTACCCGAGACTTCAAGAGTTATTTATGAACACTGTTGTATAGATTCTTACTAAGTTTATTCGAACTTATGAGTGTTTTTCCTTGATTGCAGAATTAAGGGATGACTCAGGGAGTGTGTGGAGGTACCAAGTCAAATCTCTCCAAGTCCATGTGGATGGCGTTTTAGTAGTATCATGTACAAAGAGGGGTACCCTTAGAGGCTAGGCTTAGGGGTTTGAATAAGTGTAATTTTATCGAATTTAAGTTCCAAGTCGTAGTAAATATATATATACGTGCCTAGTAAAGCAAAGTTTATTTGAAGTTTAAATTTTTGAAACATGCTGATATCTAAGAGATTAAAATAAAGTTATATAGTAAATATGGATTAAATCTGGCATTGTTTAAATTTGTAAATAAGTCAAGTCAGAAATGTTGTTAAGTAATACGATTTAATTGTGATATTGATACCCGAACTCGGTGATCGGGTTGGGTATAAGGTGTTACACATTGTGACAAGGGAGATCATATACATGATACACGTTGGGTTTTCTATGGATGACCTTCATGTCACAATCAAAATTCTCGATCTTTTGCTCATTTCATTCAATCTCAAGGAGATGGTTTACTCTCATTACCACCTATGTAGGGAGCTAAGTCTATTTGTAACATCCCCATCCTGGCCTAGACGTTAGACACAAATTTGGAAGATTACAACGGCCACCAAGATGGGCTAGTATGATCAGAGTTTATAAAACAGTCATTTTAAAATATATGTTTATCTTAGAAGAAAACTTAAGCAATTTTTAGAAAAACACATGGGTTAAAAAACATTTTAATTTAACTTTCCTAAGTCACGGTGTCTATTTTTTTTATAACTTAGCCAATTTATGTATTTTTCCCAAGATTTGTTTATAGTTTAGCAATGAAAAGAGTGATATTCAATCTAGTTTTAATAAAAACCATATTTCACGCTTAATAAATTAAAAACAACCTAAATTTCATGCACGTCATATCAAACCAAAATCAGAAGTCCCATGACACAGTTTAGATAAAATATTGTAATCTCTAAATAACGAAAAATTTCAAATAATAAATATGAGAATATTTTAATAAAAAAGCTGAGTCGAGCCTCTCTGAATGTCGTGTCCACGACCTAACTTGGTGGGTTATCTGAAAGGATAGAAATTAAAAAGGGAGTGAATTAAGAAGCTCAGTGTGAGTTCAGCCACAAGAAAACCGAAACAAAGCAGTAGACAAAGCACATGAGTTAACAATTCTAAGAATAGTCACAATCATAAAGCATCTTAGATTAACGGTTTTTCATGTCATCACTTCACTGCACTATTTCAGAAATCACAGTTTTATATGCACATGATAATGAATGCAATGCAATTTAAAATTAACAGAAAAGTCCTACCCAACGCCGCTACACACATCACTTATGAGTTCCCCAAAACTCTTCTACCATATCACACTGGATTGTGGATGAGCCACCATTAATTTGTAGATAAACTGCCACTTTGTAAAGAAAAACGTGGGTAAACCACTAGTATTTTAGATAAAAACATTTGCAGTTACTGCCACTGGTTGTGAGTGCACAACATGGTTGCAAATTAAACAAACTACCACCAGGTTTGTGGATGAGCCACATTTGCAGTCACTGCGACTTGTTGTGAATGCAACATGGTTGCAGATCAAACAAACCGCCACTGGGTTTGTGGACTAGCCACATATTTGCAGTAACTACCACTTGTTGTGAGTGCATAACATATTCGCAGATTAAACAAACTGCCACTGGGTTTGTGGACAAACCACCACTTGTTTGCAAATTTAATAAACTATCGCTCTTCCTCTATACAATGTCCCACCCCATGCAATGCACTATGTCATGCTTTTTATTATAACAAATCAACACTAATAGTAAACATGTAACATGTACACAATTCATCACTAGCATTTAACATGTTTATTGTGTTTTTTGCAGGGCGCTAACAATATTATCACTTTCAATTTAATAGTTTCACTTTATCAAAAAACACATAACGTTCACGTATCATGCAAAGTAATAAGGGCACTTAAGGAATTAAACACAAATTTCAGAATTCACCCAATATCAGGGACCTAACTAAGCAATGATAAACTCTAAAAAGAATTCAGGGAATGTACAGGGATTAAATTGAACGTATCATACTTTTAAATAATATAATAATTTCAATCAATCATGGATTCCAGCCTTAATCATTCTGTTAGGGACTTAATTAAACAAAATAAAACACTAAAAACATTTCAGGAATCAATCAGGGACTAATTTGAGCAAATCACAAAATTTTAGGCAAAACTGTAAAATAAAAAAATAGGGGCACATGGCCGCATGAGATGCCTCAGGTCGTGTGGAAGGGTTACACGGTTGTGTGGAAAGGTTACACGGTTGTAACACCCCAAACTCGGTTGGGATGGTTTGACCCGAATCCAGTATGCCACATTAGCCACCGAAGTGACTCTTCATTTCATCTCCAATCGAACCTCCAGCACACCATCATACCATGTGGATAAGATAAAGAACATGTGAACTTTAAGATTTGACTCACAATACTTAACTTAGCAGGAAAAGGGGTTCACAGGTAGCAGTTTGCCACACGTTAGGGTTCGCACCTTGCATAGTTCGATGACTTTGTCACTTCGCAACAACTTTGGCAAACTCTATATAAATTAGTCTGTTTTGATCATTTCATTCTCTAACTTATGACAAACTGTAACATCCCAAATTTGGAGATCAGCGAGACTGTTGGTACTCCTACTGCTGAGACTAGGTCTCAGACTCCGACCGACGGGAATGGCGTACTATCCCAGGCTATGCTGCATATTTTGGGGAGGGACATTGGGACCCATTATGGATCCAAAAGTCGAGGGTCAGTTACTGAACGACTTCGGTTGAATGGTGATGAGTTGTTTAAGGGTGTTACTAGAGTTGCCCCTACAGGGCCGAGTACTGGCTAGAGGCCACTGAGCGTATTATGAACGACATTGACTGCACTCCTGCACAGAAACTGAGAGGTGTCGTATCTTGCTACTATTTTGCTGAAGGAATTGTGTAATTATTGTATTTGACTGAGAAGTTATCAGTGTAAGTTGGTTGTCGAAGTTTTGTTAATGTTACTTGTTTGTTATTTGTCAAATTGGGTTTTTCCTGTTTCGTCTTGTTCAATTTCTTTTTGAGTGTTCAATTGGTTCTTGTTTTTAGGTGAAGAAATTGCTTGTCAATATCCTCCACCGGTTTAGGTGATTGGGCTGTTGTTTTTCAAACAAGGGTAAGCGATAGGTTGGATTTGAGGTTTGGGTCGAAAGTTTGGACGAAACTTTAATTGTGAATGCGTTTGTTGTTGAATTAGTTCGGAAATCGTTTGATTGAGAAATTGATTGTTGTTTTTAGGTTCCAATATTGTCTGCGCTGCTTCCTTATGTAACGAAATCCCAAATTTTTATTATTTGCGAACCTCGGAAATTATGATTGTAGACGCCATAATTAAATGATTATGGATATAAGAAATCTGTGAATGCATTTTGTATGACCGAAAGAGTTATGTCTCATCAAAATTAGGTATAATAATCAATCAATATATGCTTCTTTAGTATATTTTAAAGGTTTCCCACAAATCTTACCATCTGAATATCACATTTCTTTTCTTAATTTAATCTTTGGTATTTCCTAAAAAATATTTGTATCAATTTTTATAAATATAATATAAATTATAAACATATCAGCATTATAAAAATTAATTTAAACATATTATATTAACTATTTTTAAATTAAAATTATAAATAATAACATTAAAATATTTATAATTCAATCATTTTAAAGCACGATTTCTAAATTTAAATTGAAATAAATCTAGACATAAGTTATATATAAAATTCAAAATTTTAAAATTTCTTAAACTTCAATCTCATCCTTAAATAATTAATTTATGGTCATTAAATATATCGTGTTTGTGTGAAATTTGCACACAGAGTCCGAGATGACAACGTTGTAAGGTATTTTTGGGTTCTAGGTATCATTATACGTAGAGAAACTTAAACACAACTAATTTTAATATCTGATGGCCACTCATTTTTCCCATATTTTTAGTTTAGTTTTTGAGTCAAAATACCTAAAATAATCTTGGCCAAGAATATATATTAAATGATAATTTTACATTCAATAAGGAAAAAAAGGGCATGAAATTACTAACGAAAATAGTATAATAAATATGCATAAAAATACTGCAATAAATATTTAAGATTTGGACCGTAAAATGAAGAAAATGTACAGAAATTATTCACGTTTATAATAAAGAGATTAATTCATTGTATAAGGACCTCAAAATGTAAATATGGATATAGAGATATAACCAATTCAATATATAAAAAGTTTAATAAAATAAACATATTTTTATTAAACACATTTAGACCATTCAAATGACATAAATTTAAAACAATTAACATCACCACATTTAATATATTATACTCTTATTTAAAATTTTAACAAAATTATCCCTGGCGGAATATGTATATTCTAAGTAAAGTATCTAGATCCAACAAAACAATGTGCACGATGAGTATATTTATTTTTAAACCTAAGATACCTGTAAAAATAAGTCAATTCTCCAATTATACCTCATTATGAAAATTGAAATGGTGTATGATGACCTAAGTAGTTTAGATCTTGATTTTGACTTCTTCTTGATTTATAAATGATAGCCAATGGGTTTTAAAATCCAACATATCCTTCCATATCAAAGAAGCATTATTTATCTGGCCATAAATTAAATCACAATAATGAAAGGTGTGGATAAAATTTAAGGCTTTTTCTTCTTCTTTTTAATGACATATATGATATTAATATATATTAATTTGTCTGCAAAATGGCATCCATCACATACTTGCCTGCTCCAATTTGCTTATATCAGACCTATCCATGGTCAGTTTTAAGAAACTTTCATATTTAAACCCAAATTGAAGTCAACTTATTCTACTATTCAAATTATAAAATATTTTAAATTTATATTAATATTAATATATTTTATAATTATATTTAGATAAAACTATTCTTTAATTAGTTTAAATTTGGGCCTAACTAAATTTTTAACACCCAAAAATCATACTATTAGAATTAAAAAAAAACCATTAAGAATTGAGTCTTAGGCTTAGTTTAGCATTTCTTTTCAAATGTGCTTTTAGGAAGAAAAAAAAAACATTTTTTGAGAGAAGTTAGAATTTTCAACTTCTGAAAAAAAAAGTTTTTGGGCCAATTTTTGGCTTGGGAAAAATAATTTTTCTCTCAAAAAACACTTTAATGCTTTTGTCCCAAAAGTGTTTCATGTCTCAAAAGTGCTTCCTTAAAAGTAATGTTAAACACGCCCTTAGTCTAGGAGAAAGAGAGCTTAGTAATCGTCCTAGAGAGTCAAGGTTTAAGTCCCACTCTTTTCACTTTTCCTCTTCTTTTATTTTCAACAACTAGGGAACAAACTCAAGCTAGTATATATATTTAATATAGTAGAAAATAATCAAAAATAAACTTGTTGGTTTAGTGGTATGGTTTAGCATATATTCTAGGCTACACGGTCGTGTCTCCCTTGTAGCTTAATTTTTGTATTTTCGCACGACTTCAGTTTGTTACATGACCATGTGCCCCTATTTCTTAAATTTTATAATTTTATCTAGAATTTTATGTTTTATGCAGATTAGTCCTTGAATGGTTTTCGAACTATTTTTAGTGTTTAATTTATGCAATTAAGTCCCCAATGGTATAATAATGCTTGAATCCTTGATTTAAATGACTACATTAATATTAAATATATACTCAATTGCATGAACCGTGAGTAATCATGTTTATTATATTTGTACTTACGATTTTTCATATGACATGCCTTAAGACGCCGCTAAATTGAACATTTGAAGAATATATGATTTTGCCACTGAATTAATTGATTGAAAGCATATTTATTGCTGCAATAATTGATTATTTTTAATCATAGTATTTGTTCTATTATGATATGTTTTAAGTGTGCCTTATTTTGTTTCATGGGTTGGGACAATTTATAATGAGGAAGTTCTGGCAAACTATAAACCTACAAATCTGGTGTCCATCCACATATTTTCTGTTAGCTTTTATTTGAAAAAAATGTTGTGTATTCACAACCATCTGGCAGAATATTAACTTGCAACCTTGGTGGTTCGCCCACCCATTATTTGGCAACTTTTATCTGCAATTATATTGTGTATTCACAACTGTCTGGCAGCGTATTAACCTACAACATTTTGTGGTTCATCCACAACCCAGTGTGTAAGATGGACGGGTTCTGGGGAACTCGTACGGTCTGTTGCGGTGGGGTAGGATATTATTTGTTAAACCGAATCTGTTTGCATCTATAAAGTGTGTGCTTGAAATTATGAAAATTTACGATATGATATCGTATATGTGTTTTTGCTTACACATTGTGAAAATTGTTATGTAATTTGAATTAATATGATTATCGGTTGCTTTGGTTGTCTTGTGAGGAACCCACACTGAGCTTTCATAGCTCACCCCCTTATTTTTTTTCTTTTTAGATAACCCATAAGGTTAAAAAGCAGACTTAGCATTCAGAGGGCTCGGCTCAGAATATTGATTTCTATATAAAAGTTTTTTAGACTGATTATTTTATAATTCTGGTTATTTGAAACTATATTAATATTATTGTGGCATGGGACTTAATTTATGATTTTTACTTAGGCATGCATGACATTTAAATAATTTAGGCTATTAAAATATGAGTTTTATTTAATTATGCATGAAACATGATTTTTATTAAAATTACGTTAATATCACTGTAACACCCCAAAATTTGGCCTAAAAGTTTAGGCTGAATTTCAGAGGTCACATTGATCACCGAACTGATCGAAGAAAACCTTTTTAGAACTTCCTTTGCGTAGCTCTCTTGTGAAATAAAAATTCCTTTCTCAGATTGATGAACTTCAATGCCAAGAAAATGATGAAGTTCTCCCAAATCTGTCATCTTAAATTCTGCCATCATTGAATGCTGAAATTCTTTCAACATCTTCACATCATTTCCTGTGAAAATAAGATCATCAACGTAGAGACTTACAACCATGAATCTTCCTTGAGAATTGTCTTTGATGTAGAGAGTATGCTCATATGGACATTTCTGGAATCCACACTTCTGAAAATAAGAATCGATGCAGCTGTACTAAGCTCGGGGTGATTGCTTTAACTCGTACAAAGATTTCTTCAACTTATAAACTTTTTCTTCTTCTCCTTTTTTGACAAACCCTGGTGGTTGATCAACATAGACTTCTTCTTTGAGAACACCATTCAAAAACGCAGATTTTACGTCCATTTGGAACATTTTCCAATTGTTTTGGGCTGCAAGAGAAATAAGTAACCGGACTGTCTCAAGTCTTGAAACTGGAGCAAATACCTCTGTAAAATCTTCTCCTTCCTTTTGCTTGTATCCTTTTGCAACCAGCCTTGCCTTATACTTGTTGATAGAGCCATTCGGATTCATCTTTTTCTTGTACACCTATTTGACTCCAATTGAATTCTTGTGCGGCGACAAATCTGTAAGCTCCCATGTATCATTGTCTTCAATTGAGCAAATCTCTTCTTTCATGGCTTTCCTCTATATTTCTTCTTGATATGCATCATCAAAAGAAATTGAATCTTCTCCTGCAAAGAAGGCAAAGAATATAGCATCATTTTGCACAACTTCATCAGTTACATCATATAACTCTTGGATGCTTCTCGTTTTTCGGATCGGGCTAGATGAAGAAGAATTTGATGAAGAACTTGGGGAAGCAGGAGGATTTTCTGCTTGAGCATCATCTTCAACATTCTCAATTACTGCCTCTTCTTCTTCTTCTTCAAGTTCAAAAGAAAAAATTGGCAAATTTTCTTTTTCAACTTCCATATATTCAAACATGGAATTTTCATCAAACCGAACATCTCGGCTTATCACAATCTTCTTTGTCACCGGATTGTACAACTTGTATGCCTTACTTCTTTCACTATAACCAATGAAAATACATTTCTTTGACTTGTCATCCAGCTTGCTTCTCATTGCATCTGGAATATGAGAGTAAGCAACACTCCCAAATACTCTAAGATGACGAACACTAGGCTTTGTACCATACCACGCCTCATGTGGTGTGCAATTCTCCAAGCTTCTTGTCGGCGATCTGTTGATAAGATAAACTGCACAGGAAACAGCTTCAGCCCAAAATCTTCTTGATAACCTCTTCTTCTTAAGAAGACATCTAGCCATTTCCATAATTGTTCTATTCTTTCTTTCACACACACCATTTTGCTGAGGTGTATGGCGGACTGTCATTTCATGCCGGATGCCACTATCTCGGTAATATTTCTCAAATTCTTTTGAAAAATATTCACCTCCACGATCTGTCGGTAAGGTGTTAATTTTCACCCAAGAAAGTTCTCCATACGCTTTGAAATCTTTGAATCTCTGAAAAGCCTCTGATTTTTCTTTTACACAGTACACCCATAACTTTCTTAAGTAATCATCAATGAAAGAAATAAAGTAACGATTACCTCCCAAAGATGAAACTGTCATTGGACCACAAAGATCTGAGTGAATAAGTTGCAATGGTCTTCTTGCTTTCCACGATGATTGAGAAGGAAAAGCAATTTTGTGTTGCTTTCTAAGTTGACATGCTTCACAAATATCATCAAGCCGATTGATTTTTGGTAAACCTCTGACCATCATCTTCCTTGAAAGCATCTCCAAATTTCCATAGTTCAAATGTCCATATGTATCATGCCATAACTTTGAAACTCCTTTATGAGCACCAATAAAACAAGACATATTCTGATTTTGAAGGGTGAGAGAGAAAAGATTATTTGATGCCACTCCAACTCTAGCAACAACCTGATTTTTCCTTGATAAATAGCAAGCCATGTCACGAAAATGAATATCATACCCCTTCTTCAAAAGATGCCCAACGCTAAGCAGATTATTTTTAAGACCAGGAACAAAATAAACTTCAGACATTTTCTCTACCCTTCCTTGCTTTGTTTTGAACTCCAACTCACCAACACCGCTAACTTTGTAAGCCTTGCCATCTCCTACTTTTACTTCTCCACAATCAGATTCAAAGAACTTCGAAAATAAATTTTTGTTACCTGTCATATGTTTGCTAGCACCATTGTCTATGTACCAGACATCATCAATCTCTCCACCATGAGACACGAGCAACAAAGTTTCTTGCTTTTGCTCTTGATTATTTTGTACTATATTAGCTTCATTTTTCTCTTCTTTCTTGTACCAGCATTCACTTGCCAAATGACCAGGTTTGCGGCAATGATAACATTCAAAATAGCCATGACCTCTTCCTCTTTGGTTTCCACGTCCACGTCCTCTTTGTGATCCTTTAAAATTCTGACTTTGGTTGGCTTCTTTCCATCCATTCTCCGTGCTTGCATTTTCATCTCTTTGAC